>NC_091270.1:53630000-54255000 GCF_042477335.2 Ovis canadensis
ATAGAAAGAGGAAGAACTTAGAAAGAGCTTGTTTGATTAGGTCTCATGAACTGTGCTAACACACACAGGTGGGTTTACCTATGTAAACCTAGGTGCTTTGCTTGTAAAAGCAAGGTCAGCCTCTCTGCCCAAGCTATTTTAGGATTATAGGGACCATTCATTCCTTTACTCAGTAATGGCTATATTTAGATGCCATTAGACCCTGGTGGTGTTAAAAAAAGAGATAGAGTTATGTGAGAGAGCGATTCTGGGGGGTGTGCATGTTGGTGTGCTTGAGTAGACAAGAAAGCCCAAGATATGTGAGCTGAAATAATACCTCAGAGAGCAGTTGCTAATATTCAGTTCCGTTGAGCAACATTCTGTTGAGCAAATATTTAGGAGTGGGATTGCTAAGTCAATGATATGCGAATCTTCAGTTTTAGTTCAGTTCAGTTGAGTCACTCAGTCGTGTCCAACTCTTTGCGACCCCATGGACTGCCACACGCCAGGCCTCCCTGTCCATTGCCAACTCCCGGAGTTTACTCAAACTCGTGTCCATTGAGTTGGTGATGCCATCCAACCATCTCATTCTCTGTCGTCCCCTTCTCCTCCTGCCTTCAATCTTTCCTAGCATCAGGGTCTTTTCCAATGAGTCAACTCTTCTCATGAGGTGGCCAAAGTATTGGAGTTTCAGCTTCAACATCAGTCCTTCCAGTGAACACCCAGGACTGATCTCCTTTAGGATGGACTGGTTGGATCTCCTTGCAGTCCAAGGGACTCTCAAGAGTCTTCTCCAACACCACAGTTCAAAAGCATCAATTCTTCAGCGCTTAGCCTTCTTTGTAGTCCAACTCTCATATCCACACATGACTACTGGAAAAATGATAGCTTTGACTAGACAGATCTTTGGCAGCAACATATTAGGCACTCAAAAAGTTGAGGTGTTTTATCTTTGCAAATGTCCCAATTTTGTCCCCATATATCTTTCACAAATAGCTAGACAAGATAATAAAAAATCTTATCCAGTTTTCACACAAAGACCTGGTTTACCGAAAGCCTTATTAAAATTCAAAGTAGAAAATACTGTGAAGAAGGAACTAACAGTTTTGAAGAACACACTATTATTTTTAATGCTGAAAACAATCCAGTGAGGTCAATACTGTTGGTATGCCTATTTTAAAACTGAAGCTCAAAAAAGTTAAATGATTTTCCTAAAGTCATGTAGCTATTATGCAGTGATACCAATGTTTGAACGTGCATATGTCTTAACTCCAAAGTCTTTTCTTATCAACATTATCACCAGAGATGAGATTACCATGAAAAAGTGATGTTTAAGCTTCTGGACCCCAAGATGTTTAAGCTTCTGGTCCCTTCAAGACCAGAGATTCCTTGAGTGTAAAAAGTAATTCCCTGGTGGTCCAGTGGGACTTCAGTGTGGGGTGGGGATGTGGGTTCCATCCTTGGTCGGGGAACTAGGATCCTGCGTACTGCACAGTGCGGCCAGGGGCAAAAAAAAAGATAATAGTTGCCACCTCTTAGGGTTGTTCTGAGGATTAAAATAGATGATATATATATAGTACTTGAGTTCTGGACAGATTAAAAAAAAAGTAGTTAATAATTGTGGCCATTACTATTAAAAAAAAAGTAACCTAAAGATCTGCCCTAATTTAGCATAAGTATTATTTTGGTATATTTTTTTTAATTTTAAAAATATCTCACATGTATATTTTATTTAAGACAAGATGAGATCTCACTGCCTCTTTTACTTAGTACTGTATAAGAGTGTATTGCCATTCAAAATCTGATTTTTGGGGGTTACATTTTATCCCATCATATGTATCCATGGTGTATTCACCATTTTCCTGTTGTCTTCTTAATAGCAGTTTCTGGATGCGTTTATTTGTCTGTACACTCAATGATAGAAATATTTACTAGTTTGATAAACTAAACTGCTTCTTAAAAGTGGAATTTTTACTGTTCAGTTCAGTTCAGTCACTCAGTTGTGTCCGACTCTTTGGGACCCCGTGAATTGCAGCATGCCAGGCCTCCCTGTCCATCACCAACTCCCGGAGTTCACTCAGACTCACGTCTGAGTTGGTGATGCCATCCAGCCATCTCATCCTTGGTCGTCCCCTTTTCTTCCTGCCCCCAATCCCTCCCAGCATCAGAGTCTTTTCCAATGAGTCAACTCTTGGCATTAGGTGGCCAAAGGACTGGAGTTTCAGCTTTAGCTTCATTCTTTCCAAAGAAATCCCAGGGCTGATCACCTTCAGAATGGACTGGTTGGATCTCCTTGCAGTCCAAGGGACTCTCAAGAGTCTTCTCCAACACCACAGTTCAAAAGCATCAATTCTTCAGCACTCAGCCTTCTTCACAGTCCAACCCTCACATCCATACATGACCTGTTAGTGAGGTCGAAATTTTTCACAGTCTTTTTTTTTTTATTAAATGTTCTTTTGCTCCAGTGTCTGCTTTATTTGGTATAAATATTGCCATCTAACCCTTCTTTCCATTTGTATTTTCTAGACACACTTTGCTCTTATTTTTATGTTTGATTTTGGGTCATTCAGTATTAGGTCCATCTTATAAATAGCATATAATTGGATGATAAAAATCTTTTCCTTTTTTGGGGTCTATTTAACCCATTCACATTTATTGTCATATTTCATAGATTTGCTCCTTTGTTAAATAATTTTTTTAACATTTTATGCCTCTTGTTCTCTGTGCTTTTGTGATATGGATTGTATTTTTGTTTTCTTTCTAGTGATTTGAAAGGTACACATCCAGTTCTGTTGTTGCCAATTTTATAGCTTCAAAAAATAAAATGGACTCAAATTAGCTCTGAAAGTTCTTGTGAAAGAGGGTGTTGGAATGAAGTCATGAGCAATGGAACATGATTGGAGTAAATGTCTACCCCTCCAAGAGACTGCTGTGACATGCAGTCTCATTTGACTTCAACTGTTGATACTTTTATGTAAGAAAAAAAATAGTATTTTACAGTAAGGTCAGCGTGCTGTGATTTGACCCTTTGGTTACTTGAAGGCTCATTTAAAATAAATAAAGAAAAAAAAAAGCCAAAACTTCTGTCTAGGCCCTTCCTCTGCTGTGCACCTTGCTTCCTCGTCACCTCACCTCACCTCCAGTGTAAGGTGTGGCAAGCCGCCCGCCAGGCCTGCGTGGGCAGTGTGGCTGAAACAGCCTGTGTTATCAGATGCTGGAGAAGCCTCTTTCTTCCTGGCTTCCGTTTCCACATCTGCAAGTTTAAGAAGTTGGGACGAGTAATCTCTCAGGTCACTTCTACGTTTCAACCTTCTATGATTCAGCAGTTAAACAGCTGAATGATTAAACAGCTGTTTGCGTAGCTTCAGTACCAGGGCCTATGTAGAATGAGAAGCACAGTACCGATCTGTGTTTAAAAAGCAGAGACGAGATCTCAAGTTGGTGAAAGATTCTGTGTTTTGATTTGTGTGGGGGTTGCATCATGTATGAATCTTCGAATTGCATTGGCTGTACCTTTAAGATGAAGACAACTTCATCACTTTACTTGCGTGTCTTATGCCTTGATAAACAGGATAAATAAACCAAAAAGAGAGAGAGAAGAAAAACAAGCAAGATGTTTAAAGGTTGTGGTTGTGAGGATGGTGTACGGAGAATTCACAGGAAGTAGATAATGAGGTTGAATCCTGTCATCAATTACCAGCCTTTGAATCTTGCACACATTATTTATGTTTTTGAGAGTCAGTTTCTTTAGTGAAAATGAAATTTCTAGTGTCTACATTATGCGGCAGTCAGGGGTACTAAGTGAGTTATAGGGCACAGAAGGCTCCTGGCGTGTAATAGGTGATCAATACCTATTTTCAAGAAGAGGCAATGAGAGTTTTAAACAGACATATGACAGATTCAAAGAGCTAAGAGACTTTACATCCATCTTTTGAAATCACTACAAATAAATAAAACCCAGAAAGCCTAGTGTTAAAGAGACTATGAAGGAAAAGCTAAACTCATATTTTTCTGGTGATGTTGCAAATTGGTAATACCTCTTGAAGAGAGCCCCTGGCAACTTATAATAAAAGTCATACAGCTGATTATGGTCTTTAAGCTGGTAATCCCACTTTTCAAATTACAGCCTGAGAAAATAGCTCCAAAGGATAAACAAAATTTATTTATTTAAAAATGCTTGACCGAATTATAACAGTGGAAACAACTAGCTGAAAGATGGCTTAATGAAACCATTTCAGTGATACAGTGGAATATTTGTCCTTTTAAAATGACAGATACCAGGACCTAGTAGATACATGGAGAATTCAGGCAAAAAGTTAGAAAATGGTGTGCATATCCAAACATAGCCACGTAAACCCTTGCCTGTGCAATGACAAAGGTTGGAAGTGAACTTTGTAAATCTCGAGTTTTGTGTGGGAAAGAGGGTATCCGAATTTTTTCATTAATTAATTTTTTTGGCTGTGCTGGGTCTTTGTTGCTGCCTGGGGGCCTTCTCTAGTTGCAGCGAGTGGGGGCTTCTCACTGCAGGGGCTTCTCTTGTTGCAGAGCTCAGGCGCTCGGGCATGTGGACTCCAGCAGTTGTAGCGCGTGGACTCAGTTCAGTCGCACAGTCGTGTCCGACTCTTTGCAATCCCATGGGCTGCAGCATGCCAGGCCGCCGTGTCCATCACCACTTACTCTGCCGTATGTAGAATCTTCTCACACCAGCGGTCAAACCCGTGTCGCCTGCATTGGGAGCTGGATTCTTAACCACTAAACAACCAGGGAAGTCCAAAGCTGAACTAGATTTAAATTTCTGGTTTATTGTAGTATAGTGATTGCTAAATGGGTCCATAAAAATATAAACTATATGTTCTGAGATAGCACAGGACATCTATGAAGAGTATATGAACCACAGAATAAAAATGTAGGGCAGAAAGACAGGTGGAATTAGAGAAAAATAGTCATTATGCTTCCTCTAATTTTTAAGTGTGCCTCACCAATGCATCATGACGGTAGTTATCACACTTGAGAAGTGCTTTTCCCGGAAATAAAGTTCAAGGCAGCCGAAACCCTCAATAGAGAGAAGAAAACTCAGGGAGAAGTTGTGTTTGGGGATATCTGGTTTCTTGTCAGTTGCATTGTTTTTCCAGCTGCTTTTCCTTCTTTTCTTTTGTGACAAAGGAGATGGTTTTATAGATGCTGAAATGGTTCACAATTGCCTTATTTAGTTGCTCTTATTTTTTATGTCTCCCCAGAGGGTCACAAAAATCCTTCATTTAAAAAGAGAAAATGATGTGTTTTTAGTGCAAGGAGAAATAGCCACTTTAGAGAACCTAGGGGAGTGGAGATAAATGCAGTCTGGCCCTATGGCCACAACACGCCCAGTACCTTGGATCATCTCGGATGTTGGAAGCTTTACACGGAGAATGGAATGAGCTCTGGGCAATGAGATGCCTCCCTTTCACCACCTGAAAGCCCAAACCAACTTTAAAAAAACTGTATCCTTTATTTTTTAATTGAAATATAGTCAGTGTACAATATGATGTTAGTTTCACAATCACATAATGGTTCGACATTTGCATCCATTATGAAATGGTCACCATAGTGAGTGCAGGGACCATCTGTCCCCATATACAGACATTACAGTGTTATGGGCCATCTTCCATATGTGGTGTGTTACACTGCTGTGACTTATTCATTATATAACTAATATAACTGGGTGTTTGTACCACTTAATCCCCTTCGCCTATTTCATTCAGTCCCCCACTCCCCTCCCTCTGGCAACCACCCATTTGTTCTGTGTATTTAAGAGTCTGTGTTCATTTTGTTTTTTAGATTCCACATATAAGTGAAATCATGTAGTATTTGTCTCTTTCTGACTGACTTACTTTATTCAGCATGGTACTCCCTAGATCTATCTATGTTGTAGATCTATATATGTTGTCTTGCATATGGCAAGATTTCATTTTTGTGTGTGTGGTTGAGTAGTATTTTGTATTGTATATACACCACACCTTCTTGGGCTTCCCTGGTAGCTCAGCTGGTAAAGAATCTGCCTGTAGAATAGAAGGAACATACCTCAACATAATAAAAGCTATATATGACAAACCCACAGCAAACATTATCCTCAATGGTGAAAAATTGAAAGCATTTTCCCTAAAGTCAAGAACAAGACAAAGGTGCCCACTTTCACCGCTACTGTTCAACATAGTTTTGGAAGTTTTGGCCATAGCAATCAGAGCAGAAAAAGAAATAAAAGGAATCCAAGTTGGAAAAGAAGTAAAACTCTCACTGTTTGCAGATGACATGATCCTCTACCTAGAAAACCCTAAAGACTCCACCAGAAAATTACTAGAGCTCATCAACGAATATAGTAAAGTTGCAGGATATAAAATCAACACACAGAAATCCCTTGCATTCCTATACACTAATAATGAGAAAGCAGAAAAAGAAATTAAGGAAACAATTCCATTCACCATTGCAACGAAAAGAATAAAATACTTAGGAATATATCTACCTAAAGAAACTAAAGACCTATATATACTATAAAATACTGATGAAAGAAATCAAAGAGGACACTAATGAGAAATATACCATGTTCATGGATTGGAAGAATCAATATAGTGAAAATGAGAATACTACCCAAAGCAATCTACAGATTCAATGCAATCCCTATCAAGCTACCAGCAGTATTTTTCATAGAGCTAGAACAAATAATTTCACAATTTGTATGGAAATACAAAAAACCTCGAATAGCCAAAGCAATCTTGAGAAAGAAGAATGGAACTGGAGGAATCAACCTGCCTGACTTCAGGCTCTACTACAAAGCCACAGTCATCAAGACAGTATGGTACTGGCACAAAGACAGAAATATAGATCAATGGAACAAAATAGAAAGCCCAGAGATAAATCCACACACCTATGGACACCTTATCTTCCACAAAGGAGGCAAGAATATACAATGGAGTAAAGACAATCTCTTTAACAAGTGGTGCTGGGAAAACTGGTCAATCACTTGTAAAAGAATGAAATTAGATCATTTTCTAACACCATACACAAAAATAAACTCAAAATGGATTAAAGATCTAAACGTAAGACCAGAAACTATGAAACTCCTAGAGGAGAACATAGGCAAAACACTCTCAGACATAAATCACAGCAGGATCCTCTATGATCCACCTCCCAGAATACTGGAAATAAAAGCAAAAATAAACAAATGGGATCTAATTAAAATTAAAAGCTTCTGCACAACAAAGGAAACTATAAGCAAGGTGAAAAGACAGCCTTCTGAATGGGAGAAAATAATAGCAAATGAAGCAACTGACAAACAACTAATCTCAAAAATATACAAGCAACTTATGCAGCTCAATTTCAGAAAAATAAACGACCCAATCAAAAAATGGGCCAAAGAACTAAATAGACATTTCTCCAAAGAAAACATACGGATGGCTAACAAACACATGAAAAGATGCTCAACATCACTCATTATTAGAGAAATGCAAATCAAAACCACAATGAGGTACCCATTTCACACCAGTCAGAATGGGTGCGATCCAAAAGTCTACAAGCAATAAATGCTGGAGAGGGTGTGGAGACAAGGGAACCCTCTTACACTGTTGGTGGGAATGCAAACTAGTACAGCCACTATGGAGAACAGTGTGGAGATTCCTTTAAAAATTGCAAATAGAGCTGCCTTATGACCCAGCAATCCCACTGCTGGGCATACACACTGAGGAAACCAGAATTGCAAGAGACACATGTACCCCAATGTTCATTGCAGCACTGTTTAAAATAGCCAGGACATGGAAGCAACCTAGATGCCCATCAGCAGATGAATGGATAAGAAAGCTGTGGTACATATACACAATGGAGTATTACTCAGCCATTAAAAAGAATACATTTGAATCAGTTCTAATGAGGTGGATGAAACTGGAGCCGATTATACAGAGTGAAGTAAGCCAGAAAGAAAAACACCAATACAGTATACTAACACATGGAATTTAGAAAGATGGTAACGATAACCCTGTATGTGAGACAGCAATAGAGACACAGATGTATAGAACAGACTTTTGGACTCTGTGGGAGAGGGAGAGGGTGGGATGATTTGGGAGAGTGGCATTGAAACATGTATAATATCATGTAAGAAATGAATTGCCAGTCTATGTTTGATACAGGATACAGGATGCTTGGGGCTGGTGCACGGGGAAGATCCAGAGAGATGATATGGGGTAGGAGGTGGGAGAGGGGCTCAGGATTGGGAACTCATGTACACCCATGGCATATTCATGTCAATGTATGGCAAAACCAATACAGTATTGTAAAGCAAACTAAAGTAAAAAAAAAAAAAAAAAGAATCTGCCTGCAATGCAGGAGGCCCTGGTTCGATCCCTGGGTTTCGAAGATCCCCTGGAGAAGGGAAAGGCTACCCGCTCCAGTATTCTGGCCCGGAGAATTCCATGGACTGTTCCATGGGGTCACAAAGAGTCAGACACGGCTGAGTGACTTTCACTTTCACATTTGCTTTATCCATTCATCTACTAATGGACATGTACATTGCTTCCATGTCTTGGCTGTTGTAAACGATACTTCAGTGAACATAAAAGTGCATATATCCTTTGGAATTGCTGTTTTTGTTTTCTTTGAGTAAAAACCTACAGGTGAAATTGCTGGATTATATGGCAGTTCTGTTTTTATTTTTCCAAGGAATCTCCGTGCTGATTTCCACATTGGCTGTATCAACTGCTTTCCCTCCTGCAGTGCACAAGGACTCCCTTTTCTCCACATCTTGCTACTCCTGGTGTTTTTGATGGTGGCCATTCTGACAGGCATGAGGAGTTATCTCACTGTGGTTTTGGGCTGCAGTTCCCTGATGATTGGTGGTGCTGAGCATCCTTTCATGTGTCTTCTGGCCATCTGTGTGTCTTCTTGGAAAAATGGCTTTCGTGTCTTCTGCTCATATCTCAGTCAGGTTTGTTTGTTTCGATGTTGACTTGTATGAGAACTCTAATCAGATTTATCTTTTGCAAATAGCTTCTCCCATTCAGTAGGCTGCCTTTTCATTTTATTGACTGCCTCCTTAACTGTGGAGGAGTTTTTTAGTTTGCTGTATTTCCATTTGTTTATTTTTACTCTTTTTTTTTGGCCTGAGAAGACATATCAAAAATATATTGCCAAGACTGATGTCAAAGATCATATTGCTTATGTTTTCTTGTAGGAGGTTGATGGTTTCATGTCCTGCATTTAAGTCTTTAATCATTTTGAATTTATTTTTGTACATTTTGTGAGAAACTAGTTCAGTTTGATTCTCTTGCATGTCACTGTCCTGTTTTCCGACCACCATTCAGTGAAGAGGCTGTCTTTTCTTCATTGTATATTCTTGACCCCTTTGTCATAGGCTAATTGGCCGTATGAATGTGGATATATGTCTGAACTCTTTTCTGTTCTTTTGAACTATGTGTCTGTTTTTGTGTCAGTTCCATACCATTTTTATTACTCTAACTTTGTAGTGTAGTCTGAAGTCAGTTCTGTGAAAAATATTCTACTTCTTTGCAAAATGCCATTGGAATTTTTTATAGAAATTGGGTTGCATCTGTAGATTGAGCAGTATGGTCTTGTTAACAATATTCTTTCAGTCCATGAGGATACATGTCTTTCCGTCTGTCTGGTCATCCTCAGTTTCTTTTGTCAGGATCTTAGAGTTTTCTGAGTACAGATGTTTCACCTCCTTGATTAGACTTATTCCTAGGTATCTTATTCTTTTTGATGCAATTGTGAATTGGATTGTTTTCTTTGTTTCTCTTTCTGACAGTTTGTCGATAGTTTGTTATAGAAATAACAATGGGTTTCTGTATATTGATTTTATAGCCTGCAGCTGGACTGAACTCCTTTATTAGTTCTAACAGCTTTTTTGGTGCCATCTCTAGGATTTTCTGTATATAGTATTATGTCATCTGCAAATAGTGAGTTTTACTTCTTTTCCAGTTTGGGCGCCTTTCTTTTTCTTTTCTGATTGCTGTGGCTAGGATTTCTAACACTATGTTGAGTAACAGTGCTGAGTGTCAGCATCCTTATCTTGTTCCTGATCTTAGAGAAAATGCTTTCAGTTTTCCGCCAATGTGCATGATGCTAGCTATGGGCTTACTGTATATGGTCTTTGTTATGTTGAGTTATGTTTCCTCTATGCCACTTTATTGAGAGTGTTTATTGTAAACGGATGTTGAATTTTGTCAAAAGTTGTTTCTTCATCTATTGAGATGATCATATAATTCTTATACTTCAATTTGCTATTGTAGTGTATCACATTAATTGCTTTGCAGATATTGAGCCATCTTACATCCTCAGGTAAATTCCACTTCATCATCGTATATGGTCCTTTTAATGTACTGTTGAATTGACTTACTAATATTCTGTTGAGCATTTTTGCATCTATGTTCATCAGTGACATTGGTCTGTAATTTTCTCTTTTGTTGGGGTATCTTTGTCTGGTTTTGTTATCAGGGTGATGTGGGCCTGGTAGAATGAGTTTGAAAGCATTCCTTTCTGTTCAGGTGTTTGGAATAGTTTGAGAAGGATAGGTGTTTGGTAGAATTCATCTGTGAAGGTGTCTGGTCCTGAACTTTGGCTTACTGGGAGTTTTTAAAATTGCCAGTTTAATTTTCTTGCTAGCAATTGATCTGCTCATGTTTTCTATTTCTTCCTGGTTCAGTCTTGGGAGATTTCACATTTCTAGGAATTTGAAATTTCTTCCAGGTTGTCCATTTTATTGGTATATAGTTGTTTGTAGTAGTCTCTCATGATTCTTTGTATATCTGTGGTGTTGGCTGTAACTTCTTTTTTATTTCTGTTTTTATAGATTTGGGCCCCCTCCCCCCCTTTTTTTTCCTTGATGAATCTGGCTAAAGGCTTATCAATCTGTTTATATTTTCAGAGAAGCAGCTCTTACTTTCACTGATCTTTTCTATTTTTTTTGTTGTTTAGTCTCTATTTTATTTATTTCTGCTCTGATCTTTTTTTTTTTTCTCTCTCCTTCTACTAACTTTAGGTTTTGTTTTTTCTTCTTTTTCTAGTTTCTCTAGGGGTATGTTTAGGTTGTTTATTGAGATTTTTTTTTCTTGTTCCCTAAGGTAGGTTTTATCATTATAAACTTACCTTTCAGAACTGCTTTTGCTATATTTGCTGATTTTGGATCATTGCGTTCTCATTTTCATTTGTCCAATTTTGGTCTTTTCTGTTTAGAGAAGTTTAGCATTTCATGCAAAGCCAGTTTAGTGGTGTTGAACTCTTTACCTTTTGCTTGTCCATAAAACTTTATTTCTTTCTCAAACTTGAATGATAGGCTTGCCAGGTATGCATGCTACATCGCTTCAGTCATGTCCAATTCTGTGTGACCTTGTGGACTGTAGCCCACCAGGCTCCTCTGTCCATGGGATTCTCCAGGCAAGAATACTGGAGTGGGTTGCCATGCCCTCCTCCAGGGGATCTTCCCCACCCAGGGATCGAACCCATGTCTCCTGCATTGGCAGGTGGGTTCTTTACCACTAGCGCCACCTGGGAAACCCCTTGCCAGGTACAGTATTCACCTTTCTTCTTATGTTTTGAATATATTGTATCACTCCCTCGGACCTGAAGAATTTCTGCTGGAAAGTCAGGATAGTCTTAGGGGAGTTCCCTTCCATGTAACAAGTTGCTTTTCTCTTACTGCTTTCGGGGTCCCCTCTTTATCTTTAACTCTTGTTAGTTTAATTACAGCATGTCTTTGTGTGGACCTCTTTGGGTGCATCTTCTTTGGGACTCTCAGTGCTTCCTTCCTGGGCTTAGATGTCTAATTTCTTTTCCCAGGTTAGTGAATTTTTCAGCTATTATTTCTTCCAATAAATTCTCTGCCCCTTTCTCTCTCTTCTCCTTCTGGGACCCCTAAAATGTTAGCGTTAATAATGCTTGAGTTGTCTCAGAGGTCTTTTAAACTGTCCTCACATTTATTTATGTAGATTAAACAATTTTTTTCATCGACGTATAATTGATTTACAATGTTGTGTTAGTTTGAGGTGTATAGTACAATGATTCAGTTATAAATACACATATATCTATTCTTTTATACAGGAAATGTGCTGGGGGGGTGCAGTGCACGCCCCTCAACAGGGCAGCATGCTTGGGAGTGCCCCTGTGTTCGCTCTGGGGGCTCTTCTGCTGGGATGAGGCTGACTTCTCGTGATGTGGCTGGTGGGCAAGGCTGTCCTTGGTTGGCTGACAGGTTCTCCCACATGTGCCCCACTGACCTTCAGAGCCAGACATTCTGGGGGGCTTGTCTTATTGCAGGACCCCTGGCATGTGGAATGCAGTGTGAGGCTTGGACCCCTTGATTGTGAGGGAAAGCCTCTGTAATTGTGGTTATCCACCAGGTGTACAGGTCTTGACTGTACAGTGTCTCTGACCTCTGACCCATCTCCTTGAGGTTCTTTTGATGTATATTTAGTTGTGGAAAATCTTTTCTGTTGTTCTTTTCATGCTCATAGATAGTTGCTCTGTAAATAACTGTAATTTTGGTGCGTCTGCAGGAATAGATGAGCTCAGGATTTTCCTACCCTAGTGTCTCGGCCACACCTCCCAAATCAACATTGTAGAGTTTTCAAAGTGAAAAAGATTGTTAGTGTGTAGAGGAGAACATGGTGGGCTCTGACTGGGGAACTCTTCTCCTTTTCCTTGGGCTTTCCCTTAGGGTGGTCCCTTGGGAACAGAATATCTTTGGGGAATAATGAAGGAATTTGCGAGGTGTGGGAGAGCTCCAGGTATCTTAAGGGATGGAGGAAGCATTGTATTGGAAATGTGTTTGTGTCATGGAAAATTTTTTACTCAAGTTACAAAATGCAAGGGGTATTATCCCAAAGAGAACTGGCAGAATCACCAAGCTGGAAGGAGTCTTCAGTTCAGCTCAGTTCAGTTCAGTTGCTCAGTCGTGTCCGACTCTTTGCGACCCCAGGAATTGCAGCACACCAGGCCTCCCTGTCCATCACCAGCTCCAGGAGTTCACTCAAACTCACGTCCATCGGGTCGGTGATGCCATCCAGCCATCTCATCCTCTGTTGTTCCCTTCTCCTCCTGCCCCCAATCCCTCCCAGCATCAGAGTCTTTCCAATGAGTCAACTCTTCGCATGAGGTGGCCAAAGTATTGGAGTTTCAGCTTTAGCATCATTCCTTCCAAAGAACACCCAGGGCTGATCTCCTTTAGAATGGACTGGTTGGAAGGAGTCTTAGGAATCAATTAGTCCAAACCCTTGATTTTACTGAAGAGGAAATAGACTCCAGGAAGAGAAATGGCTTGCCCAAGTATATAGTCATCACCGAGGACACGGCCAAACCCAAATCTGTTGATTTCTGGGCATGATTTCCCCTGCTCCCCCACCACAGTTCTCCTACCTCCCACCATTGGTTCATGACTGACTTTTCTGAATAGCCTTCAGACTTAGAAATGTAGCTGTTTCACGTACAGAGTTTCTTTAAGCCATCAGAGGTGTGAGTCAGCAAATCGTGACCGACAGCCTTGGTCTAGGATCCTGTGTGTCTGGCAGAGGGAGAGATGTAGTTCAGAAGCTCAGCCTGGGTTTAAACCTAGCTCCACCTCTGGGCTGGTGAAGGATGTGAAGCAAGATACTTAACTTCTTTGAACTTTGATATCCTCATCGTGATAGGCAGTGCCTATGCCTTAGGTTCCTCAGGTGAGGAGCAAATGGCTGCGTCCGTAAGACCGGGGCCTGGTCTAGAGTGTACGTGTCCCCAGTTGTGCCCAGCTCTTTGCAACCCCATGGATTGTAGCCCGCCAGACTTATCTGTCCATGGAATTTTCCAGGCAAGAAATATTGGAGTGCGTTGCCACTTCCTACTCCAGGTCATCTTCCTGACCCAGGGATCACACCTGTGTCTCCTGCATTGGCAGGCGGGTTCTTTACCTTTTGTGCCACCTGGGAAGCCCTGGTCTATAAGTGCTCAATAAATGTTAGCGGTTGTTACTGTAACTCTAAAGGTAGTTAGAGCTCTTTCTATCAAAAATATGAAGGAAATAAAAAACTATGTTTATATGTGTGTATATATAAACAACAATCATAAATCTTGCTACTGGAGGCTTTTATGGGTTCTAGTCTAGCGTGTGGTTTTCTATAGCTTTTCATCCAACAACTGTCTTAATTGCCTCAAAATATAACTACTCAGTCTTTAAAAAAAATTTCCCTATTTTTGTCTATTCAGTAATTGCTCTGCAATAAACTCACATATTTAAAGTATACATGGGCTTCCCTGGTGGTTCAGTAGCCCCAGTGCTGGGGACCCAGGTTCCATCCCTGGTTGGAGAGCCAGATCTCACATGCTGCAGCTAAGAGTTCTCACTGACGACTAAAAGATCTCACACGCTGCGGTGGAGATCGAAGCTCAAAGGTCCCATGTGCAGCAATGAAGACCTGGTGCAGCCAAATAAATAAATATTTTGAAAAAGATGCATTCCACCTTCAAAGGTACTATAAAAAATTAAGTATACAACTTGATTAGTTTTTTTAAATTTATTTATTTATTTTAATTGGAGGCTAATTACAATATTGTAGTGGTTTTTGCCATACATTGACACGAATCAACCATGGGTGTACATGTGTTCCCCATCCTGAACCCCCTCCCACCTCCCTCCCCATCCCATCCCTCAGGGTCATTCCAGTGCACCAGCCCTGAGCACCCTGTCTCATGCATCAAACCTGGACTGGGGATCTATTTCACATATGGTAATATACATGTTTCAATGCTATTAGTTTTAATACACATATGAAACCATCCCCCAAATCAAGATAGTGATCAGATACACATCACCAGGAGAGTTTCCATCTGCCCCTTGGTAATCCCACCATGCTGCCTATCCTGGTGCCCCCGACCCTTTATGCCCACCCCCAGGCAAACTCTGACCTGCTAGAATTTTATATTATGGAATCATACAGTATATTTTCTATTTGTCTGGCTTCTTTCCATCAGCATGATTATCATTCTTACTCCTACATGGACCAATAGTTCATTTTTCTTACTGCTTATTACTCCCAATATTTTTTTTGTTTACTCTTTACCCCTGTCTTGCTTAACTGGACATGGCATGGAATGAAAACATATTTTAATGATTTTAAAAATATTTATTGGGTTAAATATCTGTGTTTCTCATTCTTACTTTTCATTTTGTTGTTATCTGGTATATGTAGTAAGTAGTATACAGAAATTGTAGATTTCTTGAGAGTAACACCCATTGTACTCTGTATGCATATTTAAAAAAATTGATATCTATAAACAGTATTGCTGTTTATTTGAACATTGAGATTACAATTTTCTCCTGTCTTGCTGACTCTCAGGTACCAAAAAAAGCATCCTTCCCTTGGCCTGACCCAATAAATTGATTGAATAAATTCAGTTCTATAAATATTTACACATAGTTTTCATTTTCATGGTGAAATATTTCTTCTGTTGATGTTTAAATCTTTTTTTTTTTGAAAGTAGGAACAGTATGTTCTCAATTTCCTTGCAGCTGGAGCATAACATGAAGTAAACTAAAAAAAAATGGCTACAGCAAAAATAATATATTTGCAAGATAATAAGAGATCATTTGAGAGGCAAGTCTATTTTTCTAATGTTCTTTACCAGCACCATAGTATCTCTCAACTGTTGACACTTCTGCATCTGGGAAGGAGCAAGATAAAAATTACCATTCAGAATACCTGTTCAAGTTTGGTGAAAGATTTAATTTCTTCATCTGTCACTGTGTCACGAGCCCTGTGAATACTATAGATCAACCCTCGGTGCCAGAAGTGCTAGAGGCTTGGCAGCATTGTGGGTAGAATTTAGCCAGAGGGAATTGTCAAGAAGCCAGAAAAAACAAGCTTCACCCATTCTGCACCTCAGCCTTGTGTTCTGGGTGGCTGTCCTGGGAAACCTGGGAATGCAGTAATTTAAAAAACTGAGCCCATAAATGGAGACGTATATACTGACCTTAACGATGCTGCAAGGATTCTAGGAGCAAGATAGACTTTTATGGAACACAATAAAAAGTAATTCAGTTACATTCTGTGCTGGAAGGTACCTTAGAGATGATCTGATCCAAACTTTCATTTTGTTGATGACCAGCCCAAGGTCACACAGTAACTTAATGGCAGAACTGGGGCTAGACCAGGGATTTCTGAGCCACGCATGCATTTTCTATGTGGGCCCTCTCAGCGTTCCTGCCCCTGTTGTGTTGGGGCTGGTGTGTTGGAGTGTTCGGTGCTGGAAGGTGGGATTTGCTCTCTCTGAGCTGCCCTGTGGAAGGGTCTGTGTTCCCTGGGGCACTGCATCTGAGTGCTCTTCTTCCTGAGCATCTTATCTTCTTAGGGGGTGAGTTTATTCTGCTGAATGGAGAGCTGTGCTTCTGGCTCTATCAGTTCTGTGAGGTGTGACGTTTGGTTAATGGGCAAACCCATGCTTTTGATGGTCAGCTTACTCATTATCAACTAGTCTGGTAAAATCACTATACTCAGGAGGCTGTACCTTTAAGTCTTGAAAGAGCTTCTGCTTTTGAAAGCTCGTCCCTCATCTTCACATCCAAGTCCAGTCCTGCTCATCTCCCTTCATCTGTGCTGTTTGTTTCTCTCTGTGATGTATGTATCTCCCCCACCGATGGAATCCTCGTGGGGAAGGGAGGCAGCCGATAAAGACCACCCTCCTTCACCGAGAACCACTGGCCCGATCCAGCCAGATTTGGAAAAACAGACTAAGACGTTATGGACTTGCCTAAGGTCTCATAGTAACATGTTTAAGATGATGCCTTAGTCCCGGCTGCTATAAGAGAACATCCAAACACACACTGGGAGGCTCATCAACAGCAGTCATTTGTTCTTCACAGTTCTGGAGGCTGGAAGTCCAAGATCACAGGGTGAGCACGGTCTGGTTCTGATGAGGGCCCTTTTCTGGGCTATGGACAGCTGACTTCTCACTGTGTCCTCACAAAGCAAAAAAAAAAAAAAAAAAGCAAGCTACCTTTCTTGTTACATCTCACAAGGGCACTAATCCACTCAAGAGAGTAGCACCCTCATGACCTAATTACCTCCCAAAGACCCCCATCTCCAAATACCAATGTATTGGGGTTAGAATTTCAACACAGTCCATAACAGATGAAAACCTGAATCCCACACCGTGCCCAGGGCTGAGTGCTACAGGCTTCCCTCACTGGTATCTGTGATGTCACCACATGCCTGGCAGCTGCAGCGTCTCAGACAGGCAGGGCTGGCCCGGAGGGGTTTCAGAGAGGGTGTGTAACTGCAGACTCTGCTGAGAAAGAGCTCTCTTACAAAGGAGCATCAGCTGTCTCAGGTTCAGTCCCTGGGTCAGGAAAATTCCCCTGGAGGAGGGCATGACAACCCACTCCAGTATTCTTGCCTGGAGAATCCCATGGACAGGGGAGCCTGGTGGGCTACAGTCCATGGGGTTGCAAAGAATCAGACATGACTGCAGTAACTTAGTTCGCACATCAGCTGTCTGTCTGTATCCCAACTGATGTAGGAGAAAGATGTGTGATTGGTCTCACCATCAATGGCAAACAGAGCACTTTAGTCTCTTTTCTAGAGATTGGCGGTAACTCTGATTCCCTCCACTTCTAGCCTGTCTTTTCTGATGCTCTAATAGCATATTATTTGTGACTCTATTTAGCATATGAATCATTTCATTCTCCCTTGTATTAGCAGTTTTCATGTTGACAGTATAGGAGACGGCACACACAGGGCCCTCATGGGACCCCACAGCCCACTTTGTAAATGCTTGGAATTTAAGGAGATACACTTATACTTGATACCCTTTAAGGCAACATTAGACCCATACATTTTAAAAGAGACTTCAAATAATTTAACAACATAATCTTGCTCATCATCTTGGCAGCTCTGTTCATAGCATAGTAAGTAATGCTCAAAATTCTCCAAGCCAGGCTTCAGCAATACGTGAACCATGAACTTCCTGATGTTCAAGCTGGTTTTAGAAAAGGCAGAGGAACCAGAGATCAAATTGTCAACATTTGTTGGATCATCGAAAAAGCAAGAGAGTTCCAGGAAAGCATCTACTTCTGCTGTATTGACTGCTTCTGCTTTAAGGCCTTTCACGGTGTGGACCACAACAAACTGGAAAATTCTTAAAGAGATGGGAATACCTGACCACCTGACTTGCCTCTTGAGAAATCTGTATGAAAGTCAGGAAGCAATCGTTAGAACTGGGCATGAAACAACAGACTGGTTCCAAATAGGGAAAGGAGTACATTAAGGCTATATATTGTCACCCTGCTTATTTAACTTATATGCAGAGTACATCATGAGAAATGCTAGGCTGGATGAAGCACAAGTTGGAATCAAGATTGCCGGGAGAAATATCAATAACCTCAGAATACAGATGACACCACCCTTAATGGCAGAAAGCAAAGAACAACTCCTGATGAAAGTGCAAGAGGAGAGTGAAAAAGTTGGCTTAAAACTCAACATTCAAAAAACTAAGATCATGGCATCTGGTCCCATCACTTCATGGCAAATAGATGGGGAAACAGTGGAAACAGTGAGACCTTATTTTGTGGGGGCTCCAAAATCACTGCAGATGGTGACTGCAGCCATGAAATTAAAAGACGCTTACTCCTTGAAAGAAAAATTATGACGAACCTAGATAGCATATTGAAAAGCAGACATTACTTTGCCAACAAAGGTCCGTCTAGTCAAGACTATGGTTTTTCCAGTGGTCATGTATGGATGTGAGAGTTGGACTGTGAAGAAAGCTGAGCACCGAAGAATTGATGCTTTTGAACTGTGGTGTTGGCGAAGACTCTTGAGAGTCCCTTGAACTGCAAGGATATCCAACCAGTCAGTTCTAATGGAGATCAGTCCTAAAAATTCATTGGAAGGACTGATGCTGAAGCTGAAATTCCAATACTTTGGCCACCTGATGTGAAGAACTGACTCATTAGGAAAAACCCTGATTCTGGGAAAGATTGAAGAGAAGGGGATGACAGAGGATGAGATGGTTGGATGGCATCACCAACTCAACAGACATGAGTTTTGAGCACGCTCCAGGAGTTGCTGATGGACAGGGAAGCCTGGTGTGCTGCAGTCCATGGGGTCTCAAAGAGTCAGACACGACTGAGCAACTCAACTGAACTGATCTGTGCTTATCACCGTTTATCAGAGTGATAAATTGAAGTGAAGATAGTGAGGATGGCCACTTCACGGGCAGGGTTAGGAATGAGAAAGGGGCATCATCTCATTCCCTGGTGGCTCAGCAGTAAAGAATCCGCCTGCCAATGCAAGAAACCTGAGCTCGATTCCTGGCCTGGTAAGATCCCCTGGAGGAGAAAATGGCAACCCACTCCAGTATTCTTGCCTGGAGAATCCCATGAACAGAGGAACCTGGTGGGCTGCAGTCACGGGGTCACAGAGTCAGACACGACTGAGCGACTGAACAGCAACACGTCCTCATCTCATTCGCTCTGCGTCTTTACACACAAGACCAGGATGCAGAGACTCTGTTGTTCGTTTCACAGAATAACAGAAGACAGGGTTTTGGGGGAAGAACTCATGACTTTTAAAATGTTTCCTAAAATGTACTGTTTTCAGTAGAATTATTTAATGTGGAAGGAATCTTGTCAAGAATATAGTAACATGCCATTTGTAATGTGTAGCATCCAAGGGCACTTTCTTTTCTGAAACATTCTTGAGAAGGATAATTTTAGAAGTTGGCTGCATACTTCCCGACCCTAAGTCTGCCCCGTCTCCCAGCGCAGTTACCCAGAGGACTCCACTGATTAACACAAATGAAAACACTACCATCAAGATTTTAAAACATGTATATTATTATCCACATGTGCACACACACAAAAAAACCCCCTGGGCAGCTTGAGTTGGCCGGTATGTTTCTAGTCTATCGGTGCTTTGGTTTGTTATGTTAGGCAGGTTTTTTTTCTTATTTTTCATATTTCAGGAATCAATGTGTCTGATACTGATGTGGTTTAGATGGATTAAAGATTTAGATTTACATGTATGAATGTGAGGAAGCCTTGGAACTTAAGGTACCTGCCTTGAGGACCAGCCATGCCTTTGAAGTTCTTTGGAAGTCCTGGGAACTTTCACTTACTCATTGTGTGTTGAACAGTACAGCTTCCCAGATTGTTAAAATAGCATTGACCTCAGTGTCCTTGTTTTCAACTTCTCTTTTCCATAGTTGATTTTTGGCGATCTCCTTTGGCGTGATTAAAAGCTGACTTATTTATGGAGTGCTGCTAATTGATGGATGTCGAACTCTGTTAACTGTGGAGGGGGAGTGGCGGGGGCAGGCTTCCCAATCTTTCAAATCCCAACTGGGAAATTTCCAAAACTGAGTGTGTGGTTTTCCCATGGAACCTCTCCCAGCTACTCTCATGCACATCCTGCCCTCTCCTGCTCACTTTTTACCAAAACCAGAACTTGAGAGGCCACGGAAGCCCTGCCATAATCCTCTCTCTCTATGCCAAACTGAGGAGAGCACCAGGGCATCAGATGACTGGAGAGGAGCCCTCAGACCTGGACTCAGCCCGAGGGATGTCCTTGAGAACTAGTTTCTGAATTCGACAAAGCAAGGTGCTTGTCTCTGCTCTGTACCTGCAGTTGCTTTCTGGATTTAGCTTTTATTTTTAGCGCATTCTTATTGTCTCTGTCTTCGATACTCTGAAAGGCTTGTCCAAGAGCGGTTTGTCACTGTGATTTCTTGTGAAGAATGAGGGCTTCAGGAGTCTGGGGAGGGTCCTCAGATGCCGGCCGCGTGTCTGCAGGTTACCGCTGGCAGCCACCCACCTATTGGAGAACCACCCATGAGGACCACCATGTTGCATCCTCGAGGAAGTCGAGGCTTGCGTTTTTCTTTTTAGAGCTTCGGTTTTGAAGTCAGAAAAATCCTGGCTTTACCATATACCTGTCCGAGAGGCTTCTTAGCACCTTTGAGCCTCATTTTCCCCATCTTTAGAATGGGGAGGTTATGGCAGACTCCCATGGCATCGCTGTGGGGATGGCAGGAGCTCACCCTGGGAGCAGCTCTTGCAGTGTGAGGCAGGCACGTGGCAGGCGAGTGGGTGATGACCCTTGCCGTCCTCCTAATGGGAGAAGCCCAGCTGCACACACCCCTGTCCTCTGTGTATCTGAGGCTCACCTCCAATGATTTTCCATGATGGCACCTCCCCTCTCATCTTGACCTCTAGGGAGTCTTGCCAGTGGTTCTGCCTTCCTGTGTCTCTCCCTTTCTATTACCAGCGAGAGATGACCACCTTCTTAGGGCACCTGATGTTTGGAACTGCAAGGAGACAGTGTGCTTCCCGGAGTCGAGGAGCCGAGCGTCCGTGTGTGCTTTACTAGGAGGCGAGGAGAAGCAGGGCTGTCCTGTAACTCCTAACCTGTAGTCTGGCGTTGCCAGGACAGGCACTCGGGCTGGCCGGATGAATGGGGCCTCTGTGTGTGGATGAAAAAACCCAGCGTTTCTCTTCCAGTTGCTGCAGTTGAGAAGAACAAATTCGATTATTAATTTAATCATGTGGTAGCATGAGCTGACAGCCTATTTAGTTTCATTGTTAAAACAAGTGTGGTTTTGAATGATGTGGACTTTCCCTCTTACTTAGATGGCAAAGAATATTCATTACAGATATCAATAAAGACCATGCTGGTGATCCCGCCTCCAAAGCTTGCCCCCGCTGCGTGCAGAAAAGGCAGAATAGGACATTTAAGTGGCTGAGAATGAGAATGGGAGACTGGAAGCCAAATTATAAACTCATTTCAACTCCTGGCCCGCAGGCCCTAGAGTGGCCTTATTTGTTGTCAAGGATGGAAAACAACTCGGATTCAGGTCCAAGTGATTATTCGACTTTGGCATTGCGGCGGGGCTGCCAACTGCAGTTCCATTTAGACACAGATTAATTAGCCAGGCAGGGACGGAAGTGGGCTGGGAGAGAGAAGCCGGGAGAGGCAGCGCAGCGGGGGGACTGGCGGGGCTGGGGTGGGGGGAAGGCCCCGGCTGGCCCACCACTTCAACAGTTAACCCACAGGAAAGCGGATCCAGATGGCCCCTTCTATGGTGACGCACCTCACGCCGTACTGACTGACTCGGTGTCCGTGCTGCAGAGAAAACTTTCAAACTTGGGCGCAGGGAGAAACAGCACGTGACAGCCCCCAGCACTGGCACCGGGAGGCCGACCCCGCGGACCTGAGCCGCTTATCAATTTGTCTTTGTCCCGCTGCAACCACCCTGGACCTTTTTTTTTTTTTTTTAAATTATTATTTTTATTCCTGCCTGTGAAACGGGAACCATAGAGTATTTTCGTGTATGTGTGTGTGTGTGTGTGTGTATGTGTGTGTGCGCGCGCGCGCTATGACTTGAATTATAAAGACAGATGAGATGAAATCACAAACTCGGGAAAACACGACTCTGCGTAAAGGAGTTGAAGATAGAATTATTCGCGTCTGTTTAATCGCGGGGGCGAATCCTCTCCGGAGTGTTTCCCCCGGTGCTGTGCTCGTACCTCTTTTGCGTCCGCGTTGATCTCCGTGGACACAGGGGCGCTCGGTGGATTCCTGAAAGGCCGGGGGGCACAGGGCTGGACGGAGCGGGCGCAGGGGGGGCGTCCGGGGAGGAGGCGGGTCCCGCGGGCGGTGCGCGCCCGCCGGGCGGTGCTGGGGGCGTCCGCAGGGGCGGCGGGGGCGCGCGTCCCGGGGAGCTGGGCTCTCCAACTTCCCCGGGGTTTGCTGTTTTGTAACATTTCTTCCTTCCCTACGACCGACCATTAGAAAAAAGTGGCGGCGCGGCGCGCGGTCCCCCGACACCACCTGAACCGCGGCTTCGCTGCGGACTCACAGCCCAGGCCCCAGCGCCTTCGGGAGCCAGCGGGCACCCTTCCTCCCTGCGAGGTTTGCTTTTTCTGGGTTCTTTTCCAAGAGTGTGACTCTGCTTTGCTTTTACACACGTATCTACATGGCTCTCGGCATTTATTTTAAACCTGATCATTTTTTTTTTTTTAAACAGATGCTTTGCATTTTACCTATTGAAATAGAAAAGGGAAAATACCATCCTGCTTTTTGGGGCAGGACTTTGGTTGGATAAATTGTATTTTAGATCCTAAGTGATTTAAAATTTTGTAATATCGTCTATATTTAAGACGTGGAAATTCCCAGAAGCGACTCCTATTTTTATTTTTTAGATTCCTTTCCATTTCAAGGAGGAAAGTCAAGATATCTTTACTCAGTGGAAGAATGATGTAGTTTCCTCCTAACCTTCTTTTCTTATGCTTCCAGGTAAGTGAGTCTGTTAATCATGAATTTCTTAAGAAATGAATCTTTGTATGGTCTGAGTTTATTCAGTATTCTGGCTATGTTTGAAATGTGCTGAATTTCATTTTACTTCCAATAGTTCCATTAATAACAGATTATTATTTTAAGATATGAGTACTTTTTCAAGGTAGTATAATTACTTGGCTGCCTTGGAAAATTCTTTTATTCACTTGTAAAGCCTGTAATTTACATTTAATTCTGCCAGCTTCTTCAGAATTTATCTCTTCTCAGAATGGCAAATGCCAATAATGTGGTTAGAAGAACTACGTAATTCTTTTTTTAAAAATTCACCTGAATAGGATCATTTGTTCTTCTTTTGGAAGTTGTGACGAAATGTTAAGCTTTCTCAAATATTTCACCCATAATCAAAAGGCCATTGTAATTTTTACCGTGCTACAAAATAATTATTTAAATAAAATAGGAAATTGAAGGATGATCTTACTTTCTGACTTATAGCATCTCAGGGGAATACTTTCTAGAACTCTTGGAGAATAGTACCCTGACAGATTGTATGGTTGGTTTTAGATTTGGGGACACATGTAAATCTCGGGGACGTTGTTTTAGTTCCGTTCTTGTAAGCAGTGATTTTGAATTTCTCTACTATAAGATATTTTATTACATCTGGCAAGACTAAACTTTGAAAAAAAACTAAGAACTTCAGGGACATCATTAGTTGAAATGGAAGACTATGAGATGGGAAGTCATGTATGTGGTTCTTACCTTCAGCAGAGCAAACCTTTATTTTAGTTTTCTATGGAGATGAATCTATAAATGTAAAAATGAAAATAGGTAAGCTGTGCTCACCATCTGCATACCTTCAAGAAAACCCCGTCACTGGTCTTCTTCATTCAACAAATTGCTAGAGAGGTTTTGTTTTGGTTTTTAGTGTTTACTATTATTGTACTGTTTGAGATAAAAGGCTGAAAACCAACACGTTGGATGTGATTTTGTTTTAATGAACTGCTTTATACGCAAACAATGGCGAGTGAGGAGTTAAAGGGATTGTATCTGAGTTACCAGTAATGAAAAATAAAAACAACCTTGGCCAAAGTTAATAATAATCACAATAAAACAATAGTAATAATACAAAAATAACCAAACAGTAATTGTTCACAAATTCTTTTCTGAGTAGAGACTTGAGTGGCTAAGAGGCCCAAGTGATCCAAGGCTACTTTGAGGGTCACAATGGAAGTCTTCTAATCTGAGGTATTTCAATGTTTAATGTTTTTGAAAATGACTTGGATGATGTGGAAGATAATAGTGTCATTAGAACATCATGATATTAAAACCTTCAGATGATTGTAGAAAAGAGCCAGAGTAAACTGTACAAACTAGAGAAGTAATGAGAAATAATCCAATTACGATGTTCATACCCCAGGATGAAGTGATGAGGGAGGCCCAGCTGGGTTTTGATGAGGGTCTGGTCTCTGTACGTCCTGCTGCAGAGACAGGGTGTTGATGGGGAGTCAGGCTGGGACAGTGGGAGCTTGGGAAAACCTCCGGGTTTCCAGGAACTGTGGGCTTTCCAGGTGGCGCTAGTGGTAAAACAACCCGCCTGCCACGCAGGAGACAAAAGAGGCACGGGCTAGAAAGATCCCCGGGAGGAGGGCAGGGCAACCCACCCCAGGATTCTTGGATAGAGGTCAGTATCGTGGACATTATCCCATGGACAGAGGAACCTGGTGGCCTATATTCACTCCATAGGGTCACAAAGAGGCGGACACGACTGAAGCGACTTAGCATGCATGCATACTCCTTGTAATCTGAGTTCCTCATAGATGTAGGGCTTTGGAAGTCCCTCAATGGTGGACCTTCACCAGACCTGCAGGGGCCAGCCATGTAAACTGGGAAAGAGTGGCTGGTTGGCAGGTGTACCTGCCCTGTGCACGGTGGTCCTGGAGTCCCAGCCAGGAGAGGTGGTTGGTGTTCACCAGCTCGAGGTGCTGGAAGGCTCCCCCGGTGATCTCCTGGTCTCCTCCGTGTCCCCCTGGTGCCTTTGATACCGCCCGGCCTTCTCTGTGAATTGCTGCCCACTGAGTGTGTGACCGCACCCCGAGCCCAGTGTCTCCACACTCTCTCCCACCGGGAACTCTTCCTTCCCTGCCACCCTCCAGGGAACATTTACTGGTCCTTCAGTGGCAACCCCCCTCTGGGGCTTCTAGCACTCAGACACAGGTCCTGGCACCTGGATACGCTGAAAGAGGCATGGCATGGTTGATGAAAACAGAGGAAGGGAATATAGGGGGGTCTGGGCCTGTGGGAACCGCATCCCTCTGCTTCCCTCCCCCCGCAGAGCAGACACCTGGCACTGTCTCCTTGTCACAGTCCCACGACGGCCGCCTGGGCCCCTGAGCAGGATGCTGACTCAGCGGGTCTCACTCTGATCCAGTTAGTTCCTCAGCTGCGGTCTGCGGGGTCCAAGCTCTGTTTGTGGCCAGATCACCCTGTAGTTCTTTGCAGCTCTGCGAGCCCATGCATGACACGTGTCTATCAGATAACGTGAAGTAGTAGCCGATGGCGTTTCCTTTTGGAACGAAGGGGTGTTACAAGTAAATATGGATATAAAACTATAATGGAGTAACTGGCAGGTTGTGCATATTTGCAAAACTAGAGAATCAGGTAGAGAAATTTGTATAGATAGTTTACGAAGTGGCCTTCTTTGGGATCTGTTTTGGACTTCCACAGTCTTTCCACTTAATGGAATGAGACGTGAAGAATGTGAGCTTGTCATGAGTGCCAGTGTCTGCTGCTGCAATTTTCATTTATCCTCCTGAACCACAGTTCCTTTTCCGCAGCTGGGGCTTCTCCAGGCCAGGCCAGGAGAGGCACTCTGGCCTGATGCGGCCTGCCACGGGGCGGCCATCTCTTGTCTGCTGATTGTCACCTCCTCAGGCCTGGCTTCTGTCTCTTCTGCTCTGTTCCGGGGCTCTGCTCGTTGAGATTCTCCTTGCATCAAGTGGGTTTCTTGCTTCAGCCTCTCATGGCTGTGTCTTGCCCTGCCGGCCCCTCACTCCCCAACCCCCACCTCCTCCTTCCTCCGCGCCCCTCCTCACTGCGTTCCTGCTCTGGACTCAGCCCTGGAAATCCATCCTGGCCTTTGCCTGGCCTGGGGCTGGGCCCTGCCGCCTCCACCATCCTCCACTGTCTGCAGTTGTTCGCCTGCTGGGTCTTTGTCCTGTGGCCATCATCGTCCTCAAAGGGGGCTCCGTGTCTACGTTTGCAATGCCCAGCATATGTTTGTCTGTATGCACGTTCACAAACATTTGGATGAATTTCTGGTGTCTGAAAACCCTCATCAGAACCAAGTATTGTCAGTATTTTAATTTGCTGAGGGCTTGACTGTGTACGGTCTGGGTGACTGAACACGCATGAGTCACAGTATACCTGTCTGTCCTCTGTCTTCTCTTCCCCTCTCTGTCTTCTTTCTCTTTCACGTTTGTTTTCTGTGCTACCGTGGATAGGAGGGATGTGAACTGGGGCTCTAACTCTAGTACCAGCGCCTGCTTAGGTTAAATAAATTCTTTTTTAAGTAAGTCACGGAAGGTTGGCCATAACCCAGGTGTCCACTGGTGGTGAATGGTTAAACAAAATGTGGTCTGTGCGCTCCATGGAATAGTACTCAGCCCTAAAAAGGAAGCAGATTCTAACACATGCTACCACACGGATGTTGAACTCAAGGATGTTATGCAACGGTGAAATCAGCCAATCACGAAAGGGCAGACACTGTATGATTGCACTTTCAGGAGGTAGCGGGAACAGTCATACTCACGACGACACAGAGTAGGATGGTGGTTGCCAGGGGTTGAGGGAGTGGAGGATGGAGTTGTTTAACACGGTTTAAATTTTCAAGACGAAGAAGTTCTAGAGTGATTGTACGACAGTGTGAATATACTTGAAAATTGTGAAGAAAATAAACTTTATGTTCTGTGTATTTTACCATAATTAAAGATAACAAAGTAAGTCAAAGACTTGACTTTAAAAAAGAATAATAATCCTTTAAAAGTAAAAAAAAAAAAAAAAGTTGAAAGGGATTTCTTTCTTTTTTTTGCCACTTAATTTTTTTAATGAAAGGGATTTCTTTGATTTAGGGACTTTCCCTTCCTTGAGATTAATTTTTCACTTGTGTAGAGTGTAAAAAAAAATGATTGATTTCTGTACTTTTGGCTGTGTTGGGTCTTTGTTGTGGCGCTCGGGCTTCTCATTGCGGGGGCTTCTCTTGTTGCAGAGCACGGACTCTCCGGGGTGCTGGGGCGCAGTAGCTGTGGTCCACGGGCTTAGTTGCTCTGCGGCATGTATTATCGGCATGTTTTATCTTCCCCCAACCAGGGATGGAACGCGTGTCCCTTGCATTGACAGGTGCATTCTTAACCACTGGACCACCAAGGAAGTCCTACGTAGATTTTTAAGTCACTTTTCATTAAAAAATTGTATTGTGTAAGAAAAACAAATTATCTTTCCATTGACGAGACCTTTGGAATTTACTTTCAGACCTTGTTATTCCTTTTCTTAGTGTTGCCTGTATTTTCAGTTAAAATCTGGTTCAAAATTACCCACTTCCTCACCTGTTTTTCTTCAGCAAAGGTAACAGGATCTTATTGCTTGTCTGGAAATACTTGTATGACGTTGGAAATCAGTATGAGGAGCAGGAATGTTTTTTTCTGTCCCAAGAAGAGGGCATGACAGAGTCTAGGGTTTAATTTGACTGCTCATAAGGAGACAGCTGGGCTTCCCTTGTGGTTCAGATGGTAAAGAATCTGCCTGCAGTGAGAGAGACCCCAGTTCAGTCCCTGGGTCAGGAAGATCCCCTGGAGGAGGCCATGGCACCCCACTCCAGTATTCTTACCTGGAGAATCCCAGGGACAGAGGAGCCTGGCAGGCTGCAGTCAATGGGGTTGCAAAGAGTCAGACATGACTGAGCAACTATCTCTAATACTTTCAAGGAGACAGCTACTTTAAGTCTTCCCTTTTTATTTTATTTTTTCCATTACACTAATGGCCCTTTCAAGTGGAAAATCATGACCCTACAACTGTAAAGAAAACTCTGGTGCTTGAAAGGGCACAGTTTCACAAGGTTCAGCTGACACCTGGGAAGCAGTTGTCTCAAAGGTTCTGACCCGTTAGGTAGTATGTTTCCTGAAGAATTTAAAATGAAACTTGAATCCCTTCAACCTAGGGGCACACTGGCTGAGAAGGGAAAGTAGAGATCGGGTGAGGCCATGTGTGAAGGTTTGAGGGGAAAGTGGGAATGAAGGTCAGAGGCGGAGGGTGGGCAAAAGAAGGAATTAGGACCTTATGGAAACTTCTAGCTCAATTGTTACTGAGGTTTTTAATGTTCCAATGTGATCCTGTGGTCAAGCCCTCTAGGAAAAATGAAATTCATCTCTACTATTGGGAAACTCATTCAGTTGATATTGTAAATTTTTTTGGTAAAGTTTTAAAAAAAACACATGGTAATTAGGAGTAATAGTGTTTATACTCGAATGTTGTGATAAAGACATGCATGTTTTCAATTCAACAAAAATGTGAGACTTATTATTGGGTTGGCCAAAAGGTTCATTTTTTTTCCCCCGTAAGATGGCTCTAGTAGCGTTTAGTTGTCTTTAACTTCATTCAAAACAGTTTTGTTAGATTGTATTGTGACAGCTATCATATCAGCATGGATTTTAAAAAACTTACCAAGATTGGTGAATTGTTATGTAGCTATAGTATTGTAGCTTTAGTATTGAAGATGGAAGAAAAGACCCAACATATTATGCTTTATTGTTTCAAGAAAGGCAAAAACGAAAGTGAAACACAAAAAAATGATTTATGCAGCGTATGAGGAAGGTGCTGTGACTGAAGGAACGTGTCAGAAGTGGTTTGCAGAATCTCGTGCTGGAGATTTCTTGCTGGATGATGCTCCACGGTCGGGTAGACCAGTTGAAGTTGATAGCAACCAAAACGAGACATTAATTGAAAACAGTCAACCTTATGCCGTGTGGGAGGCAGGCAGCGTGCTCCAAATATCGTAATCAGTCTTGAGCATCACGTGCGCCAGCTGGCCACCAGCTTGGTCATCTTTACTGCTTTGATGTTCGGGCGCCACATAAGTTAAGTGGAAACACTGTCTTGAGCGTATTTTTGCAGAAGAGTCTCTACTTAAACATAACAAAAACATTACCTGTTTTGAAAACAAACTGTGAGGGATGATGAGAACTGGAAACTGTATAATAATGTAGAATAGAAGAGTTCATAGGGCGAGTGCAGTGAACCGCCACCAACCACAGCAAAGGCTAGTCTTCATCCAAAGAAGGCAGCGTTGTGAATTTGGTGGGCCTGAAAGGCTCTATTATGAGCTCGTTCTATAAAACCAAAAGATGAATTTCGACAGATAGTGCTCCCAGTTAGACCAGCTGAAGGCAGCACTTGATGAAAATTGTGTGGAACTGGTCAACAGAAAGTGCATAATTCTCTACCAGAGCACCACAAGACCGTATGTTTCTTTGATGACCAGGCAAAACTGTTACAGCTTTGTAAAGTAAAAAGTGTTACTGATTCCTCTGCTGGATTCACCAGACATTGCGCCTTTGGATGGCTTTGGGATTTTTTTTTTTTTTTTGGTCTTTGCAAAATTCTCCTAATAAAAAAAAATTCCATTTCCTGGAAGACTGTAAAAGGCACCTGAAATAGTTCTTTGCTTAAAAAGATAAAAAGTTTTGGGAAGGTGAAATTATGAAGTTGCCTGAGAAATGGCAGAGTGTAGTGGAACAGAATGATAAACATGTTCAATAATGTTTTTGGTGAAAATGAAAAATGAGTGTTTTGTTTTAACTTAAAAACCAAAGTAACTTTCTGGCCAAACCAACATATGCTAGACTTGAACCCTGTCGGTTACCGAGTGCCAGTTCTTGGATTGGAATCCAGTCCCTGGTGAAGGTGTCAGTCACGTGCAGAGAAATGAGAAAAATAAAGTGATGTTTTCAAAGAGCTAATATTCACTTTAAAGGAATAATGTTTACTTTGAGCTTCTGGTCTGTTTTCTTATATATTAAAATGTAAAATATTTATTCTTTTAGAATATAATGATGGTTAATATTTAAAATTTCTATTTCTTGGCAAATTAAAATGTTGGATATCATTCAGGATTCGTGGTTACAAGAACCAGAAGTGAACTAGACTGCCTTAGGAAAGGAATCTGTTGGAATTTGCACAAGGTCATGTGTGTGTGTGCTAAGTTGCTTCAGTTGTGTCTGACTCTTTGTAACCCCATGGACGGTAGCCCTTCAAGCTCCTCTGTTCATGGGAGTCTCCAGGCAAGAATACTGAAGAAGTTTCCATGCCCTCCTTCAGGGAATCTTCCCGACCCAGGGATTGAGCCAGTGTCTCTTGTGGCTCCTGCAGGCAGGTTCTTTACCGCCAGCTCATATCTGATAAAACTTCCACCCAGGGCTATTGGTATCATTAATGTGTTTTCTAAGTTTATAAAACATGTGACAGCTTTGTCCCAAGCCAGTGGAGTATATACCAAGGGACAGAGGTATTGATGGCTGGAAAATAATAGATTAACTTGAAGTTAAATTAAGTACCATCACATGACATATACCATTGGCATTTTTTGATGATTTTCTGCAGCAAGGTGAAGTGTAACGTTACCTGTAGCCTTGGCCTCATTTGAGTCCTGCCGTTGGAATGGGAGCTGTCCCTGGGGGTGGATTAGCTACTTGCGTGTAGGCACGTGTGTGGTTTTGTGTTAGGCAGTCACCTAACTTTTCTTCCTCTGAAGTTCTTGCTGTGTGTTTCAGTGTTATTTTTGCTTATCTCACTGTAGTTTGATAAGGCATGTTAACCCTTGTAGTGCTTATTTAGGAAGCCAGATTGTAGAGCGTTCTAGAACGCTCTGACCACTGTTCTAGAAACTCTCGCTCCCCTTGGCTTGTCTGGTGACCTCCTCTGGTTTTCTCCCTCTTTCTGTGGCTGATCCTGGGTGGCCCCCTCCCCAGTCCTTACAGGTCCGTGTTCCCCAGCGTCCCATCCTCTCCGCCCTCTCGTTCTGTGTCATCTGCGCAGTCTCCTCGGCTCTAGGTGCTGACCTTGTGTTGACCTCACGTTTGTTTCCCCAGCTCACTCTGCCGTCTGAAGTCCCCAGCTCCCTGCACTCATTATGCTCCCCTGGGCTCCCCCATACCCCAGCCAGAACCCCCCAAGATACCCTGATGTTGTTACCATCACTCAGGGGCTTACGTGGTCCTTCGCCAAGTGCCTGCACCCTGCCCATCCTCTTCCTTTTAAAAAAATTTTAATTAATTAACATTTTATTTTAATTTTGTGACTGTGCTGGGTCTTTGCTGCTGCGTCCTGCCCCTGGAACACCCTTCCAGGCTCCTTGGCTGGGCCAGTTCCTGCTGGTTCTCCACGACTTGACTCTGGTGGTCTCTCTTTCCAGGCTTCTCGCCTCCCCCTGAGCTGACCTGTGGGCTCCCCTCTCCTTTTATGGCCCCTACTGTGTGGTGTTACTGCATTTGGTTTTCTTGGCTTTTGTTCCTGTTACCCGGTCCATGGTGTCTGGAGCATCCTGAGCACCCCCAGGACCACTCCACACTCCCAGGGACTGGCGCTAAGCAGGTGCCCTGCAGGATGAATGGTTGGCAGGAGTTTGAGCAGGCCCGCCTGCTCTCCTGCCGAGGAGCGGGGTGCAGCGGACTCGCGCTGTCAAGGGATTCAAACCAGCATCTTTCTTCCCACCTCTTCTCCTGGTCCATGCCTTCCCCTCTAAGAAGGGCTCTTGTTTTCTCCTGAGTCAAATTGTGGGAGAAGCTGAGGATGAAGAAGTACATGAATGAAAGAAAATAGCTTGTCAGAAGGGCACCAGAGAAACAGCTTGCTTTCTGCTCCCTCCTGCACTTCCCATCTCGTGTTTCCGGTTGTGTTTCTTTGGTTTGGGAAACACGCGTACGTGGCCACCGGTCTGCCAGCTTGCAGGCTGCATGCCAGCATTTCTTCCCGCTAGGAGCAGACCGAAGGTGTATGTAGGCGTCTCCTTTCTCCTCAACTTCTTCTTCTTTAACTCAGGGCACACAGGCTCTCACCCTGGCACTTCTGGTTGTTCAGTTGATTGGTGTTGGAGCGGGTGCCTCCCTGTTTCTAGAGGCGAGGCAGTGGGCTCCACACTGGCCCTGGAATTGGGGTTGGAAGCTCAGCTCCATCGCTTACCAGTGCGGTGAGATGGACAGGTTTCTGCACCCCCCTACCCTTCATCTGGAAAGTGAGACAAACCTTTTAGAATTGTTGTGAGGATTGAGATGAATGTTTGTGAAGTACCTGGCACATCCTAAAGGTAGTCAGTCCTAAAGGAAATCAACCCAATGAATGTTCATTGGAAGGACTGGTGCTGAAGCTGAAACTCCAATACTTTGGTCACCTGATGCAAAGAACTGACTCATTGGGAAAGACCCTGATGCTGGGAAAGATTGAAGGCAGGAGGAGAAGGGGACGACAGAGGATGAGATGGCTGGATGGCGTCACCGACTCAATGGATGTGAGTTTGGGGAAACTTCAGGAGATGGAGAAGGACAGGAAGCCTGGTGTGCTGCAGCCCATGGGGTCGCAAAGAGTCAGACGTGACTTGAGCCGCTGAGTAACAATAACAACCTGGCACATAGTAGGGATGCAAGAGATTACCAGTATTAACTAACAGGATGTAAACATTTACATTTTTCCAAAACAGAAAATAAACCTGTGGTCCCTGCTCCTCCCTTTTCCTTTCCCAGCTTCCATAATGGAAAGAATTCGCTTGTGTATGGGCTAATTAATTAGTTAATTAAGCACACGTTGGTTTGCATGTTAGCCAGGAGTGCTCCACTGTGAGACACTGGAGTTTCGGGGAGATGGACAGTCCTGGTTCTATAGGAGCCCGTGGTGTGGTCCCTGAGCCACTGCACTGAGTCTTCCAGGATGCTGGGGACCCAGCCAGATCCCCCGGCTTCACTTGAAATCAGAATCTTTGGGGAGCTTGGTTGTTTCAGCTCTGGCCTCAGGAGCCTCAGAGTGACGTTAACTTCACCTTCTCATGGTGATCCTCTCTCCCAGGGCCCCCAAAGGAGCCGTGATCTCTGCTCCGGGCTTGACGTCTCGCTCTCTGCTGTTCCTGACTTACTCTGGAGCCTCCACTGGGCTGATGGCTGCAGAGCCTCGCTCGTGTGCTGGTGACTTCCCGCTGCATTTGTGGTGAGCGTCTCACCATGCACACCCTTCTGATACACACATTTTCAGCTGTGGTGCAGGTGTCCTGTGTAGTTACTTACGCAGTTGTCTTCTTGTGGCCAAACGTGGTTCAGCACTTCACTGGTTGGAAATATTTTATTTGAAAATAATTTCAGCTTATAGAAAAGTTTCAAACTGGAACCAAAAGCACACAAAGCCTTTACCCAGATCCTCCTATTGTTAATATTTTGCATCATTTGTTTTTCATTTGTGTGCTCATTCTCTCCCTCTCTCTAGTATATGTAAACAAAATTATTACACGTCGTATTTTCCTGAACCATTTGATGAACTAATAGAATTCCATGAACAGTCCGTGGGGGCTACAATCCGTGGGGTCAAAAAGAGTCGGACATGACTAAGCAACTAACACTTTGACTCTTTCATAGATTATAAATGAAGTGAAGTGAAAGTTGCTCAGTCGTGTCTGACTCTTTGCAACCCCATGGACTACCCAGTCCATGGAATTCTCCAGGCCAGAATACTGGAGTGGGTAGCCTTTTCCTTCTCCAGGCGATCTTCCCAACCCAGGAGTCAAACCCAGGTCTCCCGCCTTGCAGGCGGATTCTTTACCACCTGGCCACCAGGGAAGCCCCATACATAGCCCTTGCTCTCAAATAGTTTGGTGTGTATTTCCTAAGAATAAGCATATTTTCCAATATAACAATAGTGCAGGCATCAGTCAGTCAGCTTGACATCTATTTCAATTTATCTTCTTAGATAACAGACTGTCTACACTCTGTAACATTGACTTACAACGTCCTTTATGGTGTTTTGCTGTAGTACTATGATCAGGCGTTGGATTTAGTTATTATATCTCTTTGTTCCTGCCCCCTGAAACCTTCTCATAGTTTTTCTTGTTTTGAATGATGTTTGTGAAGAATACTGTTGTTTATCTTGTAGAGGATGTTCATTTGGGGTTAGGTGACTGATCTCGTGGTTGGATTCAGGCTGTGCGTTCCTAGCTGGGATTCTGCACAGGGACGTGTTCTTACTGGCTCCCCACCTCCCCCTTGTTGGCGACGCTGATTTCAGTGACCCTGGCCAGGTGACGGTCCATTTCTCCACTGTGTGGTTACTATCTTTCTCTTTGTAACTACTAAGAAATGCCTTACTTTTATCACCTTTTGTTGTGATACCTATTCATCAACTCATTTCTCATCTGTAATGAAATTAGCATTTTAAAACTTGCTTTGTACAAGTTCAGAGGCTTGGCTTATGTGGAGGCTCCCATCCGATCTTAATTTTATGGTGAGCAGATGGATGGATTGGAGACCTGGAAAGGAACTGAAATAACTGTCACTGATTTTTTTTTTTTTTTACAGGTGCTCATGTGGTGATTTATTCTGAAGAGCTCACACTCTTCAATTCATGATAAAAAATTTCAGTCTGGTGGCGGTGTGGAGATCTGTCTTTAGCTTGTAGGCTGTGTTCACTGTGCATGCTGAGTCGTTCTGACTGCCAGGGTTTGAGGCCCAAAGACAGAAGTGACAGGGGCCAGACAGTGTGTGGAGCTGGCGAGCTGGTCTTGCCAGCCCTCCCATAGGGCCACCAAGGCGATATGGTCACTGTGATGCTTGAGGAGGCAACCTCGGAGTGGACCTCTTCTTTCAAAGATCTGCCCTTTGAAAAAGAAGCTTTGCTGTTCTCTGCCCTGTTCTGGAGGTTGACCAAGAGGTTTCGGTCGGAGGTTCACAGTGTTATCAGTGTCCTATTCATTTTCTCAACACCCCTTGACTAAGAAAATGACTCAGAGGTTTTCTTTTTTCCCCCCACTAAGTAGTTATAGCCATTAGCTTATATTTATGTCCTAACAAGCTAGTAGCTGTTTGAAAAAATAAGACAATAGATTGAAAGAATAATAAGTTTTATCTCCTTCTTAACCACAGTTCCCTGATAATGGGTTGTGTGCCTCCCTTGGGAGCTGCACAGCACTGCAGATCTTGGAGTCAGATGGGCCGTTTCATCTTGTGTAGCTGTTGCTTTTTATCACAGTAACTGCTCAAAATGTAGTTTCACAAGGATGTGATCTTCAAAAGGAATGTAGCTCAGAATGATGTTGAAAATGTGGGTTATCTGGAGCTCGTAGTTTGCACAGTGCCCAGCACAGTCTGGTATCTAGTGCTTCGCTTGAAAATTTAAAATATTCTGAAGCACAATTATGCACTCCCTTTGGTACCCTAGCGTGGTGCCTTGGCACACAGTTTGGGAATCATTGAGTTAGGTATTAAAAAGTTTCCTGGGGGTGTTTTGTAATCCTTTGGTAGCCTTTAGACATCCAGATATGTGCCTCCAAGGTAAGTTAGGGGTTAAGTAACTGGAAGGAGCAAGGTTGTAATTTCTCAGCACACTGACAGGAGGGCAGAGATGTCATGTCAACTTAATTAGCAAAAGCTGAAAATTTTACAATATGGCTCCAGTCAGAGGTCTGCTCCCTGCTCCTTAGATAGTATTACATAATACCCTGCTTACTAATGAATAAAAACAATTAGATAAGATTTTCTTACTTAACCTTTTTGGTTTGGTGCACATATTATTCTTCCCACAAGCTGATTATTTTCTATGGATTAATGACTTCCTTGACAAATATTTTAGCACTGTCCCCTTCAGGCTTTGGAAGAATGCTGTAAATCTCAAACCCAGGCTTGTCACTAAGGTTTATATCTTTCATAAGAAGGTATAACAGCTGTGTGGATTAACTAGATCCTGATAGAAATTAGATCTGGTTGACATAATAATTTCAGTTGTATGTATCTGAGCTTCAGCTGTGAAGAGATTTTCCTGTTAGGAAGGGGGATGTTTTGAACATCAGGGTAACGAGGGATACCCGCTGTACCTGGTGTGAGGCTTTGGAAGATCATGGCAGATGGCTTCCCCATCTAAGGGGCTGTCTCAAAGGAATGGGAACTTGGGAGCATATCACCATAGACGATCCTTGTAAGAGTGGAACGGCTTGGTGTCCAAGACGGGCCCCAAGCTGCGTGTATCGGATCTTGCTACACAAACTCCGTGGCCCGGGTGGGGCTCGTCCTGGGACCTGCAGGGTGTTCAGCATTCCTGGGCCCACTCAATAGTGTCTCAGCCAGATATCACCCTCCCCCAATTTCTAGACACCCTTGACTACCGTGCTTTGGTCAAACGTGAACCTAGCCCTCGTTTAACAAATGAGGAAGCTGAGGCTCAGGGCAGGGAAGGGGTCACCCGAGGTCACAGATACGAGTATAGCCAGGATCTCAGTCCCCTGCCCGCCTGCCTGGCGTCTAGGCACAGAGCTACCCAGGTCATTTCCTCCAGCTCTGATCATCCAAGATTCTTATGATCAAAGGGAGATGGGAGGTTTTGTTTTTTTTTCTTTTTATTCAAGTATGGTTAGTTTGCAATGAGTGTTACTTTCAAGCATACAGCAAAGTGACTTTTTTTTTTTTTGCAGATTAGATTTCATTATAGGCTATTACAAGGCATTGAGTGTGGTTCCCTGTGCCATCCAGTAGGTCCTTGTTGCTTGCCTACCTTACATACACTAGTGTGTGTCTGTGAATCCCCTGCTCCTAATTTATCCCCCTCCCTTTCCAGGTCTGTGAGTCTGTTTCTGCAATAAGTTCATTTGTACCATTTTCTTCTCTAGATCCCACAAGCAAGTAGTATCATATGATACTCTTCTCTTAACTTCACTCAGTATCACAATCTCTAGGTCCATCTGTGTTGGCGCAAATGGCATTATTTTGTAATTTTTGTGGCTGATTAATATTCCATTAATCTGCCCATGGACATTTAATTTACGTCCAGGTCTTAGTGCTGCTATGAACATAGAAGAAAAACTCCCATGAACACTTTCCATGTGCAGAAGTCATTCACTCAGGTCACACTCATTGAACATCAGCAAAATCACAACAGAACTGCAAAGATGTGAACATGAAGGAAAGTCTTTATCCATGAGCCATAGCTAACTGGAATTAGAGACGTAACATAAAAGGGAAATCGGAGCACTCTAAGAAGGTTTTGGGTTTCCTAGGTGGCTCAGTGGTAAAGAATCCACCTGCCAAAATAAGAGACGCAGGAGATGCGAGTTCGATCCCTGGGGAGAAAAGGTCCCCTGAAGGAGGAAATGGCAACCTGCTCCAGTATTCTTGCCTGGAAAATCCCATGGCTGGAGGCGCCTGGAGAATTACTGTCCATGGGGTCACAAAGAGTCAGACGAGCCTGAGCAAACACATGAACACTCGGGTGCGTGTGAGATAGGCGTTTAACTGTGAATAAACCTTAGAAGAAAATGGAAATGACAGAAATCCAGTTTACTTGCTAAATATTTGGACTCCTAGACCTAGAATAAAAACTACAGGAGGGCAGGGATTTCCATCTCTTATTCGCTGCTGCATTTCCACCTCCTGGAATGTTGCCTGGCGAGTAGGAGAAACTCTGGAAATGTTGTGGGTTGGGTGCAGGGGCATGCTCTAACTTATGGGTAATGTTTGTGGGTAATGTTGTACCTAAAGTATTCCGGTAGGATATGAGTTACTGGATTCTTTGAAGTTTGCTTAGATAAACTTTATTTCATGTTACAGTCAAATAATCTGCAGAAATGATAATGTCTGTGCTGAGTTCTCACTGGCTGGAGTGTGATGTTGAGGGTACTATGATGACGTTAGTATTTTTTTTTGTCATCACCAAATGAATATCCTGCCTGCGACTGCGTATTTGCAGTGCTGGCCACACGGTGGGCAGAGGTGTGATCTGATCATAGCTGGCATCTCTTGCTTCTGTTGAGTTTAGGATTCTGATCCCCAGGAAGGGGCTCAGAAGAAAGCCAGGCCTGTATCTAGCCCAGCACTGGAAACGTACCTGCCTTTTAAGGATCCCTCGTGTGACACAGGGTGTTTATGCCCATGGCACTAGCTGTTAGAACAACAGCTTGTAACACTTCTGTAGCATCATCTTTTCAGAAGGAGATCCGTATAGTTTTGTTGTATCACTGAGAATGTGGATACACGTGGCCCCTTTATTCCAAGAAATTCAGGACTGTGTGCACAGGCTCATTTTCATTCACGATGTAGGAGTTGTTATTTATTACTTATGTGTGTTTATTTTGGGACCAAATTAGGAGGGTGTGGAGCTGTGTAGAGCAGCATTGCAGGTGGGGAGGGGTGGGGACCGGGGTCCTTGTCACCCGATTTCTGACTTATCTCCACCTGGAGTCCTCATTGCCCCTCTGTGTGTTCCGGCCTTTCCACCACATTGTCCTTTTGGAAACGTCTAGAGAAGGGGACAACATGGGATGACATGGTTGGATGGCATCACCGACTCAATGGATGTGAGTTTGGGTAACCTCCGGGAGTTGGCGATGGACAGGGAGGCCTGGCGTGCTGCAGTCCATGGGGCCGCAAAGAGTCGGACAGTTAACAGAGGATAGTATGCCAGACTGTCGCTTCCCAAAGTGTTGCCTGGAGATCACTGGTGTTATCAGATGCTTTTCAGAGGGACAGTTTGCTGGTCAGATAAGTTGGGAAAATACTGGATACTGCTTTCCTCTCTTGCTAGTACGATGCACCTGGGCCTGTTACAGTTTTTGGAGCTTTAAAAGGAGGACTTAAGTTTGGATTAACTTCGTGGGTCCCAGCCTTCTTTTCCACAGAACCCTTTCTCAGCATGACAGCTCTTAACCTTTGTAAGAACAGTGTTCCACCCACCAGCCTTTAAGAAAGAAGTGTTGCTGTGATGGCCACATCTGATTTTGAGTTTGATTTGGCCCTTGCTAGCAGCCATAGACTCAGGCAGTGTTTCTCAGCCTTCATCTTGGAGCTTTGAAAAAATACAGATGCCCCAGCTCATCCCAGAGCCTCTGATCCTGAGTGTCTGGGCTGGTGCGCATTGCCTGCCTTTGTAAGATGCTCTGCAGGGGGTCTCCAGTGTCCCAGAGGCTGAGTTACTCTTCTTGGAAGAGGTTTCTATTTCTCTCAGGCTGCAGTAGTTGCCTCCACTTCAGACCCTTCTGGATGTTTGATGTGTTTCCTCAAGGGAATTGGTTTTGGGTTGAAATAGATCTGATGTGCTCGGAAGTCCTCAGCTGCTGGGCCTCCGCTGGTGCGTTTGGGGTCAGGGGTGGCCAGGTCCTTTGCAGGCACGGTCCTGAGGCTGCCGGATCAGGGGGGTGGGAGGAAGTGGTGAGGAGGGGGCCGTTGAGGGTCATGCTCCTGACCCCCCAGGCGCTGCGCAGACCTGGAACTCTGCCCATCAGTCAGCTGGTGACCTGGAGGCACGGAGGAGGGTCTCGGGTTCTCTCGGAGAAGTGTTCTGTTGGGGTCGCCTCCTTTCATCTCGGGGGCCTCCCTGCCTTCCTGTCCACTCTCTGTTCCTCCCCATTTACCCCGAGAAGCCGGGCAGGAAGCAGCCCAGTGAGGTGGGCAGGCTTTTACCGTAGCTACTGGGGAATCCACAACAGGATAGTGAGGTGCCCCCGAGGGGCTTTTCCAGGGAAGGGCCTAGATGAGAAGGACCACCAGGCTGCCTCGCTTGCCACTTCAGGGCGTGTGAGACAGGCCCCAGAGACTCAGTCTTTGATCCGAGGCAGGCGCATCAAGCTTGTCTTTACTCCTTTGAAGTGTGGTCATGGCCCGACCACAGAGATGACACCGGGCTCACCAGAGAGCATAAACTCCGGCGGAAAGTGACCCGTCCTGTGAATGTAGGGGTGGAGGGAGGAGCCCTCACTGGCCTCTCTGTGGTGCTGGGCAGTGACCCGCTAGAAGGAAGGGGACCGCTTTCTGCATGGTGTTCACGCGCTGTCCTCCGCTCCACACCTGGAATGCCCCATGTCTTCCCTGCCGCATCCTGGGAAGTGTGCTTCTTGATGACTCTCCAAGCAGAGATGAGCGACGCGGAAGCTCAGAGAGAAAACTGTCTTGTCCAAGGGTGGCTTGAGAGTGTGGGGCCGGAGTGCGAACTTAAATCTGTTCCATGCCAAGGTGTGGTTGGGCGTCCCCGGCCCCGTCCTGCGGACTGCGGCTGGTCCCCACTGTCAAGGTTGCCATCGCTCTTGCTTCTGAATGTCTTCTTTGCAATTGGGCTGGGTAACAGGCTCTTAAGGACATAACAAGATGCCGTGTGGCGCTTTATTACCTATCAGCTGCTTTCTGTCACCCCTTGTTCTGGGACAGATTCTGAAGGAAAAGAAAACGGTGACGAAGCATTCAGCCGTTTTCTCCACTGAGTGTGTTTAGATTATGCTTCTTTTGATTTTATCAACAGGTGATTGGTTGTTGGATAAGCCGTTAGTAGTACTCACTGGCAGTGTGCCTTCCATCTAGGATTTGTGGCATTAGCTAGAATTTTATAATGGCGTAAAAAAATTTCATGGAGGAATTAAGAGTATCACCATGTGGTATAAAGCTACCATTAGTAAAATAAATATTAATCCGAGGTTAACTGTTTATAGCCTAAGATTTCTCTTAATTCAGTATCCAGACTGAGCCTTTCTGTGTTTGTTTGTTTGTTTGTTTGTTTTTAAAAAAAAAAGGGGGGGGGGGAAACTCTTATTTCAGCTCAGTTTGAAATTCTGATGTGAAGATCACCATGGCCTTGCAAAAGCTCAGTGTGATTAATACTGTGTCCGTAACTTCATTCCAAAAGCTGGTACCACTGCCCAGGAGGCAAGTGGCTGTGCGCTTCCAAGTTCCCTGAACACAGGTTTCTCAGATGTCAGCTCCAGAGGGTGATCGGTTAGATTGACTAAACATAAGTCATAAGGACCTAAGTGGATGGAAAAGCTACAGAGGCGAATGATCTTCCGAAAGCCTCACAGCTGGGGGCCGGCAGACACCGCTTCTGATTTTGTCATCATAGATAATGTTGTCTTTAGTTGCCGTATTTTTAAGAAAAATAAAGTTGGCCAGCTATTACAGGAGCCAGCTGTTCGGCTTGGCCCGGTGTGTGTGTGTGTGTGTGTGTGTGTGTGTGTGTGTGTGTTTTGCGGGGCATGGGGGAGGTTTCCACTGGGTCTTCATTTGCTGCCTCTAGGATTTCTGTAGTTGGGGTGAGTGGGGGGGGCAACTCCTTGTTCTCACTGCAGTGGCTTCCCTTGTTGGTGAGCACAGGATCCAGGCACACGGGCTTCAGTAGTTGCAGCCTGAGGGCTCTGTAGTTGTGACTCATGGGCTTCAGTTGCTCCTCGGTGTGTGAGATCGATCATCCCGGACCAGGGATCGAACCTGTGTCCCCTGCATTGGCAGGGGGGTTCTTATCCACTGTATCAGCGGGGAAGTCTCAGGGGGTGCTTCCTCTGTGATATTTAATGGTAACCCAGTAGTGCAGACGTTGCCCAGCACTGCCAGCAGCGTGGAGTGATGTTTGTCCGTGTCTGTCAGGCCTCCCAGGCCCAGAGGAGGAACAGATGGCTCACAGACTCTGGAAGCCTGGTTTAGGGCAGCAGGCAGGTGACAGCTGAGTTTAAAGAAGCTGAAATGGTTCCCTTTTCTCCACACCCTCTCCAGCATTTATTGCTTGCAGATTTTTGGATCGTAGCCATTCTGACTGGTGTGAAGTGGTACCTCATTGTGGTTTTGATTTGCATTTCTCTAATAATGAGTGATGTTGAGCATCTTTTCATGTGTTTGTTAGCCATCCGTATGTCTTCTTTGGAGAAATGTCTATTTAGTTCTTTGGCCCATTTTTTGATTGGGTCGTTTATTTTTCTGGCATTGAGCTGCATAAGTTGCTTGTATATTTTTGAGATTAGTTGTTTGTCAGTTGCTTCATTTGCTATTATTTTCTCCCATTCAGAAGGCTGTCTTTTCACCTTGCTTATAGTTTCCTTTGTTGTGCAGAAGCTTTTAATTTTAATTAGATCCCATTTGTTTATTTTTGCTTTTATTTCCAGAATTCTGGGAGGTGGATCATAGAGGATCCTGCTGTGATTTATGTCTGAGAGTGTTTTGCCTATGTTCTCCTCTAGGAGTTTCATAGTTTCTGATCTTACATTTAGATCTTTAATCCATTTTGAGTTTATTTTTGTGTGCGGTGTTAGAAAGTGATCTAGTTTCATTCTTTTACAAGTGGTTGACCAGTTTTCCCAGCACCACTTGTTAAAGAGATTGTCTTTACTCCATTGTATATTCTTGCCTCCTTTGTCAAAGATAAGGTGTCCATATGTGTGTGGATTTATCTCTGGGCTTTCTATTTTGTTCCATTGATCTATATGTCTGTCTTTGTGCCAGTACCATACTGTCTTGATGACTGTGGCTTTGTAGTAGAGCCTGAAGTCAGGCAAGTTGATTCCTCCAGTTCCATTCTTCTTTCTCAAGATTGCTTTGGCTATTCGAGGTTTTTTGTATTTCCATACAAATCTTGAAATTATTTGTTCTAGTTCTGTGAAAAATGTGGCTGGTAGCTTGATAGGGATTGCATTGAATTTGTAAATTGCTTTGGGTAGTATACTCATTTTCACTATATTGATTCTTCTGATCCATGAACATGGTATATTTCTCCATCTATTAGTGTCCTCTTTGATTTCTTTCATCAGTGTTTTATAGTTTTCTATATATAGGTCTTTAGTTTCTTTAGGTAGATATATTCCTAAGTATTTTATTCTTTTCGTTGCAATGGTGAATGGAATTGTTTCCTTAATTTCTTTTTCTACTTTCTCATTATTCGTGTATAGGAATGCAAGGGATTTCTATGTGTTGATTTTATATCCTACAACTTTACTATATTCATTGATTAGCTCTAGTAATTTTCTGGTGGAGTCTTTAGGGTTTTCCATGTAGAGGATCATGTCATCTGCAAACAGTGAGAGTTTTACTTCTTCTTTTCCAATTTGGATTCCTTTTATTTCTTTTTCTGCTCTGATTGCTGTGGCCAAAACTTCCAAAACTATGTTGAATAGTAGCGGTTGGTGGGAATGCAAACTAGTACAGCCACTATGGAGAACAGTGTGGAGATTCCTTAAAAAATTGCAAATAGAACTACCTTATGACCCAGCAGTCCCACTGCTGGGCATACACACTGAGGAAACCAGAATTGAAAGAAACACATGTACCCCAATGTTCATCGCAGCACTGTTTATAATAGCCAGGACATGGAAACAACCTAGATGTCCATCAGCAGATGAATGGATAAGAAAGCTGTGGTACATATACACAATGGAGTATTACTCAGCCGTAAAAAAGAATTCATTTGAATCAGTTCTGATGAGATGGATGAAACTGGAGCCGATTATACAGAGTGAAGTAAGCCAGAAAGAAAAACACCAATACAGTATACTAACACATATATATGGAATTTAGGAAGATGGCAATGACGACCCTGTATGCAAGACAGGGAAAGAGACACAGATGTGTATAACGGACTTTTGGACTCAGAGGGAGAGGGAAAGGGTGGGATGATTTGGGAGAATGACATTCTAACATGTATACTATCATGTAAGAATTGAATCGCCAGTCTATGTCTGACGCAGGACGCAGCATGCTTGGGGCTGGTGCATGGGGATGACCCAGAGAGATGTTATGGGGAGGGAGGTGGGAGGGGGGTTCATGTTTGGGAACGCATGTAAGAATTAAAGATATTAAAATTAAAAAAAAAAAGAAGCTGAAATGATGCTTGCAAGTGAACATCCTTCCAAACAAGGCCTGTGGTCAAAGAAATTGGATTTATAGTGGTTGGTAATTTTAGTGAAAATTAAGACGTAGGTCTTTCTGTTCTGTCGTGCTGAATTATACTTGCTTATCATCATCAGAAAGGACTGAGGCATTTAGTAGCCTGATCTGTTCTGGGAAAATTTCACTTAGCATACAATCAAATGACCTTACTTTTACTTTAGAGGCTGGTCAGATAACATATAAATTCCAGGGCTTCACACTGGGTTCAGTGCAGCTTAGAATTTTTTTTCCAGTCCTGAGTATTCATTGGAAGGACTGATGCTGAAGCTGAAACTCCCAACACTTTTGCCACCTGATGCGAAGAATTGACTTGTTGGAAAAGACCATAATGCTGGGAAAGATTGAAGGCAGGAGGAGAAGGGGATGGCAGAGGATGAGATGGTTGGATGGCATCACCAACTCGATGGACACAAGTCTGAGCAAGCTCTGGAAGTTGGTGATGGATAGGGAGGCCTGGTGTGCTTCAGTTCATGGGGTCGCAAGGAGTCGGACACAACTGAACGACTGAACTGACTGTGTCTATGTCAGTGTCTGCCCTCTCTGGTCTAATCCAGTCCCCCAGAGCTTCCTGCTGAGTAGTCCTTTGAGGCATCGCACGGCGGTACGTGTTGGAATGGCTGCCTTTCTGCAGAGCGAGCATATGGAGCCTCATTCTACATCAAGAGATAGAAATCCCAGCTCATACTGGCTCAAGCAAAAAAGAAAACATATTGGCTTCTATAAATACACAGGCAGCTGACTTCTGGGATCCCTTGGTCCAGGGACTTGACTCTCTCGGGTCTCCTCTCTTGTCGGCTTCGTTCAGATCATGGGAAAGGTGAGCCATCTGTAGATTCAGCTCCAGCTGAAGAGGGTGCTTGTCTCTTGGTCATCCCAGCACACCCCAGGGCATACTCGCTGACCTTGACGGGGCACGTGTCTGTCTCTGAACCAGTGCTCGTGTCAAGGGGCTGAGTTATTCATTGACTGGGTCTTGGCCGTGGGCATCAACTCCTGACACCTGGTGATTTCCTTCACACACAGGCTGGAGGAGATGATGGCTTAGTGGATGCCCTCAGGTTCTTCCAGTTCAGACGCTGGGATGTTGAGGGCACATGAGCATCAGGATCTTTCTCCTCGATCTGGAAGCTACAGTGTCATTTGTGGTGGTCTCAGGGGTGAGTGTTCCTTCTTTCCCGAGTAAGGTTCTTGTCTTGGGTCATCTGTGAAAGCTTGAATCACATTCTTCTATCATGGTACCATTCGCCAGAACAGTATCTGAAATCCCAGTGGAGGGGGACTTAGAGTCAGCAGTATTGCCCATTTAGCACCATGGCCTTCTGGATAGAGGGCTGAGGGACAGGAGTCTTGTCCTTTCAAGCCTCATTTTTCTGTCTCAGCTTTTCCAGGACTCATTTGGGTAGGACAGATACTCAGACAGCTTGGGTGGGTAAACTGTTATTGCAAAATTATCTTTAAAAGTTTTTTTTCTCTTTGTGTAAATTTCAAGTGTACAGCATAAATATTTGATATCTGTGAACCATGTGGGTGATCCCCATCACAAGTCTGGTTACCGTCCATCACCATACAGGCGACCCCCTTTGCCTGTTTCTCCTGCCTCCCAAATCCCTTCCCACACACAATTATGTTTCAGCTTTTGCGTTTGCTTTCTTTTCCTGTGAATTAAGATGAGTAACTTCTAGGTTGTTAGAAAAGTCAGACTAAATTTCTGAAGCCTTTGAAATTATGATGAGCTCAGCGCTCTTATTTTTTTAAAGTGTAAATCCCTTTTGAACTCTTTATTTCTGAAAAAATTTATTGAAGTACAGTTGATGTACAATATTATGTAAGTTACAGGTATACTCAACCACTCCAATTTATGTGCAATAGCAGCTTCCTGTCTTCATGTTAAGAAATCAGTCTCACCACAAAAGAGTAATAACTCAATTTTATTCTCTACATTATGGGCCTTGGGTTTCCAGAAGGTGAAATTATGACTATTGTTGATACCCAGTAGCTGATGTGATTTTATATTCATTTTGGGAGTTAAAGACATCTCAGACTTCAATGAAAAATCTTAATAGAGTAAGTGACAGATTTTAAAACTAAAAAAGAAACAGAAAAAAAAATGTGTATGTCATAATTGATATCTTACAGAATTCTGCTCCAAATGAAAAGATTTTAACCTTCAGACTTTCACCCTTAATAGCGGAGTAGGTGAGAGAAGCTATGAAAATTCCATAATTGAGCTGAAATTATGAGTCCAGCTTAAATATGTGCTTTATATCTGTGTTATTACCCTCCCCCAACCCCTCACCCCCCCACCCAGTATATCTCCCCTCATTGTGGCTCTGGGAGCTTATTGGATTTGTGGCTCCGTATCTTTAATTTGTCTGGGGAACCTGCCAGTGATTATTTCTGCAGCTATTGCTTCTTTCTCCTCTTTTCTCCTGGGGATTCCAGGCACAGATGTGTTGGCGCTTTTATCCGTGTCTCAGGTGCCACTTCAACTCTTTTCTGTACTTTTATTCTTCTGTTCTCACTGTGCTTTTTATAAAGATATTTTCCCCTTATACCGCTTTTACTTTAGAAAATCCTCCTTTTGCTGTGTCTAATTTACTGGAATCAAGATTGCTGGGAGCAATATCAATAACCTCAGATATGCAGATGACACCACCCTTATGGCAGAAAGTGAAGAGGAACTAAAAAGCCTCTTGATGAAATTGAAAGTGGAGAGTGAAAAAGTTGGCTTAATGCTCAACATTCAGAAAACAAAGATCATGGCATCTGGTCCCATCACTTCATGGGAAATAGATGAGGAAACAGTGGAAATAGTGTCAGACTTTTTTTTGGGGGGGGGGCTCCAAAATCACTGCAGATGGTGATTGCAGCCATGAAATTAAAAGATGCTTACTCCTTGGAAGGAAAGTTATGAACAACCTAGATAGCATATTCAAAAGCAGAGACATTACTTTGCCGACTGAGGTCCGTCTCTTCAAGGCTATGGTTTTTCCAGTGGTCATGTGTGGATGTGAGAGTTGGACTGTGAGGAGAGCTGAGTGCCAAAAAATTGATGCTTTTGAACTGTGGTGTTGGAGAAGACTCTTGAGAGTCCCTTGGACTGCAAGGAGATCCAGTCAGTCCATTCTAAAGGAGATCAGTCCTGGGATTTCTTTGGAAGGACTGATGCTAAAGCTGAAACTCCAGTACTTTGGCCACCTCATGTGAAGAGTTGACTCCTTGGAAAAGACTGTGATGCTGGGAGGGATTGGGGGCAGGAGGAGAAGGGGACGACAGAGGATGAGATGGCTGGATGGCATCATGGACTCGATGGATGTGAGTATGAGTGAACTCCTGGAGCTGGTGATGGACAGGGAGGCCTGGCGTGCTGCAGTTCATGGGCTCGCAAAGAGTCAGACACGACTGAGCGACTGAACTGAACTGAACTGAATTTACTGTTAAACCTATCTGTTGCATTTTTAATTCAATAATTATACTTCTATTCAGTTCTTTTGTGTAGATTCCAGGTATTTGATAACATCAGTCACCTTTAATCTGTTTTCTTACACACAGCAATTATAATTGTATTAAAATTCCTTTTTGATAATTGTAGTATATCACCTAGATGGTACACTTGGAATGTATGTATTATCCATCCTTTCTCTCTAGTTTTTGTCATTTGTTCTTATCTCTTGCTGTGCTTAGTGATTTATAAAGGACCTGACATTGTATTTGAAAACTGCAAGGTCTCTGGATGCTGTTATCTCCTGCCAGAGAATACTTAATTTTCTGGTGGGCAGTAGAATAAATCTGTTCATCTAGATAGTAGTCAGCAGTCACTGTGATTGACGAGTTCAGGCAGGTGTGTTTCTCTTGACCTGACTCCTAAGGCGTTGCTCAGTCAGGGCTTTGGAAGGGAGCTCAAGGTGACCTCAAGAGCGTCGCCCTGATTCCAAGAGGTCTGGATATGGGAGCCAGAGCAAGGGACCGAGGGTGGGACCCCAGTGTTAACACTGTTCTGAGAAACTTGGCTTTGCATCGGTATTCACACACACCCTTGAACGTAAGTTCATCTACAGTACAGGGGTGGTAGGGTCTGCAGTCCTGTAGCCCAGAGTCTTCATTTTGTGTGTGTATTAGGATCTGAGATAAGCAACCCCCCTAAGCAGTGACTTATTAATAGTTTTTTTTTTCACGTAAAATCCAGAGGTGATGATTCACCCTAAATGCAAGAGAGTCTGGGAAAATAACTGTGAGTCTGTAGGATTATAGGGTTGATTCTGAAGTGTGGGAGGGGTGTGCACAGGGCCAGGGGTGTGACAGGTGTCCCCTCCTTTGGCTTAACCCAAGTGCTCTCAGTGGCTGGGTGCTGGCTTAGCTCGATTGCTTGGGCAGGGCTTTGGGGAGAGAGAATTTTAGAAATCATGATGAGCTGTTATCCTAAGCGCCAGTGGCAGAGTGAACAGCTAGGGGAGTAGACGCTCTGGACGGCGTCTGCAGCCTGCTGCCCTGTGTCTTTGGTGTGGACCGTGCACACCGCCTGCGCCTGGACCAGGGGCACGTCTGCTGAGGACCCTGCGCTGGTCCGTTGGCTGACTGCATGCCCACTGGGTCTGTGGCAGTGACTGCCATCACTCCATTCAGGGAGCCACCCTGATGAGGCCCGTGTGTGTCGTCCGCCAGCCAGCTCTCTACGTTTGGATTAACTGGGGACTGGCATCGCTCGATGTGGCGGCTTTGCTTGTTCTCCTGCAGGGCCCCGGGTTCGGAGTCACCTCGACCACCTCTCCTTTCCCAGTGACGGATGCAAAGCCTTCACGGTGTTGGCTCCAGGGTTTTGCTCAAAGCAGAGCCCCAGGAGCTGGCGAGTCCGGTGCCCACCTTCACTCCCCGTGATGACCGAGCCAGTGGGGGCGGGTCTCACTTGCCTTCAGATCGCCCTTGCCCGACCTGGATGCCTGACACCCAAGGGTGCGGCAGGGAGGTGGGGGCTGCCGGCTGAGATCTTCTGTGCCACCCCGTCCACCACCCCAACAGAAGAGCTAGTCGCCTGTAGAGAACAGGTTAGGTTCTAGGTTCTCCAAGGCCCAGTACAGCCCCAGCTGATTTCCAGGTGCAGGAAGGGACACTCCTTTGTCAGACGTCTACCACTGGCAGATAAGAAGCGGGGCTTCAGGGTACAACCGTGGAGAATCCAAGTTGCTTCTTCTCTGTCCTTCCCAAAGGAGAGCGGAGAGGCTGGGCGTCGGGAAGGCCCCCTGCTTCTGAGCTGAGGTGGAGGAGGGACAAGGGGGCTGCTCATCGCATTGCTGGCATCCACAAGAAGGGAGGGCCACCTGCACTCTGCTGGTGTGTCTGCTGCCTGCCCCAGGCTGGCGCAGCGCAGACCGAGCATGTGCTGGAGGGTGTGGGGGGGTCCCTTGCAGAGGCCATGGACAGCCTCCCCGAGGTCAGGGTCCCTGAGAAACATTCATGCAGACTCCTGCCATGAGCAGGCTGGTGTCCTGGCCCCACAGAGGGAAGACTAGCTTGGGCTGCATTGGGCGGAGGGAGAAGGCTTTGTCTCATCAGCGTAGAGCAGCGAGACGCTGTGCCCTGGGGGCTCGGCCAGTTCTCCCCGCAGGAGGCTGGTGAGATTCTGAGCAGCTGCTCAGGGCGGAGACCCCGCCGGTGCGGCTCGGGCGTCCTCCTCCGTCCTGCTGTCGTGGGAGAGTCGGACGTCGACCCAGAAGACAACTGACCACGAGGGGAAGAGCTCAGGACAACCTCTCTGCTCTCTGGCAGGAGGAGCGGACGCAGGGAACGGAGGGCGTGGGGAGCTGACCTCCCCTTCTGCTTCTGCCCGCCCGCCTTTAACCACCGGGTTGGCCTGCTTTGCAGGGAGGCAGGAGTATCTTAGGATCAAATGCGAGATGGATGAGTTCTGTGTCTTAAACCCTCTTCTTTGGAGAAATCTCTCAATGTACACACAAGTAGAATAGAGTGAACTTTCACGAATCTGTCACCTAGCCCAACAACTGTCAGCCTTTTGCCAGTCTTGTTTCTTCTCTCCTTCCCCAACTTTTATTAAGCTCCAGCTTCTCTTTGCAATGGCTTCTTGTTGAGAGCACGGATCCTAGGGCACCTGGGCTCAGTAGTTGGCGGCATGTGGCTCAATAGTTGTGGTTCCCAGGCTCTAGAGCAGAGGCTCGATAGTTGCAGCACATGGGCCTAGTTGCAGCACATGGGCCTAGTTGCCCCAAGGCATGTGGGATCTTCCCAGACAAGGGATCGAACTCGTGTCTCCTGCATTGACAAGCTAATTCTTTAGCACTGAGCCACCAGGGAAGCCCCATGGGGCTATTTCTAAAGCAAATCCTAGTAATGCCATTTCATGTGTAAATAACTCTTGTTTATATCTCTAACACACAAGGGCTTTTTTTTTTTTTCTGCAAAACTGTTATGCCATTATTGTTTACAACAAAATTAATATTAATTCCTTACTTAATGTTCTGTAACACTAACCACATTCAGATTTCCCTGGTTGTTTCAAAAGGATCGTTTCACAGTTGCTTTTCAAATTTGTGTATAAACAAGACCCATATTTTGCATTTGGTGACTGTGTTTATAAATCTCTCTATGGACTCGGAGAGGGAGAGGGTGGGATGATTTGGGAGAATGACATTCTAACATGTATACTATCATGTAAGAATTGAATCGCCAGTCTATGTCTGACGCAGGATGCAGCATGCTAGGGGCTGGTGCATGGGGATGACCCAGAGAGATGTTATGGGGAGGGAGGTGGGAGGGGAGTTCATGTTTGGGAACGCATGTAAGAATTAAAGATATTAAATTTAAAAAATAAAAAACTAAAAAAAAAACAGATACCAATGTGAATTACTTTGGAAAAGAAATAGGAAATTGTAATAAACTGACAACTCAAAAAACCTGAAAATTTCACAAAAATGTATATTTATTAATAAACTTATGCAAAGCTATAAAAACAAAACAAACAAACAAAAAATCTCTCTATAATGTAATTGTTCCCCTTAGGGCAGTTTCTGTTCCTCCTTCCTAACGCTGCTCGATGGTGAAGTAGGTCCATCTGTCCTGTAGAAAGTGTCACCCCTTTGACTGATTTCTTCCTCATGGTGACATTTAACTTGTGTCCCTATCTCTGGTATTATTATTTGGAAGCTGGCAGGTAGATTTAGAAACTTGGCTAGATTCAGGTTCAGTGATTTTTAGACAAGGTACTTCATAGTGGTTATTTTAATTTTATTGACATTAAATATCATTACTTCTTAATATTATTAATATTTTAATAGCCAGAGGACCCTGAAACATTTGAAGATGGACTGAAAATAAAAGTCACTTTCTGGGGGGAAGGGACACAGTGTACAGTCTGCTGTTACTGGAAAATTAAAACCATTGGTTATTAATCAGATCAGCCTATTAAAGAGCAAAAATTCAGCCAGTTAATTTGAAGATCTAGTTGACTTTACTAAGCTACTCATGAATCAGGCAGCTTCCTGTCCGGCAAGTAGAGGAATTCTCCAAGGAGTTGTATGACACGGTTTTCCTAGGCAGAAGGAGGGTGGGGCAAGGAAGTTATTAGCAAAAGTAAGGATTATTTCAGGCCAGGACTACTACTTCTGGGGAAAGGAAATGGCAGGAGTCTTATCATGTAGACCATCTCTTTGGTGCAGACCCAGAAACCCCAGATGGGCCGATTGACATCACCTGGGGAGGTGGGAACTGCAGCCGGGCCCGGTGTGAATTCTAGGTCTAGAAGTTGTGTTTTCTGTTTCTTTATTCTTGTCTCCGGCTATACCACACTGAATGTGCCTAGTCTCATCTATTTCTTTATTCTTTTATTTATATTTTAATTTGTTTATTGAAGTGTAGCTGATTTTCAGAGTTGTATTAATTATTGCTGTATAGCACAATGATTCAGTTATGCATATATATATATATATATTCTTTTAAAAATGCTGCTTTCTATTATGGCTTGTCATAGGATATGGATTATAGTTCCCTGTGTATACAGTAGGACCTTGTTTATCCATTCTCTGTATGCTAGTTTGCCTCTGCTAATCCCGCCTTCCACTCCATCCCTCCCCCAACCCACAGGGCCCCTCGACAACCACCGTCTGTTCTGTGTCTGTTTTGTTTTGATCATGTCCTGTGGTTGTGCTCAGACTGTGTGTTTGGATGAAGTGGTGGTGGTTTAGTCGCTAAGTCGTGTCTGACTCTTGTGACCCCATCGACTGTAGCTTGCTGGGCTCCTCTGTCCATGAGATTTGCTGGGTTGGGCTGGGTAAGGAGAGGATGAACCAAATTGACTTCATCTTTTTCACGTATTGAATCAAAGTAAAACCTGGGAACAGCAGCCGTGGGAGTGCACCCTTTTAAACTATCTGCTGGTGGGAGCGCAAACCTTGTTCATTTCATCTTCTGTCCTCTGTATGTTTCTCATTTGATGTCATTTCCACACGTACATGTACAGTTTTGACACAGATTCCTTGGGCTTGTTTTCTAAATATGATTTTCAGGGCCATAGCATTTTTTCTAGAGAAAGTACACAGTTATATCTCATTCCAGGTTATTTATCTTAACAAGGACAGATGAAAAATACTGTCTTCTGTCTCTTATGAATGAATGTCCATGAAAAACTTCAGTGTGAATTGTCACAAGTCTCCCCGATTAGTAGAACGTTGTTATATAAATATTTAATAGTCCCTATAAAATTTTAGCATTTGCTAACCAATTTACTCCCCTGTGCATAAGAAATGTGTCTTGCAAATCATCCACTCAGAGGGTAGCTTTATTTATTTGTAGCTGGGGAAATAGAATTAGTTTGAAATAATTTATTATTATTATTTTGCTGAATGTAAACTTTTCCTTTGTGAGTAGTGTGCACACATGAAGTGATTTTTTTGCTGGTCAAAGAAGCTTTTGTCCATTTGATATTTGGACCTTTAACCACTCTTAATACTAGTGTCCCAGAAGGGACTCTTGAATCTTACTGATTTTTGCTTTCTTGACTTCCTGTGTTAACCTATTCTGAATATTACCGTGATTTTTTTCCCTTAGACTCAGTGCTGAGCCTAAAATACCACTCTTCTTTCACTGCATCATATCCTTGAAGAATGACAAGAACAGGAGAAAATTAATGATGTGGATTTAAAATTTTTTATCCCTTTCATCAGAGGAGATGACATTTTATAGGTAGATAAACACTTAGGTCTTTTGGAGGAAGTGACTCTAACATTTTAAGGGAAAATATTTACATTTTTGTTGCTGTTGCTGACGTTTTTCCAGTTGATTGGCAGATTTTGCTGTTTTCAGTATGAAAAAGATGCTTGATGGTGAATGGAATTCTGTAGCCATTTAAAATATGCAGTTATGAGATGACCTGTGATAAGCGGTGGGGAGTCAGCTACAGGGAAAAAATTATGTAATGACTTTTTCAGTGATGAAAACGAGGCTGGCAGTTTTAATCTAAATATTTTGAAATGAATAAATGAATTCTCCTTATCCACTGAAAACGTAGAGCATCTTCTTAGAATTCAGAGGTATTGTACATTAGCTTTTCAGGTAGCCAGTTCTTGTAGCAGAAAGGGCAGAGGTCCTCTTTCCATCTTGCTGACGGACTGTAGGTTTGCTTGAAAATGGAAAGTCAGTGGCTGACATAGCCGAGGCCGTCTCTCGTGTGCTTTGGCTGTGGAAGCTGAAGTTCATGCCTTTCTCTGTGACTTTTCAATTTTTTTTTTTTCAAAACTTTGGTTATTTTTGTCAGGAGTTACTTAAATGATAATGACTTGTTTAGTTGCTGAGTTGGACTCCTTTATGTTTAATCATTAGCTGAAAACGTGTTTAGCACCTTTTTTGTGGAGATGACGCTCTAGCCGAGTGAGTTAGTTCAGCGAGGTGGCGGCTGACAGCTGCCTTTGCCCTGGCCCTGAATTCTGACTGCTCTCCACTGCCTGCACAGACACGCCAGGCTCCTGTTGGCAATCATTCTCCTGCGCTAGTTCTGTGATTCCCTGCCTAACGGGACTCTGGCTGGGGACCGGCCCACGTAAGACGGAGCATCTAGGGCCTGAGTGTCTGTGCGTCTCAGAGGTGGAGCTCCAGGAATCACAGGCGTCTTTGTTTTATCGCTTTCCTGGTGGCTCAGATGGTAAAGTGTTTGCCTGCAATGCAGGAGACCCATGTTCGATCCCTGGGTTGGGAAAATCCTCTGGAGAAGGAAATGGCAACCCACTCCAGTACTCTTGCTTGGAAAATCCCATGGACTGAGGAGCATGGTAGGCTACAGTCCATGGGGTCGCAAAGAGTCAGACACAACTGAGCGACTTCACTTCACTTCACTTATTGCTTTAGGAGGAGTCCTTGGGGTAGCCTGAACTGCGCCCCAAGCCCCTGGGACCCTTGGTTGTCAAGTTGGAGATGTGCCTCACTTTGGTGCCTGTCCTGACTACCTCTTGCTCTCCATGGATGTCTGGATTTTGATTAGGGCTCCTTTGAGACATTAATGAGGATCAAAATATTACTGAGACTATTAGGACCACTTAAATGTCTGCGTTGGGAGAGAGTCCTCTTTTTTGATTGGCTAGAAGTTCCTTTCAAGTGTTTTAGACATTCATATTATAGCCAACAACAAAAATACGTTTAGAGAACATTGGCTTCTCATAATTAAAGTGATTAAGACAAATATTAAGTGTTGATAAACAGCCAGTTTTTTTTTTTTTACGATTTTAATGATGTATAATTTATATAAAGTACCCTAATCTTAAGTGTACATACAGCTCAATGAAGTTTGCATGCAAGGATACCTTCACAGATCACTACCAAGGAGGCTCCCTGTCCACACCTCTCTCCCACTTAACACCTCCACCCTCATAAATAACTGCTGTTCTGTCCTCAGATCTAATCCAGCACCTTGAGGTAGTTTTGCCGGGTGTTGAGCTTCGTGTGAGTGGTATCGTGAGGTCTGTGTTCCTTTGTGTCTGGCTTCTCTCGCCGTGTCTGCGAGATTGATGCCGGGGTTTCCTCCTGCTCGTTGCTGTGCAGTGTCTGATGGTAGGGATGTACTACAATTCACCGTTTTACTGTTGATGGACAGTTTGTGTCTGTTACGCAATGACTGCTGTAAATAAAGCTCTGGGGGACACATGTGTTCTTGAATCACTGGATCCCAGGATCTCTACTTACCCTTGAGAACAACATACTCATACACAGTTTTCCACATTGTTGGTGTCTGTGTAAACCCCCACCAGCACTGTATGTGAATTTCAGTTGCTCACCATCTTTGTCAATACTTGGTTGTGCCAACAGCCAAGAAAATGCTGTCTCTGATTTAAACGTATGGTCTTTATATCCCAGAGCTCAGGGGATGCATTTTTATTAACTCCCTAAATGGTATTACTGAGGGCTTTGTTGTCCCTGAGGGTCTGTGAGAGAATAGAACATAAGTCCTGTACTCGCGGGTTTCCCGTATTCCGTCGGCACTGGAGAGAGCAGGCCGTCAGCACTGCAGTCCGGATGCCGCAGTGCGCCGTATTCGAGTCTCTCGGACTCATCTTGACGGCAGGACTGTGTCCCCTGCATTGTCAAGCGCGTCATGCACGTCTCTGGCCTCTTTTCACTTTGCCTTCCGCACTGCCGTGCTGCCCACTTTGTTCTTTCCAGCAGACTCACGGTGCCAACCCGTCTGGCTCACAGTAGCACCGTGTGCTACCTAAAAGTCTCTACATTGTCAGACTTGATTCCCTAAAATCTTGCAAATGAGTCAGGTAAATTCAGTTCTGTATTAAAATTGGATAATGACTCAGATATGCTACCTCCTCCAAGAAGTATTTTTCTTTTAAAATAGGTCCCAGGAGACATAGTGTCTTAGCTCAAAGGAATTACTATTGATACTTGGATTTCTGATGTTTTCAGGCTAATGGGGAATTTTGAGAAGTCTGCTTCATAAATATCACATTAAGGGAAGCTATCCATTCCACCTACATATAAAGGTAGCTCGAACAGGGGAATAACTAAAAACACAAGGAAGAAATTTCAATTAATTCCCATTTAAGGATGAGTTGGCCTCATTATATATACATTGGTTTGGGACACTTATTCTAAATGGATTGGAATAGAGTAGATGGCATAGAATCTCAGATGTGTTGAAATAGTATGCATATCTGTAAAATGCCACTTTAGATCTTGTCAATAGACTTTTCTGTAATTATAAAATTAAAGGACTTAAAGTCTTTTTTTTTCATAGTTAATATAGTACTTAGTGTGGAAATTAAATGTTTCTTTATGTTTACTCAAAACCTGGACTAATGGTAAGAATTCTGGTTTACCATCAGAACCTACCTTGTACCTGTCTGAGCAGAATTCTTAAATAAAGCATCAAGATACCTCTAGATTTCAAAACCAGTTTTGAATGAGAAGGTATGGTGATAATGATACCCAATTTATTTTTCTTTCATTTGTTATAACTAAAATCTATGCACATACCTGAGTTACTTTTAGAAAACTCAGTAAACTTGATGCTTTTCCTAGTATAGGTTTTTCCCATCTTTGTTAAACCCATTTTTAGATACTTTATATTTCTGATTATATAGTCCCATGGCCAGTGATATCTTTTAAATATTTCATTTTCTGACTCTTTGTGCTGGTATGTGAAATACAGTTTATTTTTACATGCTAAATTTTGTATCTGCAACTTTGTTAAACTTATTAATTCTAATATTTTATCTGTGTTTTCTGTTGTATTTCCTACATATATATAATCACACATCAGTAAATAATGACAGTTTTATTTCTTCTTTTCCATCCCTTATAATTTTTATTTCTTTTTCTTGCTTTACTGCGTAGGTTGGGATCTTGAATACAGGGTTGAAGAGAAGTGGTGGTAGGCATCTTTACCTCATTCCTGATCCTGAGGGGAAATCTTTTATCATTTCACTGATAAGTCTGATGCTTGTTGGAGGGGTTTTGTAAATGTTCTTCAAATTAAAGAGGCTACCTCCTGTTCTCAGTTCTTAAGAATTTTTACCCCGTTGGAATGATGAGTTTTATCACACACCTTGTCTCTACCTCGTCGCTTTAATGGGAAAATGGCAGTGCTGATGACTCACTCAGTAAGGTGTGATCTTTGGGACTTCTCTGATGGCTCAGTGGCAGAGAATCCAGGAAACACAAGTTCGATTCCTGGTCCCAGAAGATCCCACGTGCCACGGAGCAGCTGAACTGGTTGCTCCTGAGCCCGGGAGCCACAGCTGCTGAGTCCACGTGCTGCAGCCTCTGAAGCTCTGTGCCCCAGAGCCCATGCCCCACAGCAGGAGAAGCCAGTGCAATGAGAAGCCCGCCCATGGTAGCAGACGGCAGCCCCCGCTCTGTGCGACTAGAGAAAGCCCGTAGGCAGAAACAAAGGCCCATCACAGCCAAAAATAAATAAATAGATAAAATGCAAAAAAAAAAAAAAAAAGATGTGATCTTTTGGATTGTTTATTACCTGGGATGGGTTCCAGGCAGATCCTTTCACTCTCTTGCCTAATTGATGCTGGAAGAGTTGATGTTGGCAGTGGCCTTATGCCTCCTTTTTGTTCTCGTTCTGCATGGGGCCTGGTTCATTATCCTCAGAATACATTTTTGATTTTCATTTTGTTAACTTTTCCCCCATCAGGCCTGCACTTTTCAACAGAAGCAGTCTATGTTCCAGCCCCGTATTTTGCCATGAACACTAAGGTGACTGAGTGTTTGCGTTGAATCAGAGGAAACGGGAGGAAAAGCAGAACACGGGGGGATTGGGAATGTCACCCTCATCCTTCCACATTGCTGTGCAAAGGCTCTTGGCAGAGTCGAGGTACCTGGGGTCCTCTTGCTGTCGCAGGGCAAGGGCCCCCGCCCACGGGCTCTTGGGTTCCCCTCCCTGGGATGAAGTCGGGACTGAAATCTTCCTGAGCTATTGCGGCTCTGTGACTCCGTGAATCTGTGAGGGGTTGCCTGCCATCATCTTTTTTCTTACTATCCTTATTACCCTTAGGGGGTCAAGAATTTTAATCCTGTGTTTTCAGGTGGAACGCTGCCTTACAGAGATCAAGTGATCGGCTTCAAATCAGGAGAACAGAGGGGAACAGAGTATCTTATTCTAGATCTGCCCTGCAAATGGAAATTGAATATATTCAAATTATACTTACTTAAATCCCATGGACTATAGCCTGGGGTCTCAAGAGTTGGACATGACTTAGTGACTAAACCACCACCACCAAAATGTAAACGCTGAAGGACAGGGAGGCCTGGCGTGCTGCAGTCCTGGCGTGCTGCAGGCATGCTGAAGCCTGGCATGGTCGCAAAGAGTTGGATGTGACTGAGTGGCTGAACAACAGCAGCAAAATGGAAATGTCAAAGTTATTTACCATGAAACAAAAACTTTTTTTGATAGCTATCAGACTTCTTGTGCCATGCTTTTCATAGTGTCCAGCTCATATTTATGATCAATTTTAACAAATATAAAATGACCACAGAGTGGGAGGCTTACAATAGAAATGTGTCATCTCATAGGCTGGAGGCTGGAAGTCTAAAATACAGGTATGGGCAGGGCTTTGCCCCCTGCAGGCTCCGGGGAGAATCTGGTCATTTGTGTTAGTTTTTGGCCGCATCACTCTGGTCTCTGCTTCCGTGATCACATCGCCTCCTCCCCTTCTGTGTCAGAACCCCTCTGCCTCTCTCTTCTAAGGATGCATAAGATTGCATTTAGGGCCCAACCAGATGATTCAGCATAAGCACCTCCTCTCAAGATCAGTAACTCAATCACATCTTTTACCACTAGGGTAATGTTCACACTTTTGCCACATGCGATAATACTCACAGGTTCTAGATAATACTCACAGGTTCTAGAATGTAAATGTATCTTTTTGGAGACTACCACTCAGCACTGAATGGTGATTTTCTCAGTGTAACTGGAAATGAGCACTTAAAGACCAGATCAGCCTTGAATTTCTTTAAGCTATGAATAGAGGTCCCTTTACTTTTGGTACTCCAAAAATGGAGCTAGAGAAAATAACATTTTTGAATATATCTCCCATTTCTCCTTTGGACTTCCTGTTTATTTCCACTAAAAGAGACTACTAAAGTACCCTGAGTTTGAGATATCTCTACTAACCCGATTATGTGAATGAGTGTCATAAATACAGGGTAAAAGATTCAATTTAAAAACTGACATGATGTTGAAGAATGTATGTAAGCAGTCATGCTACACTGCCTAGAGAGGTAACAGCTGATGCCAGAGGAAGTGGAAGGAATGCTTTATTTTAAATGTACTCACTCTGGGAGTCAGACAGACTGGTAATTTTTTGTATGTTTTTCAATTTTAGAACTTTTCTGAAGGATGAATTTTAGTCTTTAATATTTCATTCTATAAATATAAGAGAGGGAAAGGATATATTTTTCCTTTAGGGTGATTGTAACATGTAAAGTTTGGCTACACTTGTCATATGGGCTTCCCTGATGGCTCAGCCTATAAAGAATCTTCCTGCAGTGCAGGAGAGACAGGAGAAGCAGGTTCAATCCCTGGGGCAGGAAGATCCCCTGGAGGAGGAAATGGCAACCCACTCCAGTATTCTTGCCTGAAAAATCCCATGGACAGAGGAGCCTGGCGGGCTCCAGGCCAAAGGGTCGAAAAGAGTTGGACAAGACTGAGCCGTTAAATACTACACTTGTAATATAATGGTGATTTTCAGGGAGGCTTGGGAGATAGAGGCGACCTGGATTATTACTTTGTTTACTTGTTTATCACTCATTCAGTCAACAGATGTGTGCTGAACCGCTGCCGTGTTTCAGGCATTGCCCTGGGAGCTTGGGAAGCTGTGATGAGCAGCACAGCAAGGACTTGACTTTGGTGGAGAATAGATGATAAACAATCGAGAGAAATTCAGAGACTGACAAGGACCCTGCAGAGTGTTGAAGTGGGAACTGCTCCAGAGGGCCCAGTGGCCTCTTGACCGGGGGCCCTGGAGGAGGCCACTCCCGGGAGGTGATGTCTGGGACGAGCTTCAGTGGGACAGGAAGGGGCAAGCCTGTGGGTGTGCTGGGGACGGTGCAGAGTGGGAGCAGCCCTTGCAAAGCCCTTGACGCAAGAACGAACCCAGAAACGAGCAGAGGGAGGGGTTCAGAGGGAGGGGTTTCTGGGAGGAAACGAGGCCAGAAAGGCAGCGCGAGCCTGTTGGGAGGTCTGCGGAGGGGAGTGACCCTGAGTGACAGTGAGGCCAGGGGGTCTCTGGGCTGCTGTGGGGACCCGCGGGCAGAGAGCGATGGGCAGTGGGAGGACAGTCACCCAGTGGGAGCTGGCAGGGGTGATGCGGGCCGTCTGGGAGCCACCAGCTGCTTCTGTAGCCGAAAATGGCTTTTCCCTTTTGTTCCTAAGTCTCTACTCTGGTGTGCAAGGGGACCTCAAAATAAGTTTGTGTGTGTGTGAGTGTAACTAAGTGAGGAAGTCAGCCTAATTGGACGTGCGTGTGTGTTTTGTTGCTCAGCTGTGTCCGACTCTTTGCGACCCCATGGACTATGACCCGCCAGGCTCCACTGTCCACCGGATTCTCCAGGCAAGAAGGCTGGAGTGGGCTATCATTCCCTTCTCCAGGGGATCTTCCCCACCCAGGCGTTGAATCCAGGTCTCTGGCATTTCCGTCTGAGCTACTAAGGAAGGCCTAATTGGAGGACGCACTTTAAATGACCCAGGGTGGTCTTTTCAGAGTTGAGGACTGAGTGAAGTGTCTTGAAGCCGGGCTGCCTTGGTGCAGCTCCTGACCGGGCTGTGGGGAGGCTCTGGGGTGGAGGACGTGAAGATGCTCCGGAATTGGGAGTGAGGAGCTGGGGGGCGGGCCTGGAGCTGGAGGAGCGGCCCCTCGCTGCCTGTCCTGCCCCCAGGTGGCTCAGCGACCCCCGCCTCCTCGGCCCCCAGCCCCACCGCTGGGGTTCCCTGCCAGGAGACTGAGCTTCGCTGCGTGTGCTCTCTGCCCCAGGCCTCCTGATCGCTTCTAGCGTCAAGGCCGTTGTGGTCATCTCGGCTTCTCTTTCTTGCCCCTTTGCCTTCACCTTGGAGAAGGCAGTGGCAACCTACTCCAGTACTCTTGCCTGGAAAATCCCATGGGTGGAGGAGCCTGGTGGGCTGCAGTCCATGAGGTCGCTAAGAGTTGGACACGACTGAGCGATTTCACTTTCACGCATTGGAGAAGGAAATGGCAACCCACTCCAGTGTTCTTGCCTGGAGAATCCCAGGGACGGGGGAGCCTGGTGGGCTGCCGTCCCTGGGGTTGCACAGAGTCGGACGCAATTGAAGCGACTTAGCAGCAGCAGTGCCTTTGCCTGCTTCTGTCCTCACCCCCGTGGAGGTAGCGCGTGTGTGTCCTGACCCCGGGACCACAGCACAGTAGCCCTGGGTCACCTCTCGCAGGGATGGACGCAGCACTTGGACATGAATTTTTTGTGTGTGGTTCAGTGGAAGGAATGCAAGGGAGAAGTCCATGGAGCTGAGAAGAGGGAACAACCCCTATTCTTAGTTGTAGCCTGTTTCTTATCATTCGTCTGTCTTTCTGTACTTGCTCATGAGAATGAAACGTAGGTCGAAATCAAACTCTAGAGTTTGCATATTTATTTTCAGTAATTTTCATTTCATTTTTCATACCTTCTGGATCCTTAACTGTCCACTGGGTGTGCGTACGCCTCATCTCGTTTCCCATCCCTGATGACTTTCCTGTGATGTTTCTTAGTAAGCAGAAAATCTTAACTTTGATGTAGTTGAAATTTATAAATTATTTGCTTATGGTTTGTGGCTCTTTGGACCTTGTTTAAGACATCCGTTCCTACCCCGCTGCGAGGAAGTATTCTTAAGTTCTATATTTAATGCATTTTCTATGAGAAACTCAAGTAATTTGGATTTCCAGCCTCACATAACACATCAAGATTAATTTGTATATTAAATTATTTTCCATATTTAGCCTTTCACATTTCAGTCTGAAGTTCATCTGCAGTTAATTTTGATGTGTTATGTGAGGTTAGAAATCCAAATTGATTTCTGTTCTATGAATATGTATTACTCTCAGTTCGGTTGAAAAGACTGTCCTTTCTACTTCTGTGGTATGTCACGTATCAGGATGAATGTGAGTCTATTCTGTTGCTTTATCCTATGCCCATACCATGCCCTTATTTAAAAAAAAAAATCTTGATTTCAGAGAGGACATTCTTCAAGAGGGTCTTAACCTGTCTTGGCCATTTAAAATTTTAGAATCAACTTAGTGAAGTTCCACACTGTCCAAATAAAGTTTGGGAATCTGGAGTGGGATTGCATTGAATCTATGAATTAATTTGAAGAAAACTGATAGTTTATAATATCGAATCTTTCTCTAAAGTCTTTTAAAACATCTTTTAAAAAATTCTGTAGTTTTTTCCTTAGCCATATTACATATCTTTTGGCATTCCACATATTTTTTATACTGTTGCAAATATTATTTTTAAGGCTTAATTTTCTGTTTGCAAAGAAATTTAGTTGTTTTTTTCTGCATTGATAATTGATTATTCTACATTGTTTAACTCTCCTAACAGCTTATGTGTGAATACCTTTGGATATTCTACAAACAATCATATCATTTATGAAGAATTCAAATATATAAGACTTTCTTTCTAAGCCTTATACTGTTTATTTACTTCCTGCCATTGCACTGGCTGGGGTCTGTTTACTTGTCTAGAAAGGTGGACATATTTGTTGTTCTAATTTCAAAGGGAAATATTCTGCACTTAACCATTAAGTATGAAGTTTGCTGTAGCATTCTGGGGGAGGAAGTAGATAATTTAATAAAGATAAAAGACGTGATTTCTATTCCTCCTTTTCTAAGGGTTTTGAATCATGAATATTGAATTTTACTAAAAATATTTTCTGTATTTGTTAAGAAGATTATACTATTTTTCTGTTTTTAGACTGTTAATGTGAGAAGTTAGATTCCTGATTTTGGCAGTGTTAAACCAGCTTAGTATCTCGGATAAAATCAGCTTAATATTTTATGTATTAGTGACTTCAGTTTGGTGATGCTTTGAGTGGGAGTTTCTGTGTCTTGTGTTCGTGAAAGCTTAGTTTGCGATTTTTTTTCCCTTTTCATACCAACTTTGTGGTTAAAATAAGACCTTGAAAACTTTGATTTCATTCTGAGGTTCCCTGAGGAGTAAAAATTAAGCTTTTTGATATGAGAGCCACTGTTGCATTGTAATAGGACTGTTTACCTATGCATGTAGTGCAAAGAATATCAAATATTTGGAATTGATTTCCCTTGGAAAATTTCAAATTATGTTCAGAATGCTTCAGTTTGGTTAAGGAGAAAATTCCTTTATAATAAATTGTTTCACAGATGAAAAAAGTTCTTTTCAAAGTCATTGCAAGAAAGTTGTTGACCTGTATGTAATGGGCTCATCCTTCGATGAACCGTTTTTTAAAAAGATAATTAGATTTAAAACTTGCCCATGATTCCATTTCAGTCTTTGAATGGAGTGTCAGTGTGGAAAGAGCTTATCTTTTCCTGGATAACCTGTGATACTAACAGTTTGGGGACTGAGTCAGTAATTGAGTGGTATACTTTCTAAATAAAAAGAGTTTTGGGGAGCAAAAGGCAAGTGTTGTAAGTTTAAAAAGTAAAATCTAGATAAAAGCCACAAAATGTAAAATATTTTTAAATTTGGTTGATTTGGCTGCGCTGGGTCTTAGCTGCAGCTCGCGGTGGCTCCTCTCTGGGTGAGGCGTGCAGGCTTCGCTTGCTGTGGAACACGGGCTCTAGAGCGTGCCAGCTTCGGTAGTTGCAGTACTTGGACTTAGTTGCACATGGGTTCTTACCCCACTAGGGATTGAACCTACGTCCCCCGCATTGGAAGGTGAATTCTTAACCCCTGGACTCCCAGGGAACTCCTAAAATACATTTTATAATTTTGGTTGACGTTAATTAACTTTCCGGGGCATGTATGTCTTTCTCTGTATCAACATATTCTTTGTGCGAGTGTGCAAAAAGCAGCTGGTGACTGTGATGCTGTAACTTGCTCAGCGCCTGGGGCCCTCGCATCCCTAGTGATAACCTCCTCCCCCCGCATTTCTGAGATAGTCTTGGAAAGGATGAAGAACCGGGTGCAGGTGAGGAAATATATATATGTGTGTGTAATCAATGGATACCACTGACACTTGAAGCAAATTGGATGTTAAGGAGCCTGAATCCATAAAAGAGCAAAGTGTGCTAAGCAGTGGTTTTCATGAACTCCCAGCTATTCATATGCTTTACTGCAAACTCGATATATTGCTGATCAGATGGTAGCGTCCCCAGGTTTCGTGGTGGTGATGAGCTGGTAAAGGAAATATTAACATTTTAGAATAAGAGGAGACACTAGCCACCGTGCAGTATAGTGTCCTCATCCCAAGGATGAGACCAGTGGCGTGCCTGAGATCCGAAAGGTGTTTATTAGAGTTGGGACTAGATTAGTTTGTTTCTTCATTCATGTATTCAGTACATATTTACTGAGAACTGTGTGTGTGTGGAAAGTTGCTCTACCTACTGGGGATACAGTGGTGAACAAGGTCCTTCCCTCCCGGGACCTGTATTCCACAGGAGGAGGCTGGCAGTGAGCAAAGTGACCGGCGTGGAGAAGTGGCCAGAAGGGAAAGGAAGTGAGCGGGGAGAAGCTGATGGGGTGCTTTGGGTGGGGTGGTCCCTGAGGAGCGACCTTGGGAATGAGGGCGTGAGCCTGTGGTCTTGGAAAAGGGAAGAATGTTCTAGGGAGAGGGAACAGGAAGCCCAGGGGGTCAGTGCCACCAGATCAGAGGGGGCGGTCTGAGGCGGGTTGGCCGGGGAGGTGGGCACCGAGGTAGCCACGGTGGGGCCCAGGCCAGGTTGCCAGGGCTGGAGGCCTGGGGAGAACCTTTGGGAATTACTGGTCACCGTCGGAGGACGTTGGAAAGCCTAGCCCAGGGAAAGGACCCCGGCTGACGGCAGGAGTGCAGGGTGCCGGCTGGCTGCTGCTGAATCATCTGAAGAGAGGCCAGCGCGGTTTGACGGCCGGAAACCAGGGGAGGTGAGCCAGAGAGACAGCGGGACGGCTTCTGACGTGTTTTAAAGGTTCAGCAGCGGGACTGGCGGCAGCGCCGGGCACAGGACGCTGCGGAAACCCAGGCTCCTCACCGTTCCGCCTGTCCCCTTCTGCCCTGCTGCCCTCCTGCGAAAGCTTTGCCAGGACGCGCGTTCCCCGGGCGTGTTTCGGTCACGGCTCCGGGCCTTTTGCTGGGCAGACAGCCTTCTCGTCTGCTGTGATGGACCTTTTGTTTGCAGCACGCCTGCCCACAGGGGTCACTAACTCTGCATCCGACGTCACACTGTTTTCCTCTCATCTCTGCGTTGACCTGAAAATCTGCTAAGTCTTTTTGAGGTGAGGTTTGGCTTCAAGATAAGGCGGGGCATTAATATGGCAGCAGCAGCTCAGCGTGTTGGCAGCTAAAAGAAATCATCCTGGAAGGAGGAGGGAATCTATTGGTTTGTGCTTGCTCGCTGCAGAGAGGTGTCTGCATACAGAGCAGGCCCAATAATGCAGCGTTTCGATGGTGCCAGCTCATTAAATGGACAGAGGACCGTGCTCCAGGAGGCAGCGTCCCCCGACTCCGTGCAGTGACACCGAGTCTCGGCTCTGAATTGATGCCAGAGGCAGATCCGTTCAGTTTCGTGAATACTGATTGCCAGCTGTTTTTTTTTTTTTTCTCCTCCTTCTCAAATACAGGGAACACGTGTTCAAGCAGGATTTCTCCACTAATGAAATACTCCTTTTCATGTAGGCTGTTAGCGCAGGATTTTGTTCACACTTCTTACCGCAACTTTCAGTGGCATTGGTGTTCTTTGAAGGAAAAATACGCAAGAGACACCCGGATGGCTAGTTTTCGAGCAGAACTCCAGAGGCGGGAGGAAATGAGCATTTTTACATCTCCCATTTCGGACTCTCCCCTACCGCTGAGTTACCAAAGGGAGGAATGCGTGGCGTTGGTGTGTTTCCGAAACTGGCCTTATCAGTAGTTTACACGCCAGGTTGAAGGTTTCTCACGAAGCAGATGCCCCATCTTTTTAGGCAGTCTATGAGGGTCACGTGCTTTTCATTCTGCGAGCAAATGTGGATGAAGTGGATCTGTTTAGTTGCCGTGCAGCCCAGGGTTGGAGCAGCATCTGGACTGCGGGAGTGGTTTCAGTGCTCAGAGATGTTCCCAGGAGAGTCAGGGTCAAGGTCCCGTGTTAGCCCCTGATTGGCTTTGTGCGAGTTGTGCGCCAGTCTGTGCGTAGACTTCAGGTCCTTAGATCCGAGAGTGCCTGCCAGTGACCTAGGGAATCTCCTAAAGCCTGGGAGTGTTGGCCTTTTAAGGCGACCTCTGGGTTGCATCTCATCCATTTTGTCAGTTTCCTCCTCAGACTCCACCCCTCCGACTTCCTGGACATCAGACCTTGCCAGGTCTCTTGCAGAGGCATTCAGTCCAGGCAGGTTTCTTTCAGACGGGAAGGGAATGAGAGGCAAGTTAGAGAGAGGCTGAGAGCAGAGAGAGGAGAGGATGACCAGCTGGGGAGGCCGGGGCAGAGGGGTTGAGCTCGGGGAAAGGGCCCTGTGTGCAGCCAGACCTCCTGACTGTGTGCAGGCTCCTCCCTCCGTGTCATCGGGCCATTCTGCAGGGTTTATCCTTGCCCGCTCCTGCCCTGAGCAACCAGTGGACCCATGACCGTGCGCCGTCAGCCCCTCCCTGCAGGTCTGACCTGCGTCTCCGGGTCTCCTTAGTCCCGTCCTCCTGGTGTCACCCCGTCCCTGGCAGCTTCCCCACTGCCTTCTTGCTGCCCTCATCCTGCTCTGCTCTCTGCAGGCTGTCTTGGTTGGTTGGTGGTCCACCATCCGGTCCCCAGGGCACTCCCAACCTTCCCTGCAACAGCACATCAGTTGCTGGTTAGAATATAAAGACGGTTTCCAATGAAGCTTCTTTTTAAGTTCTTTTTACAGAGTAGCTCATGCCCATGGCTGTCTTCCTGACCTCACCTCCCTGCTCCCTCCCTGTTCCCAGAGAAGGGAACCCTTCTCGAGCCTGTAACTGCCTCTTCTGGTAGCCCCTGCTGTGTACCTGACCTGTGCTTAAGCCGATATTTCCTCAGTTGTCAGCGTGGACAGCATCTGCTGGCTTCCAGCCATGCTTTCTGCCTCTCCAACTCCTTGACCTAGCGTCCCTATGTCAGTGTTCCTTGTTCAGTGACGTAAGTAACGTAGTTAGATTGTGTATCTTGCCTCATCCCTTCAGGCGGAGTCACCTGGTCCCTGACTTGCTGGGACCTCACCGTCTCTCCCTGTGCCCTTCGGTCCCTTCCAGCTGACTTGCCAGCTGCCCGGGTAGATACCTTGCACGTGATACGCTGATCCAGTGATTTCCCCTCAGAGCTTTGAGACACTGCTCCGCGTCGGGGTCCACTGTTGCTGACAAGCCTGATCTCAGCCTAATTGTGTTTCCTTTGCAGGTGGCCTGTGCTTTCTCTTTGGAGACCTTTAGAATAGTCTCTTTACTTTGGGGTTCTGAAATTTCTCTGTTGTGTTCAGGAGTATGTGCTTGTATGTGTGTTTTACAATTTCCCCAATTTTCCAATTTTCCCTACTAATTTTCTCCCATTTTCTCTGTTCACTTTTTTCTTAGAACTTCTGTTAGATGATGGACAATTAGACAAACTGGAACTTATCTTTTAGGTGCCTATATTTCCTTTTTCTGTATTCTGGATGGCTTTCTCTGTTTTATCTTCCAATCTTTTATTGATTAAAGAGCTTGTGAGAAATATGCTCACCAACCCAAAACCAAGGGATGGACTTGGGAGACACGAAGCACAGCGAAAGCGAGGCTTTTGAATGATGGTCTTGCAGGATGGGGTGTCTGGTGGGCAGGCACTCCCAGGGCGGTTGAAACAAGTAATTTATTCCCTAACACACAGGTGCCCCCCCCGGTTCCTCATTGGCTGAATACTGTGGGGTGTACAGTCTTCTCGGAGGTCACCTGTCTCATTATTTCCTTATGGGGTATCCTTTTCTCTTCCTTCCCAACTTATATTGCAGTTTTCAAGGAGGACTTTCTTGCTAGTTTATCCCTTCACCCAACATCTTGTTTGCTCGGGACCCTCCAGGTGCGTGAATTCTGTCTCCTCTGCAAGTAGGCAAGTTTAGAGCCAGGGCACGGGCAATGGGTGGAGTCCTGTCTCTTTCGAATCTCCCGCCCCCAACCCTAAGTTTAAAGAGTCCAGGCCTCAACTTTATCTAAAGAACCCAGGCTTCAACTTTGCCTAGAACATGGACCACTTCAAGTAAATTTCTGTCTCTTACGAGTTTTTTTTTTTTTTTCTTGGTAGGTGTGTACTTGTGTTTTGTTCTTCGATTGATTTTTTCACAACATCCTGAACTTATTTATGGATGCAGTGTTTTTTGAGCTCTTTGAGAGTAATGATTGCATTTTAAAAACTTCTCTTAAAGGGACGCAAGCTTCTCATGTACCCTGTGCTCCCGTGCACGCATAGCCTCGCCTGTTGTCGGTATCCTCACCAGAGTGGTACCCGTGGAATAGCTGATGAGCCTCGATCGGCACAGTCACCCAAAGTCTGTAGTTTGTGTTAAGACTTACTCTTGGTGTTGTATATCCTGTGTTGGTTTAGTCACTCTTTCATATCTGACTCTTTTGTGACCCCATGGACTGCAGCCCACCAAACTCCTCTGCCCATGGGATTTCCCAGGCAAGAATCCTGGAGTGGGTAGCCGTTTCCTTCTCCAAGGGATCTTCCCAACCCAGGGATTGAACATGTCTCCTACATTGGCAGGCAGGTTTTTTTTTTTTTTAACCACTGAGCCACCCATGGGTTTGAATAAATGTATACTGACATGTTTTCATCTTTACATTGTCATACAGAATATTTTCACTGCCCTAAAAATTCTTGGACTCCACCTCAGCATCTGTCCCACCACTCCATCTCTTGCAACCACTGATATTTAACCGTCTCTGTGGTTTTTTCCCTTTTTTGCAGCATTTTTTTGTAGTTGGACTCATAGTACAGTAGGTAGCCTTTTCAGTATAGCTTCTTTCCCTTAGTTGCATGCACCCAAGTTTCCTCCGTGTCTTTCGTGGCCTCAGAGCTCATTTATTTTTAGCACCGAATAATATTCCATTGTCTGGATGTACCCACAGTTTGATTATTGACACATGAAGGACATCTTGCTTGTTTCCAAGCTTTGACAGCTATGAATAAAGCATCTATAAAAATCCGTGTGCAGGTTTTGTGTAGACATATGTCTTCAGCTCCTTTTGGTAGATTTCAAGGAGTATGACTGCTGGATTCTGTGCTAACAGTATAAGTAGTTTTATAAGAAACAGCCAGACTGTCTTCTAAAGTGGGGCTCTTCTATGCATTCCTACCAGCAAGGAATGACAATTCCTATTGCTCCACATCCTTGCCAGCATTTGGTGTTGTCAGTGTTTGGAATTCTAGCCATTCTAATGGGTGTATAGGGTTATTGTTGCTTTAATTTGCACTTCCTTGATGACGTCTGATGTTGAATATCTTTTCATGTGCTTCTTTGCCATCTGCGCGGTTGTAAGGTATCTGTTCAGTGAGGTGTCTGTTAAGATATTTGCTTGGTTTTTAACGAGCTTTTTTTGTTTTCTTCTTGAGTTTTAAGAGTTCTCCATATATTTTGAATAACAGTCTTTTATCAGATGTGTATTTGCACATTTTTCTCCCAGTCTGTGGCTTGTCTTCTTGACATTGTCTTTAGCAGAGCAGAAGTTTTTTAATTTTAATGAAGCCAGCCTTTTTTCTTTTATGGATTGTGTCTTTGGTGTTGTAGCTAAAAACTCATCTGTGTATTCTCTTATGTCATTCTGTGGGTTTTATAGTTTTGCATTTTACACTTAGGTCTGTGATCCGTTTTGATTGAATTTTTGTGAAAGATGTGTCTAGACTCGATTTTTTGCATGTGGATGGTCCAGGTGTTCGAGCATCATTGTCACAAGACTCTCTCTGCGGGCTTTCCTGGTGGCTCCGCGGTAAAGAATCCACCTGCCAGAGCAGGAGAAGCAGGTTTGATCCCTGGTCCGGGAAGATCCCACGTGCCATGGAGTACCCGAGCCCGTGCGCCACGGCTGCCGAGCCTGTGCTCTGGACCCACTGTGTTGCAGCTGCTGAAGCCTGAGCATCCTGTGCTCCGCAACGAGAGGAGCCCCCACTATGAGAAGCCGGCACACCGCAGCTGGAGAGTAGCTCTGCTCTCCGCACCTGGAGGGAAGGCCACACAGCAGTGGAGAGCCAGCACAGCCCAAATAAATAAATAAGTATTAAAAGAAAGACTGTCCTTGCTCCATTGTATTATTGCCTTTTGCTCCTTTGTCAAAGGTCAGTTGACTGTGTTTAGGTGGGTGGCCCTATTTCTGGGCTCTCTCTTCTGTTTCATTGATTTATAGCTCTATTCTTTGATCAAAACCTTACCTGTCTTGATTACTGTGGTTTAGTCACCAAGTCCTGCCTGACTCTTGCAACCCCATGAATAGTGAGTCTTGAAGATGGGTAGTATGAGTCCTTCAGTTTTGTTTCTCTCCTTCCGTTTTGCACAGGTCACAAAAGAATCTGATATGACTCAGCAACTAAACAGAAACAAATATATGTGTGTGTGTGTGTGTGTGTGTGTGTGTATGTTTCAATGCTGCTCTCTCAATTTGTCCTACCCTCTCCTTCCCCCACTGTGTCCATACATCTGTTCTCTATGTCGGTGTCTCTATTGCTGCCCTGTAAATAGGTTTATCAGCACTATTTTTCTAGATTCCATATATATGTGTTCAGTTCAGTTCAGTTGCTCAGTCGTGTCCGACTCTTTGCGACCCCATCAATTGCAGTACACCAGGCCTCCCTGCCCATCACCAACTCCTGGAGTTCACGTCCATTGAGTCAGTGATGCCATCCAGCCATCTCATCCTCTGTCGTCCCCTTCTCCTCCTGCCCCCAATCCCTCCCAGCATCAGGGTCTTTTCCAATGAGTTAGCTGTTTGCATGAGGTGGCCGAAGTATTGCAGTTTCAGCTTTAGCATCAGTCCTTCCAAGTATATGTGTTAGTATATGATATTTTGTTTTTCTCTTTGTGACTTACTCCACTGTGTATTACAGGCTGTATGTTCATCCATCTCGCTAGAACTGACTCAAATGCGTTCTTTTTTATGGCTGAGAGATATTCCATTGTATATCTATATCTATCTCTCTCTATATGTGTGTGTATATATATATACACACAGACACACCACCACTTCTTTATCCGTTGATCAGTCAGTGGGCATCTAGGTTGCTTCCATGTCCTGGCTCTTGTAAATAGTGCTGCAGTAGACACTGGGGTACATGTGTCTTTTTCAATATGATTTCCTCCGGGTCTATGCCCAGTAGTGGGATTGCTGGGTCATGTGGTAATTTTATTCCTAGTTTTTAAGGAATCTCCATAGGGTCCACTGTAGTGGCTGTATCAGTTTACAGCCAACAAGAAAGCATGGACGCACACCTGTTAACACCAAATTGTTAACAGTAGTTACTTTGTCTGTGTGGGGTGAGGACCCAGAGTGCTGTGTTTGTTTACCTTATGTAATGCTGCGTTTGTTTTCCCTAACTATTTAGATGTCTGCCAGCCTCCTCTGTCCTTGGGATTCTCCAGGCAAGAATACTGGAGTGGGTAGCGATTCCCTTCTCCAGGGCATCTTCCTGACCCAGGGATGGAACCCAGGTCTCCCTAACTGCAGGAAGATTCACTACCGTCTGAGTCAGCAGGGAAGCCCCAGTAAAAAGAAGTATGTAAAATCCTAAATATCCCTCAGAGAATTATTTAAAGTGAACACCCATGTAACCACTGTCCAGATCAAGACATAGGACCACCCGGCCCCACAGAAGCTCTGCTGTATCCTTCCTTCACCCCTCAGTGACCACTGTCCAGATCTGTAAGATTATCACTGCCTTGGATTCCTGTATAGGTTCATCTAAGTAGTGACTTTGGCATTGCCCTTCTTTGGGACTGGAATGAAAACTGACCTTTTCCAGTCCTGTGGCCACTGCTGAGTTTTCCAAATTTGCTGGTATTTTGAGTGCAGCACTTTCACAGCATCATCTTTTAGGATTTGAAGTAGCTCAACTGGAATTTAGTGATGCTTCCTAAGGCCCACTTGACTTCGCATTCCAGATTGTCTGGCTCTAGGTGAGTGATCACACCATCGTGGTTATCTGAGTCATGAAGATCTTTTTTGTATAGTTCTTCTGTGTATTCTTGCCACCTCTTCTTAATCTCTTCCGCTTCTGTTAGGTCCATACCGTTTTTGTCCTTTATTGTGCCCATCTTTGCATGAAATGTTCCCTTGGTATCTCTCATTTTCTTGAAGAGATCTGTAGTCTTTTCCGTTCTGTTGTTTTCCTCTGTTGCTTTGCATTGATCGCGGAGGAAGGCTGTCTCATCTCTCCTTGCTTTGGAACTCTGCATTCAAATGGGTATATCTTTCCTTTTCTCCTTTGCGTTTTGCTTCTCTTCTTTTCTCAGCTATTCTCAGGCCTCCTCAGACAACCATTTTGCCTTGTTGCATTTCTTTTTCTTGGGGATAGTCTTGATCCCTGCCTCCTGTACAATGTCACAAACCTCGGTCCATAGTTCTTCAGGCACTCTGTCTGTCAGATCTAATCCCTGGAATATGTTTGTCACTTCCACTGTATAATCATAAGGGATTTGATTTCGGTCATACCTGAATGGTCTGGTGGTTTTCCCTACTTTCTTCAATTGAAGTGTGAATTTGGCAATACGGAGTTCATGATCTGAGCCACTGCCAAGAGAAATATCAATAACCTCAGATATGCAGATGACACCACCCTTATGGCAGAAAGTGAAGAGGAACTAACGAAGTGAAAGAGGAGAATGAACAAGCTGGCTTAAAACTCAACATTCAAAAATCTAAGATCATGGCATGTGGTCCCATCACTTCATGGCAGATAGATGGGAAGCAATGGAAACAGTGACAGACTTTATTCTCTTGGGCTCTAAAACCACTGCAGATGGTGACTGCAGCCATGAAATTAAAAGACGCTTACTCCTTGGAAGAAAAGTTATGACCAACCTAGACAGCATATTAAAAAGCAGAGACATTGCTTTGCCAACAAAGGTCCGTCTAGTCAAAGCTATGGTTTTTCTAGTAGTCATGTATGGAGGTGAGAGTTGGACTCTAAAGAAAGCTGAGTGCCAAAGAATTGATGCTTTTGAACTGTGGTGTTGGAGAAGACTCTTGAGAGTCCCTTGGACTGCAAGGAGATCCAATCAGTCCATCCTAAAGGATATCAGTCCTGAATATTCATTGGAAGGACTGATGCTGCAGCTGAAACTCCAATACTTTGGCCACCTGATGTGAAGAACTGATTCTTTTGAAAAGACCCTGAAACTGGGAAAGATTAAAGGCTGGAGGAGAAGGGGACAAGAGAGGATGAGATGGTTGGATGATATCACTGACTTGATGAACATGAGTTTGAGCACGCTCCGGGAGTTGGTGATGGACAGGGAAGCCTGGTGTGCTGCAGTCCATGGGGTTGCAAAGAGTCGGACACCACTGAGAGACTGATCTGAACTGAAGTAGTGACTTTTTGGAGATTGATTCAAGATGAATCCTGATTTAGAGTCCTGCTTAAGTGGAGTCGTTTGGGGGCATCTGTGGCTTGCGTTCCTTTGTGTGGAGTTCATTCTCACGGTTACCAGTGGCTATAGTTCATTCATTTTCATTGCTGCAAAATATTCCATCGTGTGAGTATACGGTGGTTTATTTAGCGAGTCTATCATTTATGGACATTTTGTCTTGTGCCCAGTTTTACACTATTATAAATAATGCTGCTAGGAACTTTCTCGAACAGATAGCTTGAGAAATGTGCACTCTTGGTTCTGCCAAGCGCAATAGATAATGGGGAGTGGAATGCTGGTCATAGAGCGTGTTTGTCTTCAGCCTTGCTAGATACTGCCAACAGTTCTAAAGGGGTTATACCAGTTCATGCAACATCTGAGAAAACAGTGTCAGATTTTTAAAAATTACCATTCTGGTGGGTATAGAGCGGCATCTTATTGTAGTATTTCTTCATGTTTTCCTGATGGCTGAGTTGAACTTTTTTTACATATCACATAGATATTTGGCTTTCTTCTTCACTGTTCAGTCATCTTTTTCTTTTTGATGTATAGGGTGTTTTAAAAAATGTGTTTTGGATTCAAATTATCTGTCAGTTTTATGTGATGCAAACATCTTTTGCCACTCTGTGACTTGCCTTTTTATTTTCTTTGGGGTATCTTTTAATAAACAGATTTTTTTTTATTGTGGTCTAATCAGTGTTTGTGGTTAGTGCTCTTTCTGTCTTATGTAATAAATCTTTTCCTAATCAGAGATCAACAAGTTGTTATCTTGTACTTCTTTTTTAAACCTTGCTTTTTCTTTCACCCTGAAGTCTTCTGCCTGGAATTGACTCTTGTGTGTGGTATGAAGTCAGGCTCAAATATCTGTACTAAAAACAAATAGACACAAGCTTATGTTTCTTTAGCAATGCTGATTCTTATGATACCCACATGGTGAATGTAGTCATGCTTTTATCACGTAGAAAGTCTGTCTTTAATTTCACTAAAAATTATTTCAACTTGCAAGTGTGAACCTTGAAATGGAACTGAACCTTGAAATGGAACTGAACTTGCGTTAGAAATCTTTCTTTTTCCCAGGAGAATGTGTCTGTTAGCAAAAAAAAAAAGAAGAAGAAGAAGAAGAAGAAGCTTGGAATAGCAGTGATTATTTTCTGCATGCAAATCTATTGGAAAGAAAAGAAGCATGTACCTGGAAGAAATTTAAGATGTCATCTAGTGCAGGATTTTACCTCTAAGAAGTGAACTGTTCTCACTTTTGATACAATTCCAGAAAAGAAAATTCCATACCCTCTTCTGGTAATATATGCTACACTTTACTGTCATTGAGTTTTCCTTATGTTATGTCTTAAGTTCATTTTCTTACTCCGTTTCAAATGGAAAGAGAGGAATTGGGCCAACATCTTGTGTCTATAATAACCTTTCATTCACCTGATGGCCATTGCTAGGTCCCACATCAGCCCTCTCTTCGTTTTAAATCTATTTGTTTAGCTCTTTCTTTTAAGCCAATTTTCAAATTCTGTAATTACTGTTTTTTCCCTGCCTAAATTCTCTCCATGTCATCTGTGAATTATTATTTAGAGGCTCAAAAATTGAACATAATACTTTTGCCAACGTATGACCAAATTCTCATTAACAACTGAGGACGTTACTCTGTTTAGAGAGTTCTCTAGCCAAGACTTCTAACCTGAATTCTTTTTCACGATGATAAGATTTTTGGACGTAAGGCTAATACATGGCAGCTTGAGCACACTTGTTTGTTTCTGCTTCCTGAAGTTACCCCAAATGCTAGGCAGCAAATGAAACAGGCATAAATCCACATGGACAGAGAAGTTAGGAGAGGAGCTTTGGTGGACGTGGGAAACGGAGTGGGGGAGTAGGGATTGAATTAACACGGGGAGGAGGCAGCCAGGCTTGCATGCTCCATCCCTGGATGAGGGGCCTAGAAGCTTCTTCCCTGGGAAGTTGTTCAGTTGAGGAGATAAGATGTAAGTTCACCTTTTTGGATTCCACATGTACAGCCGGGGATCACGACGCATTGAGGTTTGTCTCCGACAGGAAAGGGACCAAAGCAGATACATAATCAGGGAAAACAGGGAACTGTGGCAAGGAAAACAGGTCAGCAAATTATAAGTGGTGTTCTTTGAAAGATTAGAGAATATATTGCATCTGTGAGATAGGGCTTGGAAATTGACGGCCGAAACCCTGCAGTGAAAGAGTTGGAATGTTGATAACAGAAAACATCGGAGAAAAGAGGAGGAAACAGAGGCTGCTCTGAGCAAGTCCCAAATCTGATTAATGGGAGTCTTAGGAAAAAAAAATATGGGAGAGAAAGTTAAAGGAGAATGATACAGAATATGCTTTCAAAAGTAAAGAACATAAATTTCCATCAAGAAGGTGCATTAAGTGCAATGTATAAGAAAAAGGTCCAATTCCAAAACATATTGATATGTGATAAAGCCTGTGAATAAAAGACATTTTTCTTAAAAGTTTAAAGTGAGAGAAAAGTAGGTCCTTTACAAAGGATCAAGAATCTCACTTCTCAGCTACAATAGTGGAACATACAAGAAATACAAGAAAGCTTTTACCCCCAAATTTGAGGGAAAATAGCCTCCAATCTGGAGTCCTGTACCTGGCTGGATTGTCAGCCAAATGCAAGAATAGAATAAGTCTATTTTCAGACAGACATGAAAGGTCCCCAAAATTGGCCCCCCATGACTCTTTCTTGGGTAGCTGCTGAAGAAGTGCTCTGCCATGATGCGATAATAAACCAGACATGCGGGAATCAGGGGAAAGTGAAGGAATTCCCACAGTGGGAGGAGAGGAGACGTATCAGGTGACACCTAGATATCACCTGTGTGAGGTCCAGCGAGCAACCTTTCCAGATCAGACAGGAGGGTGGAGGGATCAGGAGAGGAGGAAACGTGGGCAAGACAGAGAGATCCCCTGGTGTTGACGTGTGAGGAGACGAGTGTTCTAGTTCTGTGCTGGAGTTTGGGGAAAGCAGTGTTAGAGGCATGAAATGGAAAATGGAGCTCATGATTAACACTGGGTAAAACAAACGGTTGCATGAGAAAGGCAATATCATTATAGTACAACATGAGGCCCGACTTGGAACAGTACTTAACCAAATATAATAGTGTAGTGCCAGCGCTGAGCATTATTGCTTCTCAAAACTGATACAGTTGAGAAGATTTGGTGGGGGTGAAGGGACACGTGTGCAGAAAGAAGGCAGGAGGCCTAAATCTTCGACCTTCGATGGTAGAAAGCCCAGAGATGGTAAAAAATGGTTCAGAAGCAGCAGTTGAAGGGTCTATGTTAAAACATGCATGTAAACACTAAAGAAAAACAGCTGAAAGGGTGGGAAGTGACTGCCTTTGGCCCCCATGACTAAGGAGTGGGAGGTGGCAGAGGTCTGCCTTGTTTAACTAACTGTAGTGCCATTTGATTTGGGAATCACGTGTGTGCAGTTCCACGGACAGGGGAGCCTGGCGGGCTACAGCCCATGAGGTTGCAAAGAGTCGGACACGACTGAGCAACTGAGCACTGAACACATTATTTTGATAAAAGTAAAATAATCCATAGACATGAAGGTGTCCTTGCACATGTGTGTTTTTCTTTTTTATGTCTTTCACAAACTTTTTTTATTTAGGAAAAACTAACAGCAGTGAGTTTTTTGGAATATATTGAAAAGGCAACATTTTTTTAGTTTGTGAACCCTGGGTTCAGGATTGTGGCTGCTTTGATATTGGATGTTGGAATCTGTGAGAACATAGCTTTATTACTCACACATGTAGTCTTCAGTTTATTCTTTAATATTTATTAAGCAGTAGGAAAAGGTGCCAGATTCATTGGCATTCAAATCTGCCTTCCTTGAGGAAAATTCCAATTATAATGAAATGGGCAAGTTGCCTTTTTTTGAGTTTAAGGATTAGTGTTGATTATGGTTTGGCTGAAATATACTCCATATGCACTATTTGTTTTAAACATTTAATAGTCAAGCCTATGGTCCTCTCCATCCAACTCTGGAAACTCCAGACTTCAGCCTCCCGGAGTCAGGTGAATGATGTGTTACATCACGGATAGGATTTCACAATAAGGTGCTTGGAACAGGAGCCAAGAGACAGCTGGTCTCTGCCCTCCCCGCTCCCTCACCATGGAGCCCACCCCTCCACCCCGTCCCCAGAACACACCCTGTGCCCCCAGCACACAACCTTCTTAAGAAGGCAGCAACCTTCTTATCCTGTTTGCCTTTTATGTAAGTTTTGCTCTTTCCTTCGCTTGTGAGTATTATTTTTTGGTCAAAATTTATTTTCCATATCAGTGATCTCTCTCTTTTTCCCAGGAATCTCGAGTTATTATTTTTTCAAGTTTTTATTCATTTTAATTTTGGGCCACAACCCGGGGCATGTGGGGTCTTAGTTCCCCGACCTGTACCCCTTGTATTGCAAGGTAAATTCTTAACCACTAGACCGTTGGGGAAGCCCGGAAATTATTATTCTTGATGCAAGTTGAAAGTCCCTAGGATACGCTGGACTGTGTCTTCTAAATACCTAAGTGCATTCTGATACCAGATGACCAGGCCTGGACCATGAATAAAAGATTTTTCTTCTTTCCCTCAGCATGTTATATAACAAAAATGAGTTATATAAAGCCTCAAAAAAACCCAGCAAGTGATGAACAGATTTTTGGTGAAACAGAGGTTTTATTCTTGCATCATGGAACCTTATATCTTTTGGCTAATATATATATATATATCTGTTACGTTGTTGGATGTAGAAATCCAGACTCTACTATGAGGTACTGGCGAGTTCTCAGAAGGTGTTTTTGGAAAATCACTGTCAGGTATTTGTGGGGGAGAGGCTGATGACAATTCAGCTGCCGTCAACCTTCTCAGGAAGAGCATCTTGGCAGTTTGCTGACTTTGTGAAGCCCCAGGAGCGCCTTGCACTCTGGCCCTTAATGTGACACTGATTCAGGGGCCTCAGTTACAGTGGCAGGACCTCAGCTTGGTTACCGTTCTTTGCAAAGAACAGTTGGTTTTGTTGCTAGTTTTCATCTGAGTTTGGGTGGAGATCAAGACTGCTTTAGATATTATTTTACTAGCAGTTTAGCAGGACTGTATAAATAGCTGCCTGGTGAAGAAGGAGGGGTGCCAAGTCAAGCAGAGAGAAGCATGAGGCTTTGGCCGTCCCTTTAAGCAGTCTGATTCTGGTCATGTATAATTACCTGCACCATCTGGTGTTGGGACCAATTCATTAAGCACAGCACGGTCTCCGTGGGGGACCCTCAGTTGTGGTTGATTGAATTAAATTGGGAATTAGTCACATTGGATGGAGAAGGAAATGGCAACCCACTCCAGTATTCTTGCCTGGAGAATTCCACGGACAGAGGAGCCTCGTGGGCTACAGGTTGCAAAGAGTCGGATATGACTGAGCGACTAGGCACAGCATAAAGTCAGACACAACTGAGTGATTAACACATAGTCCTATTGGAAAGGCCAAGTTTCTTTTTTTTTAAACAGCTTTCTTGAAATGCAAATTTAATACTGTACAAAATAACTATTTAAAGTACATAATTCAATGACTTTTTATATTGCAATATTAGCTTTTGCAAAAATATGGTAAAAATGTTTATAACAGATTGCCATTTAAACTATTTAAAGTTTTAAAAATTAAAATATTTTTAATACACATAACATAAAATTTGGGCTTCCCTGGTGGCCCAGATGGATAAGAATCCACCTGTAATGCGGGAGACCTGGATTCGATTCGTGGGTTGGGAAGATCCTCTGGAGGAGGGCGTGGCAACCCACTCCAGTATTCTTGCCTGGAGAATCCCCACAGACAGAGGATCCTGGTGGGCTACAGTCCATGGGGTCTCAAAGAGTTGGATGTGACTGGGAGACTAAGCACAGCACAACATGAGATTTGTCATCTTAATCCTCATTAAGCATACAGCTCACTGACGTTCAGGGTCATAAAGTCCACCCACGTTGTTGTGGAATCATTGCAGCCACCCGTCGGCAGAACTCTTTTCATCTTACAAAGCTGAATCTTCAGGCCCAGTCTTGCCTCCCCCACACCCCATCCCGGGAGACCACTGTTTTGCTGTCTCTATGAGTTTGAATACTCCTAAGTGCCCCCACGTAAGCAGAGGCATGCAGTATCTGTCTTTGTGTGTCTGGTTCATGCCACTGAGTGTCATGTCTTCGGGCTCGTCCGTGTTGTAGCAGGCGTCAGAATTCCCTTCCCGCATAAGACTGGATACTAGTGTGCTGTATGTATGGACCACGTTTTGTTTATCCCTTCGTTTGTCAGTGGGCACCTAGGTTCTCTTTTTTGGCTAATGTGAATAATCCTTCTGTTAACATTGGTGTAGAGTATCTATTGACGTCCTGAAGGGCCAGTTTCTGATTTGTAGATCCCTACAACTCAGCACATTAAGAAAGACTGTGACTTACGTTCAGAGAGAATTTCTTTTGCTGTGCATTGTCAGAGGATATTCCAAGTGCTTATTTTCTGAATGATTTGACGGCACATTTGGTTAAGGAAATTCCGGTTGTCTCTATAACTGCCTCTTAAACCTTAATGATGCCTCCCTGTTTCAGTGGAAAGTGATGAAGGGCGGTTGCTCTAACAGCTCTTTTGAGGTTCACAAATTTCTTCAACAGAGGTAGAGGCGGAGCTCTTGTTAGAAAGGATAATGTCTAGTAATTCATGGTCAGTAACCTGCACAAAAATTGATTGTTGTAGCAGGGATAAGATGGACATATAGACATCTTGTTTTGGGGAAGGGAACAATGAAAACCCAAATATTTAAACACAGTCCCTTAGGCATACATTAAAGCCCTATTTTCCCAATGGTCCAGTGGCTGAGACTCCCTTGCTCTCAATGCAGGGGGCCTAGGTTCGATTGCTGGTCAGGGAACTAGATACCCCATGCTGCAATTTAAAAAAGAAAAAAACACAATTAAAAAAAAACAACAGATCTTGCATGCCACAACTAAGACCCAGTGCAGCTAAATAAAGAAATAAATTAAAAAACAGAAGCCATACTTAACTCATTTCTCAAAATATCCTTAAAGAAATGCTTTCTTATATTGGTGTATTTGATATATAGAAATTGGGTTAAAATATTAAAAGGAAATTTTCTGTTTACTAAATGTATCCATGTACACCTGTTTGTAATCGACCAAAACATGTCAAACATATTGAGCCTATCCTAGTCTCCTTGTAAAACTTCCTAGTGTTAAATGAAGAGAAAAACGCCTCTAGTGATTGTATCCAACACCCTGGAGACCACATGTCCTGAATTTCAAACTCATGCCCCACTTACGTGCTTCTTTGCATTTTGTTTTGTTGCCTGGAAAACTGGGGTTGCCATGTTGGTTCCTCAGCCTCTCCCATCCATGCCTGTCTGGGGACTTTGGGAGGAAAAGTGCATTGTAGTTTGATAATTTGATGTATTTATGTCTTCACAGCTTTTTCTTCTCCGTTGTTCAACCACCTCTCTTTAACATACTCATGTCTTTTTTTGGGAAACATTTGTTGAGTTCCCGTTACCTTTGAAGCCTGGTCTAGGCATGGGGAGGGGAGGAATAACAGAAGGCGAATCCTTGCATCAGCGAGCTGGCCGTCCAGTCCCTCACCTGGGAGAGTCAGCGATGGCATTTGACGCTCTCTCAGCATCCTTTATTATCAAAGGGGAAACTGTCATAAGCCAAGGGCTGCTTTTCCAGAATGCATCCATGAGAATATTCTTACAGTCTCATCTTCCATGAGAGGCTTCTCTGTGAATTTACATCTTCAATTAAATGCGACTTGTTGTTTAGAAACATTTTTTTTTCTTGAGTTTTAATTCATTCGGACTCTGCTCAACCCAGAAGATGCCTGCCTCCTTCTGCAGTAGAGAAGGTGTCACACCTGGCAGTCACTTAACTACTATGAACAGCCCTCCCTGACAGGCCAGATGTGGCTTTGGGTCAGTCAAGTCCAGAACCAGGACTTGAACGGTTTCACTGGAGGAAAGTGGATCTGTGACCTCAAAGCTGACCTGGGAGTGACCCTGCAGGGCTCCGGTCCCATCCCCAGGAATACCTGTACCCTTGTGGGGTCACCCTCGTCCTGGGAGCTCAGCTGTTGAAAGTGCAAAGTGTCTGAGAGGATGGAGGGGTTTCTCCCTTGGTTCCCACTCTTGTCTTTAAAAGCTTCTCTATTTGACAGGGAGAGAGGCCCAGAGTCTCTACTATAAACCATAGTTTCTTTCTTTGTTGTCTTCTCAGGAGGTTTTTCTCTTTTCTTAGACTCATAGCCTCCTTTGGAGGATGAGGTTGGGTGTCTGTAGTTACCTAGCGGGATGAATGCAGATCGGACCTACTCTGTAATCTACATACGTTTCTGTGTAAGCTCCCAGCGAGGCTGTGGGGCCATGTTCCATATTTCTCTAGAAAGGAAAAGAAATTTTTGGACAAGCCAGTTGCACATCTTCTCCAAGAGTTTGTAACATCAGAGTGGCTAAAAAAGGAAGGTCTTCCAACAGGTGCACGTTTATTTGGTTTCGTTCTGGGTCCTCCTAAACAGAGAAGGCGATGGCACCCCACTCCAGTACTCTCGCCTGGAAAATCCCATGGACGGAGGAGCCTGGTAGGCTGCAGTCCATGGGGTCGCTGGGAGTCGGACACAACTGAGCAACTTCACTTTCACTTTTCACTTTCATGCATTGGAGAAGGAAATGGCAACCTACTCCAGTGTTTTTGCCTGGAGAATCCCAGGGACGGGGGAGCCTGACGGGTTGCTGTCTATGGGGTCGCACAGAGTCGGACACGACTGAAGCGACTTAGCAGCAGCAGCAGCAGCAGCAACGTAATAAAAACAGAAAATTCTTCGTTAAGAGTTATCAGGAAGCTCTAGGATTTTAAAAAAATATATAGTTGATTTACAATATCATATTACTTTTCAGTATACAGCATAGTGATTCAATATTTCATAGCTTATACTCCTTTTAATGTTATTACAAAATAATGGCTGTTTCCCTGGGCTGTACAATATATCTTTGTTGCTCATCTCTTTTAGAACGCTCTATAGTTTTTTCTTTTCTTTTCATTATTGGAGAAGAAAATTAAAATCTTATGTTCTAATTTTGAGCATCTGAATTTTCATGTTTATTGTGTACGTCAGTAATAAAAATTAGTGATAATTTGCTCGCATTATCTTTTAAAGTGTAAATTTAAAAAGTAGTGGAGTGGAGTCCTATTAAATTATATTTTTCTTAAGACTGAATTAGAGAAATAAAATCCTAGTCTTCTTGGTGGAGGCCCATAGTCCAGCTGTCTGCTCTGCCTTATTTTGTTGCCTCTGGCAAGGAACAGAGTTATTATTTGGGTTCTGTCTAAAATCTGTAGTTTGACATTCATGTCCTTGTGCTCACTAAGCTCTTCTTTTTCCATAAACTAAAGGGCAGCAAACAACCTGTAAAAAGTTAGAGTTGTGTCTTCATCATGAAAACTCCATTAATTAGCAGCGTGGGGTTACTATGTTGGCTGGGCTTGACGATGGTGGTGTATTTTCCCCTTTAGAGAAATGATCAAACAAAGTCTTTACCTAGTAAGAGCTCATATTTTGTTTTCAGCCTTTGCGATGGTGTCCCCCAAAACATCCACGAGTTTGGTGATTTGCCAGAAGGGCCCGCAGCATGAGCACATGACCACCCTTACGCCAGGGGCGGGTTACAGTGACTCCGTGAGGGTTGTGTGGTCTTCGGTGCTGTGCATGAAAGATAGCCAGGCTCCCCCTCCCGAACAACAAACACTGCAGCTGCGTGCAGAGCCTTCTGCCCACTGAAGCCCACTGGAGTCGGAGTTTGGGGTGTTATTGTGGGGATGGTCAGGAAGGCCTTCTCTGCCTAGCAACCCCACTGAAGTTCCAGCCTCCCAGAAAGCAAGCAGATGTTCACCATAAATCACATTGTTTGTGTAAACAGCCTGGACACCAAACCACCTTATCAGTTAGGAGACACTGCCCACTGGTATAGGGAGCCTGGTACAGTCCTGGGTTCCCGGACACCAGCCAAGGGCCAACCGTGCAGGCAGGCCTCCTCCCGAGGACAGCAGCCGTGGGCCTGCTGTGTGAGCGCTTCCCAGCACCGGCCTGCATTTCCTTCTTGTAAACGGTCTGTGAGACAGCGATGGGCAAAGGCACGTGATTGTTCCTCTGAACCGTCATCGGGATCAGACTTGGCCTTTGATAGAGGTGCCTGGAGCCAAAGACAAGAAAATGCGAGGGTTCTCCGCCTAATAGACTTCTATTTTTAGAAGTCTCATGAGCCTAATATTTTAAAACTGCAGTTCGCTTTTCATCAGGGTTCCATTTTGCAGATGCAGGCTTCTGAAGTGCCCGGGGTTGGTTGTTGGTACAGTTTAAATCGGTTTTATCACCGGTAGTTTTATCTCCATATTCCTGAAGGATCGCACCTGTGGGTGAATGTTCTAGGAAAAGCTCTTGCCTGTCTGATGCTTCGTTATTGATGCTTGCGGACTAAATTTCTCGGGACACAGAATTGAAATGTAAGGAAGAGCTTCACAAAGTGCTTTCAGTGTCACTTTTATAAATGAACCCAGTAGCTTTAGAGCCAATTAGGCGATTAATACAACTTAGAAATTATGTTTTCTTCTAATTCTAAAAACTCAAGTGAATGACACAGCTTTAGGTAGGTAAAGAAATAAAAATGATGGCGCGATGAAGACATGGGGGCAGGACTCTGCCCGTTGCCTTCCTGTGAAAAGATGTGGAGGTGTGCTGTGCTGCTCCGCAGATTCCCAAACCCTCCCCGAACAGGGCGGCATCACCTCTGCTCTGTGACTCCGTCAGTGTAGTTTCACCTGGTGTCACTCAGACCGAGGACTTGAGAAGAGGGGCTGCAGCCAGCACTTGTGGGGAAGGGACGGAGCACCCTTCTTCCTGGGGGCATCCTCCGGAGTCACCCGCCAGCCTGGGGCCTGAGTGAGCGAGTGAAAGCCACTCCGTGGTGTCCGACTCTTCGCAACCCCATGGGCTGTAGCCTTCCAGGCTCCTCTGTCCATGGGATTCTCCAGGCAAGAATACTGGAGTGGGTAGACGTCTCCAGGGGATCTTCCCAATTCAGGAATTGAACTGGCGTCTCCTACATTGCAGGCGGATTCTTTACCAGCTGAGCCGCCAGGGAAGCCTGGGGCCTAAGAGTCAACAATCCCTTTGCCGTGAGCGCCATCTCCATCTTCTGTAAAATGGGCGGTCTTTGCTTCTTGCTGTGGCTCAAGTGACCCAGCCCTGGTTGGGCTGACAGTGTTTTCTTTGTAGGGAATTTAAATGAGCTTCCTTTGGATTAACCGGGCTTTGCTCGTGGCTCAGCTGGTAAAGAATCCGCCTGCAATTCGGGAGACCTGGGTTCGATCCCTGGGTTGGGAAGATCCCCTGGAGAAGGTAATAGCTACCCACTCCGGTATTCTGGCCTGGAAAATTCCATGGACCATATAGTCTACGGGGTTGTAAAAAGTCCGACACGACTGAGCAACTTTCACTTTGAGAGGCTTTGGTGAATGATTACTCCGTGTGTGTGTGTGTGTGTGTGTGTGTATATCTCTGCATGTGTGTGTCCATGTGTGTCTGTGTGTGTGTGGGTCCTTGTGCCTGGTTTCTTCTTTCTTGCACACTTAAACTCCTTGTTGAAATCAAGTGACTCACAGAACAGCGCACTCGGTTCTTTGGCCTTTAAATACTCACTTTCCTTCCTTCCACCCAAAACTAGACCATCCCCGTGGATAGGAAATGTTTTCCATAATAAATCTGCCCATGCCAGAGTTCCTCTCCTTGTCTTGCTTCCACTCCAGTGCTTGTTGATAACTGAAGACCTGCAGCCTACCAGGCTCCTCTGTCCATGGGATTTTCTAGGCAAGAGTACTGGAGTGGGTTGCCATTTCCTTCTCCAGAGGATCTTCCCGACCCAGGGATTGAACCCAGGTCTCTCGCATTGTAAGCAAGACACTTTACCATCTGAGCCACCAGGGAAGTACGAAGACCTTTACTGTCAAGTGTGGGATTCCTGTGCAAGCTGCCAAGAGTGGCATTTGACAGGAACACAAAAGGACCTCATCTGTCCAGACACTCACTGTAGGGACTGGGGATATGGAAACAGTCAGGAATTATTTTTTACTTTCTACTAGAAAAACACATTTTTATGAAGATAATATGGAAAACCTGTAAGAGCTAAACTGAAAACAGAGAAAATTCTTTATTACCCTCCAGGTGGCTCAGTGGTAAAGAATCCACCTGGCAATGCGGGAGACACAGGAGACGTGGGTGTGATCCCTGGGTTGGGAGGATCCCCGGGAGGAGGAAATGGCAACTCACTCTAGTACTCTTACTGGGAGAATGGCGTGGACAGCAGAACCTGGAGGGCTCCAGTCCGTGGGGTTGCAGAGGGGGACTGAGCATGCCCACACACATCCAGAGAAAGTACATGATTGTCCCATGTATGCTGATGCAGGCTGACTGAGGGCGGAGGCCGCAATGAATCGGACAGAGCTGTTTCTTTCAAGGACCTGCAGTATGGGGACGGGGTGGGGTGGACAGGCCACCAGGCCAAGGTGAGGGGGACTGGGTCAAGTGACCCTATGGGATGGTGTTTAACAGAGGGTCACACAAAGGTGCCTGGAGGCCTAAGCTGATGCTGACGGATGCACGGGAATGATTCACACAGAGGGGCTGGAGAGAGAGGAAGGCCTTCACAGGCAGAGGGAGCAGGACGGACGGAGCTCTCCAGGCAAGGAGAAAGTGTGAGAAAGCATGATGAAAGTCCGTGTGGCCGAAGCATCGCATCCAGAAGTGAGGGCTGAGAGTTGAGGTCTCTAGTGGAGTGGTTTAAGCAGAGTTGGGTACAAGGCTGGGGCAGGAATGAGCTTGAGACGCTGGAGATGACACAGCCAGTCAGTATGGGGCCTCGGGGAGCCAAGGGCACAAGGTGGGAAGACCTGCTCTAGAGTCCTGATCCCAGGATACAGCGAGTGCTATAAACCCTGCCGTTCCCACTGACCTCATGGCCACCTCCAGCCTGCCCAGCCTGAAGGCCAGCTCGGGTTTTTCTCCAAGCCTGTCCTGCTTCCCATCTCCATCAGCCTAAGAAATTAAACTGAAACCACTAGGTGGCATCTCGGGGCGGGGTGGCTTTGAGGTCCTCCAGTCCTTTATGGGTCAGAGCAGAAAGAATTCCGTGAGAGGCAAAGTCATAATTAAGGAATGATGTATTAGAACAGGATACTTGTAAAGCTTACAAAGGGGTGCTGCCCATAGAACATAGTGGGCTGCAGTTTTATAATCAGAGGAACAGTGGGGAGGGGGAGAGGACCGCCTCCTCCCCCATTCTTGAGTAGACGCTTCCATCATCAGCTCCTCCTCCCTGTTGGGCCGGGGGATTTCGTCCCTACACGGTCAAGCCGGAACTGTCATGACACTATGGAAAAATTATCTCATGTCGGCGCAGTGAGGGTGTTTCACTCTGAAATGTCACCTTTCCCTAAATTACTGTTTTCTGTGTGTACAGAGAGTGTGCCCTGGGGGCTCATTAACCAACTGAGCTCACTGGACAGGATGTGGGCCTCACGCCACCATGGTTTTCTCATTTTGGGGGCACATCTTGTTCTTCTGAGCCTTGGTTTTGTGGCTCAGCAAGCCTGCTTGGTTTTGTGCTTAAGCAAACCTGCTTGCTTGAGTGATCATTAGCTTACAGGGGTCTCCCATACTTTTTTCTATTTATCCCCTACTACGAATAACTCCCTGGAGGAGGCGATGGCCACCCACTCCGGTATTCTTGCCTGGAGAATCCCATGGACAGAGCAGCCTGGCAGGCTACAGTCCATAGGGTCACAAAGAGTCGGACACGACTGAAGCGACTTAGCAAGCACGCACGGGGATTAACTATATAAAATCACCTACTTTGTCCCTTTACTCTGTTCCTATCAAAACCATCCAGTAGCTCCCACGATCCGTAAGACCTCCTCCCATGTTCCCATCCAGCCGTCCAGTCTTCCAGTCCTGTGTCCAGTGGAGAGCTCAAGTTCCTTCCCTCTGCCCTGGTTGTTCCTCATCCTCATCCATACCATTATCTCGTGATTGGATCACTGCCCTGACCTCTTGGTTGATTTCCCACCTTGCAAAATGTTCATGTCTTTTTGCCCATTTCCTACTTGGACTCTTTGCGTTTCTCACTCTTGAGTCTTGAGAGTTCTTTTTTTTTTTTTTTTTTTTTTTTTTTTTTTATATTTATTTTTTTTTTTATATTTATTTTTTTTTTAATTTTATTTTTTTTTTTAAATTTTAAAATCTTTAATTCTTACATGCGTTCCCAAACATGACCCCCCCTCCCACCTCCCTCCCCACAACATCTCTCTGGGTCATCCCCATGTACCAGCCCCAAGCATGCTGCACCCTACGTCAGACATGGACTGGCGATTCAATTCTTACATGATAGTATACATGTTAGAATTCCCATTCTCCCAAATCATCCCACCCTCTCCCTCTCCCTCTGAGACCAAAAGTCCGTTATACCCATCTGTGTCTTTTTTCCTGACTTGCATACAGGGTCGTCATTGCCATCTTCCTAAATTCCATATATATGTGTTAGTATACTGTATTGGTGTTTTTCTTTCTGGCTTACTTCACTCTGTATAATCGGCTCCAGTTTCATCCATCTCATCAGAACTGATTCAAATGAATTCTTTTTAACGGCTGAGTAATACTCCATTGTGTATATGTACCACAGCTTTCTTATCCATTCATCTGCTGATGGACATCTAGGTTGTTTCCATGTCCTGGCTATTATAAACAGTGCTGCAATGAACATTGGGGTACATGTGTCTCTTTCAATTCTGGTTTCCTCGGTGTGTATGCCCAGAAGTGGGATTGCTGGGTCATAAGGGAGTTCTATTTGCAATTTTTTAAGGAATCTCCACACTGTTCTCCATAGTGGCTGTACTAGTTTGCATTCCCACCAACAGTGTAGGAGGGTTCCCTTTTCTCCACACCCTCTCCAGCATTTATTGGTTGCAGATTTTTGGATCGCAGCCATTCTGACTGGTGTAAAGTGGTACCTCATTGTGGTATATTCTGGATACTAGTCCTTGGCTGGATATGTGTTCTGCATGTATTTCTCCGCTCTGTAACTTATCTATTCATACTCTTGACAAAGTCTTGTGCAGAGCAAAAGTTTTAAAATTTGATGCCATCCCCTTTATTCATTTTCCCTTTTATGCATCATGCTTTTCAGTGCAGTGAAAGAGCTCTTCGTCTTGTCCTTGGTCCCAAAGATTTCGCCTGTGTTTCTCTCAAAATGCTATAGTTTGGTGAAGTGAAGTGAAAGTCGCTCAGTCGTGTCCAACTCGTTGTGACCCCACGGACTACACAGTCCATGGAATTCTCCAGGCCAGAATACTGGAGTGGGTAGCCTTTCCCTTCTCCAGGGGATCTTCCCAACCTAGGGATCGAACCCTGGTCTCCCGGATTGCAGGCAGATTCTTTACCAGCTGAGCCACCAGGGAAGCTGTGTGATCCTTTTTGAGCTAGTTTTTGGTCAGCGTGTTTTGGGGAAGGTGGGGCTGTAGATGGTCAATTGCTGTGGTGCCGTTGTTGAAAGGACTGTGTGTCCTGCACTGAATTACTTCTGCGCCTTTGTGAAACCCCCTTGGCCACAGTCGCTGAGTCTGTTTCGACTTCTCTGTCTCGTGTTGTTGGTTTGTGTGTCTGTCCCCGCGCCAGTATCACAGTCATGATTACTGTAGTCGTGTAATAATTCTTGAAACGGGTAGACTGAGTGCTCTCATTTTATTCTTTTTTACATTGTTTTAGCTATTCTCGTCCCTTTGTGGCCTTATATAGTCAGAATAATCTTAGATGTATGTATAAAACAATTCTGCTGAGATTTTTTATTGGAGTTGCAGTAAATCTGTGTATCAGTTTGGGGAGACTCTGTATCTCTCATATGTTGAGTCTTTGAATCTGTGTATATGTTTTCCAGTCCTTGCATGCATTTACTTAGCTCTTTGAATTCTTTTATTCGCGTTTTGTAGTTTTCAGCACATAGGTTGTATATATATTTTATTAGATTTATACCTAAGTATTTCAGTTCTTTGAATGATTGTAAATGCTATTGTATTTTAAGTGTGTGTCCACTTGTTCTTGAATACAGTTGATTTTTTTATTTTTTACAGATGACAGTTACGTCATCTGCAAATACGGACAATTTTATTTCTTCACTTCTAGTCTGTCTGCCTTTTCTTGACTGTTGTACTAGCTAGAGTTTCCAGTCCTAGACTCAGTAAAATTATGAAGGTGGACATCCATGCTTTGTTTAGTATTTCACCATTAATACAATATTAGTTTCTGTAGATATTCTTTATCAACTTGATGAAGTTCCCTCTATTATTAGTTTTCTGAGAGTTTTTTCTTTTTTAATCATGAATGGGTATTGAATTTTGTCCAATGTTTTTTTCATGAGGTGGGGTAATTTCTGTTCTGTAGCCGGTTAATATGATGTATAACATTAGCTTAAATGAATGGGTTCAGTCTGCTATTTTGCAGTTGGAATCATATTTAGTTTCTAAATTTCCAGACATTGAGCTGGAATATTATGTTTCCCTCGGTTACAAGAAACAAAACCTCACTTTTCAGTTGTTAATCTGGGGATATGAATCCTTGTTTAAATGATTGCAAATGTTTAAAATGTTAATGTTATTAATGGACATTCAGTTGAACTAGTGATTTTGAGATTGAATGTATATTTTTCTAAGCCTTCTAATCAGGAGAGTTCAGTTGCTGAATCACCCATTTCAAGAAGGTCTGTTTTCGGTTGACGATCAAATTTCTATCCCAGTTTTTACTGCTGTCATGGGAACAGAAGTTGTAAATTACTGAGTTATCTCAGATCCTTGAGTTTGGAAACATTTAAGGAGCAGCTTAGATGTCAAATCCTTTTTTGAGGTGCTGGGAAAGCATCCTGAAATATTTTTGCAGGCCTTTAGCTGGAAGACTTCAGTAATTTTTCCATAAAATTAAACATGGGAGAGAATGCTTCTTTTCTTATTTATTGTATGATCTAGTTTACTCATGGATAAACAGGCATGGGACTTATAATTTGGAAATAGGCCTGACATTTTTTAATGTACTAGACACCTGTCTCTTTTCACATTCTTTCCCTCACCACAGATGGCTTTGAGCCTTTGCTATTCTCCTTTATAAATCCTCTGTAACATGAGAGTTTCAAGTTATATTTTATTGGGGGCAAAATGAGGACTATAGCCTGGGAGATAGTTCCTCAGATAGCTCTGAGAAACTGCTCCAAAGAGGTAGGGGTGGAATCAGTATATGTGTGATTTTGGTGAAGAGGGGCTACATGCAATCAAGCGCATACTTTTTGCAGATTTCTGCCAGTCATGAGAAACAGTCATCACCATAAGGATTTCAGTGCTTTTCTAGATAAGAGGAGATACAAGAATCAGGCTCATAAAATCAGCTCCTGGGAATATTTATCTGAAGACCTATTCTGCCAGTTTTCCCAAAGCACAGAGTGCCTCACTCCTGGTCTTCACCCTGAACTCCTTCAGGGGGTGTCGAAGGTCAGCTGCTGTAGCAGGTGATCTGATCCTTGAAGAAGCGCGTGGCAAGGGCCAGTCTGTAGCTGACAGCTCCTCTCCAAGCTTGTGATCCTCACCTGTTCTAACCAGCATCTTGTAGCCAAGCCACCCCAGACATATTTCAGCAGCTTTCTGTGATCAGAAACTTCTTCTTGGAAGAAATACTGTGAAGTGCACTGGATAGACACAAAATATATTGTCGTAATCATCAAAACTGTTTGGATTGCCAACTCTCCACTTGACCCGAGGAGGAAAAAATATTGCTGCGTGTAGGATTTGTGCTAATCAACAGCCTATTATTACTATTTGATTTCTTTAGTCATTTTTTATGCCTCTAAAAATTAGGCTGTCATTCCCTATGAGAGAGTTCGGTCACTTGGGGCTTTTCCATTTCTGTTTCAGTTCTCTATGCCTTCTGCTGTGAGTTCTGCCAAGAAATAATTCTTTTTGGATTTCATTTAATCTTCCCGGCCCCTGGTATGGCAGCCTCTGCAGGGTCGTGATCCATGTTTTTCTCCTGCTCACAAGCCACCATCTGCAGCGACTCAGTTGGCTGGCATTTGAATTCCCTGCAGTTCTTTCCTTTGTTATGTAACTGCTGTCCTGCAGCTGAACATCGCACTCAACTCTGAGCTTGGTATTATTAAGTATGTGTTTTTCAGACTTTATTCTAATTTTCACACCTCACTGAATAGGATTTATTCCCATATTAAACTTACGTTAATTTAGACCTTTGGAAAAGAAGGGGGACTTCCAGTGGCTCAGTAGCAAAGAATCCACCTGCAATGCAAAGACAGAGGAGATGGGGGTTTGATCCCTGGCTCGGGAAGATCCCCTGGAGGAGGAAATGGCAACCCACTCCAGTATTCTTGCCTGGAGAATCTCACGGACAGAGGAGCCTAATGGGCTACAGTCCATGGGGGTTGCGAAGAGTTGGACACGACTGAATCGACTTAGCAGCAGCAGCAGGCTTTGTTGAGAGGGAGAAAAAAGAAGGAAACAACCCAGTAACAAAAAAAGATTCATGCTTTCTTATAAGCCCAAGCTGACAGTCTCAGTGTAGAATTTACAGTAAACCAGAGTATTGATCTGGGACTTGCCATCGAACTGTTTTCCTGGGAATGAAAACGAGAACTCAGGCATCGGCAGGAAGCAGAGAGGTTCCGAGGGGCTGCCTCTTCCATTCCCTCCAAGAGAAGGGCAGGGGCTGCTGGAAGCCTCGGGGCACCGCTTGCTGGAGGGGTGCACGCGGCATGTTCAGGGGTGCAGGGGTGCTTGAGCTGAGTCAGCTGCAGCCAGCGCACAGAATAGAGGGAACCTGAGGTCTGCTCCCTGCAGACGAGGCCCTGAGAGCAGACTGAATTTGGTTGCAAAAGACAGAGTTCTTTTTCTTCCAAAGAAGTCACTGTTGACAGTTTCACCTTGGCTACACTCGGGCTTCCCTGATAGCTCAGTTGGTAAAGAATCCGCCTGCAATGCAGGAGACTCCGGTTTGTTTCCTGGGTTGGGAAGATCCCCTGGAGAAGGGAAAGGCTACCCACTCCAGTATTCTGGCCTGGAGAATTCCATGGACTGTATACCATGGACTGTATACTCCAGGAGGTTGCAAAGGGTCAGACAGGACTTAGCGACCTTGACTTGGCTACATTCTCAGGATGTGAGCTATTCAGGCCTACAGCCAGAAAACCTGGGGAGGCCATATTTTGGTTGATACTAAGGAGTCTCTTTTTACCCCTCCTGCTTTTGAATATCCTATCTTGACGTTTTTTAGAAGTTATATGTAAGCTTTGTTTTACATATATCTTAATTTTTTCCTGTCAATTAGATTGCATATTCCTTGAAGAAAAGGATCTTTAAAAAATTCTTCTATACTCCCATTTCAAGGAGCATTCTAAATATATTTTTTCTTTGTTTTGTGTAGATGTGAATGAATATTCTGGCAGGCTGAGTCATTATTCTACATTCATCTAGAAAGCTTGTGATTTGGGGCTTTAAATTTTTCCCTCTCTTGAATAAAGATAATAGATATCGGATCCGTTAGTGGCATGTCATAGGGATTAGGGAGGTAATCTAGTCTGTGATGACAGTGATCAAATTAATCATTGTCATGTTTTTGTTGAATGGGAATGGCAGCTTCACCAAGTGGCCACTGGCTGGAGTTCTTAGAGCCCAGAGCGCAGCCCAGGTTCTGGGTTTGACCTTGAGCCCCGCCGACTTCTGTGGTGAAGGAGCTGCTGCGGGGAGAGGTGTGGCTGCAGCCTCGGTCATCCCGGCGGGGATGTGGGGTGCTCCGCGGGGGCCTCCCTGAGGGAAGCACTGTGCTGAACGGAACTCCGTGGCTTGTTGTGGGAGGCTCTTCTTGTCACCAACCCCGTTCTCATTAGAGTGTGTGGAGAGGTCTGAAGTCCTGGAACTTTGTGGACAGTTGCTTTTCTCTGCTTGGTTTTTGGGCTTCCCGGGTGGCTCAGCTGGTACAGAATCTGCCTGCAATGTGGGAGACCTGGGTTTGATCCCTGGGTTGGGAAGATTCCCTGGATAAAGGAAACACTACCCAGTCCCTTTGGAAGCAAGAGTTTAGCCTCTGGATTACGATAGCTTCTATTCTTATTCAGTCGCTCAGTCGTGTCCAACTCTTTGCAACCCCAGGGACTGCAGCACACCACCCTTCCCTGTCCTTCACCGTCTCCCCGAGCTTGCTCAAACTCATGACCATCGAGTCCGTGATGCCATCCAACCATGTCGTCCTCTGTCGTCCCCTTCTCCCGCCTTCAGTGTTTCCCAGCATCAGGGTCTTTTCCAATGAGTCTGCTCTTCGATTCAGGTGGCCAAGGTACTGGAGCTTCAGCATCAGTAACATCTATATATTGTGGTTATAATTTTCAAGGATAGAAACTGAACTGTAAATACGAAGTCTGTTACTTCCCTATGTTGCTGGAAGAAAGAGGTGCAGTACAGTCTTTCTGTGCTCTCCTGTTTGCCAGGCTTACTAGTCAGTAGTGGGGAAGGGGCGTGTGCGGTGATGATCAGCTGAATGTTACTCAGAAGCCAGATGCTAGGGTCAGAGGCAGCAGCAGGAGGCAGAGGGTCTTTTTCGTTTGGCTCCCGCCCCCCAGCCGCCTGTCCTGAGTGAAGGCCTGCAAGTCTCATCCGCCACGTGACATCATGGGCTGCCCTCCGTCATGCACCTTCCCCCTCCCTTCTCCTTTGCAGCTAAATTAGAACGCATTTTCTCTCTTCATTGTCTCCATCCCCTTCCGGCTCTGTAATCCGCTCTAACTCACCTTTAACACCCATCAGCCTACTAGGCGAACTTTTGCTGGATAACTGCGACCTCCTTTTTTCAGTTCTTTTAGCTTGACAGCTCAGCAGCAGCTGACATTATTTTGCCTCCTTCTTCTTAAAAGTATATTGTTAAAAATTTCAGACTTAAATATTTTATTAAGAATATGACAGCCCCCATATACTCACCACCCACCTTGCGTGCGTGCATGCGTGCTAAGTCACTTCAGTCGTGTCTGACTCTGGGTGACCCCATGGACTGCAGCCTGCCAGGCTCCTCTGTCCATGGGATTCTCCAGGCGAGAATACTGGAGTGGGTCACCATTTCCTCCTCCAGGGGATCGTCCCGACCCAGAGATCGAACCCGGGTCACCTGTGTCTCCTGCATTGACAGGCGGGTTCTTTACCGCTAGCGCCACCTGGGAAGCTCCAACTTTAAGAAACAGAATCTTGACAATATTAACCCTTGATTCCTTATAGGGTTCCCAGGCTCTCTACCTTGCGGGGTAACCGCTGTCCTGCCCGGGTGTCTGTGGGGCCCTAGGGCTCAGTTTATTTGTCTTCCTCAGCTAAGTTCCATCAGTTTCTCCAGACACAGACAGGAAGGCATCCTGGGTCATTCTGTGTCTTTTTTAAAAAATTAATTTATCTATTGTAATTGGAGGCTAATTGCTTTACAATATTGTGGTGGCTTTTGCCATGCTTTGACATGAATCAGCCACGGGTGTACAGGTGTCCCCCGTCCCACCTCCCACCTCCCTCCCCATCGCATCCCTCTGGGGTGCCCCGTGCACCAGCTTTGAGTGCCCTGCTTCAGGTCATTCTGCGTCTTCTGTTTGTTGCGATGAAGACATGCTGGGGAGAAGCCAGGCTGTGTCATAAGAGGCTGTCAGAACCTCGTATGTGGATTTGGGTTTCGGTCGGATGACCTGCAGGCGGGTCTGAGGGGGGCGGAGGAGGTTGGTCCAGATCCGATGCTGTCGAAAGTGGAGGTTGCTCCTCTGATGAGGCACCTCAGTAAATCTTACCTGTTGGGGCGGTGGCTCAAGTGAGGAACTGGGAAAGAAGTAGCCATCCATCATTTTGGCCAAGAAAGGAGGTGTTTGGTATTTTGTGGGTGACTCTTTGATTTTGTCTGTGATTAGACAGAATTAGGAAGTGGTCTTATTTTTTCCTTATCCTGATCTCAGAGCCACCTTGTGGCGACCGGTATTCTTGAGATGGTTTATGTCCAGTACGAGCGTACATGGCCTTGCTGGGGGACCGGAGCGGGGGCAGCTTCTGAATGTCAGGAGTTGCTTTCTTTTTTCTTTCTCTCAACTCCGAACAAGCGGAGAAACTGCATTCAGGCAGATGGAGACCCCGAGAGCAACTGTGTTACGAGGTTAGTTTGCAGGACATGGTTTCGGTGTTATGTGGCAGAAACGGCTGCTCTGATACTGAACCTCAGACAGGCAGACCCCCACCAACTCGTGGATGGCAGGGGAGATTCCAGGGGCCAGGGCCCCAGTCTCCGATGGTAACAGAGCCGTGGACTTGGAGCCCCTGGGAGTCCCTTCCCGGCTCACCCGCAGGCCACAGTCCGTCTCCTGGCTGTTCTGCGCTGGGTTCCCACACTCATACTCCCCTCTCTAAATTCCACCTTCCCAGGTTCTGCTCAGGGGCCTGCTCCTGACACACCGACAGCCTGCATAGCCCATGTGCACTGTGATACTTCCCGCCCCCAGCCCTGCCGTGGAGCTGTTTCCGCCAAAACACTGTTTCACCCTTTCTCTGCCTTGCTAAGCACCCCCTTAGAGCCCTGGCTCAGGCTCACTTCAGGCAGAAAGCCTTTTCTGAGCCTTCCAGGCCGGGCTGGCTGTCCCTGTCTGTGTCAGCCCCTTCTTGCCTTGCTTCTCTAGCCAAGCAAAAAGCTCAGGGTTTATCTGTTCATGTGTCTGCCTCCTGTGGGAACTCTAGCTTATTCATCTTTATGTCTTGAGATATATCTGTACATCTGTACTTTGTACTTAATGTGTCTGCACTTACACTATTTCTAAGTGCAGACATGTAGATACAGGTTTGTGTGATACAGGTGGCTGATGTCTTGACCTCAGCTTGCCATATGTAGCTTGCTATTCATTAGGTGCAGTATATGCTTGTTAAACAGCTTGTTGTCTAAAGATTCCGTTAGCATCTTGTCCAGTTCTGGAATGACCAGAGCTTTGCCAATTTTAGTATGAGAAGTGTGAGCCAAGTATTTTTTATCTGGGGGTACTCTACTCAGGATATAATTTAGAAAAGTAGGATCTAGATCGACATTTGTCAAGTACACTGTTTTCCCCCCATTAAATTGCAGGATATTTTTGAGAATGCTGTATTTTCATTTCTAATTGACTGCCATTGGGTGATGACTCCTAAAAGTGTAAATAATCTCTTTATCAGTCAAATACCCATTTTTCTTCTTATCTGTACATCTTAAATGAACCTATAAGTTCAGAGTTAAGGGTCCTTACTTAAACAATGGCTCTTCTGCCCTCCGAGTTAAGGGAGCGAAGCTTCTGGGCAGAACCTGGACTCCAGCCCCTAAGCCCGTGTTCTCTTCTCTCGACCCGGTTGGATTTCAGAGACGGGTTGGAGGTGGGATTGGACAGGGGGCAGCTCTCTGGGCTGGGACAGCAGCCCCTCCGCAGGCAGCAGAGCGGAGCTGCCACAGCCTCCCCCATCATGGGGCTCTGACCGGGCACTCAGGTTGTGGGCCGGCCACTCCTGGTTGGCAGCTTGTCCCCAGCCACTGACGATGACCCCCGACGACCCCCTGAGCAAGGTCTCCAGTAGTCTGGGCTCACCCTGTTGATCCAGACCACACACCGAGCTGTCCCTCCAGCTGTCTGTCTCTGGGGGAGGGGAGGCCTCTCTGAGCACATCTGGTGCCAGGTGAGGGATGGGCAGTGTTGGGGGTGGGGAGCAGGACGAGAGAGGAGCTGGGAACCAGAGGCGGGTGCCAGGGATCTGAGAAGAGACTTGGCCTTGAACTTGCTGTGGAAACCAGAGCGTGTTTTCCTCAATTATCACCTCCTAATGCGCTGTTCTCGGCATTGTTCCTTTGACGTTTCTGCAAGTTCTTTGTGTCAGTCACAGTGAAGATAAAAGCAGCGATGATCCCACCCATTGCCAGTGTTTCAGTTTTGTACCCTGTAAAGCATCTCCACATTTGTTGAAAGAAAACTGACATTATTTTTTCATGAGCTCTGCAGCTGGGATTGTGTGCCCTTGAGGGAGACCTTGACCTCGCAAATGAATGAGATGAAGAATAGGAAGCGTCTGTGCTGAAGTGGGCGAGGGGGCGAGGGGGAGGGGCTCCCTTTTCTGAATTACTAGAGAGAAAGACCAGTAAATTATATGTGTTGCTAAGGCCTGAAGGTGTGGTCTGGTTTGTGCTTTGCCCCGTCTTCTCTGGATTTCCTGGTGGCTGTTCAAGGCCGGGCGGGGGTGGGAGGCCCTCCCTTTCATTCTTTTCAGCATCTTTCGTCTGACTCTGAAGCTGAGGTTGGGGAATGTTTGACAGAGGTGCCCTTCGTTTGTTATGTTTTTGCTTATGTCAGTCCTATCCGGGAGCCAGAAACTTGGAAATAAATATCAGCCAAAGGTAGGCAAGCCACAGGGTCAGCTCTGCAGCTAAGGAAGCTCCTTAGAAATCTCACCTCATTACAGGCTTTTAATAGAGATGAAGCAACACTCATTAAAAGTGCAGCTCCTCTCAGACTCACTTCCCCACAGGATAATTGCCTTTGAATCAATCTTGAGACCCATTAGCTTGGTTTCAAGAAAAAAAAAAATTTTTCAACCTTTTTTTTTTTTTCTATGTGGAAGGAGCTAATGTTAAAGAAAAAAATACACACTGCTATGTTTAAAATGGATAACCAACAAGGACCTACTGTATAGCACGTGGAACTCTGCTCAGTGGCAGCCTGGATGGGAGGGGAGTTTGGGGGAGATTAGGTACACGTATATGTATGTTTGGCTGAGTCCCTTTGCTGTTCACCTGAAACTATCACAACATTGTTAATTGTCTATACTCTGATATAAAATAAAAAGTTTAAAAATAAATAAGGACTGTAACAAGGTCATGGAGTTTTCACCTTGTCTGGAGCACGTGAAAAAAAGGTTTGAACACCCAGAGGCACACTCAGAGACACAGTCCAGGAAGGGGAGGGGTAAATCAGGAGTTTGGGATGAACATACACACTGCTGTATATAGGAAATAGATAATCGTCAAGAACCTACTGTATCGCATGGGGAACTCTATTCAATATCTTGTGATAACCTGTAATGGAAAAGTGTCTGAAAAAAAAATCTAGAAAAAGCTAGACACTGTCAGTGATGTATCTTTAGAATTCTTTATCTTTTCCCCTTTTACAAATTAAGACAACGGGCGTCCTTACTAGTGGAGCTGGAGTGGGAGCAGAAGACCTGACTAGGTCTGCAGGTTGGAGACCCGTGGTCGTGGAGGGGTTCTCAGCTGTGCCACGTGGGATCGCACTCTGCAGCTTCTCTGACCCTTCCAGCCGGAATCGCGTGGTTCATCTCCTCTGAACCACGGTGGCACCCCTTGTCTATACTAAAGATGACTGACCGCATCCCCTGGCAGCCGGTGGGGCCCTCAGTGCGCCCCTCCTCTGACCCTGTGGTCGTCTGAACGGTCTCACTCGGTACGCGCTCGGTGACTGGGTGGATAAAGTTCATGTTAATCGTGACATTGCTGCTGAATGTCGGGAGCTATTTTCTGCTCCCTTGTTACTATGGAGGAAATGGTTGTCATGAGGGTCCACCTGCCACCTTCTGGTGAGACCAGGTGGGTGGTCTCAGAGCCCCATGTGCATAACCAGAAGGTTTTATTGTTGTTTAAAAAAAATTTTTTTTAACCCCAGGAATAGCTCTAGTACCAGCAGCTAGAACTAGAATGCTGCTGTATCAAATCATGTCTTTTCAAGCTACTGGAAAATTGCCTGTCAGAAATACCCTAGGAGGATCAGAGATTCTCTTAATAAACGGTACCAGCTGGTGTTTGACCAGGGACCTGGTAGGTCCCACTTTGGTTGAGTTGTGCCTGTGGTCCAAGTGGGCAGTCTGCTGGTGGGCAGTCTGCTTCCTGCTTGGCCGGGAGGTATACTCCCCAGTACCCGAGTGATGTCCAGGAAGTGTGAAGACCCCCCGCCCTGTGCTGTCCTGATGCCGGGGTGCCCTGCTGAGTCTTCACATGCAGTGACGTTTAAAAGCCCCCCGGGAACCTGCCTGGGGTCCCCACCTCTCTGTTTAAATGTGGTTCGGGGAAAACTTTTCAGATATACTACAGTTTTCTTCTCTTTTAAAAAATAAACCATACTTTGGGGGATGACAAGGATGTGAAGGAGCTACTTTGATTTACAGTGTGGGCTTTCCTGATGGCTCAGACGGTAAAGAATCTGCCTGCAATGCTGGAGATGCAGGTTTGATCCCTGGGTCAGAAAGATCCCCTGGAGGAGGGCATGACAGCCCACTCCAGTATTCTGGCCTGGAGAATCCCACAGACAGAGGAGCCTGGCGGGCTGCAGTCCATGGGTTCACAAAGAGTCAGACACGACTGAGTGACACTTTTGCACACTTGAGGGTGCAGGATAGAGGCAGGGACCCGGCGTCCCAAGCCCAGGCGTTTGCTTCTGACAGTGTTTTATGCTGGCCCCGTCGCTTTGTCTCAACAGCAGCTGTTTCTTCCAGGCTCACCTTTCTGGTCGGTGAAACGATGGCTGTGCCAGACTGGCCTCCCTCCAACCCCACGGCCCCCACCTCAGCAACCGGGCATGTCCAGAACGAGACCCCTCTTTCTGCTGATCTCCCCATGAGCCTGTCCTTTCCCAGAGCTCCACCCGGCCCTCCTCCTCCGTGAATTGCCTCTCCCGTGTCAGGCCGGTCTCCATCCAGGTCCTGGAGATGGTACTCGACAGACCTTTCTAGAATTCCCCTCCCCCACACTGAGTGCTGCTGCCTCCGCTCGCCTTACCCCACGCCCCAAGAGGCGCGCCGACCTCAGGCCCATCTGCCCAGTGCCCATCGCCTTTCTCCAGGGCCTCTCAGCACTGCCCGTTTGCTGAAATTCAGTTCAGCTCACAATGACTCCATTTAAGACATTAAATGAACGTTGCCTGTAGGCTGTAGTACAGATGCCCTGTGGCAACAGGAAGCCTGTCTCCCTACAGACCCCTGTTATGACACCGTAGACCATGTGGCTCAAACAGCACGTATTTTAATTCTCACAGCTCTGGAGGCCGGAAGTCTGAGGTCAGGGTGCCAGCCCGGCCAGCTCCTTGTATTCGGGTCCCCTGATGCACCAGCCTTGCTCCCTGGCCAGGTTCTATGCTTTCCCTCTATAAGGCCCAGGCCTTTTAAAAGCATGTAGTAAAGGGTAGAAATATCAATAACCTCGGATATGCAGATGACACCACCCTTATGGCAGAAAGTGAAGAGGAACTAAAAAGCCTCTTGATGAAAGTGAAAGAGGAGAGTGAAAAAGTTGGCTTAAAGCTCAACAGTCAGAAAACGAAGATCATGGCATCTGGTCCCATCACTTCAGGGGAAATAGACGGGGAAACAGTGGAAACAGTGTCAGACTTTTATTTTGAGAGGCTCCACAATCACTGCAGATGGTGATTGCAGCCATGAAATTAAAAGACGCTTACTCCTTGGAAGAAAAGTTATGACCAACCTAGACAGCATATTCAAAACAGAGACATTACTTTGCTGACTAAGGTCCGTCTCTTCAAGGCTATGGTTTTTCCAGTGGTCATGTATGGATGTGAGAGTTGGACTGTGAAGAAAGCTGAGCGCCAAAGAATTGATGCTTTTGAACTGTGGTGTTGGCGAAGACTCTTGAGAGTCCCTTGGACTGCAAGGAGATCCAACCAGTCCATTCTGAAGGAGATCAGTCCTGGAATTTCTTTGGAAGGAATGATGCTAAAGCTGAAACTCCAGTACTTTGTCCACCTCATGCGAAGAGTTGACTCTTTGGAGAAGACTGTGATGCTGGGAGGGATTGGGGGCAGGAGGAGAAGGGGACGACCGAGGATGAGATGGCTGGATGGCATCACGGACTCGATGGATGTGAGTCTGAGTGAACTCTGGGAGTCAGTGATGGACAGGGAGGCCTGGCGTGCTGCGATTCATGGGGTCTCAAGGAGTCAGACATGACTGAGCGACTGAACTGAACTGAACTGAAAGGGTAGAGAAGGGCTCCCCAGGGGGCTCAGTGGTAAAGAATCCGCCTGCCAGTGAAGGAGACATGGGTCGGATCCCTGGGCCAGGAAGATTCTCCTTGGAAGGAAACGGCAACTCACTCCAGTATTCTTGCCTGGAAAATCCCATGAACCGAGAAACCTGGCGGGCTGCCGTCCATGGGGTCACAGAAGAGCTGGACACGACTTAGTGACAACAACAGCAAGTGTAGCGAAGCCACAGGGCCCAGTGATGGAGAGACAGACAGCAGGGCCATGCTGCCTGGGCTGGAAACCCATTTCTACCCTTTCGTTGCTGGGTGACCTGAGCCAGTGACTAACCTCTGCCTCAGTGACCTTACCTGCAAAATGGGTATGATGTTAATAGAACCTACCTCATGGGAGACATCAGAAAAGCAGGAAGAAGATGCAAGTAGAGTAGGGTCCTAGACAGGAAGGTTTCTAGCAGGGGCAAGGGATATTTTAAGAATGAAGCAGAGGGCTGTTAGGGGAATATTAAGAAGTATTAAACTGAAAAACAAACTTGGGTTAAGTAAGCACCCTGTGTCATTTATGTTGTGTAGAAATAAGACAGTTTTCATTGCTGGTAACTTTTTTTCTAGGAGCAGTAACTGGAAATGCTTTTAGCTAGTCCCCTAGTGATCAGTTGGCCCCCTCAGCGGAAATAGTAGAGCCAGGAGAGGCTTGGTGTCTGGGCACAAGCCAAGGGATGGCAGGGGATATCAGCGGAGGGGCTTATGGTATGGTGGGCCGCAGCTGGACTTTAAATATGGTCTCTGATTAACCCGAGGTTTTATTTTTGTGAAAATAATGCTCATCTTTCATTTATATGATACTGGACTAGTAGTATATCTTTCGGCATTGCTGATTCTTTTCTGCACTCATACTCTGCTGACGTGGCTCCAAGGGATTTCTAGCTCCTGTACAGGCCTTGCTGTCTCAGCCCTGTTCGATAAGGACCGCTTTCTGGAAGCATGGCCCTGTGTGCGTGCTGATGCCTCTTTGTTGGTGGGAAAGGACCTGGTGGGAGGACCGGGTGGAGTCAGGAGGTCACTTTGTCCTGACTCAGGACAGTGGTTGACTCCTTAACCCTCTGGCTTCACACAAGCCAGTAAAACGCGTTGCTGGCCTCCACAGGGTGGGTCCCAGCACGTTCAATTCAGGATGTGTCCAGGGGTTGGTTGCTCCTTTGGGGCCGTGGCAGGGTTGGGGAGCGGCTGCGCTCACCCGCTTCTTTCCGGAGACCTGGGGCAGCCACACTCACACATCACACGGCTGGTGCCCGGGGAATGAGTGCCACCCCTGGGGCGGGGCACGGCTCGAGTGGCCACGGGGTTTCCACGGGGCCAGTGGAGAGCTGTGGGTTGCCACTGTTTGCCCTGACGTGGGGTCTCTCCCAGGGGATCCCAGGGTGGGCAGGGGAGCGGCCCCGGGCACCCCTCCCCGGTTCTCCCCCCCTCCCCCACCCCGACCTAAGCCCTGCCCTACCGCACTCTCAGCGGCTGGTGTCTGGTTCCGCTTCGCCTCGGCGGCTGTTGGTCCTCTTTGGAGAGCTTTCCCTGGCGCATATGTTCTCTGCCTGCCTGCACTTCTCTGTGGCCCTGCTCGTGGGCATTGCCTCCCCTTTGCCACCGTGTGGAGGCTCCTGGCCATGTGGGAAAGTCTCGGATCTCCCCGAAGTCCGGTTTCCTACTCTCGAGATCGGGATCACCAACTCGCGTGAGGTTCAGGGGAGACGGCAGATGATGCTTGAGGGGCAGTGATTCTTGGAATGTCCTTGGGGGAGCTGCTGGGCTGCCTGAACGGCCACCAGGTCCCTGCCTGGGACTTGTCACCTGCTCGGTGTGCAGGCGCTCTATGTCTGGAAGTGTTTTCAAGACGCGGCCTGGGGTGTGGTGGAGGCATTTGGTGAAGCTCATTTCTCATCCTCCTCTTCTCCTCCCTCCTCCGATCTGCTAATCGGTGCCCGAGAGCTCAGCTCTCCCCCTCTCTGCTGCCCTCCCTGTAAGTGAGCCTGAGCGCCCGCCCCCATCCTTGGCCCTCACAGCTCGGGGAGGGTGACTCACGCCTCCCACCTCCCCGGGAGCTGGTGTTTACCACCCAGCGACTCCACCCTGCTTCTGCGTGGGGGCCCTGCTTGCCTGCTGCTCTAGGCTTGGAGGGCTTGGCATGGAGCCCTGCTCACTTTTAATTAGTCCTCTCTGTGTTGATCACCGGCACGCCTTCCCCTGGAAGCTGGACTGTGTGACCTCGGGACGTGGTCTCCCCAGGGGTGCGCTTCCCTGAGCCCCCCGCGATGTCACTTGCCACGGCGGCTTCTGCCTGCACGGGAGCACCTTAGGTGATGCGTGGTGATGGCCGTTGCACGGGCAGCCCCTTCACCAGCCTGTGGAGGAAGGAAGGGAGAACTCGGTGTTTGGCAGAAGAGAGCTCGTAGTGAGTCCAGCCAGCATCTCGGTTAACTGACCAAGAGATGTCCTGTTTTTCTTCTTTCGAAGAAGAAATTCCACTTGCCGGGGTGCATTTTAGTTGCGCGTCTTAAACCTAATGCGTGAGGTAGGGCTCTTGGCATCTGCTCAGAGGCCTCTGGCTGTTGCAGGCATGTTCTGTCCCCGGCCCCACTGGGGGCCCCAGCAAGGCTCGCCCCAGGCACGCCCGGTATCCCCGTTATTTCCAGGGACACCGTGGGTTTGCAGAGCTGCTAAGGGGATGCGGACGTACAAACCACAGCTAAATGGGGAGACAAAACATGATAGAGAAAGATGGCTGCTCTGTACCATGTCTGAGAGGCCAGGCAAGATCCACTGGGTGCTTAGAAGCAAGAAAAATTGGACAGGTCGGGTGCAGGAGGGGCGGGTTGCAGCCAGCAGTTCAGGATTCATGAGGGTGGTGAACGGCACAGCCTGGCGGGTACGAGCAGGGTTTGGCATCAAGACTGAGCTGGATTTGACTGCTTGCCACTTCTGCACCGGGGGTGAGTGACCTCGCTGCTCTCAGCCTTATCGTTAGTGGGATTGTTTTGAGGATTAAATGAGATAATGTTTATAAAGTGTTTAATCTGGGGGTCTGGCCGAGAGCAGACGCTCGCTAAGTGGGTGTGATTGATTGTAAGCACCAGGAGGGGCTGGGAGCTGAGAGAGATCAGAGGCCCGGCGGGACAGAGGGGCAGATGGAGACAGGACAGCCCTCTTTGGCAGCTGACTCAGCCCTGCTCTTGTGGTTGGGGCATCTTCCTTGCAGGAAGAGGTTCTTGTGGGCCGAGACCACACAGCGTGAGCCCTGCGTTCTCGTGTGGAGCCCTTCTCTCTCGTCACCCCTGCCTCCAGGTTCCACGGCCCCCACCTGTGCCGACTGACCCCCTTAGATGCTCCTGAAACAAGGGCAGAGGTGGCAAGGGGACGGGAAGGAAGATCTACGTGTATTTCAGGAAGACCGTCTCTTTCAAACATTCACTGGCAAATTAGAAGCCAAAATCCAGAGATCAGCACGGAAGGCTGGCCTGTTTCCTGGCTTTTCAGCTTTCGGAGTTGTGACTCATCTCTGTGCATTCATTTTCTGATTAGCAGACCCTGGTTTCTTTTTTCTGCATTTCCCTGTCTCTGCTTCAAAGCAGGGAAAAGGGAAGCAGAAGGATTCCTTCCGAGCAATATGGAGATGAGGGTGCTGGAGGGGTGGAAAGCAAGGGGCTTTCCATCCCTCTGGGCCATGGGGAACCCCCTCCGGATCTGGTTACAGGAAGGACCCTCAGGGCACCTTGAAGGCCATGAGGTCCAGATCCTCCAGGTTGGAAGGGAGGGAAGCATGCTCGTGGTGGGGCCAAGCAGTGTCCCGGCAGTTGGTGTTGGGGACCCTGGGATGGCGCCAGGGGTCCAGAGGCAGGAAGGTCACGCTGCGGACTGGGAGCCTGCACTGGGCCCTGGGTGGGTTGGGCTGCAGTTTTGTGTCCCTGGGATACCGGAATGAAAGGCAGTAGGTGAGGAGGACAGTTACGTGGGAGCCAGAAGCAGGTCCCGGGCAGGGTTGGTGGCCAGGATGGCCCATTGGAGTGAGAAGACATTCAAAGCATTTTTCGTGGTTCATTGTTGTCGGGGTTTTGTTTTGTGAACACGTAACGCAGCAGTACTGTAAGACTGGTGCGTAGCTTGTCAATGAATCCATTAGACATTTGGTCCTCGCCCACTGGTCACTTCCTGCCGGGTGTGCCATGCTGTTTACATCCATCAGCTTGGAGACCACCAGTCCGGGGGTGGAGGAGGAGCGTGGCCCTCGGAGCCTGGTTCTGTCGTGGACCGGGCAGCCTGACATCAGGCTGGGGAGGCTGTGAGGATGCTCCCCGTCCACACTGACACTGTGATGTCAGGTGAAGGCTGTGCCCCGCTGGCCCTCACCTGGGCCTGTGTGGACAGAGACACTGATCTTCCCTGCACTCCTCAGCTGCCGTCAGAAGCACCCTGAGGCTGACAGCACTTGGCACAGGATGGGTGCTGACTCAAGCTGCCTGGAGAAGAGACGCTTGTGTTACAGAAAGATGTGCGATGCTGGAGAAGTGCAGCTCCGCAGCTCCTGGGGGTGTGACTTGGGAAGAATATGCTCATTTTCTGGCCGTTTTAATGTCCTTGCAACATCTCAGCCCTAAAGTGGCAGATGTGCATGAGAGGCAGCTCGCTCTGGACCACACAAAGCTGTGGCAGGAGTTGTTGGTAGAGACGCATCTCTAAGAGACCGGGTGGGAAAGAGTTAGAAAGAAGTGTGTCCACAGGAGGCAGGGAGGCGGGGCTGGGAGCTGGGGGTCTTCAGCTTCCAGAGTGGCTTTGGTCTGCCTTTTGCTGGATTCTGCAGAATTCCCCGCACTCCTGCGGGTGGCGTCGGCCCCTCACACGTGCCCCAGGCCGACGGGGAGGCAGGGATGCCAGGCTGTGCTGGGAGCCACCCGGTGCACATGGGAGCTAAGTGGAAGAGGAGAGAATTCTCCATGCAGCGCTGAGGCGGGCCGAGGGTTTGTTGTTCAGTCGCTCAGTCATGTCCGACTCTTTGTGACCCCGTAGACTGCAGCACGCCAAGCCTCCCTGTCCATCACCAACTCCTGGAGCTTGCTCAAACTCATGTCCATTGAGTTGGTGATGCCATCCAACCATCTCATCCTCTGTCACCCCCCCTCCTCTTGCCCTCAGTCTTTCCCAGCATCAGGGTCTTTTCCAGGGTGAGGCTTACAGAGTCATTTTGTATATGTTTCTGAGAGCATCTGAAGTCTGTCTGAATAAGCGTCCTTGCACGATGCCTTCTGCACACACGTTCAGGATGGTGTGCTTATCCAGGAGATGGGACCTCGATTTATGCTCCATTAGTACAGCTAATCCTGCCACCGAGGGGCTGCCACGCCCCTGCCGTCAAAGAGCCGATTGTCTGTGTCCCCCGAGGAGCTGCTGCGCGGGGCGGCCTGGGGCCCTGGTCCCCCGCTTCCTGGCTCAGGACACGCAGCTGGTTTTCTTTGCTCCCGCCCTTCTGGCTGGGTGTGTGCATAGGGTGGAGCTGTCCCGTGGGCTTTATGGCCACGCCCTGAACGGGCTCCTTTGTCACTCAGGCCTGTCACTGTGCCAAGTAGGGCTGCCCAGCCTGGCCTCACCACTGAGCCCCTGACCCTTCTGCCTGATGCTGCCCTGGCTGCATCTCACAGCTGGGCTTGTCCTGCGGTCCTCAGCGTGTGTGAGCTTCTCAGGGACACTCGTAGAGGCCTCTTAGAAGGCTCTCTGTGTCGCAGGCCACAGCCCTGCTGACCGAAATGTCCCCTGGTGTCTGCAGCGTGAAACTGGGGCATGCATCTTAAGAGCGCTTCTGTCCTGGCTGCAGAAATTGCAATGTCTACTGTCCTTATTTTCGGTGACTGTCAGACCCTGGACCAAACTTAAGATGTGTCTTCATTTCACCCTCAGAGTCTCCACTCTAAGATGAAAGGGTACACGGTCCCTATAGCTGCTTGCCTATCTTAATGAATGTTGTGGACACCTAGATTTATTTTAAGCTCTTGTCATTTTGAAATTTATTTTCTTATACTTCTCAACTCCTATCCCCTGTACATTTGGTAGGTGGGAACATGGCATTAGCGATGATACCTGTCTCAATGTAGTTTGCCTGTTAAGGGCTCATGTTACAGTTATTGGCAAAGGGCTTCATTCCTCTGCAAGCTCATGAACTTGCTGCTGGAACCTGGGCTCGGTTCCCTTTTCATCTCCTGTAACTTCTTGTCGGCAGGGTCCTAGAAGATGCTCAGTAACAGCGAGGATGAGCAGCGACAGCCTCCTGGATTCTTCCCCCTCTTGGGCCCTTGCTGTGCTCTCTGGAGGCCTGCAGCTGCCCCGGACACTTGCTGGTCAGCGCAGGCTGTCAGAGCTGCCAGATGGCTTGCAGCTGGAGTCTGAGAAACCCACCCCATGGCTGGGCCCCTTGGCTTAGGCCCTTGTGTCTTTCAGACTCTCTGCCTTGACCGTCCAGAAAGAAATTCCTTAAGCAGCCCCCTGCCTGCACACCCCAGGGCAGAGCTCTTAGCGTCAGTCTGCCTGTCCCGAGAGCCCTTGTCCGGCCCGAGAGTTTGGGGAGGGACCTTGCACCGAGTGGGCTCTGCCCTGGGTGATCTGGCGAGCACTGCTCTGCAGCGTGGGCCACCCTCACAGCGGACCTTGGAGGACCCTCCGCCTGCCCTTCTGTTGCTCAGAGGTTGTAAAAACAGCAACAAAGCCTCTGTGTTTGGGTGTCCCTTCAGTCTAATCAGTAAGTGCAATGTTTTTTGGATGGTGTGGATCACAGAACATCCCTGGGGATTTGGCTGGGGCAGGGAAGCCTGGGGGGAGCTCTTGGGAAGGATGGACCTTTGAAGTGAAGGTGGCAACAGAGTAATAGGGCTTCCCTGGTGGCTTAGACGGTAAAGAATCTGCCTTCAGTGCAGGAGACCTGGGTTTGATCCCTGGGTCAGGAAGGTCCCCTGGAGAAGGGAATGACAACCCACTCCAGTATTCTTTCTTGGGAAATCCCAGGGACAGAGGAGCCTGGCGGGCTACAGTGCATGGGGTCGCAAAGAGTCGGACATGACTGGGTGAAGTGAAAAGAAAAAAAGTATTACTTCTCAGGTGGACTTTTCTCTAAAGTACTGTATTTGAGTCAAACTTTTGCTTTAAAGCTATATACACTGTTTATTCTCTTGAACTTTTTCTGAAAAACAGACATAAAGTGCATGCTCTTGCTTGAATTCACAGTGATCTATCATCACTTTATTTCTACTTTTAATCAGGATTAAAAAAAACACGAATATTTGGTTATTTTGTAAAAACAGTATTTTGAAATGTCTGATACATTTATGCTCTTATTTTTTTTCTCTCTAAACAATGAACAACACAAAAAATCATGCTTATTCTAACTAACTAGAGTACAAGAAAAATCTAATGCTAATTGCAATGACAAAAAGGTTAAAAAAAGATTTTAAAAAGTAAAATGTAGCTGGCAAGATGCAGTGAGGATGAGGATTTTTTATAGTTAAAAAACAGGAACACGCATCTCCCTTTTACTCGTCCTAAGGTTGGTTACTGACAGGACTTTGTTGTTCAATCGCCAAGTCATGTCTGACTCTTTGTGACCCCATGGACTGCAGTACACCAGGCTTCCCTGTCCCTCTCCACCTTTCAGTTTGCCCAAGTTCATATCCATTGGTGCCCTCCAACCATCTCATTCTCTGTTGCCCTCTTCTTCTGCCTTTGAAGATTCCCAGCATCAGGGTCTTTTCCAATGAGTTGGCTCTTCCCATCAGGTCTTGCCCCTAACTGCCCTAAAGACGGAACTCCTCTGAAATCTGGGTGTCTTTTCTAAGATTTTTAAATAGTAGCACGATGCCGCTGGGATGGTAACAGCTGTATTTTCACTGTCTCTGATGATAGTGCCTGGTAATTACATGGTGGGCTCCATTTGCAGCTGTAAACACAGTGTAAATGTTAACTGTTTCATTCTCCCAGCACCTCTGCAGAGAGGGGGACGGGCTGGACCTGTGTGGTTTGGTTGTAGGTTTGGCCCAGGTTGTATGGTTTCGTCTCATCGAGGAGTCCTGCACGTGTATGTGGTAGAGCTGGGAAGGTAACACCTTTGCTGCAGATGAAAAACACGATGTCCCCATAGAAGCAGGAGCAGGGAGGAAGAGTCTCCTGACTCCAGCAGGCAAATGTGCAACCAGGTTACTATTTTGATCACAGGATAGATAGCTGGAAACATCAAAACCACTGTGTGTTGAGAGGTGCGGAATTTTGTTTCTGATGTACCTTATCTGCTCCTGACCTTTAAAAGGAGCAATCCATCACTGCTCTCTCGACAGTAATTTGTATGGCTTTTGTTTCTTTTAAAAAGTCATTGCTTTTACTAGGCCTATTTTTTTTTCTTCTCCTTTTGTATCTCAAAGACTGAAATACCAAATAACTTTGAAATTTATACTAGTGAACTTCAAAAGCTGGACTAGACTTTCAAGAGATTTATGGAACGGAACAAAATAATTATTGTACAGTTTAAAAAATTCTTTAGCCATTGCTTTAATGCACTGCTTCGGTTAACCAACATGATTTCAATTTATTATGCAAATGCAACAATTATTCCATTCAAAATGGTAGAAAGATGGCATACTTTTGTTTCCCCAGCACAATAAATGGTGTTGAAAGTTCCTTTTCTTTTTTTTTTAAATTTGCTTATTTGGTCTTTAGTGACAATCCATTTAAAGTAAAAGTCTTTTAAAGTGGCCGAATAACATGGTAATGTGTCTTCACTGGTAATTTAGTACTTGGATATAATGAGTTAATCCAAGGGATGTCATTAAAAACAGCATGGTGCCTGAATTCCCAAGCTGAGATGTTTTTAATCACAGAATGATAGTAATTACATAAATCCTGGGATTTACATCAGACAGAAGCATGCACTTTAAACTCAGCACTGATAGCCATGTGCTGTGCTGAAGTATAGGCTGCAGAATCCTCTGGCCGAGGGAGACGCTGGAGCAAATATTAGGTGTTGCGTCTTAACGGAAAATTGGGAAATCAGCTATTTTGGTAACATAGTAATATCATTCGAGGCACATCCCCTGGGAAGCAGGAGAGAAACCCCCTGCTGTGGCTGCAGGACAAAGGGGAGACTACTCAGACTCAGTGACCCTGCTGTTCGCTGCATTTTCAGCCCACGGAGGGTGCAGAAGGATCACCTCCTCCTTCTCCCAGGGGCCCAGAAGCTGCTAATTGCCTACAGTTCTTCCAGTCCATCAGTGAGACAGCCCACCGGTAAATGAGGCAAGGATCTGGATATCTAGGTCTAGTGAAGACTGTGTGAAAAGTAACTTTGTTATCGCAGGGATTTTTTTTTAAGTGTTGAATTTTTACAAAATGATCCAGACACAGTACCCTCAGGGAGCTCATTTCAGAGAAGTGATATATTGAATAAGAAGATGCATCTAGGAAAATTTATTAAAATCTCCCCAAACAAGAAATCTTATTTGATTCATTTATTGTTCTTTCTTTTTCGTGGCTCAGATGGGCAGGGGAGTCAAGAAATGGGGATTGAGGAAGGGAGGGAATGGAGGGGGTGAGGAAGAGAGGGTCATTGATGGGTGGAGGAGGAAGGGGGTGCCCGGGAAAAGGGGACAGCAAGTTAGAGCCAGGTGGCCCTGCATTTGTTTTGGGGGGTTGGTGAAGTTGAGGTGCAGAGTGTCTGTGACAAGCCGTGTGGTCTGGCTGGGTATTCCTGGTGAGCCGCCAGGACAGGGAATTCTTCCTGGAGGGTGGGCAGAGGCATCCTGGGTTTGAGTTCTCACCAAGCAGTGTTTCAGGTGCCCTTCTCCCGGCCTCATCCCTTTCTCTGTAAACTCATCACCCATCGCCCGGGAAGAACTGTCTGCTCTTTCTGCATGTGACCACCCGAACTTAGCATTGGCATATTTGGGCCTCCAGGTGCTTCTGCGCTGCTCAGCAGAAGGTGTGAGGACCACCCTGAGCCGGCATGAAGCTCTGCCCTGGGTGGGTGCCCTCAAGATCAGGGATGCTCACTGCTTGCATCCGGCAGGGCTTGGGCAGGCCCTGTCTGCAATCCCATTGTCATTTAAGTTTTGCTTTTTCCCTTTTAACCACGAAAATAATATGTGCCATTGTGGACAATTTACACGATAAAGACAACTCACCATTAATCCTACTCTAGTAAGAGACAGCTCACATTTTTGCCGTCTTTTCTTCCTTTTTTTTTTTCCCTTCATGCTCTGTATTTTGTGTGCACTCCTCTGCAAATGGGTTTCTGCATGCTGATTCAGAAACACCAGACAATATTTAATCACCTGTTGTAAGCATCTTTTTTCTTTTTGGCAGATTGCATGACTTGCAGATCTTCGTTTCCTGCACAGGGACTGAGCCTGGCTCTAGGGCAGTGAGAGTGTAGCAGTCTAATCACTGAACTGCGCTGTGTTTCCAGTATTTTCCATAAACCCCACTGCATATTGATTACTGACCGTCATGGTGAACACAAGGAGGTTACAGTCTTGAATGAGTGTTATTTATTGCCCTCTGTCTCTCCCCAGATCCCCTCTGGAAGGTTACGATGGGAATGAGCCTGACGACTTGGATGGTTTCCCCGACTTGTTGCCTCTGCCCGCAAGTTCGTCCTTCGGAAGTCAGGAAAGTGCTGCGCGTGGTGGTGACCTCCCAGGAACAAGGCGTGGCGGTGTAGACAGGAATGGATGAGAGCGGCTCTGGGGCCCTCGGACGCGTGCTCCCGGAGGTGTAGTCTGGGGACGCCCCTGCTGGCCGGGGCTGCATGGCCGACTCCTGAGCCAGGATGCTGCGCCGGGGGCTGCTCGCCTGGGCCTCCCGAGTGGTGGTCTTGCTCGTCCTCCTCTGCTGCGCGGCGTCCGTCCTCTACATGCTGGCCTGCACGCCGAGGGGCGACGACGAGCGCCTGGGGCTGCCCAGGGCCAACGGCCCCACGGGCAGGGCCGGCTCCCAGGCGGCGGTGCTCAGCTGGGAGGAGCGTCACCGCGACCACGTCGGGAGCCTCAAGAGGCAGATCGCGCAGCTGCAGGATGAGCTGCAGGAGCGGAGCGAGCAGCTGAGGGCTGCGCAGCAGCTGGCGGGGGAGCCCGCGGGCGCCCCGGGCAGGGCCCAGGCCGACCTGCTGGCCTTCCTGCGCTCGCAGGTGGACAGGGCGGAGGTGCACGCCGGCGTCAAGCAGGCCACCGAGTATGCCGCCGTGCCCTTCGACAGCTTCACGCTGCACAAGGTATACCAGCTGGAGACTGGCCTGACCCGGCACCCCGAGGAGAAGCCCGTGCGCAAGGACAAGCGGGACGAGCTGGTGGAGGCCATCCAGTCGGCCGTGGAGGCTCTGAACAGCCCCGCGGAGAGCAGCCCCGACCAGCGGCCCTACACGGCCTCGGACTTCATCGAAGGTTGGCCGGCTCGCCACGGGGGTGGGAAGTGGTGGGAGGGGCGCGGGCCCCGGTCCAGGCAGGGCCGGGCTGCGGAGGTCTGCGGTGGCTTTGGGGATGCGACGACGGCTCTGTGTGAGCCGCTTTAAGGATGAGGGACCGCGGTGGCTGTGACCTGTAAGACGACTCAGCGTGGCCAGGGAAGGTGCAGAGTCAAGGAGGGAACAGAGGAAGCTGAGGGGAAGCTGACCAGGCAGCATCCCAGGAACAGGCTGACAGTACCTTGACTGAAGCAAGCACAAATCCGCCATGAGCCCAGGCCCAGACCGATTTAGACCAGTTCAGACTGGTTTGAACTGGCTAAGACTTGTTTCAGTTCAGTCCAGTCGCTCAGTCGTGTCCGACTCCTTGCGACCCCATGAATCACAGCATGCCAGGCCTCCCTGTCCATCACCAACTCCCGGAGTTCACTCAGACTCACGTCCATTGAGTCGATGATGCCATCCAGCCATCTCATCCTCTATTGTCCCCTTCTCCTCCTGCCCCCAATCCCTCCCAGCATCAAAGCCTTTTCCAATGAGTCAACTCTTCGCATGAGGTGGCCAAAGTACTGGAGTTTCAGCTTTAGCATCATTCCCTCCAAAGAAATCCCAGGGCTGATCTCCTTCAGAATGGACTGGTTGGATCTTCTTGTTTAGACCAATTTAAAAAGCCTCTGACACTGGTTTAGACCTGTTTGAGCTGGCTGAGACTTGTGTAGACCAGTTTAAAAAGCCTCTGAGGCTGGTTTAGACCTGTTTGAACTGGCTGAGACTTGCTTAGACCAGTATAAAAAGCCTCAGACTGGTTTGACCTGGATGAGGCCGGTTTGAACCATTTGAGAACAGGTGGAAATGGTTTAGACCCTTTTGAACTGGCTGAGACCAGCGTAGACCAGTTTAGACCAGTTTGTACCATCTTAGACTGGTTTTATGGCAGCTTAGCCAAGAGCAGTTTTGAGTGTGACAGGCAGTTTTCGTTTTATGACTTCTTACAGGCACTTCTGGAGACAGGGCCCTTTCATCAGGTCACAGACAGAACAGTAATAACCAAGTGTGCCTGTAGCACTTAGGGTGGTCTAGCTCTGTTTTGGAGAGGGAAATGGCAACCCACTCCAGTACTCTTGCCTGGAGAATCCCAGGGATGGGGGAGCCTGATGGGCTGCCGTCTCTGGGGTTGCACAGAGTCGGACACGACTGAAGCGACTTAGCAGCAGCAGCAGCAGCAGCAGCTCTGTTTTAGCAAGTTTACACTTACAGGGACCCCTTTGAGGGGGCTGAGGGGATGGAGGCTCAGATTAAGTAAATCACCTAAAATTGCTCCCTTACCAAGTGACAGTGGGATGTGAACCCAGAATTCTGATGCCAGCATCCAGGTCCTTAACCACTGGGTCACACTGTGCAGTTAGAGCACCTGGAAGCTGAGAGAGTGAGTGGCTCTTTCTTCATGGATGCAGAGCAACCTTGTATTTATTAACTTGCGTTTGTGCCAGTTTTAGAAGAAAGCAGCCGCATCTTGGAAGTTTCTTGCAGGCTCTTCTTACCGACTTTTCCATTGTTATCGATTCAAAAATCAGCTGATAATTTGGGAGAGGAGCTGCCTTTGAGGATGCCCAGCTTTTTCTCCTGTTTCTGAATAGGACCTGCTTCCCAGACACGTGGCTTGTCCACTCACCGTGCTCCCTACTGGGTTCTGTAATGACCATCTCGTCCACCTGCAGGCAGGACAGACTGCCCTTAGTCGTATCAGAACCCTCCCTCTGCTCCTCATGCTGTTCTCTTTGGATGCCTTCCAGTCTTACCGGTTTTCCTTTTACAGGTGAACCATAAGTTAATGCAGTTTTGATATATTATCTCTTTTCATATACCTGGAGCTTGGTAAAGAAATCTTACACAAGATCAAGCTTCTGATGTGTCAACTGAAAAAAAAAAAAAGCATAACCTGAGAATTGTGAATTAAGTTTTATTTGGGTGCAAAATGAGGACTTTAGCCAGGCAGCCAGCATCTCAGACATCTCTGAGGATACACCCCCCAAGAAGTGGGGTGGAGGTCAGGCTATATGTGATTTTGGTGAAGGGGGTCCATGAAACAACGCATTTTGGCAGAAGGTTGCTGCTGGTCACGAGGAGCAGATGTCATTGTTCATGATTTTGGTACTTTTCCACGTATAAGATATAGGAAATAGGGCTCATAAAATCTTCTCCTGAAGTATCTATCTGAGATCTGTTCCTCCAGTTTTTCCCAGAGAATTGAGTATCTCATTTTTGCTCTCAACCTCAAACTTGTTTCAGGGTAAGTTGAAGGTCAGTGACTACAGTGGCCACTGACTTCATCCTTGTAGAGGCAGATGACAAGTGTCCATTTTTCATCCACAGGTGTTAGGATTTTTTTGACTTACTTATTCTGAGGTATTAAAATGCTCAGCACACTGGGAAGCTAGTAAACACAGGGTGAGCACTCGGTAAGTGTTTAAAATATTGTGAGGCTGTAGCCTCTCATTTTTAGAGAGCTCAAGAGCTTATGAAACATTTCAACAACTATTATTTGCCTAGCCGACTGCCAGGGAAAATCATTAAACATCCTTTAAAAGGAACTCCTGGTTGCCCCTCGCACAAAACCGTTTCAGAAGAACTTGATTACAGGTCCGCGCCTGCACTTGGGCATGTTCACCCTTGTGGCTTTAATCTGCATTCGTGTTTGAAATCTCTGCTTTTCTGTGCACAGTATCTGAAGTATAAGGCCTGTGGTTCTCCGTCAGGAGAGACCTGGACCTCTTGTCCCTGAGCTGACATGGCATGGCTGACTTCCTCTCAGAGACCACTTGTCACGCTGCCCTGTGTGGGTAACACCCTGTGTGTGAAGGCAGGTCGGTCTGCACACACCTTCCAAACTTGGGGAAAGTCTGCTCAGCTATTTCGTACGATGAGTAAATGGACACAAACACTTTAAATGTGTTTACACCTATTTGACTGTCGTACACCTAGTTGATACCACTTTTTCATTCTTATCACAAAAGACTATGAAGGCAGGTTTTAACTTTCTCAGTAAATGGAGTGTCAACAAAAGACTCCACTGGCCAGGAACTGCAGGAAGGCAGAGTTAAATCTGGTGCAAGGAGTAACTGTCAGGCAGAGACATTTCTGAACAAAGTGGGGTTTCCGTCTCTACAAGGGTTCTGCCATCAGCTGGATAGCTGGGAGGTTGTAACTGATGATTCTGTCATCAGAGAGGTGGCTGGACTGAGTTATGTGAAGGTCTTTGCAGTCCTGGTTCATGATTCTTTGATCTACACCTAGTGGGGGAGAAAGAAGGGAAGAGAAAGGGTCTGACTTGAAATCTTTTTTCTATAGTGACAGAACCGTGTAGGATGAAGTCCGTCTTCGCAATAACGTGTTCAGGTTTGTAAACTGGAAGTTTGCAACTCCCCTGGTGGCTCAGATGCTGAAGAACCTGCCCACAGTGGGGGACACCCGGGTTCAATCCTCGAGTCAGAGCGATCCCCTGGAGAAGGGAATGGCACCCCACTCTAGTAGTCTTGCCTGGAGAATTCCGTGGACGGAGGAGCTTGGCAGGCTACAGTCCATGGGGTCACAAAGCATCAGACTGAGCGACTAACACTTTCACACTTCCACTTTCCATGGTAATTACAACAAGCGACAGAACCTTGTGAGGATAAAGTCTGTCTTTACGATAACGTGTTTGGGTTTGTAAGCCTAACCTTGGACCCTTTTGTGTTTGGGTGTCAGCAGGCAGTTGAGTGGGAGTCTCCGAGCAGACCTGGGCTCCAACACACTTGTAGGGCTCCACACGAGGGTCACGGGTTGGCTGAACCCTGAGCTCCTGTGATAAGGCTGGGGGTTCTTTGTGTTCAGATGAGGAATAATGAAAGTCTGAGAATGCTTCCGGATGATAATGGTTGTGTTGACTGAAAAGCCAGCCCTGGGGCAGGAGGCATGATGCCAGGGCAGGGGGCTGGGCAACCTTGGTCCAGACCCCGAACCTCCCAGCAGCTGGGTCTCCTTGTCCTTCAGTCAGAGGCCGACTTTCATGTCCCCCAAGGCCCACCCGGCCTGGCCTCCTGCAAAATATGAAGCGCAGCTTCAGCTTTGTTCCTCGGCTTTGCTGAGGGACCCGTTCCTGAGGGGTGCCCCAGCCCTGCGGATCTTGCTCTCTGGAAAGGGGGGATTTGGACAGTCTTCTCTGACGGTGACCACTTCCTGCAGTTCTGTGAAACCTGTGGAGGGGGAGCGCCTGCTGATGACTGTCTAATTTGTTATCCACACTGACTGAATCATTATCTATCTCTAAAACACACAGGAAGCGATGTTGACCCCTATTTCCAGATGTTTCTTCTGGCACTGATTTTTGCATTGGATTCTCACATAATAGCATGAATCTTTGGTACAACCATCTGGGCAAAGAAGATAAAGGAGAAAAACATGATCAGATCCTGTGTGTTCAGAAACTGAACTATATCTCAAGTGAACAGAACACTGCCCTTTATGCCTTAGCGCCTCCTGTTCAGGTCTGAGTGGCACGACTTTTGGCTTCAATGGCGTTTTTTAAATGGAGCTCTGGGACCTGCAGCCATAAAACAATTTGTTGTCCAGTCGCTCAGTTGTGTCCAACTTGTTGCAACCCCAGGGACTGCAGCCAGACTTCCCTGTCCTTCACCATCTCCTGGAGCTTGCTCAAACTCATGTCCATCGAGTCGGTGATACCATCCCACCATCTCATCCTCTGTCATCCCCTTCTCCTCCTGCCTTCAATCTTTCCCAGCATCAGGGTCTCTTCTAGTGAGTCAGATCTTCTCATTGAGCAGCCAGAGTATTGGAGCTTCAGCATCAGTCCTGCCAATGAATATTCAGGGTTGATTTCTTTTAGGAAAACAATGTAGCCTCCAGAATTATTGTAACCATCTAAACACTGGATAATGTTAGTCCTGTTTGATGCGCTGTGTCTGCCATCTCCATGAGGTGGTTCTGAACCAGCCTGGGCAGCTCACTCGCTCCAGCTTTTCTAGGGTTAGTGGAAGCAAGAGTGGGTCAAATGCCGAAAGACTTGATTTTAGGATGAGATGGAAACGAGCGAAGAGTCACGAGAAAGGGAAGCTTTTGATGGTGCCCTGAGACCCGTTTTAAAACAAGGGGATGTGGAAGTGGCTCCAAAACCTTAGTGGCCACTGCACAGTGACCTCCTGTGCTCTGCAGCCACGACTGGGGAGGGGGTGGTTCGCAGGAGGCTGAGGCGGAGTGAGGATCCTGAGTGTTCTACATCCTTTGTTGATGCCTCAGCTTAACCTCCAGGGATGCCCTGAGGACCACGATGCTAAGCTTTGCTAGACAAGTCAAGCCCAGTCCCAGGGCCGGGTGTCTGGAGGGCTGGGTGCTTGAAACCACCATACTTGGCGTGCCTTTTTGTGACTTGGGGAGGAAAGGTAAGATAGGTGTTCAGGTGCATTTCTGGGCATTTGGGGGGCCTCTGGGGGTCTTGATGCAGAAATTAGGAAGAGCAGCGATTCTGTGCGGTGGGCGGGGTATGGGGGGAGAAGAGCAGATGGTTCGGGGAGGTGGCTGCAGGCAGGACAGCATGGAGAGCTTGCAGTGTGCGGGTTTCTCCTTGCAGGGGCTTCTCTTACTGTGGAGTATGGGCTCCAGAGGGCTGGTTCAGGCTTTGTGGTTCATGGGCTTAGTTGCCCTGTGGCAGGTGGGATCTTCCTGGACTAGGGATCGAACCTGTGTCCCCTGCATTGGTAGGCGGAGTCTTACCCACCGTACCACCAGGGAAGTCCCTGCACGTACAACCCTGAACACAGCCCTTTTGTAGAGAGCACTGCCCACCCCCCCCCCCGCCACCCCCGCCACCCCCAGGTTCCTTTACATTGTAAATGCCTCTGTCAGCAGCAGCTAGAGTTTCCTGCATCACTAGTCAGGCTCTATCCAATTCACTCAGCAATGGGAGCTTTTGGGGGGCAGTGGTGACATTACCTCTTATGCTTTGCTTAGAGTATCAGCAGTCCCCAGTGTCTGTAAAGCATCTCTCGTCCGTATCTGTCTGCTTCCACTGGGGCTGCTGATCAGAGGTGGGCAGGGGTCCACAGGGAGGTGGGCTGCTGGGGAGCTGAACCTTGGCCCTGGTGGCTGTACCCTCCTTGAAGGAGCTGAGGTGCAGGAGGGATGGACCCCAAGGGGAGTGGCTCCATCGTGGAAACGCTGGCCTGCGTCCTGCCTGGCTCTCCTTCTGCCCTCAGCCCCATCTTTGCTGTGGGCGTAGATGAAGGGAAGGCATAGACTTTCTCCATCCTTGGAGGTTCCATTGGCTTATCAGTTGGTCTGGATAACACAGTCTGGAGAGGTGACTTCAGTTGTAGGTGGGTGTTTGTGGGGAGGACACTGATGGTAGAGGACAGAGTGAGATTCCAGGCGGAGGTGGTGGGTTAGGTGTGGCTGGGAGTGTCGGCGCTTCCTTTTGAATGTTTGTTTAATGCACCTCTTTGGCTGCGTTGAGCCTTGTTTGCGGCGCACCAGCTCTTCATGGCGTCATGCACAGTCTTTCATTGCAGCACGCGGCCTCTTCAGTTGTGGCGTGTGGGCTGAGTTGCTCCGTGGCGTGTGGGATCTTAGTTCCCTGACCAGGGATCAAACCGGAGTCCTCTGCATTAGAAGGCAGATTCTTAACCCCTGGACCACCAGGGAAGTCCCACAAAGTGTCATAGCTTCTTAAATGGAGGGCTAGATGGGTAATGGGAGAGTGAAGCTCTGAGGGTTTTGAAGGCTTGGATGTTCAGTCTGTTTATTCATTGGGAGGCCCATGTGCCAGCATCACCCATGCTGGGGGCAGAGTGCCACACACGACCCCTGCCCCTCGCAGGTGATGGCAGCAGAGTCACACCTTAAGGGGTCCAGCGGGGAGAGATTGGCCCGTCCCGCGGCAGGGTCAGCAAGGTCTTCACGGAGAAGGTGCAGGCTGGGGGTGCTCTGCACAGCAGGAGTGACGAAGGCAGAACCTGGAGCCGTGTGAAAGCCTGGGATGTTCGGGGAGCTTCAGGCAGGATGCTGGAGTATTCAGTAAGAGGATCTAGCTCTGGGTGGGAGGAGGTGTGGCAAGATGGTGACCCTGAAGAATTAGTACCAAGATCATCACAGGTTTATGTGCATTTTAGGGTTTCTAGTTTACCGTGCAGGGCGTGTGCCATTATTGACCATTTTTAATTGTGGCTAGCCTGGTCACTATGATAGCAGGACAGAGGGGATATTCGAGAGGGCTGAGAGTTTGGGAAATAGTTTGGCAGTTCCTCGATGTAGGAAACATAGTTACTGCATGACCCAGTGGTTCTGCTTCAAGGTATGACTCTAGAGAAAGGAGAATGTACGTTCACACAAAAACTTGGACACAGATATTCATGACAGCCGGATGGCGGGAACAACCCTGATGTCCACCTGTGGACGGACTGATACACGCAATGTGACTTCCTTGCAAAATTATTTGCCGCAGAAAGAAACAAAGGACTGATGTACTCTGCAAAGCGTATGTCCCTTGAAAACATGGTGCCGAGCGAAGAGAATCCACATACAGAAGACCGCATGTTGTGTAATCCACTTACATGAAATGTCCAGAAGAGGCAAGTCTGTAGCGACGGGAACTAGATTGCCACTTGCCTAGGACCTCAGGTGGGTGGGTGGGGAGAGGGGTGAGGAGTGACTGCTAATACAGCTACAGGGTTTCCTTTTAGGGCGATGAAAAGCTCCAAAATTAGATGGTGGGAGTGGTTGCAAAACTCTGTGAATATAGTAAAAAAAAAAAAAAAAAAAAGATGACTTGTACAGTTGAAACAGTGAATTGTTTGGTATGTGAATTACATCTCAGTAAAGCTACTTAAAAATAAATATAATCTCTGTCCTCAAAAAAAAAAAATGCAAAGGCTGGGAGGTTAATGAAAAAGCTTTAAAAATAGTTGAGGTGGCACAGACTCCTGCACCAAGGCTGCAGCCGTGGAACAGGAGGGCGGGGTAGGGCTCAGAACGTTGGGAGGTGGTAGCTTTGGGGTCCAACCAAAAGCTTAGTGACTGGACAACAGCAATAGAGTCCTGGGCTTTTTTTTTTTCTTTTGACCATCCTGAGAGGCAGCAGTTTCTTAGTTCCCCAACCAGGGATCGAACCCTTGGCCCTGTGTGGAAGTACGGAGGATGGGGTGCAGTGGACCATCAGGAAGTCCCCTGGGCTTTTCCACAGGCATTTCTCCAGAGTGTGTAATGAACAAGCTGCCAGGAACATACTTAACATCATGCTTTTTCAAAAGGGATTTTAGGCAGCAGTGGTATTTATTGATGTCAGACCTCTTTCCCCTTTATGTAAGTGCTAAACCATGTCTTTCTTATATGAGACACCAATACGGGCAGGGACTGGATGGGGAAGTGGGCAGAGGCTAGAAGAATGAAGACCCATATCTTACTTTTACTCTAAGATTAATTCAACAGACAGAAATACGAAGAATCCTTGTTTACATGTTTCTGACCGTAGTCAACTGACTGCCTTAACGAGTTTCCAGTTTGGAAATCATCTTCCAAACACACTGTGATTAGCCCGAGGCCAAGCATTCAAGCATAAGAACCAAAAGCCGGCGTGCCATCGCTGGTTGGTGACCATTGGCAGAGGGCTAGGAGCTTGGCTGCAGGGCGGGCCAGATGTGAGGCCACAACATAGCTGGCCTCCCGCTGCTGCTGAAGGGACAGAAGCTTTGAGGGCAAAACCCAGTGCAGCAGGTGTCAGGACCCGCAGAGGCTCGGCAGCATATGGCAGGGTGGGCATGCAGAGCAGGTGGTGCAGTCAGGGGCCCGACAGGGAGGGGGTGCAGGAATCAGCTGGACACAGGGACGAGGCGGGAGACGCGATCCGAATCGGGTCAGGAGGGCTCGGCACCCTTTGTTGTTCAGTTGCTCAGTCGTGTCTGACTCTGCAACCCCATGGACTGCAGTACGCCAGGCTTCCCTGTCCTTCACCACCTCCCGGAGCTTGCTCAAGCTTGTGTCCATCGAGTCGGTGATGCCATCCAACCATCTCATCCTCTGTTGTCCCTTTCTCCTCCCACCTTCAATCTTTCCCAGCATCAGGATCTTTTCTAATGAGTTGGTTCCTCACATCAGGTGGCCAAAGTATTGGAGTTTCAGCTTCAGCATCAGTCCTTCCAATGAACATTCAGGACTGATTTCCTTTAGGATGGACTGGTTTGATCTCCTTACAGTCTAAGGGACTCTCGAGAGTCCCATGGCTCAAAAGCATCAGTTCTTTGGCGTTCAGCCTTCTTTATGGTCCAACTCTCACATTCGTTCATGACTGCTGGAAAAACCATAGCTTTGACTAGACGGACCTTTTTTGGCACCCACGGGTAAGGGTTTATTCAACAGACATTTATTGAATGTCTACTGTGCATCACTGTGCTGGTGGGCCTTAGGATGAGGGCTGTGGGCTTCTCTGGAAGGAGCCCCCACAGTTTTCGTGTAGGTAATATTTTGTTACTGAAATCCTATGAATTTCCAGCCATTTCCTAAGAGATTCTCACTAGTTGCCAATGTTCCCAAAAGGCCATAGTTTGAATTCTTTATTCATTTTCAAGTTCATGGTTGAACATCCTCAACTTTTGAATATGTAGAGTTTATTAATAGTATGGAGTATGCTTGACTTTCTCTCCATGTTTAATGAAATCATTCATCTCAGTAACCTCTACCCACAAACTCAACGGCACTGGAATTCATGAAAAATAGCAGACTGTGTGGCCTCACATAAAGTGTGTGGCTATAAAAGTTTGTCTCATACCCTTCAGTTGTGTGCCGAATTTATTCAGAATCAGTCATATCCTTTGCAGACTGGTGAATAACAGAGAGGCATACATCAAATGCTCAGAGTGAGATCTAAACAGACCCTACTTTATATGGCTCAAGGTACAATGAGCCTGATAGCAGTTCTTGCTTAAACGTTTAAGTCCAGACAAATATTATGAAAGATAAATGGGCAAAAGATACAAACAGATCATAAAGAAGAGACATGGATGCCTGAAAATCACATGCAAAAGTGAGCAGTAGATAAATTAAAAAATTGAATATTAAATTGCCATAATAAAAATGGCAGTCCATGACAGTGGTGAGGTGAAATGAGCATTTATACTGAGTAATGTGAATATAAATCGATGCAGCCATTCTGTAAGGCAGTTTGGGACAAGAGCCGCTAAAATGTTCATACCTTTTCCCAGTGTTTTCATTTCTGAAAACTTGTTCTGAAAATGCCTGTCAATGTTGACATGAAGAAAGTTCGCTGTAGAAATGCTTGTAGGAGTGAAAAACATAGAAACAACCCAAACGCCTGAGTAGGAGACTGGTAATCACGTTGTTGTTGTTGAGTCACCGAGTTGGGTCCAACCCTTTGCAGCCCCATGCACTGCAGCACACCAGGCGTCCCTGTCCTTCACTGTCTCCCAGAGCTTGTGATGCCATCCAAGCATCTCATCCTCTGTTGCCCCTTCCCCTCTTGCCCTCAGTCTTTCCCAGCATTAGAGTCTTTTCCACTGAATCGGCTCTTCACCTCAGATGGCCAAAGTATTGGAGCTTCAGCTTCAGCATCAGTCCTTCCAGTGAATATTCAGGGTTGATTTCCTTTAGGATGGACTGGTTGGATCTCCTTGCAGTCCAAGGGACTCTCAAGAGTCTTCTCCAATACCACAGTTCAAAAGGATCAATTTTTCGGCGCTCAGCTTTCTTTATGGTCCAACTCTCACATCCATACATGACCACCGGAAAAACCACAGCTTTGACTATCTGAACCTTTGTTGGCAAAGTGATGTCTCTGCTTTTTTAATATGCTGTCTAGGTTTGTCATAGCTTTGCTTCCAAGGAGCAAGTGTCTCTTAATTTCATGGCTGCAATCACCATCTGCAGTGATTTTGGAGCCCAAGAAAATAAAGTCTGTCACTGTTTCCATTGTTTCCCCATCTATTTCCCATGAAGTGATGCCAAGATCTTCATTTTTTGAATGTTGAATTTTAAGCTAACTGTTCCATTCTCCTCTTTTGTCTTCATCAAGAGGCTCTTTAATTCCTCTTTGCTTTCTGCTATTAGAGTGGTATCATCTGCGTGTCTGAGGTCGTTGATATTTTACCCAGCAGTCTTGATTCCAGCTTGTGCTTCACCCAGCCCGGCATTTTGCATAACGTATTCTATTGTACAGAAACCAAATATCATTTATTAACTACTGATAGAGTGGGACAGCCTGTGTGATGGGAAAAACTGTAATTTTAGCTGTGAAAGTACTGATAAAGTTTACATCTAACTATACAAATTAAAAGGATGAAAATACTGTATCAAAGCATTTATAGTCTTATTCGCAAGTGGTGGAATTATAGGTGATGCTGTGTTTCCGGACATCCTACTTTGATAATCTGTTGCTCTTATACTTTGCAAAAGGATATAGCAGCGCCTGAATGATGTTGACATGATTTAAAAAGAACGTAGCATCTGATCTCCTCAAAGTGACCGAATCTGATGTTTGGGACAGACACTGAGTGCAGGGTGGTGGTCTCCGTGCATTTCTGTCCTGCTTCTGGAAACTCAGGACGAGAAAAATAACATTGTAGGTCATGTTCTTGGTCTTGAGCAGTCTTGAGCCTCAATAACAGGGCTGGAGGAGGCTGCCAGCCTGCAGAGGTGATGAGGGTCATTCTTAGGAAGGCGATGACTAGCCTCTTAGAAGAGGCTTGAGCACAGCTTCTTTGTGTCCACCCTCATCATGATGGGTGGCAGGTGTCTGGCTGGAGGGCAGGACCCAGCAGAGAGCCGTGCGGTCACTCTCATCAGCTCTGCGGGACCCCGGCCCTGGATCCTTGGGCCCTAAACAGCAGTTTGGCGGAGCTTGCGTTCCACTGATGCCCCGTGGCTCTGATGCTGTCTGCCTGACTTCTGGTCCCTGCGGCATCTAACTCTGCTTTCTAACTTTCCTTAAAGCATTCCCAGGACTTCTCTAAGAGGAATGGGGGCTTCAAATGTCAAGAAAGAGGAGAACAAGGCACCTCTTCTTCCTCCTCTTGGAAAAAGACCCTACTGTCGATGGTGCCTTTTTTAAAAACCTGTCTCTCCCCTTTCCCTTCTTTTCCAAAAATAGGTCTTGTGAAAGTCACTGTGAGCTGCAGCAGCCTCGCATATGTGGCTTCCCATCTGCAGCTCGGTCTGCACAATGCGCCGTATATTTAGCTGCCTAAATCGGGACTGTTCCGAGTGCTGATTCAAGAGGGGCTGGGAAGTCACATGGGCGAGCAAGGCTGTTTGTTGGTCAGGACTGGCTGCTGGATACTCTTGGTTCTCACCCGCGGATCCAGAAGTGAGAGATATTTGGGGACATCAAGAGAGCAGATGGCCCGTGAAGGCAGATGGCCCAGGCAGTAATTAGTCCAGGGAGGCGATGGGTCATTTTCTGAGCTTGGAGCAGAATTTCCCGTCTGTTGGGGCCATTCAAGTTGTGGAGAGAGGCTCCGGGTAGAACTGGTAGGGCTGAAACTGTGTGTCAGTGAGTCACCACAGCTGAGAGATAACAGTTCGGCTTTGCTTCCCAAGTGAAAGGTTCCTAGCAAGAAGATAGAAGGGTAGAGCTTCTGTTTGTTTTAAGTTTAAAAGTAGAGGTACTCAACTCTTTTTTCAATGAATGGGTTGTTCCTTTTCCAGTTTTGTTTATTTATTTTTGGCTGGGCCAGGTCTTCGCTGCTGCAGTCTTTTCTCTAGTTGGGACTGGTAGGCTGTGCTCTCGTTTCCGTGCCCAGGCTTCTCATTGCAGAGCACGAGCTCTGGGGTGCTCATACTTCAGCAGGTGTGGTGCTCAGGTTAGTTGCCCCTCGGCCTGTGGAATCTTCCCGGACAAGGGATCGAACTCGTGTCCCCTGAACTGGAAGGCAGATTCTAAACCACTGGACCCCCAGGGACATCCTCGACTCCTTCATAGGGCTAGAGAAAGATGAATTTGTTGCGGGAGCTGGTGAAAACCCAAGATGGGGTATTTGGCACCAACCCCATCTCCTCCTCTTTCACGGCACTGTGCCCTGTGATGGCTAAGCTCTCTGCGTCCCCCCACTAGCCTGAGCTGAGGGACCGCTTCTCATATCCCTTGGTAGCCCTGACGCTTAGGTGGAGTGCCTGGTACATAGGTGCTGGCAGTGTTTGTTGAATGAATACATGGACGCATGGTGGCACAGGTAGAGGATGGGCTTGCACGGGAGGAAGGAGAAAGCTTCCTTTGAAACGGAGGGGAGGGTGGCTCTGCAGTGGGATGAGTCAAGTTTTGCTCATTTGATTTTTTCGTCTGAGAGAGTGACTAGGAATTTAAGGTCGGAACATACAGATAAGCACTGTACTTAGTTTTCAGTAAATGACAGTGATGATTTCATGTGATGCTTTTATTCGTCTGTATCTCTGTGTATTTCAGTCTTTAAAGTAGAAAGCTAATTTAATGTGCGTTTGGCATTTCTCTTGCAGTAATCATCCTAGTCCACGCCCATGGTCCGTCTTCCTCCTCTTCTGGGGACCCCTTACCCTCTGCTTCTCGGCACTCTCTCTGCTGTTAACCCGTCTCCGGTGACCTGGCCCCTGTTGCTCGTGACTATGCTTCACCTGTAGGAGATGCATTTTCTGCCCTTTAAAGGGGAGCCAGTGTCTTTTCTTGGACATATTTGCAATCACACCTGCATATAATTAGTCTTTGCAATCTTGGTCTATGTGAAGTGCAAACCCTCCCATTCTGCTGTGATTCATGAGCAGGTAAAAGAGCTCTGCACCAGTTACAGTGTGTGTCTGTGTGTGTGAGTGTCCTCCCCACTCATCCAGCAGGCACTTCTCTAGCACCAGCTGGGTGTCCTGCAGTTCAGCTCAGTTCTGATACCTTCTACCTGGAGGTACATCGGATTCCACGGGTGTAAAAGGCTCAGTCCCACAAGATTGCCCTCTTCCCCGACTTCAGACTCCAGGTTATCACCCGTGCTTCCGACCAACCAGCTGCAGGCTGAAAGTTCCAAAGGCCCCTTCTGGGTTCAGTTAATTTCCTAGAGCAGCTCACAGAACTCAGAGAGACATTTTACTCAATTGCTGGTTTACTATGAAAGGATGCAATGGAGGTTGCTGATGAGCATCCAGGTTGGAGCCATCTGTAGAGCAGGCATGTGGGGAGAGGAGAGCTCCCCTGATCTCTCTGGGTCCCACCACCGCCCCCCACCCAGTGTCTCCACCTGTTCACCAGCCTGGATGCTCTCTGAAACCCCATGCCTTTGGGATCTTTACGGAGGCGTCAGCACACAGGCCTGATGGATCGTTAACTCCACTCCCAGCCCTTCTCCAGAGAATGTGGGGTGGGGCTGAAAACTCCAAGCTGCTAGTCACGACTCTGTCTTTCCAGTGACCAGCCCCCAAGCAGCAGACCACCCAGAGTCACCTCAACAGAACAAAAGACACTCCTGGCACCCAGGACATCCCAAGGGTCCCAGGGAGCCAGGGCAGAGGCCAGCATACACTTTCCACAGTGTCCCAGATGGGGACGTGCATTAGACTGTCCCATCCTTGTGCTGGCTTTTTTCATGAGTTTGGCTTGGGAGCCAGGCTGCCTGGATTTAGATCTCAGCTGAGCCATTTAGCTAACTGGCATGGGAGATGCCGTGAGCACGAAGCTGGCTTTCCCAGGGCCTGACGCTTATACATGACAGTTTGGCTGCGCTGACCCCAGTGAGTTCCCCAATTGTGGGAGACTCAGCTGCACGCTTTGTGGTAGGGGACTGCGTGTGCACTTTGCCCTGTAAAGAGAAAAAAGAGTGACTTTCACTCACTCCGTCTGCACAGTGAGTGAGAGTTGCTCAGTTGTGTCCGACTCTTTGCGACCCCATAGACTGTAGCCCGCCAGGCTCCTCCGTCCATGGGATTCTCCAGGCAAGAATACTGGAGTGGGCAGCCATTCCCTTCTCCGGGGGATCTTCCTGACCCAGGGATCAAACCCGGGTCTCCTGCACTACAGGCAAGATTCTTTACCTCTGAGCCACTAAGTGGACATTACTAATACCTCATGGGATTGTCACAAGGAGTATATGGGTTCATACAAATAATGCTTTTATAGCATCTCCTGGCACAGTAAGTGTTAATTATTACTACTATTTTTGTTATTTGTTGGTTGGCCTGGGGGAGGCATTTTTATAGCCCCAGACGTTTTTTAGACTCCTTCCCTGGCTTCTTACACTCTCCTGAATTATAATTAATCTTCCCTAAGACACAATAGCTGTCAGTTGCGGTAAGTTCATTTCCCTTTCTTGACTCGTGTCCAAATCATTTAATACATGCAAAGTTAAAAGTTTTCCAGGGAAGAAGTTTTGAAAAGTTCTCCTCGCGAAGTTAGAGTTCGCTTCTAACCCAGTGTTAATATTGTGGTTATCGGTGGTCATGTTTCATTGTCTGTATTAAGCAGACGAATTGTATTTTTGCGCATGTGTCTGTTGATGTAAGACAGTGTCTTTTGGGAAGTGTATAATGTAGAGAATTTTGAACCTGGGATGACTATCCGTATTTGCATTTATTTCAGCACATCTTAGGATGTGAGTTTTCCTTCCTTCTTGTTCCTGCCTTGGGGCCGCCGTGTTCCATTCTCAAGCCCCAAGCCTCCTGTGGCTGGGAGCGCAACGATTTCACGATCCCTGCAGTGTCTTCCTGATGAGAATCCTCTTGGGAGAAGGAGGCAGGGGAAGGGTCTTGCGGTTGGCGTGTGAAAAGGCACTTCTGTGCTGAGCACTCCAAGCAGCAGATGAGGACCACGCCCTGTGGCGGAAGCTGCAGGCTCGTTTGTTAGCGCTGTGACTTCGAGCCTGCTGGCGTTTATGAGTAGTGGAGTCCTTCAAAGCCCACCTGTTTTTCTTGTCTGAGATTTCACCCATCATTCTTACTGACTGATCATGTTGACTGCGATTGAGATGCTTGTTTCTCTGGCCCCAGACTCACTTGTTCCGCCTTTGAACTTGGTGCAGACTCTGTCGTGACCTTGCCGTGTGGTGGTCCCTCCTGCCTTGGTGGGGTTGGGGGACCGTGTCCTCACTCCCATCAAGAAACTGGATGTCCAGTGCTCTTGGGACCTGGGACAGGTGGGACTGACCAGGAGCAGAAATAAAGGAAGCGCATCCTTTTCTTTCTGGACCCACAGCTACCACTGGGAGGTGGAATGGTCATCTCTTTGGGGGTATTGGTTGGAGTGAAATTGTTTGTCTTTCTAAAGCAATGCTATGTTTTAGGGTATAGTTGATTTCATAGTGCTTTGCAAATATTAACCCGACATATAAGTCTCTAGGGGCAGATCGTGAGTAAATCTTAAAGCACAAGCTTTCAGGAATAAAATTTAAGCTCTTTAGAGTTGTCAGCTTGAGGGGGAAGAAGAAATGAGATAATCCTTCAGAAAGGAAGCATCATACGGAAGTGTGAGTTGGCGTCTGAATGTAGGTTAACTTTCTTCCCCAGAAATAACAGTGAAAGGATGCCTCTTTACCGCGGCGTCCTGAGAGGATGTGCGGTGAATCCCGTTGCAGTCACATGGGCTTTAGCGGCAGCAGCCTCTCAGCTCCCACTCTGCCGGGCGCCGTCCCGGGCACTAGGGGCCATTCTGGGCACTGGGGGCCCAAAGTGCAAACCCAAACAGAGCGCGGCTCGTGGAGTTTGCGTTCCAGTTGGGGAAGAGAGTAAATATAGACCTGAAGGAGCAGATCACACAGCAAGAGGAAAGATGGGTCCTTTATTGGGGAAAAAGAAAGGCGCTGTGGCTCAGATAGTCAAGAATCTGCCTCCAGTGTGGCAGAACCTGGGTTCAGTCCCTGGGTCAGGAAGATCCCCTGGAGGAGGAGATGGCAACCCATTCCAGTGTTCTGACCCGGAGAACCCCATGCACAGAGGAGCCTGGCGGGTCACAAAAAATCAGATACACTGGACAGCTAGCACGCACACACAAGTGGGGAGCTTCTGGGGCGAACACTTCAGCCTGAAATCGTGATCAGATGAGGTCGTGCTGGGGCATGACAGGTGGACAGAAATGTAGAGAAGGTGAGGGAGCTGGGCCTTCATACACCTGGAGGAGGGGGCATCCAGAGAGGAGAGGTGGGGCCCTGGCTCAGCCCGGGAGCCTGCCCAGTGCCCGATGTAGGGACAGTGTGGGCTGGACAGAGCTGTTGGGGAAGAGAGGGGAGATGGAGCCAGCAGTGGGGGGTGGGGGCACATATCTCATGGACCATTGTGAGGACTTACTTTACAGGCCTCGGTGAAATGGGGAGATCCTGGCTGGTTTTCAGCTGAGGGGGGAACATGATCTGACTTAAATTTTGGAAGGGGTGATTTTGGGTGCTGTGTTGGGAGCAGACCGTGGAGCGGGTAGGAGCCGGGCGGCCTCTCCAGGGCTGTTACAGGGAGCGTGCACAGGTGGTGTGGCTGGACCAGGGTGGGGACAGGGGAATGCTTGGCAGTGGTCGGATGCTGGGCGTGTTTTGAGAATGGAGCCAGCATGTTTGCCTGTGGATGGATGAGCAAGATCGGGGAGTCGGGGTTGATGCTGGGGACTTGAGTCTGAGCATCCAGGGGCCGCGTTGCTGTCAGCGGAGGTGGGCAGATTCTGGGCGGCACGTGTGCATGCCTGTGTGTGCGTGTGCACGTACGTGTGTGTGTGTTTGGGAGGGGTAGAGGGGTCTATTTTGTGTCTTTCTCATGTCTAAACTGTATGAAGCTCACTTTTTGAGAAAATTGTTAAGTTCTCCGATTAGATTTCCTGAACAAGTACACACGCACACACACGATATCCTTGGGGAAAGTGGGTCCCGTGTGACTGATGGTTGCCACCACTGGTCCCGGGACTGCAGGGCAGGTACCATCAGTGGGGGAGGGGCTTAAACAACAGATGTTTATTTTCTCACAAATCTGGAGGCTGGAAGTCCAAGCTCAAGGTGTGGGCAGGTTTAGTTCCTTCCAAGCACTTTATCCTTGGCCTGCAGACGGCTGCCCCTGCCGGGTCCTCCTGTACTCTTCCCTGCACACGCGTATCCCTGGTGCCTCTGTGTGTCCTGGCCTCCTCATCTTATAAGGGAACCAATCAGATTGGATTAGGACTGCCTAACAGCCTCCCGGGGACATGCTCACCTCTTTAGAGCTCGTGTCTCTAAACATAGCACCTTCTGAGGTGCTCAGGGTGGGTAGCCTAGGAATTTTTGGAGGACGAAATTCAGCTGCTGATGCTGGCCTTCTTTGGTATCTGGGAACCTGAAGGGCTGTCATTAGAGTGTTTTGCATGTGTGCATGTGTTTCTGCTCAGTCCCTTGGTCGTGTCTGACTCTCTGCGACCCTGTGGACTCTAGCCCACCAGGCTTCTCTGTCCACGGGGTTCTCCAGGCAGGAATCCTGGAGTGGGTTGCCATTTCCTCCTCCAGGGGATCTTCCCGACGCAGGGATTAAACCTGCGTCCCCTGTGTCTCCTGCGTTGCCAGACAGGTTCTTTACCACTGCCCCACCCAGAAATGACTCCTGAAATGAGATTTGTCAATATTCCTCATGTTGAAGAGCAAAACATTGAAATAAATGCTCTTACTGTGTATTTTCATTTCACTCTCTCAGGACTCCATTAAGTGCTTGTGATGAATTAGGCTTTGAAACAGGGAAGTGTGAGAGAGTTCTCCTGGCTGGGTAGCCACATCCATGGGTGACCTGTGCAGGAGGCTGGAAAGGAACAGCTAGGGAAGTTGGCAGAGAAGCCGAACGTGCTACCTGGAAAGCCAAGGAACGGAGGCGTTTTCAACGGAAAGAGCTGGCATTCACAAGCCTCAACAACTACAGATGAGACGTGAATGAGAGTGAAGACAGAATTAGTGAGAAAGTATCCCGATTTTGCAATACAGGAAGAATGGAAGAAAGAGGAGGTCCAACTGCATCAGATGAGTAACACTGACAAAACCAGAGGCCAGCCTGCAGGCGCCTGGACAGCTGGCCCACAGGCCACCTTGACCACCGGGCTCTCACCGTGACAGTCTGCACCCCACAGTGGTGTCATTCACGAGACCATCACCCTGCGGGGTGGGTGTTCACAAGGATTGCACATTGCAGACACGTCAGATGAGCCATCTCCTGACATTCAGCGTGTCCTCCTGCCCCCAGGGTTCCCCCTCCATTTCTTCTCACAGGAAGATCCACCATTCACACGCCGACAACCTGAAGTAGACTTTAATTTTTTAAGAATTTTTTTATGTGGACTATTTTGGAAATCTTTATCGAATTTGTTGCAGCGTTGTTTCTGTTGTTTATGTTTTGGATTTTTTTTTGAGAGGGGCCATGGCGCATGTGGGATCTTAGCTGCCTGACCAGGGATCGAACCCACAACCCCTGCATTGAAAGGTGAAATCTTAGCCACTGGACTGCCAGGGAAGTGTCCCCTAAAGTGGATTTTATCAAATGGGGAAAATGGGGCATCTCGAGACCCTTACTGGTACACAGCGCCCTGCACGGCCCTTTTAAGGACGACAGGCGCTGAGGGTGGGAGGCTCCTTTGGTCTCAGGCTTGTTCACAGGCGTTCACGCTCATGGCAGGCCTCTGAAGGACAGAACCTCTCTCACCCAGGCCTCTGCAGCCGGAATGCTCCTTTCCTGTACTGTTCAGAGTGAGGCGTCAGAGTGCTTCAGGGGGAGAAGGTCTTCCCTCGCCTGCTAGAATCGCTCTGCAGCGCAGGGCTGGGCTCCAGTGACGGCCTTGCGGGGTGTGGGAACCCCTGTGGGTGGAAGCGTTGGGACTGCAGTCTCTAAGGCATGCTTCCTGGCCTCTGCTGCACCGTGCTATCTCTTGGGGCATCCCAGCTGCATTCAATGAATCAGGATCTCGGGGGCTGGAGCCGGGGCAGCCCCTGGGGGATCCCAGTGTGCAGGTGCAGACGTGAGCCGCTGCCCTGATGGAGACACCAGCCCTAGAGCTGAGACACCCTCACGGGCAGTTCTCAAGGCTGTGCCTGTTCGGGAGCAGGTCTCTGGAAGCTGTGATTCTCCAGGTGGAATATTATGAAATGTGCTTGACCTTCGCTATGAAGGTCATAGCACGTGACCTTCATCTGGGAGGAACTGAAGTCATTCTTCTTCCTTTCCTTCTCCCCAAATAATATTCTGGCTCACACTCACTGAGAGCATCAAGGGCTTTGTGTGTTAAAGGCTGTATATGTACTTCAGCCCTCACGAGGACCCTGGGAGACGGTCTTTATTGCAGTCATTCATATTTGCAAGCGAGGACACAGGGGCAAAGAAAGCTGCAGTCATTTGCCCACAATTACATGTCTGGTGCTTGAACCCGGGTGCCCTGGCTCCGGCGCCCTGCCTCTCCGTCCACAGAGAGAAAGCCAAGCACCAATTCACTCTGCAGGTATTTACAGGCCCCTGCAGCGTGCCAGGCCCTTACGCATACTTTCATTTTGAATTGGGGCAGCTTAACAGGTAACAGGCCTGCGTAATGCTCTCAGAAACGCAAGACTGAAAATCAATTTCAAAATAATTATTCTTGGTAGATGTCCTATAACACATAGTTATTTAATTGACTGTATTTTGTTTTACTCTCTATGAGACGCCCTCTTTAGCCTGTGGATTACTTAGAAGTGTGTTGTTTGATTTCTGAGTGTTTAGAGATTTCCTTGTCTTTCTGTTACTCATTTCTCCTTTGAATTCATTATGATCAGAGAACACACCCTATATAATTTCAGTTCTTTTCTGACTGTTGGGTTGTTTATGACCTAAGATATAGTCTGCCTTGTTGAAAGTTCCACAGGCTTCAAAAATACATATGTCCTGCTTGTGTTGGGTGGAGTGTTCTACACATATCGGTCAGGTCCTGTTGGCTGACTCTGTTGTTCACGTCTTCTGTATCCTTTCTGATTTGTGTCTAGTAGTTTGGTAAGTTGCTGGCGAGGGGACCAAAGTCTCCAACCATAATTGTGGAATTCTCGGTTTCCGTTTTCAGCTTTCTTGGTTTTTGCTCTGCGAGGTTTGCGGCTCTGTTCTTTGGTGCATATGCGTCTGTTCTTTGGTGCATATGCGTTTAGGGTCATTGTGTCTTCCTGATGCAACGGTGCCTTTATTATTTGGTAATGTTCCTCTTTGTCTCTAGGAAGTTTCTTTGTTCTCAAGTCTGTCTTATCTTTTAAAATTAATTAATTAAGCTGTGTTGGGTCTTAGTTGCGACACGCTGTGTCATGTCGGAGCTTTCACTGAGGCACATGGACTCTCTAGTTAACAGCGTGGGATTCAGTAATTGGAACACGCAGGCTTAGTTGCTTCTTGGCCTGTGGGGTCTTAGTTTCCTGACCAGGGATTGAACTCACATCTCCTGCATTGCAAGGCAGATTCTCAGCCACTGGAAAAAGTCGAACTGCTGGAGTTTCTCACCAAGAAAAGTTCCCCTACTTTATCTTCCCCGGCCCCTCTTGTTTCACTAATGGCTGCATGATATGTCTTTCTTCATTCTTTTCCTTCCAGTTTATGGTGTCATTTTGTCAAATCTGAAGTGAGTTTCTTGTAGATATCTGTACATGTGTGTGTGTGTTTTAATCCACTCTACCAATCTCCTTTTTAAAATTGATATATTTAGGCCATTTAGACTTAAGGTAATTAAGATATGTTAGAGTTTACATAACATACATAACCAAGGTACATTTTCTTTTGGAGAGTTCACCAAGAGATGAGATTAAGAACAGCTGCCACTGGGTTCTTGCCCAAGGTATCTTTATTTGTGTGATTTTTATGCCCCGAGTGTCATAGGGCGACGTCAGTAACACCGAGACATAGCGGCTGGCAGTGCTTGCGTCTGCTTGTGGCAGTGGCGTGGCGTGTTTTGGTGTTTACAGGCCCGTACTCCTTGCTCTCACTCTGTTATTACTGCTGTGTTGCAAATGGTCCTAGAATCTAGTGGCTTTTGATCCCCACCTTCACGTGCTAACAGACTCTGTGGGTCCACAGTTCAGAAAGGACCCCGTGGGGACAGTTGTCCCTGTCTTAGCTTGCCTGCGGTCATGTCTGGGAAGGCAGGAAGGCTGAGGGGACTCACCCTGGGGAGACAGGCACCCGAATGCACCTTCCCTGGCAGATCTGGCAGCGGGCCGTGGTGGTGTGAGCACCAGAACGGCCCTTGGGCCTGGCCGCCTCGGGACAGTCAGCCTCTTAGGTGACGGTCTGAGCTCCACGAGCTAACGTTCCAGCAAACCAAGTGGCCGCTGCATCACTCTGCTGCCCTACCTTGGGGAGGACACAGGCCCACTGTGATTCCAGGGGTCAACCCCAGTAATTGGGGGGTTGTGACATACGTGAGAAAAAATATTTAGGGTGTGTGTGTGAGTTGCTTAGTCGTGTCTGACTCTTTGTGACCCTATAGGCTATAGCCCTCCAGGCTCCTCTGTCCATGGAATTCTTCAGGCATGAATACTGGCGTGGGTTGCTGTTCCCTTCTCCAGGGGCTCTTCCCCACCCAGGGATCAAATCCTGGTCTCCTGAGTTGCTGGCAGATTCTTTACCATCTGAGCCAGCAGGGAAGCCCTCAATAGGTTAAGTAGTATTGTTTTTCTCTTAAATTCTCTAAGTTGAAAAAATTTTATATTAAACTATCATCTGAAAAGTTTTCCAGGTGGCTCGGTGGTAAAGAATTTGCCTGTCAATTCAGGGTACATGAGAGACGTAGGTTCGATCCCTGAGTCAGGAAGATTCCTTGGAGAAGGAAATGGCAACCTACTCCAGTATTCTTGCCTGGTAAATCTCATGGACAGAGGAACCTGGTGGGCTACAGTCCAGAGGGTCGCAGAGTCACACACGACTCACACTCACAGTCACAGCAGCCATCACGTGAAAACCGCATATCCTAAGAGACTTCTTTGTGTTGATATCCAGTGGAATTGCTTCTATGGTTGAAGTAGGTCAGTCTCAGACTGAGGGAGGTTGCTGTAGGAATTATCTAATGGCTTGTGACCCTGGGATCACAGTGTGTTTCTCCGTGTTTATTGTGACTTCACAAAGCACAGTGAGTCACGTGCTGTTTAGCGTGTGTCTTGTGTGGTTGGAGAAACCAAAGCTTTGAGAACTGACTTTGTGCAATGTCACAGAGCAAGTCAGTGCTTGAATGGAATTAAATGCAGCCTCTCCGTGTCCTGGGCTGGTGTCTCTGTGAGCGTGTTCCCTGGCTCTGTCACCTAAGACGATCTCTAGTATCTAATGCCTGATGATCTGAGGTGGATGGAACTGATAATAATAATAGGAATAAAGTCCACAGTAAATATGATGTGCTTGAATCATCTTGAAAGCATCTCCCTCGTCTGTGAACAGGCTGTCTTCCCGGAGATCAGTCCCTGGTGCCGAAAGGGTTGGGGACCGCTGATCTCGGGTGTCCTTTAGAGTGCGCCATCTCGCGGAGTGACCGGCCCATAGCGCGGCGTCCTGAGCGGGCTGTTCTGTTGGACGGATGATCTGCTGTGACAGGCCTCACAGCTCTTAAATCTGCGCTGAGTTGTTTCTTCTGTGCTCCTCGCCTCAGAGGAAAAGCGCCTTCACCTCCTTACTGCCATCCAGCTGACGCACGTCGGGTCTGTTTCTAAGGATGGGGAGGAAAGTGTGTCTCAGGATGTAGTCTTCCCCCCAAGAGCTGATCTCAATGGGTTTTCCTTCAAAACATTATGGTGATGAGAACATACTTTTTTAAAAAAAAGTTTAAAACTGTTATAGTTTAGCTCTTGAGATTATTCAGAAAATAAAAGAAAATCTACAAACCAGGATCCAAATAAAACCAACCTGCTGTGTGGTGGCAACTAGCCCGACCTTGGTGAGAGTCCCAGGCATGGGAGACCCCCGCCCGGCCCTAGGACCATCCAGTTTTCTGCATAGACTCATCCTCCCTTCTCCACATCCCCGGGCACTTGCCTCTTGGGCAGTGTCCCCCCCCATCTCCTGGCATCGCCAGGGGCTTCTCGCCACACCCCTGACCATGTGTGCTCCGGACAGCCCCGGGTGTCATTCATCCTCACGGCTCCAGTCTGTTACCGTGATGGAAGGTGCATATTAGGGGCCCATGGGGAGAAGGAGCCACAGGATTGATGGCTCTCAGAAGCATAACCCACCACTCACTAGCCTTCTGCGCCTGTGGCCCTGGAGTGTTTGCCAGAGATGATTCATTATTCAGATTTATTTAAAATGCTGCCCAAGTTCGGGCCATAGCGACAGACTTTATCACATAATGAAGAAGAGGTTCTTTTTGGGGTCTAGAGACTGCTTTCCGCGTAGGTTTTCCAAGCTGCTGTGGTCCCAATTCCTGTCTTTTTCTGTGACCCTGGAAGTATCAGGGGTCACAGGCCCAGCACTGCCCTGGGTCTCTGAACACAGCCCCCTCCCAGCAGAGCTCCCTCGACTCCAAGGTAGTTCTGATTTTACTGTCTTAACGTTTGTACCCCTTTCAGGTAAACCAGTCATTCCACAATTTAATAGATCTGATGGGGGTGCCCAGGAACCTGCTTACCAGTTTCTACCAGCAAAAATACAGGCCAGTCAATCTCTGTTTTGGTAGAGAGTGGTGGCTTGTGTCCCGGCCCTCTTGATTCTTTTACTCTTCAGCTTGCTGTGGTTTGTCTGTCAAGAGGAAGCCCCATGTAAATATACATATTTCCCCTGGGTGTCCAGTGGTTCAATGTTATAGTCTCTCTGTGAAGTTAAAATCAGTTCTTACCATGGGCTAATCAGAGGAGTTAGCCAAATAAACGCATATAAGAGGTCAACTTCAGGTTTGCCTTGAAGCACAAAGCAGTGGATGTGGATGCTTTGCACATTGTGATTCAATTTTTAAGACTCAGGGTCATGAAATAGCTCAAGGTGCCACGAAGTGAGTGGTGAAGCCGGGGTTAAGAAGGGGGGCCCTGGCTCAGGTGCCGCCCAGCACGGTGGCTGTCAGGACAGCGCGGGGCCTGGGCCTGTCTGTAGCGGGTAGGAGGCGGTTGTAATTGTGTTACTGATAGTTGGTGATGTAGGTGTGCCATTACACAGGGTTGTGCTAAACAGTATGGGGACGTAGTCAGATAAACGGTCGTAGCATCCAGTAAATACAGGTTAGTTATTTGAAAATTCCAGTTGATATTAGAAATGGGTTTTTTTTCAAGCAATAGCTAAAAAAAATCCTATTGAAATATTGCTAAAAAATTATCTTGATTCAAATAATTATATCTATTAATTTATATATCACTAGACTTTTTAGCAGAATATCAAGGTTATCACATAAGATGACCAAAAGGCACATAAACAGATGCTCAGCGTTGATAATTATTAGAGAAATGCAAATCAAAACTACAACGAGGTATCACCTCACACTGGTCGGAATGGCCAAAATCACAACGTCTGCAAATAATAAATGCTGGAGAGGTTGTGGAGAAAAGGGGACCCTCCTATACTGTTGTTGGGAATGTAAATTGGTGCAGCCACTATGGAGAGCAATATGTAATTTCCTTAAAAGCTAAAAATAGGGCTGCCATATGATCCAGCAATCACACTCCTAGGCATGTATCTGGAGGAAACCATAATTCGAAAAGATACACACACCCCTGTGTTCATAGCAGCGCTGTTTCCAATAGCCAGGACATGGAAGCAACCTGAAGTCCACCAGCAGAGGAGTGCGTAAAGAAGGCGTGGTGCACGTATAATGGGATATTACTCAGCCATAAAAAAGAATGAAGTGATGCCATCGGCAGCAACATGGTTAGACCTAGAGGTTATCGTACTAAATGAAGTGAGCTGGACAAAGACAGACAGATATCATATGATATCACTTATACATGGGATCTTTAAAAAATGGTACAAAAGAGCTTATATAGAAAAGGGAAATGAACCTACAGATGTAGAAAATGAACTTATGGTTACCAAGGGGAAAGGAGGGGAAGGGATAAATTAGGAGTTGGAAACTAACACATACTCACTACTATGTATAAAACAGATAACCAACAAGGACCTACTGTATAGCATAAGGAACTATACCCAGCATTTTGTAATAACCTATAAGGGAAAACAATCTGAAATATATATATATATAGTAATATAGAAAATATATGCATATATAAAATGGAATCACTTTGCTGTACACCTGAAATTAACACAACATTGTAAATCAACTATACTTCAGTTAAAAAAAAATTAAAAAAGAATCCTGGTCTCTGGGTCCACAGTGACTTTAAAAAATGAGTGATTGGATCCAGTTTACAAGCATATTTGAGGTCAGTGTATATCGCTCAGCAAGAGGAGGGCTTGCCCCGGGCCCTGACCCCTGTGACCAAGAGCACTGATGCAAAAACTAATGGCATAAAGTGGGGCGATGTCATAGTAATGAGTGATGATGTCACAGGAATAAGAGTGATTATACTGTTATTACAACTACTGAGTGCTTCCTGGGTACCAGGCATATTTGCATGTGTTAATTTATTTAGTGTTCACAGCAGCCCTACAAAGAAATAGGTACTATTGCTGATCCTATTTCTTAAAAGACCTCCCTGATGGCTCAGCAGGTAAAGAATCTGCCCTCAGTGCAGGAGACGTGGGAGAAGTGGGTTCACTTCCTGGGTCAGGAAGATCCCTGGAGGAGGAAAATGGCAGCCCCCACCAGTATTCTTGTCTGAAAAGTCCCCTAGATAGAGGAGAAAGCAAGCTACTGTCCAAAGGGTCACAAGGTGTCAGGCACAACTGAGCAACCAGGCGTGGACGCATTTCTTAAAGATGAGGAAATTGCTATCAGGGAATCAGATATGACGTTACCTCAGTCTTCAAACATGAGGTTTTTTCTTTTTTAAATTACAAAAGTATGATAAAATTTACAGAACATTTGGAAAATGCAGAACAAAGTTACATATTGTTACACTACGTATAACGATTTTTAAAGCAGATTTTTAGTTGGGGTTTCAATCAAACTCTCAAAAATTAATAGAATGAATAGACAGGGAAGTGGAAAGATAATAGTAGATCTGAAAATCACTGTGAACCAATTCAATATAATTAAGATGTATGCGATTTTCACACAACAGCAGGATACAAATTCTATTCAAATTGCCATAGACTGTAAACCAAGAGACGTGGGACTATATCCAGGGGACGTAAAACAAGGTACAAACATTTCATGGTCTAAAGGTATTGAAATCATACAGAATCTGTTCTCCTGCCACTGCGGAATTATGTTAGGAATCAATATTTTGATATTGATTTTTGAAAATAACCCACATATTTTCAAACGCAGTATGACATTTACCAAGAGAGATCTTTGACTTAGCCTTTGAAAGCCTCAATAAAGTTAGAGACTGAAAAAACACAGAGGGTGATTGCAGAGAAGAATTTAAATGAGAAATTCATAGCAAAGATACTTTGTAAATCCCATGTATTTGGAAATTAAGTGTCTACTTTTAAAGGATGGGTGTATCAAAGAATCCGTAACAAGGAATATTAGGAAATATTTGTAACAGGATAAAAATGAAAGAATTTATAAGAATTTATTGTACGTAGCTGAAGCTGCTGTGGTCAATGCAACTAAATACAATGTAGAGTCTTGAATAAAATATGAAAACAAAAACACGCACATAAGAAAACTGAACAGAATCTGTGCTTTAGTTAATAATACTGTATCACGTGTTAAATTTTTTTTTTATTTTGCAGGATAGTATTTCTTTATATTCTCAGAATTAGATTGGAAGTTTCAAGTCTCATTCAAATTTCTTTTTTCAAAATCAGTAAAATAATAAGCTTTCCAGACTTTTAGCAGTAATACTAAATGCCAGAATAAATGAAACTATATCAAAGTTTTAAATAAATATAAATCAGAAATCTAACATTCTATTCATACTTAGTCAAAGAGTTGGAACCAAAACATCATGGACTTTTAGCTAAGCAAAAATTCAAGTTTTCTTATATATATATATATATATATATCTTTTCTGCTGCGCTTGATAAAGACTTGAGAAAGGATAAAAAAAGAGATGGAGCCATTAGAAAACATAAACAATAAAGTGGAAACACTGATTATGAAATAGGAAAAGTGAAACTAGATAAAAGTTAAAGGGCATCATAAGGTCCTGTTGCTCTTAAACATGGTTGCCCTCTAGAATCACATCTAGAGCTTTGAAGAAAAAAGCAATACCTAGGCATTTGTATATTAAAAAAAAAAAAAAATTCCAAGATAGTTCTAATGTGCATGTGGGTTTTGAAAAGTGATTCTAGTTTTTTCTATTAAAAGTAGTAGTTTAGTATACAGGATTCTCTAATTTTCTGTTGACCAATCATTATGCAATGGTATTAAAAGGAATACTTGTTACATAATCCAAATAGTAGAAGATGTTTATCAGTTTTAACAATCAATAGTGAGACAAAACGCACACAAAATAGCAAGTCTCAGTGGAAACATGATTAGTCCAACAATATAAAATAATTGCACACAATTTGGGGGGTCGAGTAGAGTGATACGGTTAGTGGAAGTGCATACCTGTGCGTGTTTCATCCCCCTAGCCTATTAGTATTTGGTCGGTGCATTTAATCCATTTACATTTAAGGTAATTATCAGTATGTGTGATCCTATTAGCATTTTCTTAATTGTTTTGGGTTTATTTTTTGTAGGTGTTTTTCTTTCTTTTGTGTTTCCTGCCTAAAGAAGTTCCTTTAGCATTTGTTATGAAGCTGGTTTGGAGGTGCTGAATTCTCTTAACTTTTGCTGGTCTGGAAGGCTTTTGATTTCTCCATCACATCTGAACCAGAGTCTTGCTGGGTAGAGTATTCTTGGTTGTAGTTTCCTCCCTTTCATCACTTTAAATATGTCATGCCATTCCCTTCTGGCTTGTACAGATTCTGTTGGGAAGTCAGCTGATAGCCCGATGGGAGTTCCCTTGCATGGTATTTGTCATTTCCCCCTTGTTCCTTTTAATATTTTTTTAAATTTTCATCATTTTGATTACTGTGTGTCTTGGTGTGTTACTCCTTGGGTTTATCCTGCCTGGGACTCTCTGTGCTTCCTGGACTTGGTTGAACGTTTCCTTTCCCATGTTAGGGAGGTTTTCAGCTATTATCTCTCCAAATATTTCCTCAGGTCCTCTCTCTTTTCTCCTTCTGGGACCCCCATAATGTGAATGCTTGTGCGTTTAATATTGTCTCAGAGAGCTCTTAGGCTGGCTTCGTTTTTTTTTTTTTTTTTTCCCCATTCTTTTTCCTATATTCTGTTTCGCAGCAGTGATTTCCACCATTCTGTCCTCCAGGTTATGTATCCATTCTTCTGCCTCCGTTATTCTGCTATTTATTCATCTTTGTGTGTGTGTTCTTCTAGGTCTTTGGCAGACATTTCTTGCATCTTCCCTATTTTTTCTGAGATCCTGGACCATCTTCATTATTATTATTTTGAATTCTTTTCCTGGAAGTTTGTCTATTTCCACTTCATTTATTTGTTTTCTGGGGTTTTTGTCTTGGCCCCTTTATCTGGGACATAACCCTCTGCCTTTTCATTATGTTTAACTTGCTGGGTTGTGGTTTTGGTTCTGGCAGCTGTGGGCTTGTAGTTCTTGCATCTTCTGTCTGCCCTCTGGTGGAGGAGCCCAAGAGGCTTGTATCAGCTTCCTGATGGGAGCAGTGGTGGCGGGGAAACTGGGTCTTGCTCGGATGGGCAGGGCCACGCTGAGTAAAACTTGACCCGGGCTGCCGATGGATAAGGTTGTGCCCTCCCCCTGTTAGTTGCCTGCGGGGACCCAGCGCTGGGGTCTGCACACTCTGCGGTAAGAAGTGGGGCTCACACCAAAGGGCACCTCCCAGGACCGCTGCTGCCAGCGCCCTGTCCGCTTGGCAGGCCACTGCCCACCCATGCCTCTATAGGAGACCCTCCAGCCAAGCAGGTAAGTCTGATTCAGTCTCCTGTAGGGTCACTGCTCCCTTACCCTGGGTCCTGGTGCATGCAGGATTTTGCTTGTGCCTTCCAAGAGTGAATTCTTTGTTTCCCCCAGTCTTGTGGAAGTTCTGCAGTCCAGTCACCTTGGCCTTCAAAGTCAGGTTCCGGGGGGATTCCTGGTCCCTTTGCCTGATCCCCAGGCTGGGAAGCCTGACGTGGGGCTCAGCAACACAACAGTGGGAGAGCTTCTCTGGTACTGTTGTTCCCCAGTGTGTGGGTCAGCCAGCGGGAGGTGTGGGATTTGATTATATCGTGACTGCGCCACCCCTCTCACCACCTTGTTGCAGCTTCTCCTGTCTTTGGACGTGGGGTGTCTCTTTTTGATGGGTTCCAGCGTCCGCCTGTCAGTGGCTGTTCCACAGCCAGCTGTGATTTTGGTGCTCTTGCTGGAGGAGATGAGCTCACGTCCTTCTACTGCGCCATCTTGAACCTAAATCCCAGAAGTCAGTTTTAAGACTCACTTCTCAAATGTATTGTGTACAGGCGATTCGCTTTCTGAAGAATCTTTGTTGATGCTTTTCTCCTCTCAAAAGTCAGTCTCAAAGAGAAAGGAAGGGCAGAAAAGAAAGAAGAGTTATAATCGTCCTTTTGGTGTTAGCTTTCCTGATAGCTCAGTTGGTAAAGAATTCATCTGCAATGCAGGAGACCCTGGTTTGATTTCTGGATTGGGAAGATCCCCTGGAGAAGGGATAGGCTACCCACTCCAGTATTCTTGGGCTTCCCTTGTGGGTCAGCTGGTAAAGAATCCGCCTGCAATGTGGGAGACCTGGGTTCAGTCCCTGGGTTGGGAAGATCCCCTGGAGAAGGGAAAGGCCACCCACTCCAGTATTCTGGCCTGGAGAATTTTGTGGACTGTATAGTGCATGGGGTTGCAAAGAGTTGGACACAACTGAGCGAGTTTCACTTTTGACGTTGAGATTAACTGGTCTTTAAGAGCTTGGCCATGACCAGCTCTTAGATTCACAGCCATCCTGCCGTCACCCCCTGAATGCATCATTCATGACCTGGGACAAGTTAATCAATTCCTGTGTAGGCCTCTGTTCTGTCCTCTGTAAGAGGATGCGGTGAACAGCAGGTCCTGTAGAAACTTCCTTAGAACTGAGATGATATCTGTAAACTTGGTGCAGCTGTTTGGGCCACATGGCCTCTCTGTGGGGGTGGGGTGGACGCGTAGTTGTGGACACAGGACTCGCGGTCACCAGAGACAAGGGTGGGGTCACACAGCTCCTGCTCTCTGACCCTTAGCCGCTGTGCATTGCTGCTGCTGTGTCTTGAGTTGCTTGTGTTCCCACAGCCTGGACTTACTGTTCACATGTTCAGAGAGGTAGCCAGCAGCTGGTGGGAAGTGTGACAAGGGGAGAAGAGCCCCACCCCCAGGGTTTGCTCCAGAACCCGGGACCCCTCTGCTCAGTCTGGACGGCATCATCTGTGCGGCTTCCATGTCAGTTCCTTAGAGGAGAGAGGCGGGCCCGCCGAGGCCCATCCCCGGAGAGGAGGCCGTGGGCTTGGAGTCGGTCCTGCCGTGTGAGGGTGTGAGTTGCAGGGAGGTGGGGGAGGCCCAACTCCAGGGCAGCCGTACGTGGGCCCGGTCTCCCCGAGAGCCTGCTCCTCCATGAAGCCTCCACAGCCTCAGGAGCCAGTTCTTGGGACTCTGGTCACGTCTGACCGTGGCCGCTGAGCTGTGGTTCCTCTCTTGGGCCCATTTCTTGCCCCCCCCCCCCCCCGCCTTTCCTTCTATCCCACCCCACCCACCCCGGCCCAGGCCAGACCCCGGCAAGTGCCCCGAGCCCCTGACCCCCACACGCAATGCGCAGAGCCACCCGGATCAGGGAGTCTGGTCTCTCCCCTCCTCTCCTGCTGTGGATGGTCCTGTGTGCGCGTGCCCTTGCCCGGCTCACAGACTCCCTATGCCCAGGGTGGGGAAGCCCGCTCGCCCTGCTGCATGTCACCCAAGCACCCACCAGCACTGCCTGCCCCAGCCCCTGCCCGCCCCAGCCCCTGCCCGCCCCAGCGCTGCCCGCCCCAGCCCCTGCCCGCCCCAGCGCTGCCCGCCCCAGCCCCTGCCCGCCCCAGCCCCTGCCCGCCCCAGCGCTGCCCGCCCCAGCCCCTGCCCGCCCCAGCCCCTGCCCGCCCCAGCCCTGTCGCTGGGCCTCCCCTTCCTCCTGCTTCACTTCGCCCGCCCCTCCCCTGGGCGCCCCTCCTCCTCGCCCCCTGGCAGTGCACCTGCTGGCCCCCTCCTGCGCTGTGCTGGGTGTGGTCAGAGGTGTGGCCCTTCCCTGGGGGTGGACTCCACCCCCCTACCCCCCCCCCCGCCCCCCCGCAAGCCTCATTAAGTCCTTGTTTTCTCCCGACCCGTTTCCTTTGGTCTTCCTCTCAGCACACCGTGGGCTCTCTTCTATTTTTAAGAGAAGAAAGCGCTGTCAACTCCCTTAGCTTCCTCTGACTGCTGCTCTGCTGTGGCCGCCCCTCCTTACCCAGCACCGTCCCCTCCCCTCCGTCTGCACCCTGTACCCCAGAAACAGATCTCTGGGTCCCTCGGGGCCTGACTGCTGTGGGTCGGGGTGGTGCGGGGCGCGGTGTACAGGACTGAGCAGGTGGGAGGGCAGGTCCCAGGCCGGGACAGCGCTAGGAGCATGTTCGAGGGGACCCGGGGGCGCGAGATGCCTCCTGGCGGAGGTCCACTTGGGTGGAGATCTGAAAGGCGGGCAAGACCCAGCGGAGCCGGCCTGGGGCAGGATCCCAGGCTGAGGGGAAGGGAAGGGCAGAGGTCCCCGCGCAGCAATGAACTTGACCACGTCAGGGAAACAGGAGAAAGATGCTTCCTTGTCCAGCTCACCCCTGCCCCTCGACCTCTCACCCGCAGCGCCTGCTGCTCCTGGAGCCTCGTGGCGGCAGTCACAGGGGGCTGCTGGCCGCCCCGGGGGGCAACCCTGTCCTCGTCTTGCTTGACGTTGACCCGGCGTGGTGCCGGGCTGAGCCGGCCTCCCCTGCCTCTGCGCCTGCCGCCTCCCTGCTGGCCACCAGCGCCTGCTGCCTGCCGGTGGGAATGTGCCAGGCCCGCATCCGGGGCTCCTCTTCCCATTCCCTGCATTTCCTGCAGCTCCACTCAAAGGCGGGTTGGGGAGGGCGGGGGCTCCCTCTGAAAAAAGGCCCCTCTGCTGAGCTTCGGACCTTCCCACGTGGCTCTTCAAGTCAGCATTTCCGAGCTTAACTCACAGCCCTCCCCTGGCCTGCAGCCCGCCCTCCCACCTCTAACGGGGGTCTCTCCACCCCTTTCACCGCTCTCCCGCTGGCGCTGTCTCAGTTTCCTGCTGAGTCACGGGTTCTTTCCTGCTTCCCGCCTCACCCCTCGTCCTGAACACCCCCTGCTGTCAGGCTAAGGCACAGAGCGCATCTCGCCTCTCCCTGGAGCTCTGGGCGAGTTGGCCCTGGTGCTGACCTGGCGGCCCAAGGGCTCTGCCCCACTGGCCTGCCCAGCTTCGCCTTCCAGCCCCGCCCGTGCCCCAGCCTGGCTGAACCACCTCAGCTTTGCCACACACGACAAGCTGGTTTTGTTTGTGCAGTATCTTTGCCGTCGCTGCCATCTTTCCATGGAATGTTCTGATTTTGCAGTCCTGGCACACGCCCACTCGGTCTCCAGTCCCGCTGGAATGTCGTCTGTCAGCCTGTCCACACCCTCAGCAGGTGGACGGTCCCTCCCTTCTGCTCCCTGCACCGCGGGGAATGCTTAGATGCTTAGCGTGCTGTGCGTCTGTCTGCCTTCCTCTCTAGAATGTGAATTCTGAGAGCGCGGTCATTTTTTATCATATGCCTCTTCATATCTCTGATGGAGAACACAATCCATGGTGAATGATAGCCGCAGGGAAAATCAATAAGGATAAAAATAACCTTGTCAGGTGACTGAATGGTGTGTGGCTGGCCGGGCACCTGGTGAGCCCAGCGCCCTGCTGCACTGGGATCACAACGTACCTTTGCGTGTGTGCCCGCGTGCGTGCTAAGTCACTAAGTCATGTCCGACTCTGCGACCCCATGATGTAGCCCTCCAGGTTCCTCTGTCCATAGGATTCTCCAGGCAAGAACACTGGAGTGGGCTGCCATGCCGTCCTCCAGGGGACCTTTCCTACCCAGGGATCCAGCCCGCCTCTCCTGTGTCTCCTGTATTGGCAGGCGGGTTCTTCACTGCCAGCACCATCAGAAAGCCCTAACATGCTTTTGCTTCCCACTTTAATTACCCAGTCGCCTTCATGGAGCTGATACATAGTTTTGTGGGGAAAATATGGCTCTGAAGAGAAAATCGACTATTAGTACTGGTGATGAAGTTGGGAGGAACCCTCAGTAAGTGAGGTTTTCAGAAATTCCTGATAGATTAAGAACCAAGTGTTGAGTTTGTCGGCGCAGATGTACGGCATGAACAAATGCAGTGAATAGGAGTAAAAAGATGACCTGTGAGTTATTTCAGCAAGGACCTCAGTGCAGCCATGTATCACCACATGAGAAATGTTTAGTGAAAGTTAAACCTGAGTCAGAACGTACCCGGAAGCGGCTGTGAGCTGATGTGCTGAGATGCAGGAGAAAAGAGGTGTCTGCAGGGCCCCCTGTAACCTGGTGGAGGAGGCAAGCGGGAAGCCTTTTTACTCTTTTTATGGGGAGAATTCTTTACATTGTAGGTATCTGAGCACTTGGGGACTTGGCTGCAGTCTTTCACAAATATTTAACATCTGCTGCTTCCCCTTAGAAAATAGAGCTGATGGCGGAGGGCACCGTGGTGATGTCTTGTCGCCCTGTGTGCCTGGGAGTGAGACATCCCACCTAAGCGGAGTTCTCGGGATAACGGCAGCACCGCAAGAGTCAGCAGTTACGTTGGGGAGTAAAATCCTACGCAGGAGTGTCAGCCTCTCCTTCTGAACAGACTAAGGAGGATATGCTTCTATAGGGGTGTGTTCACAGGCAGGTTACAGGGTAGAGGGTGTTTTCTTTTTTCTTTGTATTATCCCAGACATTTCCGATAAATTAAAAAATAATAACAACATACAACTGTCCCCCCTCCCCCGCTGCTGTCAGGACGGGGCCTGTCATTACTTACTACCGTCAGCATTTCTGCCTGTTACATATTTTCTTTCCACATACACTCTTTTTTTTTCCCCAGAAATATGTATTTTAAAATTTTTATCCATATATTTTGTTGTTGTTGAGTTGGTAAGTTGTATCCAATTCTTTTGTGACCCCGTGGACTGTAGCCCACCAGATGTCTCTGTCCATGGGATTTCCCAGGCAAGAATACTAGAGTGAGTTGCCCATTTCCTTCTCCAGGGGATCTTCCTGACCCAGGGATCGAACCCATGTCTCCTGCGTTGGCAGGTGGATTCTTTGCCACTGAGCCACCAGGCAAGCCTGATTATTAATTTATGTCTGCGCTGGGTCTTTGCTGCTGAGCGCTGGCATTCTCTGATTGCAGCAAGCAGGGGCCATTCTCGAACGGCGATAATGAGGGCTTCTCAAGCAGTGCCTTCTCTTGTCGAGGACGGGCGCACAGTCTTCAGTAATTGTGGCTCCTGGGTTTCGTTGCTCCGCGGCACGTGGGATCTTCCCAGACCAGGGACTGGACCCGTGTCTCCTGCATTGGCAGACGGATTCTTAACTATTGGACCGCCAGGGAGATCCTGAAAGTTGCTTTTTTTTTCCTTTTTGTGAAAATCTCCTTCAAAATTTACTACTTGTAATGTGTGGTAGGCTCTGAATTCAGGTAATTGTTAATTAACAGCTGTTACAGTTGTGGGTAAAAGAAAGGGTTAAAGCTCTGGGGCAGGTGGAGGGGAGGTAAGGCTTATCGAGGGTATCGGAGCTACCAGCCGTGGTTTTCACCACAGACGTGATGTTGTTCCTCTGATCGCTGGTGTTCCTGCTCCTGCTTCTTCCCCTGCTCTGAGGGCGCGGCGCTGGGTATGGAAGGGCTCCCCAGGGAGGAGACAGCTGCCCTGGGCTTCAGTCTGCTCGTCTGTAGGAGGAGGCGGAGGACTGGACCATCCCCGGGCGCACGTCATGTGTCAGGAGAGCAGCTCCACACGGAGGGGCTCAGGCTCTCAGGCCCTCGTGTCTGGAGAAGCAAAAGAGAGAGAGGACTTTGGATTGAGAGTGTCTCGGAATCTTCCTGGTGGGGAGGGTCCAGTTTAGAAGGGTGACGGGTGAGGGTTGGGGGGGCCACTGGGGACCTGTGTCTTGAGGAAGTGCCTGGCCTTTTCACGGGACAGTGGTTTTGTTGTTGTTCAGCTGCTCAGTTGTGTCCAACCCTTTATGACCCCATGGACTGCAGTACGCCAGGCTCCTCTGTCCTTCACCATCTCCCTGCGTTTGCTCAAACTCATGTCCATTGAGTCAATGATGCCATCCAACAGTCATGTCCTCTGTCGTCCCCTTCTCCTGCCCTCAATTATAACCTTTTTTTTGGCTGCATTGCATGGCTTATGGGATCTTAGTTCCCCGACTAGGGATCAAACCCAGGCCCTCGGTGGTGAGTGTAGAATCCTAATGCCTGGACTGCCAGTGGAGGTCCCCATTTGACCCGCTTTTAGGTGTGCTGTTCATTGGCATTACGTACACTCACATTGTGTGTGACCGCCATCCCCTCCCATTGCTAGAACTTTCTCATCACATCAGACTGAAACCCTGCCCCCAGTGACCACTGACCCCCGCCCCCTGCCCCGGCCCCTGGTGCCCACCAGCCTGCTTCTTGCCTCTGACTCTGGCTCCTCTAGAGACAGCGTGTGAGTGGGATCACGCAGCGGTCGCCCTTTTCTGTCTGACCGACTTCGCTTAGCACGTTCTCAGCCCCGCCGTGCTGCAGCATGTCTCTGAGTGTTATTCCTCGTTAAGGCTGAGTAGTATTCCACCGTGTGTATGGACCGCACTTTGTCCATCCATTCATCTGCTGGTGGAGGTTTGAGTTGCCTCCACTTTGGCTGCTGTGAAAATGTGGGTTCCAGTCCCTGCTCAGGCCTCTGTTTTTGGCTCCTTCGGGTACACACCCAGAAGTGGGATTACTGGAACATATTATATAATTCTGTGTTTAACCTCTGAGGGCAACCGCCAGGCTCTTCACAGCTACACTGCTTCACATTCCCACCAGTTTCTCCAGGAGGAAGAGAGGTTGTCTGTGCTCGATATAAATCTGATTTCACATGAGGTGGGGCAGGACCTACCCTCAAGTCTTTTGGAGTTTGGGGTGGGTGAGGGAGGGTTTGGGGCTTCCCTGGTGGCTCAGTTGGTAAAGAATCTGCCTGCAGTGCAGGAGACCCCAGTTCCATTGCTGGGTCAGGAAGATTCTCTGGAGAAGGGATAGGCTACCCACTCCAGTATATTCTTGGGCTTCCCTGGTGGCTCAGCTGGTAAAGAATCCACCTGCAATGCAGGAGACCTAGGTTTGATCCCTAGGTTGGAAAGATCCCCTGGAGAAGGGAAAGGCTGCCCACTCCAGTAGTCTGGCCTGGAGAATTCCATGGACTGTATAATCCATGGGGTTGCAAAGAGTCGGACACGACTGAGCGACTTTCACTGAGAGGGAGGGTTTGGAGGCCTGGCGTTATGTAGTCCTGGGACTTGGGGCCGTGGGAAGCCGGGGGCCTTCTTAGCTAGGGCAGAGCAGAAGCAGGGTGGTGCTGTGGGAAGCTAAGGGCCTAGGGTACTTGCAGAATGGACCTGGACATGGGCCAGGGGTGTCAGAGGCCCAGAGGGATCCAGCTGGAGGGTCTGGGCTCCACGCAGCAAGGTAGGAAGGACAGGAGTGAAAGTGGAGACGTTTCTGAACTCAGCAGTGCACTGCTGGCCGCCATGCCCACTCAGACTGAGTGAGCGCCAGGAGGAGGGGGCGGGCGTGTGGCAGGCAGGGACCTTTGGCATTGTGACTTCTGAGTCCCCAAGGGGAGGACCGGTCGGGGTCTCACCCATCTGGTGAGCTCCTCGCCTACTGAAGGAGCAGACGTGTGTGCTGGACACCTGGGAGCCGCACCCTGGGCTCCTGGAGGTGCCCCCACCTTGTCAGCGGTCCTGGGGCCTGCCCCCCCGGAAGGACGAGAGGATGAACACGAGTCTGCCTACACCGGGAGCGGAAACACCAAACTCAAAGTCAGCTCAGCTCCTGTGGGTGGAGAGAGGGAAAAGGTGCTAGACTGAGCTCTCAGCCAGCTCCAGTCCTTATTTTGATCTGTAATTTTGCGGAGTGTTTAAGAGCAATCCTGCCCTATAAAATATGACTGGTGATGGCCTCCTGCGGCCGAGCTGCTTTGTGTTTGCTACTGTGCACGCAGCTCATTGGCTGAAAACCCAGTCCTGCCCCAGAGACCTTTAGCTCCTTTCCCTCTGAGAGAAAATTTTTGGCGTTTCCACCGCTGAAGGCTTTTCCAGGAGGCACGGGGTGGATGAAGGTGTGGGGTGTGCTTGTTAGGTGCTGTCCTTTTGTCATGAGGGTGCAGGAGGGTGGGGGAGTGCCTCTGCGGGGTGTGGTAGACCCAGGGCTGGGATTTGGTGAACCCAGGCTGCAAGAGAGTTCTAAGTGATTATTTAAGATAGACGGGATTAGGGGATCTAGAATCGGATTTATAAGACAGAATGAATTTAATTAGAGTATGTGTAAATAGGCTAAGCCATGTAAATAACCAAGCCATGCCTGCGGGGCACCTGCGGGTCATGGTGGAGAGGTCTGACAGAGCCTGGTCCACTGGAGAAGGGAATGGCAAGCCACTTCAGTATTCTTGCCTTGAGAACCCCATGAACAGTATGAAAAGGCAAAATGATAGGATACTGAAAGGGGAACTCCCCAAGTCAGTAGGTGCCCAATATGCTACTGGAGATCAGTGGAGAAATAACTCCAGAAAGAATGATGGGATGGAGCCAAAGCAAAAACAATACCCAGTCGTGGATGTGACTGGTGATAGAAGCAAGATCTGATGCTGTAAAGAGCAATATTGCATAGGAACCTGGAATGTCAGGTCCATGAATCAAGGCAAATTGGAAGTGGTCAAGCAAGAGACGGCAAGGGTGAACGTCGATATTCTAGGAATCAGCGAACTAAAATGGACTGGAATGGGTGAATTTAACTCAGATGACCATTATATCTACTACTGCGGACAGAAATCCCTCAGAAGAAATGGAGTAGCCATCATGGTCAACAGAAGAGTCCGAAATGCAGTACTTGGATGCAATCTCAAAAATGACAGAATGATCTCTGTTCGTCTCCAAGGCAAACCATTCAATATCACAGTTATCCAAGTCTATGCCCTAACCAGTAACGCTGAAGAAGCTGAAGTTGAACGGTTTTATGAAGACCTACAAGACCTTTTAGAACTAACACCCAAAAGAGATGTCCTTTTCATTATAGGGGACTGGAATGCAAAAGTAGGAAGTGAAGAAACACCCGGAGTAACAGGCAAATTTCGCCTTGGAATGCGGAATGAAGCAGGGCAAGGACTAATAGAGTTTTGCCAAGAAAATGCACTGGTCATAGCAAACACCCTCTTCCAACAACACAAGAGAAGACTCTACACATGGACATCACCAGATGGTCAACACCGAAATCAGATTGATTATATTCTCTGCAGCCAAAGATGGAGAAGCTCTATACAGTCAACAAAAACAAGACCAGGAGCTGACTGTGGCTCAGATCATGAACTCCTTATTGCCAAATTCAGACTTAAATTGAAGAAAGTAGGGAAAACCGCTAGACCATTCAGGTATGACCTAAATCAAATCCCTTATGATTATACAGTGGAAGTGAGAAATAGATTTAAGGGCCTAGATCTGATAGATAGAGTGCCTGATGAACTATGGAATGAGGTTCGTGACATTGTACAGGAGACAGGGATCAAGACCATCCCCATGGAAAAGAAATGCAAAAAGCAAAATGGCTGTCTGGGGAGGCCTTACAAATAGCTGTGAAAAGAAGAGAGGCGAAAAGCAAAGGAGAAAAGGAAAGATATAAGCATCTGAATGCAGAGTTCCAAAGAATAGCAAGGAGAGATAAGAAAGTCTTCTTCAGCGATCAATGCAAAGAAATAGAGGAAAACAACAGAATGGGAAAGACTAAAGATCTCTTCAAGAAAATTAGAGATACCAAGGGAACATTTCATGCAAAGATGGGCTCGATAAAGGACAGAAATGGTATGGACCTAACAGAAGCAGAAGATATTAAGAAGAGGTGGCAAGAATACACAGAAGAACTATACAAAAAAGATCTTCACGACCCAGATAATCATGATGATGTGATCACTAATCTAGAGCCAGACATCTTGGAAAGTGAAGTCAAGTGGCCCTTAGAAAGCATCACTATGAACAAAGCTAGTGGAGGTGATGGAATTCCAGTTGAGCCCTTTCAGATCCTGAAAGATGATGCTGTGAAAGTGCTGCACTCAATAGGCCAGCAAATTTGGAAAACTCAGCAGTGGCCACAGGAATGGAAAAGGTCCGTTTTCATTCCAATCCAAGAGAAAGGCAATGCCAAAGAATGCTCTGACTACTGCATAATTGCACTCCTCTCACATGCTAGCAAAGTAATGCTCAAAATTCTCCAAGCCAGGCTTCAGCAATACATGAACCGTGAACTCCCGGATGTTCAAGCTGGTTTTAGAAAAGGCAGAGGAACCAGAGATCAAATTGCCAACATCCGCTGGATCATCGAAAAGGCAAGAGAGTTCCAGAAAAATATCTATTTCTGCTTTATTGACTATGCCAAAGCCTTTGACTCTGTGGATCACAATAAACTGTGGAAAATTCTGAAAGAGATGGGAATACCAGACCACCTAACCTGCCTCTTGAGAAATCTGTATGCAGGTCAGGAAGCAACAGTTAGAACTGGACATGGAACAACAGACTGGTTCCAAATAGGAAAAGGAGTACGTCAAGGCTGTATATTATCACCCTGCTTATTTAACTTAGATGCAGAGTACATCATGAGAAACGCTGGACTGGAAGAAACACAAGCTGGAATCAAGATTGCCAGGAGAAATATCAAAAACCTCAGATATGCAGATGACACCACCCTTATGGCAGAAAGTGAAGGAGCTAAAAAGCCTCTTGATGAAAGTGAAAGAGGAGAGTGAAACAGTTGGCTTAAAGCTCAACATTCAGAAAACGAAGATCATGGCATCCAGTCCCATCACTTCATGGGAAATAGATGGGGAAACAGTGGAAACAGTGTCAGACTTTATTTTGGGGGGCTCCAAAATCACTGCAGATGGTGATTGCAGCCATGAAATTAAAAGACGCTTACTCCTTGGAAGAAAAGCTATGACCAACCTAGATAGTATATTCAGAAGCAGAGACATTACTTTGCCAACTAAGGTCCGTCTAGTCAAGGCTATGGTTTTTCCTGTGGTCGGTCATGTATGGATGTGAGAGTTGGACTGTGAAGAAGGCTGAGCGCCAAAGAATTGATGCTTTTGAACTGTGGTGTTGGAGAAGACTCTTGAGAGTCCCTTGGACTGCAAGGAGATCCAACCAGTCCATTCTGAAGGAGATCAACCCTGGGATTTCTTTGGAAGGAATGATGCTAAAGCTGAAGCTCCAGTACTTTGGCCATCTCACGCAAAGAGTTGACTCATTGGAACAGACTCTGATGCTGGGAGGGATTGGGGGCAGGAGGAGAAGGGGACAATTGAGGATGAGATGGCCGGATGGCATCATGGACTCGATGGACGTGAGTCTGAGTGAACTCCGGGAGATGGTGATGAACAGGGAGGCCTGGCGTGCTGCGATTCATGGGGTCGCAAAGAGTCGGACACGACTGAGCGACTGAACTGAACTGAAAGAGGCTAAAGAGTGAATGTAGTAGCTGTTTCAAGGCACAGATGTGGGTGGTGCCAGGAGCGCAGCTGGAGTTGTGGGTGAGCGTGGCCTGGGGCACCGATGGCCTGGGATGGCGGTGGGGTGGGGAGTGCTTCCGGGAACCAGGACCTCGGCCCCGCCTGATCCCTGGAGGTGCTGGCTCTGCTGCCCAAAGGCTTGGTTGTAGGAATCATTAATGATAAGAAATGCTGCATTCTCTAGAAAGAAAGAAAGAAAGTAAGTAAGTGAAGTCGCTCAGTCGAGCCTGACTCTTTGTGATCCCATGGATAGTAGCCTGCACCAAGCTCCTCTGTCCATGGGATTTTCAAGGCAAGAGTACTGGAGTGGATTGCCATTTCCTTCTCCAGGGAATCTTCCCAACCCAGGGATCGAACCCAGGTCTCCCACATTGTAGACAGGCGCTTTACCGTCTGAGCCACCAGGTTCTTTATAATTAGATGCCTACCTCTTGAAAGAAGCCTGTACCAGTACCTTCTGTGGATTTAGATGGTTAAAAGATAACGATTCTGACCCTGGTTTAGATTTTTAAAAGTTAATGATTCTGACCCGGGTTCGGAGAAAGAGGATGACTCTGTTTGGAGAAACCTTGTTATCTGCAGGTTCAGTTCTGTAGCAGCCTTGCCTGGGGGTGGCTTGCTGGGTCACAGGTCTGTCTTCACTCAGTGGAGATGCAGTTAGACCGCTGACCCCGTCCTGACTCAGTCCCACCTCCTCTGGACCCTGGGAGCTTGGCTTCCCACGGCTCCATGCTGTGGCGGAGGGAGGGGCTTGTGTGCTCTGTGAGGACCAGTTGCCCAAGAGCATGAACAGGCTTTACAGGGAATCGCTTCATGTTTTCAGAGACCTCCTTCGAGCCTCCTGAGCGTTGTCTCCCTTCTCCCACAAGTGGTCCCTGCAGGGAGGCTGGATTCTGCCCCAGTGAGAGCTCTGCAGACCTCACGGCCTCCCGAGCCTGCACCAGGAGCCCTGGGGGCTTCAGGAGGGGTCCCTGCCCCGTGCATCCTCGAAGCCTGCCCTCAGCTCCTGAGTCCCGGTGCCCCCGGGGGAGAAGCACCTGGACGAGTCGCGGCCCTGGGCTCCTCTCTGTGGCTCCAGAGGGAGATGAAAGAGGCCGCCCCGCAGTCTCGGTGGAAGGCAAAGAACAGAGACGCTGTGCAGCAGACCTGCAGTCCCCACAAAAGTGGGTGGTGAGGACAAAAGGAGGAGGGGTCCTGAGAGGCCTGGAGATGGGTGACCCCCGGCAGATGCCTGCGTTCCCCATTCCCGCCTTGTAGATGCTCGGCCCAGGGCTGAGTCCCAGCCAGAGAGGGACTCAGAGGGAGGAATGGGAGGGGAAGGGCTGCCCTGGTAGCTCAGCTGGTAAAGAATCCGCCTGCAATGTGGGAGACCCTGGTTCAATCCCTGGGTCGGGAAGTTCCCCTGGAGAAGGGATCGGCTACACACTCCAGTATTCTTGGGCTTCCCTGATGGGTCAGATGGTAAAAAATCCATCGCAATGTGGGACATCTGGGTTCAGTCCCTGGGTCGTGAAGATCCCCTGGAGGAGGGCATGGCAACCCACTCCAGCATTCTTGCCTGGAGCATCCCATGGACAGAGGAGCCTGGCAGGCTACAGTCCCTGGGGTCATAAAGAGTCAGACATGACTGAACGGCTAAGCACAGCACAACACACAGGGGAAGGAAGGACGAGGAGGAGAAAACCCAGTAAATCGCAGAGAAGAGGAGGAAGCCTGTCTGGTGTTTCATCAGATTTGATTGTTTTTTTTTTTGTCTGATGGTAGGAAAATACCCATGAGCCCAGTGACCCTGAGGAGGTGTGGAATTGAGGCACCAGGGGATGAAGGGTTCACTCACAAAGTGGGGATGTTTTGTGTGGTGAGGCCCAGGAGCCCCACCCCACGGTTGAGCGGAGATGTTGGGACCTGTGGTCACTGCAGCGAGGGATACGGTGGAGTCTGAGTGACAGCGGTACTCGGAGGGCCCACTGTGGCCCCAGCAGGCTGGCCCTGCCACGCTGGCTGGGCTGCTCCCGCAGGTGAAGTTACCTACGGTGGGTGCCTACCCCCGAGCGGGTCCCACAGGCTTCATCTACTTCAGTGCTTCCAGAAGCACCCACGGGACCACGTGACCCACGAGATGGCCCCAGCGCCCCGCATAGATCGTATGGTCGCTTCTGAAACGGCTGTTGTTGCTAAGAGATAATTTTATCACAGTTCTTAGTAGGTATAATATTGAAGTGTTTAATCATATGGCAGAAAATGTAGATAAGTAGCAGAAAAGAAAAACCATAACCCCGACTAACATCACAGCTGATCTTATTTGGCGTATTTCCTCACAGTCCTTTAAGACCCCTGAATAAGTATAAATGCAGTTTTCTGTCCAACGTTGCACATTTTTTTGGTCGTGGTTTTTCTAGAGTCATTAACTGTGATTTTTAAGTTGACGGTATTTTCATTTCTTTGGGGATTTGAGTGGAAGCATTTTGCGTTTTCTAATAATTATTAGACGTGGAGACTGAATCTGAATTGTAAACAAAAACGTCCCGTGCTAGCTCTCGGCGGTACGCGCCGCTCGGCAGCTGAGTTAGTTCTCAGAGCTCTCCCCTCGTGTCTGTTCACAGGGATCTACCGCACAGAGAGGGATAAAGGCACGTTGTACGAGCTCACGTTCCGAGGGGACCACAAGCACGAGTTCAGACGCCTGGTCTTGTTCCGGCCGTTCGGCCCCATCATGAAGGTGAAGAAGGAGCAGCTGAACATGGCCAGCACGCTCGTCAACGTCATCGTGCCGCTGGCCAGGAGGGTGGACAAGTTCCGGCAGTTCATGCAGAACTTCAGGTGTGTGTGCCTCGCGGGTGGCTCCTGCCCGCCCGGCACGCGGGTCCCTTTCTCTCCCTGCTCGGCTCTGTTTTCTTCCTGTAAAGTTGATTGTTATATTCGCCTTCCCCTGGAGCAATTAGACGCGACTTCCCTGGTGGCTCAGATGGTAAAACGTCTGCCTGCAATGCGGGAGACCTGGGTTCAACCCCTGGGTGGGGACGATCCCCTGGAGAAGGAAATGGCAACCCACTCCAGTATTCTTGCCTGAAAAATTCCATGGACAGAGGAGCCTGGTGGGCTACAGTCTATGGCGTCGCAAAGAGTCGGACACAACTGTGAGACTTCACTTTCTTCTTTCTTTCTGGTGGCACAGTGGTAAAGAATCCGCCTGCCAGTACAGGAGATGAAAAAGACCCGGGTTCCATCCCTGGGTCAGGAAGATCCCTGGGAGCAGGAAATGGCAACCCACTGCAGTAATTCTGGCCTGGAAAGTTGCCTGGATAGAGGAGCCTGGTGGGCTACCATCCACGGGGTGACAAAGAGTCGGACAATGAGCACTCAGAGCAATTGGAAAGCGGGTAGATTTCCCTTCGGAAGTGCGGGTCAGGAGGGCTGGGTTTTCCTCGGGGTCTGCAGAGACGGCCGGACACCTGGGGGTTCTGTTCTGACTGCAGTGGCTCAGGGTGGGGGCCACAGGTGGACTGGGCCCTCTCCCGGGCCCCAAAGACCTCCGCCCTCGTGCCCGTGGACCTGTGCGTCTGGCTGCAGCCTGGCTTCCATTCCTGCCCCGCTCTAGCAGTGGCTGGAATGCTCTCAGCAGAGTCTTTTATTTTAACCCGTGTCTCCTCAGAGGTTATGTGTAGAATCATGCTGAGAAGTATCATTTTTGTAGATACTTGAGAAGACTTAAACGGGTTTTTGTTCGGATGCAGTGGTAGTTTTCATATGTGTCTTCAAGTGCCTGACTTGTAAGTGCCGTGTCGAATCTTACACGCCTGTTGGTGACACTCAGGCTGCTTGAAGTCAGTCAGTAGCTAGCTTGGCCAGCTTATCTTAAAGATAGAAAGTCGTATGTGTCTAATGATACATCTTGGAATATCAAGCTTATTTTTCATCTTTTATCACTAAATGCACATTAAAGTCGCTCGGTCATGTCCGACTCTTTGTGACCCCATGGACTATACAGAATACTAGAGTGGGTAGCCTTTCCCTTCTCCAGGGGATCTTCCTAACCCAAGGATGGAACCCAGGTCTCCTTCATTGCAGGCAAATTCTTTATCAGTTGACCCACAAAGGAAGCCCATGAATACTGGAGTGGATAGCCTATCCCTTCTCCAGCAGATCTTCCCAACCCAGGGATCGAACCCGGGTCTCCTGCATTGCAGGCAGATTCTTTACCAACTGAGCTATCAGGGATTAAAAGCCAGTAATGCTCAATATAAGGGTGTGGTTGATACTTGTCCACATTCTGGGTCGTGAGCATAGTTGAAGAGAAACCCTCCTCGACTCCCTGGCCGGGTTTCAGAGATGGGAGTAAACAAAGCCCGTCACTGTGTGCTGGATCCCGGGAAGCCCAGCACTTGTGTGCCGAGATCCCTTGCTGTCTTGTAACCTCAGTCTGAATGTGTCCCTCAAGCAGAGGTGACAGCTCCTGTCGAGATGGCCCTCCCCTCGAGATGGGCTCATTCCTGCTCCCAGAACCTTCCCCACTGGCATGTCCAGGCCTAGAGATGGGAACGCCTCTGCAGGCACCGGGAGGCCTGCTGCTCTCATCCCTGTGTCCTGCCTACACCCCGTCATTAAGCTTTGTAAAGCGAAAGTGAAGTCGCTCAGTCATGTCTGACTCTTGCAACCCCATGGACTGTAGCCCAACCAACTCCTCTGTCCATGGGATTCTCCAGGCAAGAGTACTGGAGTGGGATGTCATGTCCTTCTCCAGGGGATCTTCCTGACCCAGGGATCGAACCCCGGTCTCTTGCACTGCAAGCAGATTCTTTACTATCTGAGTCACCAGGGAATAGGCTGAGCTTTGTAAATGGGTCCTTAATAAATTTTCTCCAACTTGAAAGAGTAACGCTTTTCTAGCTAAATGTTAAGGTCACAATCCAGGAGTCTCTGGGGGTCTGACCGTCCCTTCATTCAGAATCCCGCAGTGGTGCTCCTGAACACTCGATTCTGTGTGCAGAGTGTGTGTCAGATAACTGCCCAAACCCGGGGTGGGCTGGCTGTGTACTCAGTGTGTACCCGGTGTGGACCAGGCACTGCCTGTGCCCCTGGGCAGGCTGCTGCTCTGGAGAGGAAACTGGCGGTCGTTTGGACCTGAAGTCGTCTCCGTGTAATTTCTGCCCAGGGCTCTGGTTCTGGGCTCCCTCTGTCTTCTCCGGATCGGGAGCTGCCTTAGCTGTGCTGTCCCAAGGGGCTGGCTGGGCTGAGCTCCCCTTTCCTCCTCTGCAGAACACGCTGGGGTACACCCCTTGCCTGTCAGCAATGCCCCTCTGGCTCCAGCCCTGAAGTGGCTGGCGCTCGGCTCCCTTCAACCTCCCCGGGTGCACCCGTGTCCCTCTCTGCCTTCTCTTCGGACCGGCCCAGTGCGCTGGAGGAAGCATACATGCTGAGGGGGGCTGACCGGGCGGTGGGCACCAGGCCGGAAGGGAAGGCCAGCCATTGCTCCCAAGGCCGGTGTGCCCACTCCCAGGACGAGTTTACAGTGACATCCGTGGGCCAGGAAGCTGCCTGGAGCTTGCAGGGCCCTGAGGCTGGCTTCAGCACCCAGGCCTCTCCCTGGTGAACTGGACTCGAGAGGCGGTGCTCACCCTGGAGGGCTGTCTGCTCGGGATCTGGCCGAGCCCTCCCTGCAGGGCCCCGAGCCTGGGAGAGCAGAATTCTCCTGGGCTTCCCCAATTCAGTTACTGCCTTGGTGTCATGAGGATGGCCGATAATTAACAGTAGGAGTAACACTGGAAGGGAAATATTGTTGAAAAAGGTAATGAGTACCTAGTACCTTAATGAGTCTCCAAAGTGGAGGTAGCGAAATGAAAAGTAATTCTAGTTAAAGCTTTAAAAACAAAAATTCAAGGCCCCTTTCTCTTGCCTGGCACTGTTCCCTTCCCTGTTGTCACACGTGGGCAGTGGGGTCCTTGGGGACCGGGGGGCCCTTGTGTGCACCAGACCCTTGACCAGACTGCGGGGGGTGAGAGGAGCCTGGCTTCACGCAGAGAGGAGTGTAGTCACACAGTTAGAAGTAGAGGCCGGGAAAGCAGGAGGAGAAAGACTTCCTCAACGGAGGGTGCTTGAGCAGAGCTGACAGCAGAGTCTGCTCCGTGGTCCAGCAGCTCCTGGGCACGCTGAGGTCTCTGAAAAGTTGGGCTGAGATGGGATACTTAAACCTGTGCTCAGACACTCAGTCATGTCCAACTCTTTGTGACCCTGTGGACTGTAGCCCGCCAGGCTCCTCTGTCCATGGGACCCTCCAGGCAAGAATACTGGAGTGGGTTGCCATTTCCTCCTCCAGGGGATCTTCCAGACCCAGGGATCAAACCCAAGTCTCTTACGTTTCCTCCACTGACAGGCAGATTCTTTCCACCAGCACCACTTGGGAAGCCTAAAACCTTCTTGTCCTTGTTGTTCGGTCGCTTAGTCGTGTCCTGAGACTCCATGGACTGCAGCACACCAGCCCTCCCTATCCTTCACTGTCTCAAGGAGTTTGCTCAGACTCATGTCCATTGAGTCGATGATGCCATCCAACCATCTCATCCTCTGTCATCTCCTTCTCCTCCTGCCTTTGAGCATCGGGGTCTTTTCTCTTGAATCGGGTCTTCACATTAGGTGGCCAAAGTATTGGAGCTTCAGCTTCAGCATCGGCCCTTCCAGTGAATATTCAGGGTTGATTTCCTTTAGCCCCAATACCTGGGGCTATTTAATTTCGAGTCAGAACGTGGTGAAGGTGACATTTCAAGTTGTCCAGCAGGAAATGGATCGATCATTCAGTACGTGGCTTTAGCACAACTGATCAAACGGTAGAAAAAATTTCATTCTGACTTCTCACCAAAAGCCAAAGTAAACTCTGGTCAATTAAATATTAAATGCAATTAAAATGATCCTAAGAGTATTGGGAGAAAATACAAGCTGATGTTTATTCAGTGTTCGGTGTTGTCTCTGTGAAGCCACTTCCATCCAGGAGTGGAAACTGTTACTACTGATTCTGAGCCATTCTCGTTGTCACGGAAAGTGGAGCCATGAGTGATCTTTTTTCTTCTTTCGGATTCTCTCTGTCTTAAGACATTTTTATATTGTTCTGGAAGTGTTTATACCATTGCCCTATTTTTTATGCTTTGTTTAAAAATTCAATGGAAGTTTTTTTTTTTTTTTTTTTTTTGCTTTTATAATTTAAACCTGACTTTTACATTTGTGAAAGTGATACATGGCTATAATGAGATGTTTACATGGTAGAACACAACCAGGAATAAGTTATTTAAAAACTCATGTTTGGCCCTGCTTCCCTAAATTAACCATTTTAAACATTAATTAAACATTCTTGGCACCTTTCTTTGCACATCTACAGATAGTAAAATAACACATTTGAAATGTCATTCAGTATGAGACGTGCTCTATGTTCTATTTTTAATGAGAGAATTAAGTTTTTCCTCACTTAAACCTATAGCCATGAAATTAAAAGGCGCTTACTCCTTGGAAGGAAAGTTATGACCAACCTAGATAGCATATTCAAAAGCAGAGACATTACTTTGCCAACAACAGTCCATCTAGTCAAGGCTATGGTTTTTCCAGTGGTCATGTATGGATATGAGAGTTGGACTGTGAAGAAAGCTGAGTGCTGAAGAATTGATGCTTTTGAACTGTGGTGTTGGAGAAGACTCTTGAGAGTCCCTTGGACTGCAAGGAGATCCAACCAGTCCATCCTAAATGAGATCAGTCCTTAGTGTTCATTGGAGGGACTGATGCTAAAGCTGAAACTCCAGTACTATGGCCACCTCATGCAAAGAGTTGACTCATTGGAAAAGACCCTGATGCTGGGAGGGATTGGGGGCAGGAAGAGAAGGGGACGACAGGGGATAAGATGGCTGGATGGCATCACCGACTGGATGGACGTGAGTTTGAGTGAACTCTGGGAGTTGGTGAAGGACAGGGAGGCCTGGCGTGCTGTGATTCATGGGGTCGCAAAGAGTCGGACACGACTGAGCGACTGAACTGAAACTGAAACTTATAGAAAAGAATCTGCATTATGACAGAAGGAATTACCGCTCTTTGAGAAAATGTTTCTGTGCTGTAAGAGATATTAGTTCCTGGGGCTTCCCTGGTCATCCAGTGGATTAAGACTCTGCCTGCCAATGCAACAGACGTGGGTTCGATCCTTGGTCTGGGAAAATCTGCTATGGAGCAGCTAAGCCCGTGTACCACACCTACTTGCCCTGCGCACCCCAGAGCCCATGTTCCGAAACAAGAGAGGCCTCCACGATGAGAGGCTCATGCCCCAGAACTAGAGAGTAGCCCCCACTTGCCACAACCGGAGAGAGCCTACAGGCAGCAGTGAAGACCCAGCACATCCAAAAATCTAAGAGAGAGAGAGAGAGAGATACTAGTTCTGTCTAATTAGAGGTCTGATTACAGATGGCTTTGAAGGTAAAACGTGTTTTACGAAGCTGAGCAGACTGAAATCTGCCGGAGTCCAGCCCCCGCAGGATCCAGGGGAACCTGAAGGAAAAACGGCGTCGGCGGATGATTTAGAGAGAGATAAGGAAAGAATATTGTAGATACGAAAATAGAGGAGAGAAAGAGGCTGATATTCCTTGGTTTACATAGAAAGCCAATAAAACTTCGAGACAAGAAGTTCACCCTGTTCACAGAGGCCACAGGTGCCTTCTCGGTCTCCCTCACCCGAGGGAGTGAAGATGCAGAACATCTTCTCATTCAGGTCTTAGAAACCTGGGCAGATAAGTGAATGCAGGGAGCCTCTATGCTCCAAGAGATCAGCCTGAAAAAGAAAGTAAGAGAGAAAAAAAGAGAGAAAAAAGAAAAACACGGGGTGACCAAGCTTTTTCAAGCGAGGCCCAATAGCTTTATTATTAAAAGGTACTTTTATACCTTGTCTTATACATAGAGGGAAATGAAAGATGCAAAGTCATACAGAGTCAGCCCAAACATTACATCTGTTTTGTCTTTATCGAAACCAGGATTATTTTTGCAAACCTTTTCCAAAAACAATATTGTGTACATTATCTTTTGGCCTTGGAGGCCTGTGAACATTTTATGACCCTCTTTTGATGAAGGCTTTTCAACCAGAAAACTTATTTTTCCCTTGAAATGTTTTTTCTTATATTTCTAATCTATGTCAGCCTCAAAAAGTATTAAACAGAGTTACATCTTCAGGAAGCAAAGGTGTAGTGAGTTACAAGAAAGAACCAATTAGCTCAAAAGTCTGATGTGGTTAATTTCAAGGCTACACTTGTTTTTCTTCCTTTCCAACTGTGTTAACTAACGCACTCCCAGGTGCACAGTGGATAAGAGATATGGGAACTTAGCAACAAGCACTGGCCCAATAATGAAATCCTATGCCTAGCACTACTCTAATAACTTTTAACTCTTTACAAGGCTCTATGTTTTAGGCTTTCCATGCCTCTCACAGTTGGGAGGATGTAAATAATCATATGCGTAGCTGCAAGAGTCTGAATATACCTGCCAAGCAAGCTATAATGCTAACAGAGGGGTTTTGATTGGAAATATTCCTCTCATGTCCAGGAGACTTATTAGCTATAGCCCTAAGTTAATTTTTTCCAGAGAAATGTGGTCAGGGTTAGCTAGCTCCCTGTTAATGTCAGAGGAGTTGGTGAAAGTCATGAAATAGTAAAACAGACAGATTTTGGTTTTGGGGTAGATGCTCGAGAAAGCCTAGGGAGCCCGTTGAGTCCTAAAGCCTTGCTTAACAGTTCTCTTCCACATGACCTTGTCATGGGTGGGATCTCCCGTAGTGGCTCCCGGCAGAAATCGTCATGTTTCTCTACCCCATATATTAATGTTAGGCTAGATCAACCGAAAAATCCCAGTAAGAAGAAGAGAGGAGCATGGTTATGTTTCCTCCCTCTCCCGAGCCCATCTCCCCATGTCTCAGCTGCCTGTTATTTTTACCTCAGTGGGGTTTGCAGCCCTGACACTCTGTCGTAACCACGGATCCTGTGCGTCAGTGGATTTAGGGCCTTCATCAGCAGTGTGCTGACAGTGATGCCTTCATTCTTGAGGTTTAGGGTGTCTAGATTTCATGGTCAAGGTGTCTCTTCAAGAAGGGTCCTGAGTGCCTGAGAACAGAAAGCCTGCTTGTCATCTGCACAGTTTAAGGGTGCCGTGGCTGGGCTTAACGCTCTTGGACGCGTTTCCTTTCCTCGGGAGGCTGTGGAGGTTCTTCTGCATATGACAACGCCGTGGAGAAGTGTGAGGCCTGCTTTGCTTTGTCTTTCCTGAAGTTGACGGAAGAATGCCTGCCTTCATCGTGAGTCGTGGTCCCTTAACCAGGATGCATCTCAGTCTTGTTTTCCTGTCTCCTGTAATTCCGTTTCCTTGTCTGTGGAAGATTGTTGCTGAACCCTGAAAGATGCCGGGATTCTTGGCCTCCGGAGGAGAAGGATTCAATCCAGGGCCAGAGACAAGGCTTGATCACTCAGAGCTTTTGGGTAATAAAGTTCTATTAAAGCATAAAAGAGATAGAGAAAGCTTCTGACACAGACATCAGAAGGGGGCAGAAAGACTGCCCCCCTTGCTAGTGTTAGCAATAGTTATATACTCTCCAATTAGTTATTACAATAAATCGAAAGACTGTCCGGAGGTTTGCAAAGATCTTACTAGACCTACTCCCACAATCCGCATTTCAAGATAACAGGATTAGCCAGAAGGCCCTCAGGAAGGAGAAACTGTCGTCAAGCAGGATACATGCCTGCTATATAATCCTTAGCACAGAGTCCAAACCCAGTGGCTAGTTGTGTGATCATCAGTTCCGGGCTTAAAGATAAAAACGTTTTATGTGACTAAGACTAAGGAATGTAGAGAGAGAAAGAAAAAAATTTGTCCTTTCTTCCTCCTTGAGAATTCCAGACCCCTCTCTTCACTTTGAGAGCCCTAGACCACTTTCTCCTCCTTGGGGACCCTGGACTTCTTATCAGTCTGCCTAGGAGTTGACGCTCTCATTTGTTGTAGTGGATTCTTTCATTTCAGGGAGCTTTTTTGGTGTTCTAATTGCTGCTTTGTTACTGATTTCTCTGCTTCTCGGACCTACGTATGGATTTTGTAGGTTTTCTCAATGTATTCGCTGCCCTCTAATTTTTAATGCTTTCGTCGTTAATCTGCTCTCACACAAGCCTTTCCTTTATGTGAGGAATTTGATTTTCAGATGGAGAGCCTCGTTTCCCTCAGCCTCAGTGGCTAATGGAAAGGTAGCTGCCATTTGTTGGGTGAGACAAAATTTTCCTAGCGTGAGACCCTCAGGGCCTTTATTGAAGAGGCCGTGAACAGGAGATGGGGGATGTTCCTGGACTGACCAGAAGTGATGCGGCTGAAGCTCCAGGGCTGTCCCCGCCCTCAGTGGGAATGACACCAGCGTGTACCCTGAGGAGACGTATGGACCGCTTCGGTCAGGTGCGCTGGGGCCGCCCGTGGGCCTGTGTGCTCCGGGACTCCACTGTTGCTATGGAGATGAGGCGGCTCATCACTCCAGCAGGTGCCTCCTCCCTTGCTGTCTGGGGGCCCCGGTCCCTGGAGGAACCTCACAGGGTCCACGAGCCGTTTCCCCTCCCATGAAGGCCCCGGGTGCCTCCACTCCCAGGACATCTTCAGCCTGGCCCAGAGCAGAGGGGGTGCACCCAGGAGAACTCGCTTCAGATTCAGTTCCCTTTGCCTAGTGGTGTGTTGGCTTAAACCGACCTCCCCCTCCTTTTGAAAAATCACCTCATTCTGCCTTCTTAGAGACTCTTCTTTCATTTGCTCTCCGGCTTCTCGGTTCCCTAGGCGTCCGGCTTACCCGTTGTTAAGCGCGTCTGTCTCGTCGTGTAGTTTGTTTGCAGTTACAAGTTGGCTCAACTTTTATTTTGACACCTTCCAGCTGGACTGAGAACCCTTCCCCATGTTGCTCTGAGCCTTCTCAGACTTTGCTGGTTATTTTTGTTTAATGTTCCCCTGTTTCCCTTCCTCCAACTCTTCTCTCATCCCTCCCAAGGCATTTATGACATTTAAACATAGTATCAGGGACACCTTTTACTTGAATTTCCTGCAGCACTTTAAAAAATCCTCTTCCTGCTTAGCACCGTTAAGATGTTTCTGGATATTTCTGGGTCTTTAGAAACCAGTGACTGTGGACTCTGGGACGGAGGTGGGGCTGCAGCGTAGGCTGTACTGGGTGGGCAGGGGACCAGCCCAGCCCTGCTGTGTATATGCTGTGCCAGGCTGCCGACTGGGGCCTCGATTTGGGAGGCCCTTTGTCTTCTTTGTGTTCCCGGAAGGAAAGCTTGCATAGCTCACCCAGCCCCGTCCCCCACCCAGCCTCTCCCCCACCTCTCCCTGGGCGGGCAATTCTCTGATCAGACTCCGATGTCATCCCCCAAAAGTTTCTGGTACACATGTTTGAGAAATGGTAATCTATATCATTCACCTTATTTCCATAAAGGTCTCTCCGGGGCCTAATAGAGGCTGTTTTTAACCTCATTTGAGCCACAGATTATGTAGAAACGTGTTCAAGAGAAGAAAACCGTCAGTTGGCAGTGGTCTCATTTGCTGTCCCGACATGGGCCCCAGGAGTGTGTGTCCCCGTGCCATGGTCGAGGGTCACTATTGACTCTCATGCCTCAGCGCCTCAGATCGTGGCATCCAGGAGTTGTGAGCCCTTCAGCGTGGGGTGCGGGAGGGGATAGGACCCACCAAGCCAAAGAAGGTTGCTTTCTGAAGCCCGATTCTGATGGGCCCTTGTCCCTGTCTGTTCCCCGTGTCTCCCTGGTGTCCTCGCCCACCACAGGGAGACACTGGAGCCTGGCAGGCTGTTTCATGCTTTTTCATTCGCACGGCACATGGTTAAAGCCTCAGTAGGCTTTCTTCTCATCCCCGATGTTCCTATAGAGCAGACTGGCTGAGACAAGAACTGTGATGTGATTCCCTTGCATTCGCACCTTCTCGGCCGGGAGAGCCCTTGCCCCAGTCCTCTCCACCTGCAGGGCGTCCACTCGCCTGTCTAGGCTCGGCCTGGATGCCGCCTTGACCTTGGTACCCGTCCCCATCGTCCATCAGAAAGCAGCCACATCCCCGCCACCCTCCTTTGCCTCATTAGACCTCTTCCTGCCGTTTCTGACCTGCCGTGCCTCCCCCTCTCAGCTGCCCATTCCTTGCTGTCAAGTCCCTGACGTGGGCAGGGTGACCAGTTGTCCCAGTTTGCTCTGAGGCATTTACTGGGTGGTGGGCTTTCAAAGCTAAACTCTGGAGAATCCCAGGAAACCTGGATGGTCCCTCTACAGACCCACACGTGGTTATTCTTACTCCAGTGAGAATTATGCATCGCACAGCAATGGGACTCAGTGTTTGTCCACTTGTCTTTCAGAGGATGCAGTCCAGAGAGACCTGCTTTGAAAGATAGGAAAGTTTGTAAAATTATCAGACAGATGGTGCTGGTGCTCCTCCCTGGGAGGCAGCGTGTGTTGCCCGCTGTGTAGATAGTTTTAATCATGCAGTCTCCAATCAGACGGAGACCTTCTCAAGGGCAGAAACGGCTTACTCGATTCTTAAGACTTCTTGTTTGCTGAATGAAGCAGGAAGCAGTGAATGAATGAATGGAGTGGGCCTGGACGTGGCCCTCAGAATAAATTCTGCTTTGCCTTTTCAGGAAGCCGGAGCCGGTGAATGAGAAGTGAAGGTCCAGTGTGTCTCTGTTTTATTCCTTGAAAACAGGAAGTCCTTTGATGGATTTTAAAATGCCAACAAAGATGTTGCTAGAAAAAACAAGGATGCTTTTTATTCAGGCTCAGTGGGTGACCCTCTCCTGATCCTTCCTGGGATGGATTTTTCCCCCGAGTGAGCATACTTTAAAGCACAGTTTTTCAGGCGCCTGATGCTGTGTGTGCTTTTATTCTGCCCTAGCCAAGGGAGTCCGAGGATTCTCTGGCAGGTTTGCAGAAGGAGTCTTTTATGTACAGAGAAGTTTGTCCCCCGTGGGTGATAGCTCAGTCTGCAGGGGCGGGGCTGGAAAGCTCTCAGTTTTGAAGCAGGAACAGCACCCCAGCCCCATTCCTGGTCTCTTGTCCGCTTCTCAGAGCCCCACATTCAGTCTGGTTTCAGAGTCAGATCTTCTCTTCCTTCTTCTGAGACGAGAGAGAATTTGCAGAGCCAAGGCTCTGAGCAGGTGAAGCCTGTGCCTCTTGCCTGGGTCAGTAGACTCTTCCCCGGTACTTCTTCCCTCTGGAATTCTCTCCTCCTCCTCCTCTCCACACCGCAATGCTGCACATCCCTCAGGGTGCCAGCCATTCCGGCCCGCAGGACGGTCATCCTTTCGGAATTCCGTGTACTTTTTCATCAGTGCCACGAGCTTCCTGATGATTTCATTTGAGCTCATCTATTTCTTAAGAAAGTTTGTGAGGGCAGGAACCATGTCTTCTCTGATCTTTCCAGCAACCCCAGGTAGGCAGCCCCTCCTCCTTGATGTCGTGATAAAAATCACTGGATAAATTGGCCTCTGCAGTTAGAGCTCAGAGACTCTGAAACTCTGATGTGGGTGATTGTCTAGTGGTTCAGGGAGGTTGCAACACAGAAATAAAGGAATGAAGCGGAAGGACAAGCAAGGTATCAGCATTTCCCAAAATATCATCCTGCCAGTAGAATTGTATAAAGAAGACTAAGAGCCGAAGAATAGATGCTTTTGAACTGTGGTGTTGGAGAAGACTCTCGAGAGTCCCTTGGATAGCAAGGAGATTCAACCAGTCAGTCCTAAAGGAAATCAGTCCTGAATATTCATTCGAAGGACTGATGCTGAAGCTGAAACTCCAATACTTCAGCCACCTAATGGGAAGAAATGACTCATTGGAAAAGACCCTGATGCTGGGAAAGATTGAAGGTGGGAGGAGAAGGGGGCAACAGAAAATGAGATGGTTGGATGGCATCACTGACTTGATGGACGTGAGTTTCAGCAAACACCTCGAGATAGTGATGGACAGGGAAGCCTGGTGTTGCTGCAGTTCATGGGGTAGCAAAAGAGTTGGACACGACTTAGCAGCTTAAACAGCAGCAAAGTAGAAACGTACCTTTAAGTTGCTTTCAGAAATCTGCTGAAATGCTGCAGAGACACTTATATATACCATCAGCCACAGAGTGGGCAGTGAGGAGCAGGAAGGGAGTCCACCCACTCGGGGAGGGTGCCGTCCAGCAGCAGCACTTCTGGCTTGTTGCCTCCCTCACTGCCATGACGCTGGGTGTCCCCAGGGTTTCTGGAGCCCCCCCAAAGAATAAATGTCTCTTAACCTTTGCTTGTTCAGTCTCTAAGACTATTTTGTGTTGCACACACAAGAAAAGGCAAGGACGAGGAGTCCAGTCTCGCCCTTGCTGGACTTCAGTGTTCTCATCTGTGCAATGGGCTCTGTCTTCCGTCCTTCATAGACTTCTTGTGACAGAGAAAGGGACAGCCCCAGCGCTCTTCTGGACATTGTATCCCTGCCCCAATAGGCCAGACCTGAGGCAGGTTGAGCCTGCAGCCTCTTGCATCTTGCATTTTCATTGACCAGATCTACATGTTTAAATTCCGTGGTTTTCTTGGTAAGAGAAATAGGAATACGGACGCTGGGACGAGCCAGCCAGAGTGTCCTGTCCCCTGCTCTGCTTTGCTGGCGGCTCATTCCTGAGGGACCCTTTTGCACTTTACAGACAGACATTTGTTTGGGCTTCGCCTGTCGTTGTGGACCTAGGACCAGACTTCCGTGTTTTGTTTTCCAGGGAGATGTCCATCCAACAGGACGGGAGGGTTCACCTCACTGTCGTTTACTTTGGAAAAGAAGAAATGGATGAGGTCAAAGAAATACTTGAGAACACTTCCAGGTGAGTCCGAGGTGGAGCTGTGGTCGGGAGTCTGTGACCTGAGCCTGGGAGGAGGTACCTGAGCTCGTACAGGCTGTTTTATGTCCTTACCGCTCCCAGCGGCCCGACCCAGGACAGTGACGGGCTGGCCTTGTGTGTGTTAGGGGATTGAGGGGTTGCTTCTGCGCCCTTCTTCCTGGGGACTGCACACCTCGCATGCATCCTCGTAGTGGGGCAGTGACTCGGACAGGCGGGCAACAACAGCCCAGAGTGGCCTGGGTGGGGGACAGGGCTTCTCTGACCCACCGTGTGAATGGCAGGTGTGAGGACTGCACTCGGCAGGGATGGAGTCGGGGAGCACGGCCATGTGGGGAGCTGCTTCTCAGCCCCGCTCTTCAGGGCTCCGTCTCATCTACTTCGCAGATGGGCTCACCCTCCGACTCTCTCATTCTGCGCTTTGAGATCAGAGAGGGGTGGGCAGTGATGACTGGGGCAGGCCCTAGAGTCTCAGAAGCTGTTGGACCAGCACCTGTGGACGGAGGCTTGTGGGTTTCTACCTCATTCATCAGTTACGTGGGGAGTAAGTGCACCAAAAAAACAACAGAGAGGGGTTTTTTCCCCTACCCAAATAAGCGAACAAACATATATTTAATGAGTACACATCGGTGACATTTCCTGCTTATGAGGAGGCTGGTGGTGCTGTCTGCTCACTCATCCTGGTTTGCAGCCGCAGGTGAATGACCAGGTGGGTGGTTTCTCTGTGCGTACATCTTGGAGGGTGGTCAGAGGTGCTGGGGGCGGAAGTCATCTGAGTAGGTTCACTGGTTTGAGTATAAACACGTCCCTCCGTTTTCAATCTCTGGTCAAAGCATAAGATGCTGAGACTAAGTGCGCTCTTTGTGTTTATTTTCAGGCTTTGTTACTAAGTTTGTATTACCGAGCACAAGATCAGAATGGTAGTAATTACTCAGACCTCTGAAGCAGTGCACTGGTCAGATTCTGTCCACACTGACTTTTGTAAATGAAGTTTTATTGGCTCGAAGGCCTGCTCACCTCTTTCTGTATCGTTTATGGCAGTTTTCATACTCAACTGCAGAGCTGAGTAGTTATGACAGAGACAGCGTAACTCACAAAGCTAAACTTTTTACTGTCTGGTCCTTTATAGAAAAAGTTTGCCAACCTCTGTTCTAAAGCAATAAGGAGTTAAAAGAGTTTAAAACTAGTACCAGTTTAAAGCCGTGGCGCCTGCCGAAGGGAGATCAAAGGGAATAAAATAATTGAATATCCTAAACGTAAATGAATTAGAAATCTCTCGACTCCAGCGCGTTGCAGTATCCTTTTCATCTCTACTTGGGAGTGAGGAGCGGGAGTTATTGGAATTCATGTCCTCTGCTGGTGGATAGGTTTTAACATCTCTGCAGGTAGGCACGGGAGGTGTGGATCTTTTTCACGCCTTCCAGATGATTCTGACATGCAGCCAGGATTGAGAACGATTGTCTAGGAAAGTGGAGGTCCCTCCAGGGCCTGCCTGAGCTACCTCCTTTAAGGGTATTTTAAGTAGAGGTCCAGGTGACTCTATAGCACAGTCAGGCTGGGTCTGGCATCTCCCAAGGACATCAGAAGACGATCAGACATTTGCTGATAGATACCTCAGGCCGACTTTAGACGAGTCTGATGGACAAATGGGAGGCCACTGAGGCCGTGTTACAGGAAATGCTCTGTCCAGTGGCCGGAGTGCCTGGGACTCTATCAAGGCAGTTTCTTCCATATCACATTACCTGGCGGGCTGAATTCACACTCAGAGGGTTGTGTGGTCAGCCAAGAATGAACAGAATCTGAACAAGGACAGTACAGTGATTCCCGGGGTAGGGATGGTTTGGGAAACTCCCAGAGACAAAGCTAGCCCTGAAGGGGACTTCATGCTGGAGCCTGAGCCAGTCTTTGAAGCAAGGCTGCAGAAACTTGCTGCCTCCCCGCTCTGATCACCGGTGATACTGCGGTGTTGATGCCACGGAGGCCGTGGGGCGTGTTCTGCCCCCTCCTGGGAGTTGCTTTAGGAATGCCCTTTCCTCTGCCGCCAGCCTGAGCTGGTTCCCCATGGCTGCTGCGTGCAACCCCATGGAGCAGATGGAGTTCCTCGTCACCCGCTGTACCCGCTCGGGTACCCAGTCTGGTCCCCAGGCCGGCTCTTACCTCTCCCGTCGTTTTGACAGCTCAGTGCCCCGCAGCCGCACGGGGGCGCAGTTCACCCTTCGTCCTCACTCGCCGTGTTCCCTTAGGTCTGGGTTCCCTCCACCCTCGTTCCTGCTTCCTCTGGAGCTCCCCCTGCCCTGTCCTGCCCTCTCAGCTCTGACCACCCTCTCCCTCAGCATCTCTCATACACGCTTCCTGGTGTGTGTTTCCACTGTCCTGGCTAGTCTATCTGCTGCTAGCGTGGTACCGCGTCTGGTGCTTCTGTGACTCCAGCCCTCAGCACAGGGCCTTACTCAGTTTTAAAATGTTCAGTGTTTGTCCTTTGGGAGAAGGACAATGCCCAGCGTGTAGTAAATTTGTACACAGTAATCTATGTAAAACACATAGAAGAAGCTTTACTTAACTCCTATTTTCATCATTCTCTTAAGATGCTAAAACTTTAATTAAAATGCATCTCATCTTTGAATAATATTAAACTGTTATTATTAAATATTAAATTAGTAAATGTTAGATCATTGTTATTATTAATAATTATTAAACCATTGTTATTAACATGAATGGTACCATTTAATGTTTGCACCAGCCCTGTAAGATAGAAGCTGTTATTAACCCCCCCGCCCTTTTTTTTTTTTTCTGCACGGCACGTGGGATCTTAGTTCCCAAACCTGTGCCTGCTGCAGTGGATCAATTGAGTGGATCCACTCAATCACTGGAACTCCCTGACCCCATTTCTTAGATGAAGAAGTGGAGGTTTAGAGAGGTTGGTACTCAGCCTGCCGCTCCTGATCCGGGGGACGGTCAGAACCTCATCTGTAACTTTCAGATTCCTAGTCTTAACATCCCAGCAGATTCTCACTCCAAAAAGCAATAGCTGTTCATTGAAAATAGTAAGATTTGAAAGCAGTTTCAATGAAATTTATTTCACTTGGCTATCAGCATTGTGACAAAACTATTCTAAATCTAGCTAATATATACGTATTTTAAGAATGTCTTGAAAAAGTCTAGCTCAGTGACTGGCGTGCAGCGTCTATGCTTACTCCGTCGAGCTTTCTATTTCCGTGGACAGCTGCATAGCAATGTTTTCCAAACTGCAGTTTGTGATTCATTAGAGGGCTGTAAAATTGATTTGATTTGAGTGGATTGTGTGCAGTGTTTAAAAAAAAAAACCAAGATAGAATAGGATAGAAGATTATCAAAATGTATCATGAGTAGTAAAGATTATTGTTTCATGAAACTTTAATTTCAGAGAGTGTGTGTGTAGAGGGGTTGCTGTGTGATGATGTATAATATATCCTTTTGTAAGGATAAGCGTTGTGGTCAAAATATTTAGAAGCACTGACATGGAGATCCCATTAGTTTGAGAGAGGATCCAGGCCTAAGATCTCAATAACCATTTTCTAGTCTCCCCTTGGGTTTCCTTGGTGGCTCAGTGGTAAAGAATCCACCTGCCAATGCAGGAGATGTAGGTTCAATTCCTGGGTTGAGAAAATCCCCTCGAGAAGGAAATTTCAATTCACTCCAGTATTCTTGCCTGGGAAATTCCATGGACAGAGGAGCCTGCAGGCTACAGTCTATGGGGTCACAAAAGAGTCAGGCTGAACTTAGTGACTAAAAAACAACAATAAAACAGCAACAAATTAGTTCTCAGTAGATTATTTTTATTCCACAGAGTTTTTCATACTTGTTGTTGTTCAGTTGCCATGTCGTGTCTGACTCTTTGTGACCCCATGGACTGCAGCAACCCAGGCTTTCCTGTCCTTCAGTATCTCCCAGAGTTTTCTCAAGTTCATGTCCATTGAATTGGTGATGCCATCCAACCATCTCATCCTCTGTTGCCCTCTTCTCCTTCTGCCTTCTATCTTTCCCAGCATCAGGGTCTTTTCAAATGAGTCAGCCGTTCGTATCAGGTGGCCAAAGTACTGGAGCTACAGCTTCAGCTTCAGTCCTTCCAAAGAGTATCCAGGGTTGATTTCCTGTAAGATTGACTGGTTGATCTCCTTGCAGTCCAGGGGACTCTTAAGAGTCTTCTCCAACACCATAGTTCAAAAGCATCAATTCTTTGGTGCTCTGCTTTCTTTACTGTCCAGCCCTCACATCTGTACATAGCCTTGACTATACGGACCTTTGTTGGCAAAGTGATGTCTTTGCTTTTTAGCACTACGCCTCAGCTAGTCTCAAATTACAGCCTAGCTCAGTGGTTCTCAAATATAAATGTACTTTAAATAACGTGGAGTGCTTTTTAAAATGCAGATTCCTGAGCTCCAGCCCCAGAAATTCTGAGTTGTTAGGTCTGAGATGAAGCCTCAGAATCAAGACTGAGTTCAGCTTGTGATGTTGATGTGAGTGGTCCATGGCCCGTATGGGGAGTTCTAGCCTAGGGGACCCACTCCCACTCCACTATTCTTGCCTGGAGAATCCCATGGACGGAGGAGCCTGGAGGGCTACATTCCATGGGGTTGCAAAGAGTTGGACATGACTGAGCAACTAACTCACACATACATAGCCTGGGGACATTTGTCTGGAGCTGTATGTTAGAAAGTTTTTAAAAACCGTACTGGTAGATGGATTTGCATGAGTTTTAATTTACTGAGTGGCGTCTTTGTCCAACCGTGAGGACAAGAAGGCAGCTTTCAGAAGGACAGTCTGGGATGGAAGCACTGGAGCCAAGACCCTGCCTGCAGCCGTGTGCCCGAGAGGGTTTCGTGTGTGCTGTCAGGAACCAGTCTTTGTTGCCGTGGTGTTGTCTGCATTTCATGCCCCTTTGAAGGGACTTGTTTGATGTGTATCTTCAGGAGCAATTTATTAGAATATCCCTAAAGAAAACTGGGGAGAAAGTTGTCTGAAATTTGAGCGTAATTGTTACTGTAATATTCTTCATAAACAAGGAGGTTTCATTTTATCTATTTACTTTTTAGTATTTATTTGTCTGTGTCAGATCTTGCTGCACGTGGGCTCTTCATTGCGGCGTGCAGGCTTCTGTCTAGTTTGGAGGTGGGGGCTTAGCTGCCCTGCGGCATGTGCGGGATCTTAGTTCTCTGACCAGGGATCAAGTCCCGTATCCCCTGTGTTGGAAGGCAGATTCTTGATCGCTGGACCACCAGGGAAGTCCCAGCAAGGACTTTTTTAGATAAGAGTCTCATCTGCTAAAATGAAAAACGCTACAAGGTGAATGCCTTTCTAGAAGATAAAGAGTTCTGGACACTGGGAAGTGCCTCACAAGTGAAGGGAGCTTCTCAGGCCTGTGGCCATCTCACCCAGCATCTACCAGAGAAGGGACTAAGCGCCACTCTGCTTGGTGACCACTTCTTTGCACAGATGTGACTGTTAGGCGTTCCAAGTTGTTCTTTGGGGGATTTGAGCATGGCATATAGATTGTAGTATCGTGATAGTGTTAAATTTCTTGAGTGTAAGTGCATCACTATTTTGTTATAAAGGAAAGTATCTTGGTCCTTATTTTTGAAAGTGAAGTTGCCATGATGCCTGTAACCTCAAATGGTTCAGAGGAAGGAAATACAGCCAAATTTTAACACTGGATGAATCTGGGTGGATGGTATATAGGTACTTTAGTATGCTTACAACCTTCCTAATGGTTTAAATTTTTCCAAGTAAAAATTAGAGAAATATGCTATGAAAAAAATTAAATGAAATTCAGCTCATGCAATGGAATATAATGCAACAGGTTTTTTTTTAAGGCTGTATCAGTGAAATGGTGAAATAAAGACCTTGCAAAATTCTCCTCTGTAAAAGTAATGAGAAAATTCATAAAAATCATCAGAATCACCTTTTGTAAGACTATGGAAATTAAAGCTTGGAACAGACTAGAAAGTGCTTCTCTATATCACTGAATCTCGGTGTGAACAGGGAGCTTTGGGAACTTTAACTTGCCCCTTTTCCACCCCTCCCCCCACCTTCAGCTTGTCAATAACCTTGACGGTCAGCAGCCCATAGGAGTCACAGCTTGGCAGACACTGGGAGCCAGTATATGGCTGGAGCTCCTTGAGAGCATTATTCTCAGAGAATTGTCATTAGTTGACCTGCCTGGGGATTTCCTTGGGAGATCCTCCTCACAAGCCTGTCTTCATTTGACCCGACTCAGAGCCCTCACAGTGGAACCTTTTATCCAGAGATGTTTGTCAGAAAACAGTTACAGGCAGTCTTTAACATTGCGGCTTCCTGAAGTGGTAGAAAAGAGCGGGGGCGAAAAACAGACTAACCAAAAAGCTCAGGAGGTGAGTCTGAGCAGTGCGACCTCCAAAGGGGCTGGGAAAGCTCCAGCACCTTCCTGGGGATCCAGAGGCTGTGCTCATACCTAGGAAAGACCTGAGCAGGCCCTTACTTTGACCCCTGACTGACCTTGAGATTCTTCAGGAAGTAATGGCTCAGGTAAGTTGTCCCCTGCTGGGCTGTTGTGTGTTGATGGCATGCCCCCCTTCCCCCCCCCCCCCGTTCATAAAGTCCCCACCATTCGCAGAGTCCCCTGGCAAAGACTGGGAGACTTGGTTTCAGGCATTTAAGGAAACCCTTGACTAATCACTATCTTACCACTAAGGGGTCACACACAAGAGTACAGTTTACAGAACTAGTTCAGGAAAGTCACTAAACAAACAACAACAGCAAATGGCAACGATGCCTGCGACAGGTGGAGAGCCTCATTTCCAGGGCTGCCATATTACATTATTGAAATGTTTCGCTTTACACACAAAAAATATGAGGCATGCAGAGAAATAAGAAAGTACGGCTCACGTGCAGGGAACGAAATCTGTCGTTAGAAATTGTTCCTGGGGAAGCCCAGGCTAAGCCCAGGTGTCATCCTTAATAGCCAAAGACACGAAGTCAGCTGTATTAAATATGTTCAAGGAATGAAAAGAAACCACGTTTAAAGAAGTAAAGAAAAATACAAGAGCCTTGTCTCACCAAATAAGGCGAGATCAGTTAAAACAAGAACCAAATAGAAAGTCTTGAGTTGAAAAGTACAATATTTAAAATAAAAACTTCATTCTGGGGCCTCAAGATCCGGTCTGAACAGGCAGAAGAAAGAATCAGTGAACTTTAGTCAATTGATACGATACAGTTTGAGAAACAAAAATACAACAGAATAAAGTAACTGAGTAAACCTCAGAGACCTGTAGGATACCGTCAAGCATGCCAGCATAGACATACTGGGAGATATCCGATCCAGAAAGAGGAGAGACGTAGAGGCAGGAAGAAATATCTGAAGAAATAATGGCCCCAGACTCCCTGTATTTGATGAAAACATTAAACTACACATCCAAGAGGCTCAAAAACTCCAAACAGGAAAACTCTTAAGAAATGCAACAAATAGTCGAAAGACAAAGAGTAAAAGAATCTGTGTTACTGAGTCCAAACTTGTATAGCCCACCACGTTGTAGGCCAGTAAATTGAGAGATGCTGTGTTGGGGCAAGGAATAGTGGCTTTATTTTCAAAGCCAGTGGGTGGTGGACTAATGTCCCAAAGAACCATCTTCCTCCAGTTAGGATTCAAGTTCCTTTTTTACTGAAAGGGGAGGGGATGTGGTTGGTTGTTGCAAAACCTCTTGGTGTTGGAATCCTTTGTTCTTGCAGCTGTTCAGGTAGGCCAGGTCAGAAACTTTCAACAAGACAAGTTGGTTCTTATTTAACCAACTGATTCTTTCTTCCAATATGGAGTTAGATTTGTTCTCCTCTATTTACATAAGCAGCAGCAGTGAAGCAACTCAACAGGTCCAAGGAATCCTTTATAAGATAGAAAGTGGGATGGCATATTCAAAGTGCTGAGAGTAAAGTTCTATCAATCAAGAATTCTATATTTAGCAAAACAATCCATCAAAAATAAAGGAGAAATTAAGACATCCTCAGTTGAACAGGAACTGAGAGAGTTTGTCACTGGTAAATAAGAAATAATGAAAGGAGTATTTGTGGCTGATGGGAGAAGACACTAGACATAAACTCAAATCCATACAAAGAAATACAGAGTGCCAGAAAAGTAACTATGTAGGGAAATAGAAGACACAGTAAAAACGTATTTTTTGTGTGTAGCTTTTTTCCTATCTCATTTAATAGATAACTGCATAAAGCAGTAATAATACATCTGTACTGATAATGGCACAACTGATTTTTATGTTAATTTGTTTCCCGCAACGTTACTAAACTCATTTATTAGTTCTTAATGGGTTTTTGGTGAAGTCATTAGGGTCTTCCATATATAGTATCATGTCATCTGCAAATAGTGAGTTTCATTTCTTTCTTTCCAAGATGGATGTATTTTATTTCATTTTCTTGCTTAATTACTTTGCTAGGACTTCCAATACTGTGCTGTATAAAAGTGGCAAGAATGGACCTCTTGTCTTGTTCCTGACCTTTGAGGAAAGGCTGTTACATTTTTACTGTTGATTATGATGTTAGTGGGCTATCCTGGTGGCTCAGACGGTAAAGAATCTGCCTGCAGTGTGGGAGACCTGAAGAATCTGCCTGCAGTGTGGGAGACCTGAGTTCGATCTCTGGTTTGGGAAGATCCCCTGGAGAAAGGAGTGGCTACCCATTCCAGTATTCTTGGCAGGAGAACTCTATGGACAGAGGAGCTATAGTCCGTGAGGTCCAAAGAGTCGGATGCGACTGAGTGACTTTGAGAGAGAACGATGATGTTAGCTGTGGACTTATAGAATGTGGCCTTTATTATGTTTAGGTACATTCCTTCTATTCCTAATTTGTTGAGCGTTTCTATCATAAAAGGGTGTTTGAATTTTTTCTGCATCTATTGAAATGATAATAAAATTTTTATTTTTCATTCTGTTAATGTGGAGTATCACATTTTATTAATTTGCAGATGTTGAACCATCCTTGCATCTTAGGGATAGATCTCTCTTGATCATGGTGTGTGATCCTTTTAATGAACTTGTGAATTCAATTTGCTAGTATTTTGTTGAAAATTTTGCATTATGTTCAGGGATGTTGGCTTGTAGCTTTCCTTTCTTGTTGTGTTTTTGTTTGACTTTGGTATCAGGGAAACTTGGCCTCATAACTTTGGCAATGTTCTCCCTTCAATATTTTGGAAGCATTTGAGAAGGAGTCACATTAATTCTTTAAATATTCAGTAGAATTCATCTGTAAAGTCAGCCACCCCTGGGTTTTTATTTGGGGAGATTTTTGACTACTGATTCAGTCTCCTTGTTCATTATTTGTCTGTTCAGATTTTCTATTACTTCATGATTCAGTCTTGATAAGATGTATGTTTCTAGGAACTAATCAATTTCTGTTATCTAATTTGTTGGTATGTAATTGTTCACAGTTGTCTCATGATATTTAGTATTTCTGTGGTATCAGCTGTAATGTCCCCTTTTTGTTTATAATTTTGTTGATTTCAGTCATTTCTGTTATTTTTCAAGATAATAAGCTGAAGGTTTGTCAATTTTGTTTATCTTTTCAAAAGAAACTTGCTAAAGCAACTGCATAAGCAGGCTTGTATATAAACTCAGAAACTAGAGAACTCTAAATTGTTTTAAATGCCTGCTATGGAAAACGAGCTAGGAATATGCTTAGCTTTAAATTATTTACTATATTCATATCCCTTTAGTAAGTAGAAGTCATAAGCAATGTCAGTATTCAGGGATGTTAGATTTAAATTTTTAAGTTATACATTAAATATATATTTCTGTGTAAATTTTTAAATGTGCTTTTTTTTTTTTTAAATGAAGAGCTTTTGTGGGAAGTGTCACATTAAGATAATTTCCTTGCAGCGGTCAGAAGATATTGATATTAGAGTAGATCACATTAGACAGCAAGATCTTCTATCATTTTTAAGCCAGCAGTTCTAGGAAATGCAAGTCAATTAGAGAAATTAAATCTCCGTTGAAACAGTAGCTTCCTCAGGTCATTTTAACCTCTGTCAGCAAGACTATGCCTAACTTGGAGGAGACCCCATGCATCAGACTTATATTAAGAGAAAGGAATTGAAGGAGAAGCTCAAGAATTTTGTCAGTCAATAATTACAGTTCAAGAAGAAAAGAGAAGAAATAATTATAAGTAATCCTGGGGCCATCTGGAACTGCAGACTTTGATTCATACAAAGAAATTACATAGTAAAAAATGTGATGCTGTGAAAAACCCCGTTTCTTACAAGGCAGTAACTCTTGTCGTTTCTGTGTTCAGTTGCTTAGCCGTGTCCGACTCCTCGCAATGTCAAGGACTCTAGCCTACCAGGCTTCCTCTTGTCCATAGAATTTTTCAGGCAAGAATACTGGAGTGGGTTGCCATGCTCTTCTCCAGGGGATCTTCCCGACCCAGGGATCAAACTTGCATCTCTTGCGTCTCCTGCATGGGCAGGCAGATTCTTTACCACCAGCGCCACCTGAGAAGCCCTTGTTACTCTGGACATGCCGCTAGATACTACATTTCTTTGTATGGATAAGTGAAATATTTCAAACCAAATTACATGTTATTTTCCGCAGTGCTCTTTTTTTTTTTTTTACTGACATATTTGTGATCTTCTGTAAAGCTTGGGTTTGTGCCTGAGAAAGAGTTGACTGGGGCGTCTTCCTGATTGGGGAGGGAGACCCACCCCAGAGGACGAGGTGGTGTCCTGGGGCAGCGCCTCCCACAGGCCCTGGGTCTGAGTCCATGGACTCATCTCCTGACTCATCCAGTGTTTACGGAGGTGCTCTGTGTCCCGTGGGCACTGTTTACTGCAAGCGCTGATAACCCCTGACGATAGAGGTAAGGACAGCCCCTGTCCTGCAGGGTTTAGAGGACAGGCCTGGGGGGTCAAGTGCACAGGGCGAAAGATAAGGCACTGGGTCCCGGAGGATGGAGGACGGACTGGCCCTGACGCCTGGGGGCCCAGAGAGGACACCTCATCCCACGGGAGGGTGGGAGGGGATGCCGCTCGACAGGGACCACGAGGATCGGGGGGGATCTTCTCTGGAGTCCGTGGAGGAAGTGGATCCCCGGGGAGGAGACCGCGGAGCTGACGCAGGAGGTCCCTGCATGCCCGTCCTCTGGCGGAGAGGGTGGGGATGGACAGAGCTCAGCACGGCCCCCCGCCTGTGCGCCTCTGCATCTGGGCTGCGGCCTGTGGTCATGCTGTGCACGTCCCCACACCCACGGCCCACTGCAGCAAGTCGGTGTTCCGTATTGAACACGCCCTTGCTTTTGCACAGCCTCTTTGTACACGGTCCCCGCGCCACCAGCAGGAGCTGGTGCCCACTCCAGTATTCTTGGGCTTCCTTGGTGGCTCAGCAGTAAAGAATCCACCTGCAGTGTGGGAGACCTGGGTTCGATCCCTGGGTGGGGAAGATCCCCTGGAGAAGGGAACGGCTACCCACTCCAGTATTCTGGTCTGGAGAATTCCATGGACTGTAGAGTCCATGGGGTTACCAAGAGTTGGACACGACTGAGCAACTTTTTCACTTTCACTTCAGACCAGGGTTTGGGGAACCAGGGGACGGAACAGATGAGACTGACCTCTGTGTGGGGCACGTGTGCCCCCCCAGCCCCCAGCACCCCAGACCTGCAGCTCTTGCTCAGTCATCTCCCTGCCGCTCGCTCAGCCCCCAGGCGGCTTATCCTCCCCACTGTCAGTTCAGTAAGAAGGTGAAAGTGCTAGTCGCTCAGTCGTGTCCGACTCTTTGTGACCCCACGGACTGAGGCTACCAGGCTCCTTCGTCCATGGGATTTTCCAGGCAAGAGTCCTGGAGTGGGTTGCCACTGCCTCCTCCAGGAGATCTTCCTGACCCAGGGATGGAACCCGGGTCTCCCGCATTGTAGGCAGACGCATTACCGTCTGAGCCACCAAATATACATAATTTATTTATTTTTGGCTGCGCTGGGTCTTCCGTGCTGTGAGGCCTTGTCTCCAGCTGTGGCGAGCGGGGCTACTCTTTGCTGTGTTGCTCGGGCTTCTCGCGGCGGGGCCCCCTCTTGCTGCGGTGCCTTCTCTCGCGGGGGTGCCTTCTCTCATTGGGGTGCCTTCTCTCATTGGGGTGCCTTCTCTCCTCAGCGGTGCCCTCTCTCGCAGCGGGGCCTCCTCTCGCGGCGGGGCCTCCTCTCGTTGCAGGGCACAGGCTCAGTAGTCGTGGTGCACGGCCTTAGCTTCTCTGTGGCATGTGGGACCCTCCTGGATGAGGGCTTGAACGCGAGTCTCCCGCGTTGGCAGGCAGATTCTTTACCCTGCGCCACCAGGGAAGCGCTGGTAGTTGAGTGTCTAACACTGCCGGTATTATTTTGACTATTCCCCGTGACTCGACTTTGTGTGAATGTGTGACATTCCACATAGTAAGTAGCAAGTACGCTATCTGTGTGAATATTTGGAATGTCAGCACCGATAAACTGTAGGCTATTTGGGACGAAAATCCTGCGTGTCTTTTAACGCAATTCAGGGACCTGCCTTCCTCTACTCTTGGCAGAAGTTACTTGCTGTTGTTCAAATAGGAAGCATTTTTTCTATTTGAAACCTCTAATGACAGACTTTGGGAAGCCTCTGGGAGGAGGCACCTGAGTCATGGGTCAGATACATCTGAACCGGGATTTGACGCTTCAGCAGGGCAGCCCTGCCTGCCCTGGAAATCAGCTGACGGACGTCCCCGTGGGCTGGGCGGGCCCCACAGAGTGTGGACTGTGAGACTGTCCAGAGCAGAGATCTGCTGCAGCTGAGAGGAAGCCGGGCCCCCGGGCGGGGAACGCAGCCTGGGAGGCTGGCTCAGACGAACAGGTGGAGAGTCAGGCATCTCTTAAGGGTAGAACCGTCCTGGAAAGTGACCAGGTAGGGCAGGGGGAGGTAGGCTGCAGAAACCTCCGGGGGGGTGGGAGGATGGTGAAGGGCCACATGTCAGCTGGACGTCTTCTCTGGGGACAAGGAGGCCACGCCATTCCTTTTGGGGGAAGCCTTGGGACGCAACCTCAAGGCGCACCTCAGGAAATAGGATCCGGGGCCACCTGCCCGGGTAGAAGAGTCGAGACGGAGTTCCGAAAGAGGAGCGTTCCCCTCACGTAGAGCAGGTGCTGGGCTGACTCACCAGCAGTAGAATCTGAGCCTGCAAAGGGCCCGAGCGCATCCATGAGGCTTGGCAGCGAGAAGTGGACTGCCCCGGGTAACGCGGGGCAGGGCTGGACTGGAGTCGTTTGTCCGTGGACACATTTAGTCCCCAGCACCTGCCGAGCACCCAGTGGGGCTGCGTGGCTCCAGAGACGGCCCAGGGCTCCTGACTCACCCTCCAGTGCTCCACCAGGCACCGGGCCTCCTGCCTTGTCTGGCCTTGGACTCAGACAGGGTTGGGCCCAGGTTTCCAGGATAAAACGCAGCCAAGCTCACGCCCAGGTCTAAAGGGAGGTGGCCGTTAGGAAGGGGCAGCAGAACTAGCTCCGCTGATTCAACTGCGCGTGTAAAGCTCATGCCTCTGCATTCGTGTTGGCCTTCACCCGAGACAGTCACAGACATCAGACAGTGGGTGTGGGTTGTTGCAGGGCCTTCCCTGGTGGCTCAGATGGTAAAGAATCGGCCTGCAATGTGGGAGACTCAGGTTCGATCCCTGGGTCGGGAAGACCCCCTGGAGAAGGGCATGGCAACCCACTCCAGTATTCTTGCCTGGAGAATCCCATGGACAGAGGAGCCTGTTGGGCTACAGTCCACGGGGTCGCAAGAGTTGGACACGATTTAGTGACTCAACCACCACCACACGGGTTTTTGAACTTCTTTTGAGGCATCGAGATTAGAGAGAACTTGGGGGGTGGGATAGGCTGGGTTGAGGGAGGGCTCAGAGCCAGGGGCGAGGAAGCCATCGGGCAGGAGAGGTGTGCGCAGCCAGCAGGAGGGGGTGCTGGCTGGACACTAGCCCTGCACAGGCGGACTCGGGCGCTCCTTGGGACCAGAGTGGGTCTCTGGTTCTCTCTGGGAGAAGACAGCCCCTGTCCCACTCGGTACTGGATGAATTCCTAGAACGTTTGTTCAAGACATGCCCCATTTCAGAAGGTTCTGGGCAGGAACAGCCAAGTGAAGAAACACCTGGACTCCATTACCCAGCCCTGTGCTGGTAACAGACTGGTTGATGCTTACCCAGTGCTTTATGCTCTTGGCCATGCCTGCCTCACGGATAACTCTGAGCAGTTAAGGAAGGTGTCGTTATTCCCGTTTTGCAGATGAGGCAACCGAGGCTCCAGGAGATTGATGGGCTTGCTTAGATCACAGCCTTGATGCACAGGAGAGCCAGGCCCCAGACGCCCCAACCTTCTGAATCCCGGCGTCATGTCCTTGGCATGTTCGGCTGCTTCACCTGTGGGTGGGAAAGGGGGTCCAGGTGTGAGTGTCTGGGGATAGACCCAGACCATCCTGCTGGGCTCCTGGACTTCAGTACTGATGAGGAACTGCTTGGTGGGGCCATTGGAGCGTGGCTGTATTTCCTTGGCCAATGGTTTCATTGGCTCCAGGGCCACGGGGTTGTCCCAGGTCCTGTTGCCTGGTCTTCACAGGCTCGTGTTCTCTCCCTCACATTAGCCATGACAGTTGTTTTCAATATGGGAAGAAACAAGAAATAAATTGGTACTTATACTGGCTCAGACGGTAAAGAATCTTCCTGCAACGCAGGAGACCTGTGTTCCATCCCTGGGTTGCAAACATCCCCTGGAAAAGGGACAAGCTACCCACTCCAGTATTCTTGCCTGGAGAATTCCATGGACAGAGGAGCCTGGTGGGCTACAGTCCACAGGGTCGCAAGGAGTTGAACATGACTGAGCATCGAAACACATCAAAACTTCACTAGATATTTTCATGCCCTTAATCCCAGTGCCCTCGGGTCTCAGAGGACATGTGGTAAGATGTTGTGGGCCTTGGCTGTGCATTTTCCAGGGAGTTCTGTCCTGCGAGCCTGGGCCCCTGAGTGACGTGTCTGGTCTCCCCTTTCAGAGCCGCCAACTTCAGGAACTTCACCTTCATCCAGCTGAGCGGGGAGTTCTCTCGGGGGAAGGGGCTGGACGTGGGCGCCCGCTCCTGGAAGGGCAGCAACGTGCTGCTCTTCTTCTGTGACGTGGACATCTACTTCACCTCCGAGTTCCTCAACACCTGCAGGCTGAACACGCAGCCAGGTGGGCTCCCCTCCCGGGCACCCTTCTTGGCACAGCTCGCTCTGACCACCAGCTCCCACGTCAGCCTTCAGCCCCCCGGTGACGGAGACAGGGGAGCCGTCTCACCGATTCCTCCTTTGGTATTGCACTGGGGCCTGTCGGCCACTGTAGCTCTGGGCTGTCAGTCCCAAAGGCGTGTTCATAACCCCTTTTCTGTTCTCTCCTGGGAGGTCAGCTTCAGGGGACAACCAGGAGCAAGTGGGGTGGGGAGGATGTGGCCTGACACCACAGAGGGGGGCGTGCCCCCAGGGCAGGAGGGGCCCCGAGCAGAAAGAACCCACGACCCAAAAACTGTTCTCAAAGCCTGGAGCTCAGTGGCAAAGCCGACACTCAGCTGCTCACCACTGGAATGGCTGTGTCAGTTGTTAAAAAACCTGAGATGCTTTTGTGTCAGTGGATAAAGAGCAGCCACCCTGGGCTCCCTCAGTCTGTTCCTGCTGCCTGAGGTCACCCTGGCCGACTGCCCTGAGAGCCAGTAGTTAAAGGGTTAAGATCTGGCAGGGCAGGGGGCACTGAGACCCTCGTTCACACCCATTCCCTCTGGTGGTGTCCCATGCTGGAACCACTGGCCGTCAGCCCTTGGAGCATCACCCCTGTCCTGGGAAGTCAGGAATCCAAGTCTGTCCATCTGGTCTACCTGCTGCAGTTCTAAGATCTGTCAGGGTCTAGTGAAGAGAAGCAGGGACATGCATGCAGACACCAGAGGTGTGTCCAAGGGGTGAATATAAATGGTTAAGCCTAATAGCTTTATCTGTCCCTTTAAGTGAGTGTTTGTTTTCTGATCTGCAGGGAAGAAGGTGTTTTATCCCGTCCTTTTCAGTCAGTACAATCCTGGCATAATATACGGCCATCACGATGCAGTCCCCGCCTTGGAGCAGCAGCTGGTGAGTGCTCCCCTTGGGGCCTGGGTGGGGGGTGCTCTGTTTCATGTCTGTTGTCCCCAGGGGCACCTGGCCACGAGTGGAGGTGAGTGGAAATCTGGGGGTTGCTTCCTTAAGTGATTTGTAAGTTTGGCAGATTTTCTGGCCTTTGCTCCAGCACCTCATCCATTAAAAAGTACTTGCAGTATTTAAAAGTGGGAAGTAAATAGGAGCAGTACCTTACAGAAAGGTAGTTTCATACCTTTATAGCTTTCTTCTGGCATTTTTGAAACCAGTATCATTATATTATGGACGAAGCACATTTTCCCTTTATTATTGCAGAGCGCTACGAGGTAAGAAAGCTGAGGTTCAGGCTCTGATTGGACAGGTAGAAAATGGAAGTTAGGAAAAGGTGGCTGACCCCCCGGGGACACAGTGAGTTAGGGACGCGGGGCAGGTCACCGCTCCCGCTTACCGTTCCATTAGCATCGGAAGTGTCACCGGCCAGGTGGCTTTCACAGGAGTGTGGGAGGGACTCTGTGCTGAGATCCTGGTGCACAGGTGAGGGGTAGACACAGCACCGAGGCGCTCCTTAAGCTGAGATGTCTCCGTTGGTCCTTTCAGCAGAGAAACCGCGTAGGTTTCAGGAAGATGGGTGAAGGCAGCAGAGGGTCCCTGTGCCCCTGGGTTGTTGTCACCTGGCTACCATCGTCTGCAGGGACCAGGGTGCTTGTCTAAAGCCGATGCTGGCTTAGGCTGTGGGTGGGGGCCACTGCCTTGGAGGCCCCATCTCTTGTGGAAAGGTAAAGCCACACTCTGTCACCTCTCACGGTGGAGAACAGAAGCCTCCCTGTGACCCTGAGGAGTGCTGGAGTCCCCAGTGCTTTCCTACAGCGTGAAAGGAAGCTGATTTCATTGAACACGTGTTCTAAGAAATTCTTCTGGAGGGCCGATTCTGTGCTGAAGCTTCCAGATGTAGGAAGACCTGTTGTCTCCCATACCCTCTCCCCCATCATCCCGGGTCCCCTTCCTGTTCTTCTGTGGCAGCTGATACAAAATGACCTTTTCTGGAAAGTTCCAGCTTGGGCTACTCCAGGCTGGACAAGGGTGATTCTGCACCCTGTCCCAGTTGGAGCCTGACCATCGTCCTCTCTTCCCCCAGGGAAGTTTGAGTATCGCAGCTTCTTTGTCTGACTCTGCGTGCTGTGTGTATACGCAGGTGCTTCGCACATCAACACTGGAAGAGTTCTTCATTCCCCAAGAACCAATGTTTACCTACTTAGGGGTGCTACCGCCCCTGTTGAGACAGAGAAATTTCACATTTCCTTTCCATAGAGTTCTTAGCTTCTCATAGGGCTCCAGTGGAATCAAATTCCAGGTTTATTTTCTTTCAACCATTCAGAGTAAAAGTTCCTCTGAGTTTAAACAAAGTACTGCTTTGCATTTGACGAATGGGTTTCATGGTTCAGCTTCAAATCAAGGCCTTACTTGCTTGTAGGGAATTCATTTCATTGAACGGTTAAAAGTTTCATCCTTTTGTTGCCGTTCCTGTAGGGAAGCCAGAGGTTCTGGTCAGACCAGTTTCTCGGATCCTCAGAGTGCGTGGTCAAGTCAGAAGCAGAACTCAGATTGCTGTGTCCACAGCTCTGAGGCCTCTGAGCTCTCCTGCATCCTTGAACACTCACCTCCAAGTCCACCTGAGACCTTCACTCTTTCTCCTAGACTCAGCCTGGGTCGCACAGCCAGCTAGAGCTCAGGTCAATACCGGGATTCACTTACCTAGTGTGGTGGAAACAGTTTTGCTGGAGATCTAGGTGAGAACAGAAATAGAAGGGAAATGTCAGAGAACATCCAACCCCAAGAGTTAACTCGGTGGAAAGTGGACGTGTGGGTGCAGAGAGGGGCTAAAATAAAAGGTCGTGATTGGAGGTGGGCGAATTAGGAAAGACTTCCTGCCAGGGGTTCATTTTGGCTTGAAACATCCAACACATTCATATTAATAAGGTCTCGAGAGCCTCTGCTGGAACACGTCAGTATCGAGGGGAAGGCAAAGCTCAGATGCAGAACTCGGCTGTGACAGGTGACGGCCACGTCTAGACAAGAGGCAGGCTTTGCCAGCAGCCCTGCCGATGTGACTTGGGTACCAGTTATCACTTCTGGCTGTTGGCCTGTGACATTGGATGACATTTGATAACATTTGCCTGCAGACAAAGGTGAGAAACCAAATTTAAGGGGACTTCTTTTGTGTTCGGGTTACTTCTTTCTGTACATTTGAGTACAGTTAGTAATCAGCATTAAGTGAAATCATGGGATTTCGTACTGTTGTTTGACCTATTGAGTTTTAAACCTGAGATAGGCCTTGCTGATGCTTTAGTGTAGAAACAGCCTTCCAAGAAAGGAATAACCCTAATTTAAATAATTGCTACTTTCAGACATCCCCTTTCCTGGTTTGAGCCTTATCAGTTCCTGCTGAGGCCCCCGGCAAGAAGCTGTCAGAAATCCTCTCTCCTTATGCTCCAGTCTCTCTGTCACCTTAGGCCAGAGATACGATTCCAAAACACAGATTAATTCTATTAAAAAAAAAAAAATCTTTGAGGACTTCGCTGATGTTCCAGTGGTTAAGATTCTGCGCTTCCAATGCAGGGGACATGGGTTCAATCCCTGGTCAGGGAACTAAAATCCCACAGGCCCTCTGGTGTGCTCCAAATGAAGTGTTCAAAGCCCCATCTGTGACGGGAGAAGGAGCTGCCTGTCTTCCAGACGTCAGTCCTCCCACGGGGCCTGGTTTGGGTGCCCTCTGACGTCTCAGAACAGAGCTGAGGAGAGATTTCCTTGCTGGTCCCGGCCACACCAGCACAGCCCTGACCCCTGATTCCTTTGAGGGTGAACTGCCATCCACAATCTGACCCTCAGACTGATCACAGAGGAGTTGTCTGCAGACCCTGGCACCCGGGTGTGACCTGCTGCTCTGCCAGGCGGGCAGCCCTGCCCGGGGTCTCCCGAGCTGCCCGCCCCGCCCCCCCGCCCAGGGCCATCTCCCCTCCAGCACTGAGGCCACCATGCGTGGTGTGCAGGCGCGGCCTCAGCTCTCTCTGCTTAGACCCTTCTCTCTCCTTTCGTCCAAAGAGGACTTTGCCACCGGCCTGAATTTCAGTTTAAACTTCTAAGAACTGATAACTGGGCCTGGGCCATCCTTTTCGTCTGTTTCTGCTTGTTCCACTAGCAGACTCTCCCTGCGAACCGAGAGTCCCATTAACACATGCTGTGTCCGTGGCCTTGGGGCAGCTGGCATTCTCTGCCTGCATGGTCCCGTGAGGACTGTCCCGCTCGCGTCACAGGGAGAACCTTGCAGCTCAGGGGCGGTGCCGCTTGTTCAGAAGCCTCCCTGCTGGAGCGCAGGTCGGGGACTCCCTGACTGCAGCAGCGAAGGTGGGGGCGTGTTCTCGGTTCCCCGTGCTTCCAGGGGGCAGAGGGTCTGACTTTGGGTCACAACTCCCAGGACTGAGTCCTGATCCAGCACGAAATCCTTCAGAAGAGACTTCATGTTTTAATGCAGGTAAAAGGAGACTGGTGGAAAAGTGTGAGTTACTGCAAGTCTTGGAGCAGGTGGCAGTTGAGTCCATTTCTTAAACCCATTCTATGAAAGCCCTGGTTTGCGAAATACCTTCCTTCTCAAGAAATGGTCTCCGTCACGGCCACGCTGGTGCTAATCGGGGCTCGGGCCTGACTGGCTGAGTGAGCGAGTCATTCCGTCTCCCAGCCCGAGGCCCATGCACACACGGTGCAGCCTCGGGGCCCAGACCCCCAGGGGCCTGCGGCAGGGTAAGGGGCAGCCTGGCCCCGAGACCCACAGACCAGGGTGTCCGCTGCTCACTGCGTGATTCCTGGCCCAGGGCATGCCCTTCCCGGAAGGTGTTTACGGAGCATCCCAGGACGTCAGCGGAGCATCGCGCCAGGCCAGAGGCAGGCCTGCAGACCCCAGGCCTGTGGGGTTTCTGGTGACATGAGGGCAGCCAGACGCAGCAGCCTTGGTTCTGGGGAGCCTGTCTCTGATGTAGCGGAAATATTCTGCCTGAGTATTTGTAGTTTGGTTTACCTTCTGACCCAGCATGCTTCCCGCGTGACTGCGGGGAGCCGCCTTCCTGCATCTGTGGGGAGAGGCCGATCTGTGCTTGGCGTTCAGTCCTGCTCAGAGGTCATCACTCCCGTCGCGTGGCCACCATCCCATGGGGTGTGGCCAGCACAGCAGTGCCTGCTGGGCATGGAGATGGGGCTGGCGGAGGGGCAGGCGGCCTTGCGATGAGCAGGGCGCTGGAAACGGGTGCGATCCCGGCCAGGCGATGCTGCCCTTCCAGCATCACCGCCGTCTGCAGTCTCCTCCTCCTCTGATGTGGTGGACATCGCCTGTGTGTGTCACTGTGCCCTGTCCGGGAGCCGGGGGCAGAGGTTCTAAGAAGTCGAGCCATCTGCTCGGAGCCTAGGAAGGCGGAAGCCTTTCTATCTGTGGGTCAAGATCTCACAGTTCTGGGGATCTCCTCAGTGGGTGCCTAGGCCTTGGGCCGAGCTCCTCGTGGCTAAGCGTTTCCTACCCAAGCTGCGTCTGTCTCCGGTGGCCGGGTGCTCTCCTTCTCCGGCAGAGGAGTGACTGAGGGCCGGCGCCTGTGCATGGTGGTCCGGGGGCTGCAGGTCTAGCTGTGAAGGAGCCTGGGTTCACCAGTGGTGGTGGGTGGGTGCGCACGGCAGATAGTAACAGCCCATCAGCAGGAGCGCTTCTGGGAGCCATGGTGTTTTCAGGGAAACCGTAAGCCGGCTGGCGGGACGCGAAGTGGGAGCTGATGCTGGCGGGGAGTCAGGGTGACTGCTCTCAGCGGAGTCCCCATGGTGGGCGACCCTGGCTGGGTGGTGTCCGGTGGGTGTCCAGCCTTTGGAGGCCTGTGAGCCTGGCACATTCACGGGGACCCAAGACAGGTGGTGCAGCCAGGAGCAGATCACCTGGGGCCTCTGTGGGTCTCGCAGGCTCCCCACGGGTTTTATTCTGATTGCCTGGGGTGGAGGGAGCTAACCCATTGCAGGGCTTGGATGGGGCCGGGCTGTGGTCTGACACACACTTGAGGCCCCTCAGGCTCCAGCTGAAGGGTGTGGCCTCGGCCAGCGTGCCCATCTGGCCCCCGACGGTACCTGCTGAGGGCACCACCAGGTCCGTCCCCACGAAGGGCTGAATGTCCACTCACTCTTCCCACACCGGCTTTCCGTGGCCTGCGGGCTTCAGAGCCCGCGTTGAGAAGTGTTGTGTAGCTCATTCCCCGCCCACAGGTCACCTTCGTCTGTTGCACTATCCCCAGGCGAGGGCCACAGCTTGCCGGGCTCTGCGTCCACTCAGCGGGTCCTGGCCGGCCACCTCCGTAATCCCTCTTTCTTCCCCGGCGCTGGGCCTTGTTTTTCCCACTTGGGGCTTTCTTTCAAATTCCAGGGAGACCTCTGCCACACGTTTGAAGTTGGGGTGCTGGCGTGGCTCTCTCACTGCATTTTTACCCAGGCCTTGTCCCCACTGCCAGAAAAGACAGGAGCCATCAGCTGCAGGAGAAGCAGCGTCCCTGCCACCACTGGGAGCAGAAGCCATTTCTAAAAAGGGACGCAGTGGACATTTTCCTAGGCTTTCCTGCCCTGTGAAATCTCTCCAGCTGATACTAATCAATTATTATTGTTGCTGGGGGCTTATCCTGCAGCAGGCCTTTGTTTTGGAGTCGAGCTGGAAGGACACAGGCCCACTCCTGGCCCTTCTTCTCCTTGGTCTGGTTCATGCCAGGCAGAGTGCCAATGACCTCTGTGTGTGTAGATTGCAGTGGAATAAGGTGGTCTCATTGGTTGCAGAGTAAAGGGAACGTTAGGTCCATCACCACTTCTGCAGGCCATTTGTTGAGTGTAGTCTAGCCTGTGGAGTGGATAGAATGGAGTTCCCCTGGTGGCTCAACAGTACAGAATCCGGCTGCAATGCAGGAGTCCCAGGACAAGCATGTTTGATCCCGGGCTTGGAAGATCCCTTGGAGGAGGGCATCGCAACCCACTCCAGTATTCTGGAGAATCCCATGGACAGAGGAGCCCGGTGGGCTACAGTCCATGGGGTCACAAAGAGTTGGACAGAAGCAAGGACGCTTACACTCACGAACAGAGTAAGCCCTCAGGAATGTGGGCTCAGTAGGGAGTGAGTGTTTGGGTGCTGGGCTGGACGAGCCCTCAGGGTGACTTGGCTCAACCTGCTAATTAAAGAAGAGGAAACAGAGGGACCGGGGGTCGGGGGAGGGCGCCTGCCTGAGGGGCGTGGGTCAGGATGTGCCGTTCCCAGTTAGCGGGGACCCAGGCCCGGCATCCCAGGTGGGGACTGCAGGCGGGAGGGGTCCCTGCTGGGGGGCCTCCTTTCCTCCCAGCACCTATGTGAGCTTCCAGAATGAATCCGGGAAAGTAACCAGTACGGTCACAAATCTGTTTCCAGGCTTATTGCAGCCGCACGTATATAAATAACAAAAAAACACCTTTGAAGTCTTGCTGCTCCAGCAAGTATGTTGGAAATGGACTTTTGAAGTAAGACATGCACAGGGCCAGGCCTGGCTTTTTACAGCTGCATCCTCACCCAGAGGGGACCCCCTCCCCCAGCTACTCAGACTGGGGGAGCAGATGGTACTAAAGCAGTGCGTGGATGAGTGGACAGAGCGTGTCCCCAGGACCTGGCCTCACTGAGTCCTTGTCCTGGGCCAGCACTGCTGACTCGAGCTTTCTTTTCATCCCCTGAGGGGGTCCTGTTCGCGCCCTTGGGCCAGGATGGCTGAGTTCCAGGTCCTTCTGTCTCCTTTCAAACGTCCCCCCCTGGTGCCGGGCTGGACACACAAACGGCTTTTCCATGGTGCTGCCCCAAACCGGCCCTCCCCACTGGTTTCTGAGTGTGTGTGTGTGTGTGTGTGTGTGTGTGTGTGCAAGCCTACACCTGGAAACACCCCAGCTAGAGGTGCCAGAAGTCACCGGGCCTGTTGAGGATGGGGGGGTTGCTGTGCCCGGTCGTCCGCGCCCCCGCCAAGGCGTGGCTGTGTCAGCGGCCCCCCCTCCGTGTCCACTCCGTCTCCCTCCGTCCAGTGATGGCACTCTCCCTGCAGGTCATAAAGAAGGAGACTGGATTCTGGAGAGATTTCGGGTTCGGGATGACGTGCCAGTACCGGTCCGACTTCATCAACATAGGTGAGCCCAGAGCCCGTTCCCCAATGGAGACCGTGCAGGTCCCTAAGAAGGCTGCTCCCCGGGAGGTCGCTGCATAAACGTGGCTCCAAACCAAGTCGCTCAGGGCTTGCCCCTGCTCCCTCTGCACAGACCGTCCTCCACGGGGAGGGGATCCCCTGGACGGAAGGGTTGGGAGGGTCCCAGTTTCTCCGTGCTGAGCCTGTGAAAATCCTAGACATCACTTCAGGTCCGCAGTGTGCGGTCACTGTCGACTTGCACACAGGGACACGTATGTATGCCGATGCCTACACGCATGTGCCTGCATGCACACACACATCTAGAACCCGGAGGGGAAAGGCCCCCCGGTTGTAGATTGGAGGCCAAGCCTCAGAGAGGCAGAGGGACCTCACAGCTAGAGAGCCCCGGGGGTCTCCTGTCCCCTGGGAGACAGCACGTCACTCCCCGGGGCAGCACCCACTCTGCAGCCTCTAGAGGGAATGGCGTGGATTGTACACGACCAGGGGACAAGTGAACAGGCCAGAGCTATGATCTTGGGCCCAGGGCCTCAGGTGGTCCCCTGGAGGCCCGTCCTCATGTGGAGACCCCCACCTTTACGTCTCCTGGGGCTCAGCAGTCTTGCTCTCTCTTCGCCACCTCCCCTCCCACCCAAGGCCTTGGGCTTCTCTTTGTAAGGTCAGTGAGTCAATCTGAGGAGTTCCAGGAAGTTTGGTAGACTGCAGGGACTATAGGACTCTCAAAAAAACCACCTAACTAAATAAAAGCCCAAGGGACTTCCTGGAGGTCTAGTGTTTAAGACGCTAAGCTTCCACTGCAGGGGCCACAGGTTCGATCCCAGGTCAGGGAACTAAGATCCTGCGTGCCGTGTGGCAGAGACAGAAAATAGAAAAACAAACAAACAATGACTTGAAGTTAAGTCCTGCAAGAAACAGTAGAACACACAAGTCAAGGGCCTCTGGCGAGTGTGCTCAGATTCACAGCAGGTCACCACGGGTGTTCTTCGATTTCTCTATAAATGGCCTAAATTATTGTGTGTAAATCTAATTTTCAAAAATGACTTATTTTAAAACTTTTCTGAAGGAAATTTCCACTTTGAGAAACTCTTGTTTCCTTGCTCTGTATGCAAGGAAAAGTGATCTGCGATGATGTATGTTTATCGAATTTGAACCTGAGAGGCACAGTGGCCGCTGGTGTGACAACCAAGACTTGAATTCGGGCCCCGACCCAGAATCCTGCATGTTTCCTCAACTGCCTAGCAGCCCTGCTCACAGGCAGGGGTGTGTCGAGGCCCCCCCCCCCAGCCCAGTGCTGGCTCCATCAGAGCAGCGTGGCCTGGGGGCTTCAGGGAATCTGGCTAAATGACAAAGCCACTGAGCGTTGATTGACTGTTTCTTATCCGAGGCCAAGAACTCTTGAGAAGCAAGGAACAGTGGCAAGCAAGTGGCCACTGCTTCCTGGTTCTGTCTGGGACGTGATGGCTTTAAGTTAATAGGGCGATGTCACCATTCGGAAAGGTGTGAAGGGGCCACTGTGATGTGAAGTAAGGTGTCCAAAGTAAAACTTCAGAACTGTGAGGCCAGCCCTTTTCAAGTTACTTCTCTCACTGGCTTGTGGGGGCCACTCACAGCTTTGGGGACTCCAGTCCGCAGGAGGGAGGGCGCTTCTGTAGGACATGAATTTTTCACACCTCCGGGCCCTCCCTGGTCTCTCCTCTGCAGGGGCAGGAGGGGGCCACGTTCGAACAGAGTGCCACGAATTTCCGTTCAGAGGTTGGGTTGGGACGTGGGGGGCGCTGCGGGCATCGCTGACCCCCGCGTTGCTATGACGACGGCTGCCCAGGCTTCCGGGATTCGGCGAGGCGGGGTGCGGTCTCCAGGAGCTCGTGCTGGGCGAGGGGGGTTCCTGAGCTCTCTGACTCGGGCAGACGCGCACCACCCGGACTCCGGGGGTCGGGGCGGGGAGACCTCCCCAAGCTGCTTCTGCTGAGGGCGCTGGTGCGGGGCGGGACCGAGCCGGGGTCCCCCGGCGCGCGTTCAGCCGGGTCTTCTGCCCCGCAGGTGGCTTCGATCTGGACATCAGAGGCTGGGGCGGCGAGGACGTGCACCTGTACCGCAAGTACCTGCACAGCAATCTGGTGGTGGTGCGCGCGCCCGCGCGGGGCCTCTTCCACCTGTGGCACGAGAAGCACTGCGAGGACGAGCTGGCGCCCGAGCAGTACCGGATGTGCATCCAGTCCAAGGCCATGAACGAGGCGTCGCACGGGCAGCTGGGGATGCTGGTGTTCAGGCACGAGATCGAGGCCCACCTCCGCAGACAGAGACGCAAGACGGCCAGCAGGAAGTCATGAGCGCCCCCTGCAAGGGACCAGGGGTGCCGAGACACTTTATTATTATTATTTTTTTTCCTTTTTGCAGTTGCAGCAAGGAAAAATATTGCCCCAAAAGGGCAAGGAAAGCATTCGACGGGTTAGTAAAACGGACGAGGGGGCGTTTCTCTCTGCCTGTGTGGCTTATGCAACAGGCGTCAAACGCCCCCCACAGTTGGCCTGCAGAAGCAGCCCAGACGCACCAAACCGCGGCAACCGACAGAGAGGACCTCTTTGTGAGACTGATGGCGTGGAGGTTGTGATTGTGTTTACAGCAAAGCCAGTGCTGTTGTTCTGCGCTTATTGAAATATTCATGAAGGAAGGGAAGCTTTGTAAAAAGTTCATTAGGATGGAAGGCCAGCATCCTGCCTCCCGGTCTGAGGGGTGATCAGCCCTTCTCTGGGGTCTGGGAGACGGTGTGAAATTCAGAGAAACACTCATGGTGATCTTCGTGGATATAGTAAGCAAAACCAAATGGACTAAAAGTGAGAAAACAAAGAAACTCGTAGCTATTGTATCATCTCCCCCAACGTTAACCGGAAGTAATCTGCTCATCTTTTTGGCTGTAGTTTTAACCATCTCTGTTAATTTTATTTAAAAATGCACTCTTTTTTTGGCTTATGAGTTATATTCTGCTTATTTAATTACCCATTTGCAAGCCTTATGAAGGAGCACAAGTTAGCTACATTTTGGTATTTTCTAAGAAGATACTTTTCGCTGCCTTGCTTCAGTTCAGAGCATCAGATTGTGACCCACAGCCGAGGATGTGGCAGACGCTGACCCTGTGGGGACTGGCCGGCAGACGGTCATCGGGGATGGCGTGGCTTGCGGCTGCTGACCACACAGGCACATGGATACTTTATCTGAAGAGTATTTCCGAAATGGAGCAACTGAACACGGAGGGAATGGAAAATGTACTTTTTACCTTAACAGAGAAGGAAACTCACTCAGACTGGTGACACAAGTCAGAAAACACGTTTTCTCCTCAGGGGAACTGGGGACCACTTTCTTACCTGTTGAAATAAACCAAAGCAGGCTATATGAACCAAACGCTCTCTTTTCCAAGCAGGGTGCTCTTCCTGGCTTCTGGCTTCCACGAGAAGAAACACAAAGAAACGTCTTTGGTGAAAGGTCACTCCACCCGCCAGCGTCCAGTGGGACAGACGATTGTGAGGTGGGCTCCTCCAACCCAGCCAAGCGGCAGTGACTTGTTTTTTAAATTACGATGTTCTACTTACTCACCAAGATGCTTCTGAAAAATCTCATTTTATTACATTTTACAACTATTAAAATAAACGCAGTTAACATTTAGTGGTTTCTATGTTTATGTGAAAGTTATTTACTTATTAGCCAGCACCAGATACAGGAGCTAATTATCTCTCAAGTGCCTTGCCTTCTGTTTGCCCACAATCAACTCATTGTTTAAAAGCTCCAAGAACAGTCAAGCTGTTGGTGGGTGTAAAAAAAAAAAAAAATGCATTGTACTGATTTGTACTGGTAGTTCATAAAATCCAATTAAAACCCAGGACATGAATGGAAGGTGGCATTGTACAGCTAATAAAATGTGATTTGTGGGTACGATTTCTTCTTGAAGTCAGAACACCAGGTCTTTAGTTTCTGGAGATGGGTTTCCTGAGTGTCGACCAGCTCCCCTTGGCTCTGCGGTGTTTCGGGGGAGGTCATTCCTTGATGGGGGATGCCCTGTGTACCCAGCGTCTCTGACCCCTCCTCCCACGATGACTGGAGCGCCTCTCACCCCGGGGACCCCTAAACATTCTCATGTCACCTCCAGGTGACCCCTTGGGGGCACTGATCTAGCAGGAGGGGAGAACCTTGGTGGACAGCCTGGCAGCTAATACAGTCTGCTTGTTCTTTTTCATTTCTTCCTCTGTTTAGTGTTGGCTCTGCCGGGTCTTGGCCGCTGCTCAGGCTTCTCTAGCTGTGGTCTGCGGGGTCTCCTCTCTAGCTGCAGTGCACGGCTTCTCCTCGTGCTGGCGTCTCGTCGCAGAGCACGGGCTCTCGGGTGCTCTCCAGTAGTTGCAGCTCCCGGGCTCTGGAGCGCAGGCGCAGTCATTGTGGCGCTTCGGCTTAGTTGCCCCGTGGCCCGTGGGATCTGCCCAGATCAGGAGATGTGTCTCCTGCATTGGCAGGCAGATTCTTTACCCCTGAGCCACCGGGAAGCCCTGCTTGTCATTTTTGATTAGAAGTTGAGGAGTGGTTTCCGAGGGCCCTCTTATTTCCACATACACAGTGCTCCTGGAGGAGACTCAGGCCCAGGTCTGTCTCCGCAGTGGGTCTCGGGCTTGGTGGGGCCGACCCTGCCCCCGCCAGCCTGTCTTCCTCCAGGTCCAGAGGCTGCTCTTCAGGCTGGCAGCGGGAGCGTGTGTGTCTGCCAGTGACCTGAGTATCCCCCAGCGGGGCCTCCAGGCCAAAGTCCATGGGTAACCAGCCATTTGGGCAGGTGTGAATGGCACCGCACAGGTGCCTGAGGCAGAGAATTGGATTTTGAAAGACGCTGAGGGTGGATGAAGCGTGTTAGTTGCTCAGTTGTGTCGAACTCTTTGCAACCCCATGGAATGTAGCCTGCCAGGCTCCTCTGTCCATGGGATTCTCCATGGGTCTCACATTGCTGGCAGATTCTTCACTGTCTGAGCCACCAGGCAAGCCTTAAGAGAAGAGACGGCAAAATCAAACTCTCTCTCTCCCTCTTTTTAAAGCTTCCCTTGTGGTCAGCTGGTAAAAAATCCACCTGCAACGTGGGAGACCTGGGTTCGATACCTGGGTTGGGAAGATCCCCTGGAGAAGGGAAAGGTTACCGACTCCAGTATTCTTGGGCTTCCCTTGTGGCTCAGCTGGTAAAGAATCCACCTGCAATGCGGGAGACCTGGGTTTGATGCCTGGGTCGGGAAGATCCCCTGGAGAAGGGAAAGGCTCCCCACTCCAGTATTCTGGCCTGGAGAATTCCATGGACTCTGTAGTCCATGGGGTCACAAAGAGTCGGACATGGCTGAGCGAGTTTCATTTTCTTTTTAAAGCTTATTAAGTAAAGGGTTTTATCAAGAGGCGAGAAGCCTCGTTAAGCACATGCAGGAGGGATCTGTCTTAGCTGGGGCTGTAACACACACCACAGGCAGGGTGGCTTCGTCACCCAACGTTGATGTCCCAAGGTTCTGGAGGCTGAAAAGTCCACAGTCAAAGCACCGGCAGACCAGGTGTCCGGTGAGGACTTTCATGTGTCTTCATGTGTTCAAGGGCAGACAGAGGGCTGGCTTCCCTTCCTGTTCTTAAAAGGACACTAATCCCGTTGGGAGGCTCCACCCTCATGACCTAGCACCTCCCAGAGGCTCCACCTCCAAATACCATCTCATCAGGGCTTCAACCTGGGAATCTTGTGGGCACATTAAGTCGTAGCAGGACCTTCCTCAGCTCCCTGCCCAAGACACTTATTTATAAAAGCAGGGTTGTTAATGCCCCCACTGGAGCACGATGGTCAGGAAGTCAGCACTCAGCCTTAGACAGCAGAGGCTGGCAGTGATGACCAGTGGCTTCTAAGGAGGAAGAATGGTGCCAGGGAAGCCCTGAGGCTTGGGCTCGTCTGGGGTCCCTTCCAACGCTGCCTCCTTGCCCCCTCCCCCTGTCCTGACTCTATGTAAATTTCTCAGGAACTGACCTTGGTCCCCTTGCTGGAGCAGGGTCCCTGGTAAAACCTGGGGTCCCGTGCATCAGCCATGTGTGAACCATCCTCGTGAGAGCCATCGCTAACACACCCCCTCCCTCTTCTCCTCGTAAGCTAAAGACACGTTGGCAGCCAGGGACGGCCCTCTGCTAGTCTTCACGGGAGCTGCTTTTGTGCAGGCTGATTAGGTAGGATGCGTCATGCTTGCTGTTTCAGTTCGGCATGGCAGCTAGTGCCCAGTTAGTACCCCAGCCACGCACCTGGGCTCAAATTCAGGCCTTTCACTTCCAGCCCGTATGATCTTAAAGCTGACAGTCTCCACCCCAGTTTCCTCATTCAGGGTCATGGATGAAATCACACTTCTATCACAGGACTGCCTGGGGAATTAGGACACGTCATGAAATGGCATGCCACTCCAGTGTTCTTGCCTGGAGAATCCCATGGACGGAGGAGCCTGATGGGCTACAGTCCTTGAGGTTGAAAAGTGTGGGACACGACTGAGCAACTTTCACACTCGCACACGTAGCAGGCTTTCATGTCCGATACCAGCTCCACATTCCAACTGTGTCTGCTGTTCTTCCCAGCGCACCCCACCCTTTTGGGTGTAAGCAGACAGTGGGTCTCACAGGGGACGTCGTGAGACCATCACACGTGCAGTGTCCTTTATTTTTGTCATTCTGAAAACCATTTCAGTCTATCCGAAGATGGGTTACTAGGAGTGTAAAATACAACGAATAGTTTCTTCCTAAAATTCTGTGCTCAGTAATTTGGAATTGGTGACCCCCTCAGCAGAGGCATAGAGGTTTTAGAAGCATAGCTGGGCACCTGTCTAAAGGACAGCTGTCTAAAGCAGCTCGTTTCATTACTTCCGTTTTCCAGGTACAGAAAACGGAGGCTCAGAATTGGCCGAGAGCTAACTTGGAGGCCCTGCCAGAGAGTGGCCTCATGTTTCCTCCCAGGACCAGCTCCTGGCCTCCAGCCCCACCTGAGGATTCCCCTGGCAGTGGTTGGAGACTGGTCTCTGGTGGCCCAGGGACACTGAGCAGGTGGCCACTGACCCCTCCAGCTCTGGGCCATCACTAGATGGGTTGGAGGCCTCAGAAACTGGTTGTCCAGTAGGCCCCCAAGGTGTTAAAGCTGGCCTTGAGTTGGAGGGGAGGGGAGGGAAGGAGGGAATTCTTGCTTTTTGGAAAAGATTTGACATTGTTTCTGAGGATGGCTGATTGGAGAGAGTGCCCTTGCGTGCTAAGTTGCTTCAGTCGTGTCTGATTCTCTGTGACCCCATGGACTGTAGCCAGCCAGGCTCCTGTGTCCCTGGGATTCTCCAGGCAAGAATACCAGGGTGGGTTGCCATCTCCTCCTCCAGGGGATCTTCCTGATGCAGGGATCGAACCCAGGTCTGTCTCTGCATTGGCAGGTGGAGTCTTTACCACTAGCGCCACCTGGGAAGCCCTTGGGCGGTTCTTAAAAGAGGGGGTGTGTTTTACACCCAACACTCATTAAATAGCTGGCAGGATGCGTCATATGTGTGGTCCTTATTTTGATTAGCTTTATACTTGAATGCAAAGCTGTTTCTCCTGGCAGGATTTGGTGCTTTGCTGTTGCTGCCAAAAGCTCAGGCCTATGCCAGTTGGTTGGGGGGTTTGGGCAGTGGTTTTCTCAACACAGAAAATTTTCTCTCAGTCAGCTGAGGTGCCTTCAAACATCTCGGCATTCCTGATCCTCTGCACACGCCCTCTGGAGTAGCCAGCCCTGTGCCCCAGCTGTGTCTGCCTTGCCACTCTTCCGAGGGGAGGGGCTGGGGAGATGACATGATGCTGTGATGCCTCGGGCTGTCTTAGCCTCTGTCGTCACCCAGAGGTTCAGAGAGGGCCGGGCCACCTTCATGACCTCTGCCTAAGATGCACCGGGTGCCTTTTTAACTGGAGGTTGGCTGTGCAGGTGTCCTGCAGGTGCTGCACGCAGGCAGAACCCGAGTGGGGGCGGGGACGCTGGATGAACTGGGCTCACTCCTCACCTACCTGAGGGTCAGACACATTGGCTTGAAGCCAGCTGAGTACAGCGCAGCCAGCACCTCCCTGCCTCCGTCATGAATCCCACAGCCTCTAACCTAGCGACTGACCCCCTGCCTAAACCACCTCCAGCTCCAGGGTCTACGGATCTTCGACAGCTGACCTCACCTCTCCGGCTGGGATGGCTAACCTCATTTGAAAAGAATGAGAAGAATAAATGGAAATTAAAGGCAAACCCCACTAAACCTGTTTCTTGATAAATTTACGAGGGTTGAAATCATATCACGGATCTTTTCTGATGACAAAAGTATGAAGCTAGAAATCAATTAAATGAAGAGAAATGAAAAATCACAAATAGGTGGTGATTAAGCAGTATAGTACTGAACAACTGCTGGGCCAAAGAAGAAATCAAGAGAGATTTAAAAAATACTTTGAGACAAAAGCAGAGGTGTAATATACTAAAATTTATGGGATGCAGTAAAGGCGGTTCAAAGAAAGAAGTTCATAGCGATAAATGCCCACCTCAAGAAACAAGAAAAGCCTCAAAATAGCAACCACACTTTACACCTCAAGGAACTAGAAAAAGAAGGATGAAGTTGAAGGTTAGTAGAAGGAAGGAAATAACAAAGATCAGAATGGAAATAAATGAAATAGAGACCAAAAGGAAAGAAAAAGGCAATAGAAAAGGTCAATCACGTTAAGAGCTGGCTTATGGAAAAATCAACAAAATAGACACACCAGTAGCTAGCCTCTCCAGGAAGAAGAGAGGACTCAGATAAAATCAGAAATGAAAGAGGAGAAATTACAACTGATAGGTTAAAATACAGAGGATCACATGAGACTACTGTGAGTAATTATGTGCCAACAAACTGGGCAATCTAGAAGAAATAAAAACATTCCTAGAAACATATAACCTACCGATTCATGATGAAGCAGAACATTTGAACAGGATGCTTAACAAAGAGATGAGTCAGTAATCAAAACCTCCCAACAAACAAAAATCCAGGGCCAAATGGATTCACTGGTGAATTCTACCAAATAGCCAAATGAGAATTAATATCAATCCTTTTTGAATTTTGAAAAAACAGAAGAAGGGGGAGCTCTTCCAAACACGTTTTACAAGGTCAGCATTACCCTGATACCAACACGAGACAAAAGTGCCACAGAAAAACAGTTACAGGTCAATATGGTTTCCCCAGTGATAAAGAGTCTGCCTGCAAAGCAGGAGGTGTGTTCAATCCCTGGGTCAGGAAGATGCCCTGGAGGAGGGCATGGCAACCCACTCCAGTATTCTTGCCCGGAGAATCCCATGGACAGAGGAGTCTGGTGGGCTACAGTCTATAGAGTCACAAAGAGTCAGACACGACTGAAGCAACTGAACACACACACACACACATAGGCCAGTGTGCCTGATGAACGTTAGATGCAAAAATCCTCAACAAAATATTAGTAAATCAAATCCAACAGTCCATTAAAAAGATGGTACACTGTGACCAAATGGAACTTATTCCAGGGATGCAAGGATGCTTCAGTATCGGCAAATCATTCAAAGTGATACACCATATTAACAAAATATAGTCAACTCAATAGCTGTAAAAAAAAAAAAAAAGCATCTGACAAAATTCAACATCCCATTTATGATAAAAACTATTGGCAAAGTGGATATAGAGGGACTATACCTCAATATAATAAAGGCCGTATATAATAAGCCCACAGCTAATATCATACTCAATGATGAAAAGCTGAAAGCGTTTCCTCTGAGATCAGGAAAAAGACAATGATGCCTACTTTTGCCACTTTTATACAGCATAGTATTGGAAGTCTTAATAAGGCAAAGAAAAGAAAGAAAAGGAACCCAAATTGGAAAGGAAAAAGCAAAACTGCCATTTTCAGATGACATAGCACTCTATATAAACCCTAGATATTCCACCAAAATAACTGTTAGAATAAATGAATTTAGTAAAGTCACAGGGTGCAAAGTCAACACACAGAAGTCAGTTGAAGAAACTATCAGAGAAATTAAGAAAACAATCCTATTTACAATTGTATCAAAAAGAGTAAAACACCTAGGCATAAATTTAACCAAGGACGTGAAACAACTGTATATTGGAAACTATAAGACATTAATGAAAGAGGTTGAAGAAGACATAAATAAATGTAAATACAGTCTGTGTCCATGGATTGAAGAATTAATGTTGCTAACATGTCCATATTACCCAAGGCAATCTACAGAGTCAGTGCAATCCCTATCAAAATTCCAATGGTATTTTTCAAAAGATAGAACCAACAATCCAAACAAACAAAAAACACCAAATAGCCAAAGCAATCTTGAAACCGAGGAACAAAGCTGGAGGCATACACTGCCTGATTTCAAACTATATTACAGCTGAATCCGCTTGTCAAGGGCCAGCTCTGGGGTAAAGGCTAGGTGATTGCTCACTTGGGGGATGTCAAAAATGAGGCAGCAGAGAATTCCCTTTCAAACCCAAACTAATCAAGCCGTTTCTCTGCAAGTCAGCTGGCTGGTACATTCTGTGATTCCTCATCAGATCCTTCTTAAGATTCCCTTTCCCCCTCAATTCATCCCAGAAACTAGCAAATGGGCCATTAGGGTACACAGCCCGCTGATTGAGCTGAGCTGATAAAAGGGGAGGTGGATTCTGGATGCAGGACCCACCGGATGACTGCCATTTGTGGAGGACTTCACACATTATACATGGTCCACGCACTTTACACATTTCTTTTCTAAACCTCAGAACCCCCAGTGTGACTTTAGAAACTCCTGTTTCAGACATGAAGCTGAAGATTCCACACTGCTGGTTAAAGTAGCCGGGATCCAAACCCAGACCTGCTGGGCTTTCTGCTGTATCAGGCTGCCTCGTTACCAAGTAATGTGTTTTCACCACCCACAAACAAGAGGGCAGCTTTACCATTGAGGCCTCCTGGTGGCTCTCAGTCTGGGGCAGCAGCAGGGTGTCTCAAGCTCCCTGAGCGGGGGTGAAGAAGCAGAGCCAGTGGGGTGGAAACGGAAGTACTAACATCCATGCTAAAGGCCGCCCAGGAGCAGGATTCACACTGCAGAGAGTGCAGTCTGTGAGTGGAAGGGAAAGAGTGGGCAGTTCTCCTAAAATGCAAGGAAGGGGCTAGAGAGGGGCAAACAGTGAGGAGGAGATTATAACTGTGGAAGCAAGGGATGGACGACTAAAGCGGGATGCACTGCTCCTCCTCAGGTTGGGGACACGCAGCTCAAACGGAAGTGTTTAAAGATACAATTGTAGAAAACTTAGCCCTGGCATGCTGCGGTCCACGGGGTCGCAAAGAATTGGACACGACTGAGTGACTGAACTGGACTGAACTAGGTTCTGAAACAAAAGCCTTGTGCAGTGCAGTCTGGAAGGAAAACATTTACCACGTTCTTGACAAAATGAAAGCAAAGAGGCCCCTTGGAGATGCCTCTGAGCACCCCCTGTACATCACTGCGTGTCCTCTCTGTGCACCAGGTGCAGGAGCCCTGGGTGCGTGTGTGTGAGGCTGTAACCTGTGTTAGGATGCGTGTGCATGAAGGAAGCTGTCTCTGCAGAGGCTGCAATTGCAAAAAAATAGACAAAAGTTATTTTTAATCTAAAAACAGACTTGATGCCACAGCAGCCATGACCCTGTACTAACAGGATGGTTAATTCCAACGCGTTAGCTCAGAAGGGCAGTTGGGGCTACAAATGCTCCTGAGTGACCTGCCTGGGCCCTGGTTTCACTTTGTCTCCCTTCTCTGGATTCTTCTGTCCCTGTGTTTTCCTCTTCCTGGTGAGGTTTGCGCCTACTGACACTTACTTCATGTCGCTTGGCCTCCTGGCGAGGCTGATGGGCATAGACTCTGGTGCACCCTCCTCGGCCTGCTGGCAGTTTGCTGAGGGTGCCGGGGCTGGCAGGGGGAGGGGCAGGGAGAGCGGCAGTGGAGGGTCTGGGGTGGCAGGAGACCCAGGATCTCCCGGGGGAGGGCTGAGTGATGCGTCAGGGAGCGGTATTTGGCATGGTCCCTCCGAGGTGGGTGGTTGCAGGGTATGGGGAGGCTCCCAGACCAGGAAGCCTTGGCAGGCAGGTGTGGGTGCTGGCTGGACCGAGGCCGCAGGAGGGCGAGACCAGGCCGGCGTGGACATCCTGGCCTTCAGGCACAACCAGGCTCAGACACTGGGAGACGGAGTCTAACTGCAGAGCTGGGATGAGAATTCAGGCTTCTCCAACCCCACCGAGTTGTAAACAGTGGCTGAATTATGTAAAACGTTCCCGCTTAGAATATCAAGTGTTACTCTTGGCCATCGGATCATCAAACACAGGTCGGTTTCTTGTTCTGAGTATCAGTAACCAACAGGGTAAGATTGTGAACTCAGATCTGCTCCCCTGCTGATGGCAGGTTCACTCACTCATTCATCTTCTACTTTCCAAGTCTTCCTCCAGCGGGATGGTGGGGTGAGAAGAGGGTGGGGTACATGTATGTGTGTGTAATGGGATGTCACTCAGTGTAGTGGTGTCTGGATATGACTTCCTTACTTCCTCCAAAATAACTGTCAGCAGAGGGTGATGCCAACATCTTATCTGTCTTCGTAACTACTAGTGACTATAGGATATTTTTCTATTCATTTCAGAACTCTGAGATTTCAGAGCTGGGAAAATAAATAATGATCTGGTTATCCCACCTTGTTTTGTTAGAAGTGAAAAACTGAGGTTCAGAGAGGTAGAGGGACCTGTCCAAGGTCGTACAGCTAACTGTGGGAAGAGATGGGAACAGGAGTTTCTGACCCCCAGCCTTTGTGTGTCTCTGCAGTTCTGTGATGTCACGACTGCCAAACTACTATTAGACGTGAAAGCCGAGAGACACGATCTCTCAGACAACAGAAACCACGTGGGACATTTTAAGCAACACTTAACAATAATCTGTTTAAAAACTTTCTCATTTAAAGCACATACACACCCATGCATACTCACACACATGCATGGGCCCCACCCCCTTCTCTGACTATTCTCTACCAGTCAGGGTGTGTTTTGCACAACCAGCACCCTCAGACAGACCGCTACAGCCCTACGCTTCCTTTAGGAGAACAGAACAGCTGCCACAGGAGTCAGGCCCGGAGCACCAGTCAGGGCCCCCTCTCCCGGGACGACCTCGCTGGGGCTCCTCCAGGAGCCGCTGGGGGCTGGGGTGGGCTCAGTGGGGCAGGAGATGCCTGACCCAGTGCACCTGCCAGACTTGCCAGGGGCGGTTATCTCCCGCTCTCCCCTCGTTAGGAGGCGGGCAGGCTGAACAGTGACCACGGGTATACAGTGCATGTCAGCGTCCGGGACAACGTAAATGTCTGTATTCGTTTCCTGGGGCTCTCCCGTAATAAATTACCATAAACTCAGCGGCTTATGAAAAAGGACATTTATTGCATAGTAGTCCTGGAGGCTAGCAGTCTGAAGCTGAGGTGTCCCCAGGGCCCTGGGAAGGGGGCCTCCAGCCGCCCTGCGGGCCCGTCCCCGGGTTTGCAGCTCCTCACTCGCGACTCTGCCTCGTGTGCCTCTGCTTCCAGAGCCCCCTCTCCTTGTCAGAACGCCAGCTGTCGGCCTTGGGCCCACCCTCATCTGGTCTGACCTCAGCCCCAGAGACCCTGTTTTCAAATAAGGTCAGGTTCAGGTGCGGGCGGGGGCAGTCTCATCCCAGGACACAGTGTCCAGGGCGCTCCCCCAAATGCCCTGCTCTGTCTGCCAACACCAGTCACGCGCGGGGCTTCCCCCTTCCTTCTCTGTGGTCCTGGCTAGAGCCCTGCCTGCTCCCCCAGAGCCGGGAAACGACCTCACTCTCGGTCCCTCGCCTCCTGCCCTCGCCCAGGGTATTTCCGTGAAGCCCCTCTTCCGACACCTTCAAACTCCTCATTCAAACCGTTCTCCCTGTGTGTCCCTCACCCTGGCTGCCACACGCCCAGTAAGTGAGGTGGGTGAGGGCAGTCGGCTCAGCCCCCAATGTCACCTGAACCTCACCTGCACAGGAGCCTGAGACCTTCCCGTGAGGCCGCGGGAGAGTCTGGTTTTGAGGTGTCCCTTTATTCCAACCAGCTTCCCAGGTGGCGCTAGTGGTAAAGAACACGCTTGCTGATGCCGAAGATGTAAGCGATGCGGGTTTGATCCCTGGGTCAGGAAGATCCCCTGGAGGAGGGCATGGCAACCCACTCCAGTATTCTCGCCTGGAGAATCCCCATGGACAGAGGAGCCTGGCGGGCTACAGTCCATGGGGTCGCAAAGAATCGGACACAACCGAAGCGATTTCGCTTGTGCTTGATTCCTACCAGGTACCAGTTTCTCGGTTTGTTTCACACATCGTTAGTATTGTGGCCTTCGTGTTAGGAGCTGCGGAATTGCGGGCTCATCCCCCTTTATTGCTGGAGGAGGTGATTCCCTCTTGGCGTGAAACTCTAGCATGCGTGCAGAGATCTTTATGGAACCTCAAGGGTCCTTTCACTTGCTCGGGGTCGGCTCGCCGTGGCTTCTCACGTGTGTCCACAGCCGTGGGGTCTGCTGGCTGCAGGGCTGTCACTCAAACAGCTCCAGGTAGTCGGGCGGCTCTTGCTGCTGACCGCAGGGGTACAGAAGGAGCTCCTTCCCCAGGGAGGTGATGGGCTCCTCCTGTGAGGAAGACAGTACAGGTCAGGCTGCAGCCCCCCAAGAGCAGCAGAGGCCTCAGCCCAGGCTCCCACGTCTTATTTTACAGGACACTTTCGTAAGAAGCCCTTCCTGCCTTGCTGGAGCACACAGCTTCTGGTCTCCCCTCGCTTTACACTAAGCTTTCTTGGCTTACGCAACCCCGAAAGACAGACTTCTTGTCCACAAGCTGCCCTGTGGTCTCCCTCCTTCCCGGACTTGTGCTCTCACTTAAGGGTGTTTTCATATGGAAAAGAATGTATTTTTAAAAGGAATGTGTGTGTACATATATAACGGAATTACTCTGCTGTACAGCAGTAATTAGCACAACACTGTAAATCAACTATACGTTAAAAAAAAAGTGTTCTCAGATGTGATCGGAGTGCACAGATTTTGCATCATCTCGTGCATTCTCTGCCCCAGTGGGTTCTCCCTGATGAGGAGGGACCAGGTTCAGTGATAAAGGAGTTGCAATTAACAATTCTTGTTATCGGGAAGGTTACCCACATGGCTCAGCGGTTAAAAGAATTCACCTGCTAATGCAGGAGGTGGAGGAGATGTGGGTTTGCTCCCTGGGTCGGGAAGATCCCCTGGAAGAAGAAATGTCAACCCACTCCAGTATTCTTGCCCGGAGAATCCCCATGGACAGAGGAGCCCGGCAGGCTACAGTCCGTGGTGTCACAGAGAGTCGGACACAATTGAGCACGAGCACTATTATCGGGAGGAGTTACAGAAGCGGGGGGCTGATCTCCCCTGCTCGTCTCAGCTGTCTTCCGTGGAACCGCCTTTCACTGTCAGAGCAGCTGCAGGACACCCGTCACCGAGCGTGCTACGTGTGCACGGGGCCGCACCTTGTGGTACTCCACCAGCTCGGCCAGGCTGGCGTGCTGCAGCTGGTCCACGCCCAGGAAGCTGTATGAGTCCAAGGAAGCATCTATGAGGAAGTGCTTGCAGCCGTCCTCAGACTGGTAGGACAGGGCGTAGCCCTTGACCTTCTCGTTGACCCGGATCAGAAAGCTGCCCGGCACGCAGGTGCTCAGAAGCTCGTTCGCTCTGTTCACGGTGAGGATCCCTGTGGGAAAGAAGGGCAGGGGTTTCAGCCACATCATTTCCAAAGCTTCCCTCTGCTAAACACAGCCGTGTGGATAAAGCCAGTAAGAACCTGAGCAGCCCTAAGTCCACACTGGGTTTCCTTGGAGCAGTACTGTGGTTCGTCATCTGGTATTTGGTACCTGGGATGGGGTTGCTGCCAAGTCACTTCAGTCGTGTCTGACTCTGTGCAACCCCATAGACGGCAGCCCACCAGGCTCCCCGGTCCCCTGGGATTCTCCAGGCAAGAACACTGGAGTGGGTTGCCATTTCCTTCTCCAACGCATGAAAGTGAAAAGTGAAAGTGAAATCGCTCAGTCGTGTCCGACCCTCAGTGACTCCATGGACTGCAGCCTTCCAGGCTCCTCCATCCATGGGATTGTCCAAGCAAGAGTACTGGAGTCGGGTGCCATTGCCTTCTCTGGGATGGGGTAGGTTCCATAAGCAAATGAGTAATACAAATGGAGGGCTTCCCAGGGTGGTGCTAGAGGTAAAGAACCCGTCTGCCAATGCAGGAAGCGTAAGAAACCTGGGTTTGATCCCTGGGTGGGGAAGATTCCCTGAAGGAGGGCATGGCAACCCGCTCCAATATTCTTGCCTGGAGAATCCCCATGGAAAGAGGAGCCAGGCGGGCTACAGTCTATAGCGTCACAAAGAGTTGGGCCCCACTGAAGCGACTTGCCACGTATGCAGTACGAATGGAACGCTCGCCCCTCAGAACACGTTTCCACCCAGTGACAAGCATGGGCGTCATGTGGCTTCTGAGGGGTAGGACCGTTGACGGTCATCCTGGGAGGGTGAGCTCTCCCAAGTTGACTGATGGGGACCCTGGGGCCTGGGGATGATCCTACAAGATCTGCAGTGGGAGTTCTCACTGGAGCGATGTCTGGAAACGTCTCAGACACCGGGGCTGGGGGGTGGGGGTGGCTCTAGTCTTCTCCAGTGCATGGAGGCAGGGATGCTGCCAAACCTCCCACTGCTCACAGAACAGCCTCACTATAGACAGTGATCCAGTGCCAAAGGCTGACAGTGCCGAAGGCGGGCACCCTGGTCAGGGGTCAGCGAGCTAGTGACAGTGTCCTTTGCTGTGACTACTCCTAAATGAGGCTTCATTTAACAGAATGACGCAAGAGATGCAGGCATGGGCACACACATGTGTATATGTGCTGTACTTAGTCGCTCAGTCATGTCCGACTCTTTGCGACACCATGGACTGTGGCCCGCAGGCTCCTCTGCTCATGGGATTCTCCAGGCAAGAACCCCGGAGTGGGTTGCCATGCCCTCCTCCAGGGGATCTTCCCAACCCAGCGATCGAACTCAGATTCCTGCCTTGAGGGTGGATTCTTTACTGTCTGAGCCACCAGGGAAGCCCAAGAGTACTGGAGTGGGTAGCCTATCTCTTCTCCAGCAGATCTTCCCGACCCAGAAGTTGAACTGAGGTCTCCTGCATTGCAGGCGGATCCTTTACCAGCTGAGCCACCAGGGAAGCCCCACGTGTGTATATGCGTACTATCTGTGTCTTCACAGATGCTCAAAAGGATGCCATTCTTCAAACACACACACACACACGTGTTATGCTACACACACATAGTTTGGATGCCTCATGAATTCACAGGAATTCAAGACCAGCCTTCCCCAATTAGTCCACACTGATTGCTCAGGTCTGACCCATGCTCCCGGTTCCCCTGCTTGCTCCTCCTCATCTGTAATTCCTCAGGTGAGCCCACGACGTGATAAGACAGAGAGGAAGTGTGCAGACACGTGCTGGTAGGATGGTGAGCTGCTCTGAGCTCTGGCCAGAGGGCAACGTTTCCTGCGTCAGCAGATGGAACCTCCTGCCTCTTCCATGCTGACACTCGGTATTACGATTAGAGAGAAACCCAAAGGCCTCCTGGTGAGAAGGCAATGGATTATCACAGCTCTTTAGTCTGACAAGACTAAAGTTAGTAAAGTTAATTGAGAATTAAACCTAAGGATCCAGTGTAAAACATCAAATGAAACCATTTGTGTTCTTTTCTGTAAGTAGACCTTTGAGAAGGGAGGATTAGAGATCATCCGCTCCCCAGGCCTCGTCTCCCCCGCTGGGCCCGAACCCGCACGTCTGGGTGTGGGGGCTCAGCTCCAGGGCGACGCGGGGCGATAGCAGGGCCTGCGGCCAGCCCCTCATGGACAGGAAATGCGCCTGCGAGGAAAGAAGCAGGCGGCCGCTCCTCTGGCATCCAGGCTCTGCCAGGACCCCGTCCCGCAGGCCGCTGAGTCCAGTCGCCTTCCTGCCCTTTCCTGATGAGACTGAGGTGCTGGACACAGCAGGCGCTGTGACTGAGGAGCCCCTGGGGTAGCTGCCGGGTGTCCATGTCAAGCGCCCAACTAATACCCAGGTGAGCATCCCCGCGGCAACTGCTCCTTCCTGCCCGTTTCACCTTCTACACACCCGGTCCCACTGCGGGCATTGGAGGCTGAACCCAGGCCACCAGTGACCAGCCTGCCCAGGACCTGCAGGGGCTGTGGTGTGAAGACTCTGGGTCTGACGCTCTCTGAAACCCAGGGGATTGCTCAGTGACTTCATCCTGGAAAGATTTCTCTTCTCCTCCCTGACAGGCTGACTCTGAAATTCCAAGTGACTTCAACAGACGGTATGGATGTTGTCGTTTTTAATATCTGGATTTCAGCATGATGGAGTCTGATGCCTAGAACAAAGCCATTCTGGAAGATTATAACCAGAATGAGATAAATTCCTTCTCAAGTCAGGTCATAGAGTAGCTGCAAATCAGACCGTCTGCAAGCCCCCGCCCCCGGCCTGTAGCTGTTCTCAGCGTGCACAAACCCTGGCTCTGCCTCGGCTCCAGAGACACCAGCGCGGGGGCCCTCTCCCCTCGGTGGCACCCACGGCAGGTGCAGAAGGTGAGCACCGCGCTTTGCTCATTTGCTTCACCGCAGGGTCGGCGTTTCTGAAGGGCACGAGCTCTCAGGGCATCTGACAACACAGGTCGACGTGCAGTTTCTCCTGATGCCATCGAGGGCAGCAGGGGCCTCCAGGGAGGTCTGGCTGAGGTCATGGCCAAACGGCAAGCTTGGTCTGCCTGCAAAGGGGGCTCTTGCACGCAAAACCAAAGTCCAGCATCAGACGCTAATCACCGGGGGACCCAACTAAGAAATTGGTTCTAGTACAGACAGTGGTCTTCCTCCAGCCCCTGCTGAGGCCGTGATGCCCCCAGGCTGCCTCCCTCTGGCCTCTCCAAGGGCTCACCCAGCCCCACGTCCACCCGGCCAGCACGGTCCACAGCTCTGGAAGGGACCCCGGCATGCCCTGCGGTCTCTCCCCGCCCCGCCTCCTCGTGAGCAACCACCGTTCCTAGTTTATCTTCACGCCCTCAGAAACTGCCACCCGGAAGACGCCCAGGAAAGGTCTAGCACATACCTCAGTCACAGTCAAGTGAGAAACGTCCCTCTCCAGGACAATCCTAGCTCCCACTGCCACTAGGCTGAGGGCTGATAACAGGGACCAGGGGTGCCCTCATGTTTCTCCAAGGTACCCCCAGGCCTGAGTCACACGCACACCTGTGTGACCTGTTTCCGGCACCTGGAAAAGCCATGTTTAATAACCAAACGAACGAGAACTCAGCAACAACAGCACTGAGAGCTCTTCACGTCTGCCTGGCCCTCCCCCAGGTGAGCCTTCCCTCATCTGATCCTCACTGAGGCCTGGAGATGAGGTGCTGTCACGGCCCACCAAGCACAGAGGGGAAGGCCCACCCGCGTCTCAGAGGCCCCAGGGTGGGCCTGGAGCGTGGGCCGGAACCAAAGGCCAGACCAGAGAAGCCAAGCTCGCACCCACCCTCCAGAACACCTGCCCCTGGTGCATCAGGCTCCAGGGGCTCCTACTCACTGTTTCTTCCCCAAACAGCTTTAGAATAAGCAGAAGCATGGCCATTTGGGGGTCTTCCCTGGTGGTTCAGATGGTTAAAGAATCTGCCTACAACACAGGAGACCTGGGTTCAATCCCTGAGTTGGGAAGATCCCCTGGAGAAGGAGATGGCTGCCCCCTGCAGTATTCTTGCCTGGAGAATCCCATGGACAGAGGAGCCTGAAGGCTACAGTCCATGGGGTCATAAAGAGTCAGACATGACTGAGCAACTAAGCGAGCAAGCGAGCGATGGCCATTTTACAGATGGGAAAACTGAGAAAGAAGGTAGGCACCCGAAGCTACAGGACACATTAGTGGTGGTTTCAGGCTCCTGCTCCAGGGCTTGGCTTAGCCCAACCCACCAGGCTCATGAAACTTCTCTGGAGTTGGCTGAAAATTTAAAATGAGATTGATTTCACAAAGAGGTATTCATTTCCCACTTGGGCAGCCTAAAGATGTGTTTTTCAGTGATTACCGAGTGCGGTCCCTGTATGTGGGGACGATGCACCGTGACCCCTTGTGACTCCCTCAGCTCAGAGTTTGGCGGTCGTGGATAAAGAAGCGCCACCCCGTGCCTTCGGGGCTCCCTGATCTCAGGGTCTGCTGGGGCGGTGGAGCCCCAGGTGCCGTCTCAACCTCTCCCTCTCTTGCCATCTATCTGTTCCATGTTCTCTGCCCCAGACGGTGGTGAAGGGAGGTCGTGGCACCGAGTCGACGTTCCTGATGGAACACAGCTCTGCTTCAAGGTGACCTCAGAGCCCCGCACTGCCACCTGCCCAGGGCGGGGTGGACGAGAGAAAAGCCGGCGGTGTTTTCAAGCAGAGCCCTGCAGACTGAGAGCGTATACGTCACCCCTGGCGAGTCACACTCCGGACAGAGCTCCCCCTACCTCACCCTCTGATCCTTCAGCACATATAGGACGCAGGTTCAGAGGGGCTCTGGGTCCTGCCCTGGTCCTCTGCCTAGAAGGAGACCCACCACGATGCTGACATGTACCCTTGAGCGCTCAGGCACCTGGGAGGTGCAAGCGTTAGTGTCTCAGTCGTGTCCGACTCTCTGCGACCCCATGGACTGTAGCCCGCCAGGCTCCTCTGTCCGTGGGATTCTCCAGGCAAGAACACTGGAGTGGGTTGCCGTGCCTTCCTGCAGAGGATCTTCCTGGCCCAGGAATTGAACTGGGGTCTCCTGCACTGCAGGCAGATTCTTTACCAGCTGAGCTACCAGGGCTCAGGCACCTTAGGGATGAGGAAAGGTGGTCAGAGCTCTTAAAATATTACTCATAATGTTTCCCTAGTAATTCAAAGATTAAACTGACGTCATTTGTTCTCACTTCATCACCTTAATGGCCAACACTTACTAAAGGTGACTGAGCATGCGTCACACACGGTTCTAAGTCCGTTGCACATTATACCTCACCGAGTTTTCTGACCAGCCTGGGAGGCAGGTAATGTATTATCTGCATCGGACATAAGACAGGCAAGTGCAGGAGTCGTGCAACTTGCTGGGGCCACGCAGCCGGCTGGTGGGGGACAGGGAGCTGGGTGCAGGCAGCGTGGCCCCCGGGACGCACTTGTCACCAGCAAGCTGGCTCCTCTCCCCAGCCTCCCCACCACCAGTGTCGAGGAGCAGTGTCCAGCCTGCTCTGACGGTGACAGCAGAAATCCAGGACACGGGCACGTGACGACAAGTGTGACGGCAGAAGCATGGATCTAATATCCGGGTAAAATATCCCAAGTAAACCCCCCAGCAGAGCCGCTGTCCGTAGCGGGACCCACCCGCTCCCCTCTGTCTCGCCTCTCAGGCCCCTCCGAGAGCACGCGGGAACCACAAGCCTGGAGCCCCCGGGCGTCAGGAGTGGGAAGCGCAGGGCTCCTGGCAGAGGCAGGCAGTGACCCCCGTGGCCGGCAGTGTCAGGGCGAGGACCCCACGGCAGCATCTGAAAAACCCCAGGGAGGGCTTTGAGGTTCATGAACTCCTCTCAACACTAGTGGAAAAAGATACTAAGAGTTTTGCAGCAAGTTTGCTGCATGGGGTAATGTCTGAAAGAAGTCAGGGTCTCCCAGGCAATTGTGTCGTATTCGCTGCAGAGAAGCCAGCGCGTCTCAAATCTGTAGGAGTACTCTAGCTTTCACGCCTTTATCTGCAACTTGAGTTAGTTCACAACTGAGCTAAGACTAGGCAGGCACAGCGGAGCGCTGCGGAGAGTACCGTGGACAAAGCGCTCTGAGGCCACAGGGCAGATGGAGCTTCGGTGCTGAGCGGAGGCGAGTCCTTGGGCTCGTGGCTCAGGCTCTGCTGGGCCATCCCAAGGTCAAAGCCTCCCATGCCCTTACCTGTCACACACAGGCACCCAGATCCTCCTGCTGCCAGCCACAGCCTCTCCCACTCCATGAGGGAGATGAATCACAGGTGTAAGTGAGGCAGGGTGGATACATTAGGGTGACTTTGGGTCATTTGTGTGTAAGTCAAGACAAAGCTTGAAAATCCCTTTGTGAGAGATGGGCAGAATTTTGATGGCCCCACAAGTAAGAAATCTCCAAGCCTCAGGAAAATGACTGGAGGACAGATCATCGCTTAAGAGTGCCAGTGTCCAGGTTCATTAAGGTTTTAGCCTGAAAGAAATCTTGGGAGACTTCTGTGAGACTTTCTCAACGCAACCCCTCCAGGTATACCCAGTCAGCCCTGGAGGAGTGTGCTGACGGAGCCTGGATTGCACACTGCAGAGTAACTGGAAGAGCAAGACTGACTCCATGTTGCATCCGTTTCTTTTTTCTATCTAACTGTTGTGCCCTGTGGCCTGTGCTGAGTCATGCTGGGCTCTGCACCTTTTCTAGAAAGAATGTTACCCACAGCCTGAAATATACGGGAAGCCCATTCTCAAGCCTCTGATCTTTTAAGGGTGTAACTTTTTACATTCACATAGAGATAAAAAGTTGCAGAACAGAGAATAACATTTGACTCTTTGGAGGTTTACGGGAACATTATGACCTGACCAACAGAGACAGCTGCAAGAACAAAGGATTCCAACACCAAGAAGTTTGCATCAGCCAACCATACCTCCCTCCCCTTTTAGTATAAAAGAAGCCTGAATTCTTACTCGGGGAAGATGCTTCTATGGGATATTTGTCCACCATCTTCTTGATCTTCTGCTTTCCAAATAAAGTTACTATTCCATGTCCCAACACTTCCTCTCTCAATGTACTGGCCTATCATGCGGCGAGCAGTGAGCCTGGACTCAGTAACGCTGGGAGGACAAAGACGCAGGACTCTTCCTGGACACTTCTCTCTAGGGAACCTAGGTTTGAGAGAGTAACTGCCTCCACAGAAATGGATACCATTTAACCCCCGTGGAGAATGAACATTTGAAGGGTGTATCAAAAATGGGGGGGCTTCCAGGGTAACTCAGCTGGTAAAGAATCCACCTGCAATGCAGGAGATCTTAGTTCAATTCCTGGGTCAGGAGGTTCCCCTGGAGAAGGGATAGGCTATCCATCCTAGTATTCTTGGGCTTCCCTGGTGGCTCAGATGGTAAAGAATCTGCCTGCAATGCGGGAGACCTGGGTTCGATCTCTGGGTGGAGAAGATCCCCTGGAGGAGGGCATGGCTACCCGCTCCAGTATTCTTGCCTGGAGCATCCCCATGGACAGAGGAGCCTGGTGGACTACAGCCCACGGGATCACAAAGAGTCAGACACGACTGAGCTGAGCTACAGCTCAGCGCAGGAAAAATGGAAGCAATCAAAATAGCTGTGGTATGAACTGTGTTGGTATCCTGTAGATGTTAAAGGGATTTACTTTTTAAGTAGCTTAAAATACAAACGTTTTTAAAAATGTAAAGCATTTGGAGGGCAGGTTTGATCATATGCCGCAACAGCAAAGACGTTCAAAAGAAATAAATCAGGTGGAAATATTTAATCAACCGTCTAATCACTTCCATATTTGGATAAGGAAGCGTAAATTGCCTTTCAGAGGAATAATGATCAGCTATTGATGCAGAAAGCAAGCGTGTGAATTCTCTAACAACAACGGAAGCAATTAGAGGTCTCCCAAGTCAGAAATCTTTTTGTGCATTTCCTTCCATCTTTTTTCCCGTCTTCCCGCTCACAGCCTCTGCTGGCTCCTAAGCTCCCGACACTGCTGTGTGTCTCACAGAAATAGGAAAATGCTGATGGACAGAGGGAAGAAATGGGCCTGCGGGGCGACGGATGGACCTTCCAACTTCAGTTCTACTTATTCCCCAGCCCTTTTCTTCAAGAAGTGAGTACAGTTAATTACATTCCTACCTACTTTGGGGACCCAAAGCGAGAGACAGGATGAGTGCAACGACTGTGTTCAGCGGGGTGTCAAGTTAGCCAAGAGGGCTTCTCAACACTTACCGCCAGCTGCACCAACAGCCCAGACTGGAAGGTGCTGTAACAGGGTGGCTACTCGGGAGAGTGAAATGGATAAAAACACGGATCGTATTTGACAATCAAGACAGTCCTGAACACTCACATGTGAGAGGAGGTAAGGGGTGAGGACAGAGAGAGAAGAAGACAATCCTTCTTGAGGAAGCAAAACCAAGCAGACTACAATACTCAGATTATACACCTATAAAATACACAGTACTGTTCAACAACCCCGGGACACACTGCTGTCTCTCCACACCCTCCCTGCTGACCCCACATGCAATCGTAACTGCCTGGGATGACTGCAAGCAGCTTCATTCCCTGTTTGCGGGGTGGCTCTCCTTTGGTCCTTCCAGATTACTCCTGCCTTCTGGGGTGCCCTCCTGGGCTCTGGACTTATCAAGGACAAGTGAAGTCGCTCAGTCGTGTCCAACTCTTTGCGACCCCATGGACTGTAGCTTACCAGGCTCCTCTGTCCATGGGATTTTCTAGGCAAGGGTACTGGAGTGGACTGCCATTTCCTTCTCCAGAGGATCTTCCCAACACAGGGATCAAACCTGTGTCTCCCCCATTGCAGGCAGACATTTTATCGTCTGAGCCACCAGGGAAGCTATTATCAAGGACAGGCCCTAAGTAAATAATTGAGGAAAATAATTAAGATATATGTTACTGAAGTGCTGCCTCATTCTTGTACGTGATGCTGCTGCTGAAGACTACACTTTTTGGCGGGGTGAGGCTGATGAGGAGAAGGGCAGAGGGGACTGGAGGGGTAAACTTTCTCTTAGGCTGATCAGTTACAACAGAAACGCTGCACCAGGACCTGAGTCTTCTCAGATGTGAGCTGACTTACTTATGAAACAATGCTTTGGTGTAGATACTATTATTACCTCCATTCACAGAGGAGAAAACACAACTCAAGCCCAGTGATCCATCTCGGGAGTCTGGTACTAAGCCTGCATCACACTACATTTCCAAGCTGTGTGTGTTAGTTGCTCAGTCACGTCCAACTCTTTGTGACCCCATAGGCTGTACCCCACCAGTCTCCTCTGTCCATGGGATCCTCCAGGTGAGACTACTGGAGTGGGTTGCCATTCCCTTCTCCCGGGGATCTTCCCAACTCAGGGATCAAACCCTGGTCTCCTGCATTGCAGGCAGATTCTTTACCGTCTGAGCCACCAGGGAAGCCACCTTTCCAAGCTAGGAGCTAAGAAAACTCTGTGCTGCCTTGAGGCATTGAATTGATCAGAAAGAATGGTCAAATGATTACAAGGAATAACGGAAGAAGACACCCACCTATCTGCTGCCGCTGCTGCTGCTAAGTCGCTTCAGTCGTGTCTGACTCTGTGCGACCTCATAGACGGCAGCCCACCAGGCTCCCCCGTCCCTGGGATTCTCCAGGCAAGAACACTGGAGTGGGTTGCCATTTCCTTCTTCTAATGGACGAAAGTGAAAAGTGAAAGTGAAGTCGCTCAGTCATGTCCTACTCTTCGTGACCCCATGGACTGCAGCCTACCAGGTTCCTCCACCCATGGGATTTTCCAGGCAAGAGTACTGGAGTGGGGTGCCATTGCCTTCTCCGACCCACGTATCTAGGAACCCTGAAAAGCTAAACCGAGGACAAATCAATGCAAATTAAAATAAGGTGGTCCCCCTGGTAAGCTTAAGCTGGTGGGAGTATAACTTTGTTTAATCACTTTGGAGGACATCTGGCAACACTTAAAGAGGTTCATATCCTACCTCCCAGCAATTTCACTTCTAAATACACACCCTGAAGAAATGATCACAAATGTGTTCAAGGAGGCATGTTCAGGGTGAATACCAACCACATAATTTTCCGTAACAGCAAAAAAATTGTGCCAAATGTAGGCGAAGAGATGAATGAGTGATGACACACGTGTGTATGTGTGTAATAAAACATATATCATCAAACACAAAAGATTACGTGTTTTATATGTGTATTATAAATATATGAATAACATATATCATAAAACATGCACTACAAGTACCAGGAATGATTAGCCTACCTTTATAAACAAGGGAAAACCCACTTAACATAATATTGAGAGAAAAGGCATGTTTCAGAAGAATGCCTATAACATGATACCATATGTTAAATGTTAAACACATTGTTCTGTTTTGTAGAAACATATGCATACCTGTGTTTTATATTTTTAAAATATATTTTCCTGAAGTACCCACACATATATACATGTAATAAAATGTAAATATGGATGGAAAAGACAGCTTCAGAAGAGTGGTTCATCCCTTGGGAAGAGGAAACAGCATCAAAATGGAGGAAAAAAGGAGCCTTAATTCTGTTTTCCAGGGTTTATTTCCTAGTAAAAATAGATACAAAGTGAATATGGCTTTTAACACTCCCTGTATCTGCAGAGCAGCTATAATACTTGTTACATCACTGGCACTGGATTTATTTTCCCTCTACTGTCATAATTAGAAAAACCATGTTCAAAGGAGGAGAGAAAAACCCTCCCTGGTGTGGGCGGGCCCTGTCTCATCAGTCGACGGCCTTCAGAGCCTGATCTTCCCTGAGCAAGAAGGAAGCTGCGGGCAGCGGGTGGTCTCTGGACCTGCTCTCCATCTGCTCCTCCCTGCCACTGTGCTGGGTGCTGCCTGGCGCTTCCTCAGCTCCTCTCTCACACCCTCCCAGCTCACCCCTGGAAAACCCCACGCACTCCACGCTTCCAACTACGTGCTGAGGACCCAGTCTATTATCTCCAGCTCTGACCCATTAGTCTGGCTGCCCCAGGGACCATTTTACACAACGGCCCCAAAGAACCTTCAAAGTCATCACACCCCAAACGAGTGCCCTGCCCCCTCCCCTAAGTTCCTGCATCCTCTGGGATCCTCTGGGGTCCTGCCTCATCCTCTGGGGTCCTGCCTCATCCTCTGGGGTCCTGCCTCACCAACGGGTGTGCAGCCCCCACCCGCCCCACAAGGCAGAGGCCCAGCTGCCCTCACTTCCCTGGTCCCTGCCTTCTCACCCTCATCCTTACTCAAAGCTAGTTTAGAGAAAGGGGTGAAATACAGACTCTATTGGGGGAAAATTAGGTGGCCAAAACAGTAACTTACAAAGGGTGATTTAGGGGTGTGAGTCAATGAAAGGAAGATAGTAAACCCACAGCGAATTGCCATCCTGTTATTTCAAAACACGTTTCCTAGTAAACAGTTATGTTTCAAAAAGATAAGCTGTGGCCCCTCTTCTCTTTATCATAGAAATACAAAGTTTTTTCTTCTTAAAAGTAAAGATAATAACTTACATTGACTACATGGCTGTGTATTTACTATTACATCACTATATCATATTATTTACTTTGCTTACAACGGGCTTCCTAGGCAGAGCGAATGGTGAAGACCCTACCTGCCAATACAGGAAATGTAAGAGATGCATTCAATCCCTGGGTCAAGAAGCTCCCCCAGAGGAGGGCATGGCCACCCACTCCAGTATCCTTGCCTGGAGAATCTCATGGACAGAGGAGCCTGGTGGGCTACAGTCCATAGGGTCACAAAGAGTCAGATGTGACTGATACATCTATGATAAATATTTGTATAAATGAAAATAAATCATCAACAATAGCAATTAATAAACGACAGGTAAAATCCAAGAGTCTTATATTTCAACCAAAGCTTCAACCAAATTTTTAGCCAAACTGTGTCTTCCTAGCTCTCAGCAACTCTTCCAAGTAGAATTGCCTATTAAAGTATCAGGATTTTTAATAACATCAGCACTTTGAATGTCTCACTCCTGGCAGTTAAAACAGCTAGCACCCTGGGAACCAGGAACAGCAGCATCTTCTGCCCAATGACACAGAAACTAGAGAGGCTGGTTTCCTCACTATTTATCTTAAAAAGGAAAAGACAGGTAATGCGAGATGGTGGAGGTGCTGACCATGCTCTTTCTGTTTCTCTTTTGACACTGTTGCCACTCCCTCCCCCAGAATCTTCAGAGGAGAGCAGAAAGGGGAAGGAGGCTTTTACAACCTCCTCCCCGAGACAGAGCGGGCTCCTCTGGGCACGGACAGTTACAAAACCTCAGTCACCAGAGAACCCACATTTTCAGAGAAAACTAGATGGTTCTGCTGCACCTGTAACAGCAGCCCCTTCGCAGAGAGCCTGCCACGGACGACTTGGTTCTTTTTCAGAGGAGTTTGCCATTCTATGGGTTTGGGTGCTGACTTTTGTGGCTCTATTTCTATGTGAGATGATCCTACTGAAAAGAGAGTAGTCTTAAACACAACTCAAACCAAGACACCGATTAGGACAAGCGTTCTCTGTGAGAGGACGTGATTTCTGTCTTAAAGCTTTTGTTGTCCACAGAGCCAGTGATAATCCAACCCAGCCACAGAGCTCGTAGAAGCAGCAGACAGAAAGTCACCGCCTATTTTTGAAATCCAAGAAGCTGAGAGGTCGGTGAGGTGGGTGCAGGGTAAATAGACGGTTTGAATGAATGAGTCCAGTTTCAAGCACTGAATGAAGACATGCTTTACGAGCTGACCTCTGCTTAGCCTCCAACAAGCCCATCTCGCAGCCTTAACTGCAGGGATCAAAACCACAGAACTTTTAATTAAAGGTCACAGTGCTCAACCCCTTCATTTAATGCAAGAAGAAAATGAGGCTCGGATAAATGGCTTCACTACAGAGAACCAAATCCTAAAGGAAATCAACCCTAAATATTCATTGGAAGCACTGATGCTGAAACTGAAGCTCCAATCCTTTGGCCACCTGATGAGAAGAACTGACTCATTGGAAAAGACCCTGATGCTGGGAAAGATTGAAGGCAGGAGGAGAGGGGTACAACAGAGGATGAGATGGTTGGATGGTATCACCGACTCAATGGACATGGGTTTGAGCAAACTCCGAGAGATGATGAAGGACAGGGAGGCCTGGTGTGCTGCAGTCCGTGGGGTCACAAAGAGTCGGACACAACTTAGCAACTAAACAGCAAGAACAAGAGAGAACGTGATCTGCCCAAGGTCACGTGGCCTGTGCCCTTCCGACCACATCTGGTGCCCCCTCCCTGCTTGGGGGGAGTGGACCGATGGGGCTGCCATCCGTGGGGGGTCACAACTGAGTGCCCTGTGCAGGTGCCCAGGGGGCAATGCCTCGCCAGTCGCCCTGTGGTGTCCATCTGGGGTGATCAACTAAACTGTGCTGGCAGCCACCAAGGCTGTGGGCCACTTGGCGGGAGCTAGCCGCTCCCTGAGAAAGCTGGGAAAATCCACTTTCTGAGAATAGTATCAGAGCCTCTCCGGGGCAGCTCAAGTGGAAGGGAGCCTTTGTCCTGCCTTCCTGCTGGCTCACCCGCCGCCAAGGTCGGCACCGCACACTCACCGTGGAACCAGGGGGCGATGCTGTCCGAGTCCGCCAGGTAGCCCGCCCGCAGAGGAAGCTGCTCCTCCCGGAACCAGCGCCTGATGTCCTCCTGGGCTGGGCTGGACGCCGGCCTCGTCACTTTCTGATTCCTGACATTCGCAAAAGGTTTGCAACTTAGAGTCACCGGATTTGAAAATAATGCTTTCAAAACTCACGTGCACGCACGCACGCACGCACACACACACACACACACACACACACACACACAGATATAACACATGTCTGAAGATCACACAGCTGAGCTCGTGGGGTGGGGCCCTGCACACAGCCATCACAGGGCTCCTCCAAGGCAGGGAACAGGGTGGGGAATGGATCTGCCCTGCCGGTCCTATAGACTACTCATGGCTTTGAGTTGACACCACAGTGTTTAACTCATTTTTGATTTGAGTGAGAAGCTCCATTAACTCCCAATTAAAAATTGAGAAAACAGCGCTAAAAAGTGAAATATTCTGCCCCGCACCCCATATTTTCCTGGAGAGCAAGTGCTTGCAAGCAGAAGAGCCCAAATGCCATAGCATAAACTTCCCCAACACTTTCATCATTCAATTTCCTCTCCTTCCTGTTTCCACTAACCTCCCTGACTTGCTTCCTTCTCTGACACACTTTCAAAAGTTCTGCTAAAAGGCAGTCTCAGAAACGTAAAGTAAAAGAAAGAAGAGTGTTTGAAGGTTAGTTAAGAGAAAGATACAGGCAGCAGCATGGTTTTGAGCAAAAGTCAGTAGCAGAACTTAAGTTCTGGGACTTAAGTCAATTTCCACTATAAAAAGCAACGCTGCAGTGTTTTAATAATAAATGTATTTCCAAGTCCCAGGCCCACTAATTCTGAGCAGAATTCAAAGTAAAAACAATGAGTCTGAATGAGCTACTGGATAGCATGTAAATTAACTTATATTCTTTATATGTCTTAACGGTAACACATGCTACCAGGAGTTACATGTGACATACATGTCAGCGTGTACATATACACACGTGATGTACATGAAAGTACATAGAAACATAGCAGTTTGGAGAAAACTGCCCATAATAATCAACCTTCCAGGGGAGCGGACATGCACACACGGGATTACACGCTAATTTCTCCCCCAAACTTTCAGATTAGGTCCTTTCCTTTAGGAAATCTTTGGCGATCAAGCGGAAACGCCACGGACAGTCCGTGTCTGTCCTGCCCTGGGCTGGCTGCTAGCTGACCTAGGTCATCACTGTTTGAAATCCCAGCCCTGACACCATCCAGTCTGGCCACCTCACAAAAAGCACTTCATGCAAGTGGCTTAAGTTGGAAAAAATGAGCTAACCGAGCTTAAAACATCATCTTAAACCCTCGTGAAAGGGCACCTTTGTTGCCATCAGTCACACAGGCTGTGCTCTAAAAACACCCTGGGTGCAGACATATGGCGGCACGTTCCCACCCTCGGGGAGCCTGGAGGAGCACCCCGGGCCTGACACAGCAACAGGCTCGTGGGAGGGGCTGGGCAGGAGTTCACGCTCTGTGTCCGGTCACGGGACTGTGGGGTCTTCCTTGTTTTGTTATCCATAAGGAAAAACTCATTCCCCAAACAGCCACTCTGTAGAACGTGGTCATTTTGTGCCAGCCTGCAAATCCCCAGATAGAACCTTTCAACTGAGTAAAGAAATAATCACAGTTGAGGAAACGCCCACCCCCTGCTCCCTCTGAGTTCATAATCTCCATTAGGAAAGAACCCTGAAGATAACCACTGACCTCATACAAAGGGAAAGCTTTGTTCTTTATTTTTCCATACTCCCAACAGAGAAGGGTTTTTAGTTTTTATGTCACAGAGGACAAGGCTTCAGACAGTTGTATTTCATTAAGTCAATATGTGATTTCTCTCAGTTATTTTAAATACCATCTTTCTACATACCAAATCATAATAGCAATAACTGGGAGAAAATAATTGTATAATCAGTTAACAGAAGGTCATGTGATTGTATGGCAAAAACCATCACAACACTGTAAAGTAATTAGCCTCTAATTAAAATAAATAAATTAAAACAAAACACACCATAAGCTATGGGAGTTTCTGCTGTGGTACCACTGTATTTTTCGTTAAGGGGCTTCCAAAACAAATTGTTCTGCCTAATACCCTCAAAGCTCAGGTAATCGTCATCATCAAACAAAGTCTGCATTCAAAAAAAGAAACATTTCCAAATTCTCAACCTATGAGCTTAGCTGCATATCCCAGAATGCGTGTGTGTATTCAGTGGTGTCTGACTCTTTGCGACCCAATGGACTGTAGCCGTCCAGGCTCCTCTGGCCATGGAATGTCCCAGACAAGAACGCTGGAGTGGCTTGCCATTTCCTCCTCCAGGGGATCTTTCTGACCCAGGGATTGCACCTCGTCTCTTGCATCTCCTGCACTGGCAGGCAGATCCTTTACCGGGGGCCACCTGGAAAGGCCGCCCCAGAATGAGAACTGTCATCAAACCTTTCATCCTGATCTGTGGAAAATGGGGTTCTGCCGGTGACATGAGGCCAGCAAGCCCGGGGTTCCCACTGGGACAACCCCTCAACGGTCCCCCTCCCCTTCCTGGCTGTCCCCGGGAAGGGGCTGGGCTGGGGGCATGCAAAGTCACTAACCTGTCTAGGTATCTTCACGACGTTACTGGGCATGTTAGTGGTACCCACAGTGGGGATTTTATAGGTGAGGAGGGATGAAGCCCTGCCCAGGTGTCTCAGCATCGTAGGCTGGGAGGTGGGGCCGGACTGAATGGCACTGGCAGCTTCTGTCCCTGAAGCCGCCAGGCAACTTACCTTTAATTACTTACACTTAGAGCCGCCCGCCCGGCGGCGTCTCACCTGAGAGGTGTGTGTGGCTGTCCTGCTGGGCTCAGGAAATGAGGCTTGGGGGGGAGCGGGGGCCTCTTGGGTTTCGGGGGGCCACCCGGGGGGCCCTGCTGCCCCTTGCCGCTCCTCCCCCGCTGCGACAGCCGCTTGTAGTCCTCCCGCGCCTGCTTGGCCAGGGAGCGCCGCTTCTCATCAGCGGCTTTGGATTTTCGCACTAGGAGAGACAGCGGGGTTCAAGTCAGCCCTCGGAGACTGTGAGCAGAGCGGAGGCTCTGGAACAGGGCACAGCCCCCAGCGGTCAGGACCCGGCGCCTGTCCTCTCTTTCTGCAGGGTTCGCTGAGAGTGAGACCGGGGCGGGGGAAGGGGAGCCCCGTGCCCGAGAACTTCCTGCAGCAGCCAAGGCGGAGAGGAGTCTCAGCCCGAGCGAGGGTCCAATCAGCGGGGTCTCAGGATAATATGAGGTGAAGCCGCAGTCTCATCCTCGAGCCCAGAGACCGCCCCTCCCCAGACCATCAGGGGCTCTTCAGTGGCTTGTGGCCGAGGACCGAGTGGGTGGGCAGAGAGGCCACACTCAGAGTCCGCGTGGCTGAACCACGAGTGATTCGGCCTCCCAGACCGAAGAAAGAAATGATTCTTACAGGGCCAGTCACAGCCTCGGTGGGTGCATGAAAGCGACCCAAGACAGCCTTTTACAATTGCTTTGTAACACAGAAGGGCTGTTGCTTTGGCAGTTTTTATTCCAGCAACCGAGCATCATGGACTTGAAAGCAGGATGTAAGAATAAGCCTTATGGGTATTTATCTGCATTTCAGGCATTATTGGTCAGAATCTGTTATGTCTGACTTCAAAGAAATGCCTAAAATCTTCCATTACACTAAGATTTCACTGCATAGAAGTGATGGGATCTGGTGAACATTTTCATTTCACAAAAACTGTCATTTTAATGGTGTTCATTGTAAAGGAATTCCCAACATTCTGCAGACATGCCTGTCCCTGGCTCCTCCCACTGCCTCAGAGGATGACCGGACAGTTAGGGCTTCCTAGTCCAAGTCAGATGGAAGCCCTAACCCTGCTTCACACCCGAATCCTCCCAACATCAGCCTCGCTCACCCTCTGCTCTGCTTCATCGGCACTGGCCTCTCCCCTGAGGACCCTCTCTGGGCAGTGCTAACTCAGAATGAAGCAGGGTTCAGCCACAGGTGTGGCAAGGATGCGACAAGCCTGCCTGTCATCCCTGTGTCTTCTGATTACAAAGTTTAGATGTGCTCACTGTTGAAAGCTGAGGAAAATACACAAAAACAAGAAGTCCAACAAGTAACTTTGAATCCTGCCTCTCCAAGAAAACTAATGTAAATACATTAACCTTCCACGTCTTTTCCCTCGTATACTTAGACATTTTAAAATAGCGATGCTTTTCATACTATTTTTATAATCATTTTTCTTCTCCAAGTTAAAAAGATATAAATATATTCTAAGGACATTAAACACTCTTCCAAAACATTTTTCATAGCTAAATACCATTCCATCACTTAGATACATCATAATGTTGCTGGTGCAAAGATCAGCTGAGAACCTTTCTGCAATTCAAAAGGTGGCCCATAGCCTTTGAGTAATAATTTAGTGTTAAAAAATATCTCTGGACAACCATTCTAAGTGTTTCCCAGATTGTCATATTATTAAGTGAACAAGCTGGTTTCGCGTCACTGTTATAGAGGCCTCTGGGTACTTACAAGAAGCCTGCCACTCCGAATCTTCTTTCCAGTTTGTATAAATCTCCTTGGTTCCCTCTTCATCTGTCTGTTTTATTTCTTCATCTTGTGTTTGCTTCACTGACACTTTCTTCTGTTTAAAAGACAGAAACAAATGCTAGTGAGGAGCTCTGGCAGTTTCCTGCAATGAGGCAGGTGCCACGCACAGAGTGGGCACAAAAATGAGACGAACGGAAGAGAACAGAAAGCCCGAAAGTGAAAGCACAAGCTTCCATAATCCATGGAACACAGGAAAGCAGTTCCAAGAGGGAAGTTCATAGAAATACAGGCCTTCCTCAAGAAACAAGAAAAAAGTCGCAAACAGCCCAACTTACCACCTAAAAGAATCAGGAAAAGGACAAACAAAATCCAAAGTCAACAAAAAGAAGGAAATAATAAAGACCAGAGAGGAGACAAAAAGAGTTCAAAAACAATAGAACAGATCAATGAAAGCAACAACTGGTTTTTTCAAAAAGATAAACAAATGTAACAAACCTCTAGCCAGGCTCAGGAAGAAGAGAGAGAGGGAACTCAAGTAAACAAAATTAGACATGAGAGGATAACAACTGATACCACAGAAATATTTTAAAAAACCGTAAGAGAATGCTATGAACAACTATATACCAACAAGGTGGACAACCCAAAGGAAATGGACACATTTCTGGAAGAATACACTCCACTAAGGCTGAGTCAGGAAGAAATAGTGAATTTGAATAGACCAGTTACTAGATGTGAAATAGAATCTATAATTTTAAAAAACACCAAAACTGCTTGCAAACAAAAGTCTAGGACCAAATGGCTTCACTGGGGAATCCTACCACACACACAAAGAAGAATTCACACCAATCCTTCTCAAACTTCTCCGAAAGACTGAAGGGGAGGAAACACTCCCAAAGTCATTCTATGAAGCCAGCATCACCCTGACACCGAACCAGGCAAAGACACTACAAAAAAAAAAAAAAAAAAGAAAGAAAGAAATTTACAGGCCAAATGTCTGAATAATATAGATGCGAAACTCCTCCACAAAATATTTATAACCTGAATCCAACAACACATGAAAAGGATCCTATACCATGATCAAGTTGGATTCATTCCACAGTCACAAGAATGACTCTACATATCCAAATCAATCAATGAGGTACACAACATCAACAGAAGACAAGGCAAAAACCACAAGGTTATCTCAACAGATGCAGAAAAAGCATGTGAAAGAGCCAAACTCTCATCAATATGTGTTTAGAGGGAACACATCTCAACATAATGAAGGCTATTTACAACAAACCCACGGCCAAACACTACTGTCAATGGTGAAAAGCTGAAAACTTCCCACAGGAACAAGGCTAAGATGCCCATTCTTGCCACTTCTATTCAACATAGTATTAGAAGTCATAACTATAGCAATCAGACAAGAAAAAGAAATAAAAGACAAAGAAAAAATTGGAAGGGAAGAGGTGAAACCGCCACTATTTGCAGACGACAGGATACTCTATACAGAGAACCCTAAAGTCTCCACACAAGTTATACTAGAATTAATAAGTGAATTCAGCAAGGTAGCAGGAGATAACATTAATATACAGGAACCTGTTGCATTTCTTAAGACTAACAAAGAAATTTAAACATGATTTTAAAATCATGTTAAACAAGACAAAACAAACAAAAACCCCCTAGGAATAAGACCTTTACACTGAGAACTATAAAACACTGATAAAGGAAATTGAAAATGATTCAAAAGAATGGAAAGATACCCCATGTTCTTGGACTGGAAGGGTAAATATTGTTAAAATGGCCACACTGCCCAAAGCAATCTACGGATTTAATGTGATCCCTATCAAAAGACCCATGCCATTTTGCACAAAACTAGAACAGATAATCCTAAAGTTCATATGGAATTGCAAAAGACCCAGAATCGCCAAAGCAATCCTAAGGAAAAATAACAAAGATGGAGGCAAAATACCTCCCAGACTTCACACTATACTACAGAGCTACAGTAATCAAAAACAGCATCACAACAGCCCAAAAACAGATGTACAGATCAACGGAACAGCATACAGAGCCCAGAAACAAACACACACTCACAGTCAATTAATCTATGACAAAGGAGGCCAGACTACACAATGGAGCAGAGACTTCTCTTCAGCAGGTGGTGTTGGGAAAGCTGGACAGCTACATAGAAATCAATGAAGCTAGAACACTTCCTCAAACCACATGCAAAAATAAACTCAAAATGGTTTAAATTTTGAGTTTAAGATATCTGTGCATGCTAAGTCGCTTCAGTCGTGTCCGACTCTTTGTAACCCCAGGGCCTGTAGCCCACCAGGCTCCTCTGTCCATGGGATTCTCCAGGCAAGAACACTGGAATGGGTTGTCATGCCCTCCTCCAGGGAATCTTCCCAACCCAGGGATCGAACATCCATCTCTTACATCTCCTGCATCAGCAGGTGAGGTTTTTTTGTTTTTTTTTTTTAACCACTAGTGCCACCTGGGAAGCCCAAGTATAAGACACAATACAATAAAACTCCTAGAAGAGAACATAGGGCAAACATTCTCTGACACAAATCATAGCAATATTTTAACTCAGTCTCCCAAGGCATAAGAAATAAAAACAAAAATAAACAAATGGGACCCAATTAAACGTATAAGCTTCTGTGCAGTAATGGAAACCATCAAAAAAGTGAAAAGACAACCTAGGGACTGGGAGAAAATACTTGCAAAAGATGCGATCAAAAAGAGGTTAATATTCAAAACATACAGACAGCTCATATACTCAATATTGAAAAAATAAACAACCCCATCAAAAAAGGGGCAGAAAATCTAAATGGACTTTTTCCTAAAGAAGACATACAGATGGCCAATAGGCACATGGGAAGATGCCAAACACCGCTAAGTACTTGAGAAGTTCCAGTCAACCACAGCGTGCTCTCACCTCACACCAGTCGGAACGGCTATCGTTAAAGAGTCTACAAATAAATGCCGAGGAGGGAGTGGGGAAAAGGGAACCCTCCTGCATCACTGGAGGGAATGCAGATTGGTGCAGCCACAGTGGAAACCAGTATGGAGGTTCCTTCAAACACTGAAAATAGAGCTACCACGTGTTCCAGTGACCCCACTCCTGGTTGTCTATCTGGAGAAAACTCTAATTCAAAAAGATACATGCACCCCAAAGTTCACAGCAGCACTACTGACAATAACCAAGACACAGAAACAACCCAAGCCCCCATCAACAGCCTACTGGCTTAAGAAGACGTGATACTTATTCCCAGTTGAATATTACTCAGCCATGAAAAAGAATGACGCACTTGCAGCATCATGGGTGGACCTGGAGATCATCCGCTTACTTCACCTCCTTAGTGAAGTGAGGACAACAGAACAAGACGACTATTGTAGGGTATCAGGTATACGCGGAGTCTAACAGATAACACAGACACATCTCTACACAAAGCAGAAGCAGGCTCACCAACATATAGAACGTATTTAGTTACCAAAGGGGAGAAGGAAGGAGGGAGGTATAAGTTAGGATCAAACGGCTACATACAACAGATAAACGAGGACTTACTGTAAAGCACAGGGAATTATACTCAATAGCTTACAATAACATGGGATGGAATATAATCAGAAAAAACTAGCTGACTCACTGTGCTGTACACCTGGAACTAACACAATACTGTATACCAACTGTACTTCATTAAAGAAAATTAGAAATATATACATACAAAAATATCTTTTAAAAGCATCCTTTTTGAGAAGGAAAAATATAAAATAAGAAACATGAGTCTTAGTCAGAAAGGAAATTTTTTACTGAAGTGTAGTGGACCTACAGTATTACTTACTGTGGTAAAATACCAATTACATAAAACTACCACCATAACTGTCAAAGGCTGCTCTCAATATGCCAGCAAATCTGGAAAACTCAGCAGTGGCCACAGGACTGGAAAAGGTCCATTTTCATTCCAATCCCAAAGAAAGGCAATGCCAAAGAATGCTCAAACTACCGCACAATTGCACTCATCTCACACGCTAGTAAAGTAATGCTCAAAATTCTCCAAGCCAGGCTTCAGCAATACGTGAACCGTGAACTTCCAGATGTTCAAGCTGGTTTTAGAAAAGGCAGAGGAACCAGAGACCAAATTGCCAACATCTGCTGGATCATGGAAAAAGCAAGACAGTTCCAGAAAAACATCTATTTCTGCTTTATTGACTATGCCAAAGCCCTTGACTGTGTGGATCACAATAAACTGTGGAAAATTCTGAAAGAGATGGGAATACCAGACCACCTGACCTGCCTCTTGAGAAATCTGTATGCAGGTCAGGAAGCAACAGTTAGAACTGGACATGGAACAACAGACTGGCTCCAAATAGGAAAAGGAGGACGTCACGGCTGTATATTGTCACCCTGCTTATTTAACTTATATCCAGAGCACATCATGAGAAACCCTGGACTGGAAGAAACACAAGCTGGAATCAAGATTGCTGGGAGAAATATCAATAACCTTAGATATGGAGATGACACCACCCTTATGGCAGAAAGTGAAGAGGAACTAAAAAGCCTCTTGATGAAAGTGAGAGAGGAGAGTGAAAAAGTTGGCTTAAAGCTCAACATTCAGAAAACAAAGATCATGGCATCTGGTCCCATCACTTCATGGGAAATAGATGGGGAAACAGTGGAAACAGTGTCAGACTTTATTTTTGGGGGCTCCAAAATCACTGCAGATGGTGACTGCAGCCATGAAATTAAAAGACGCTTACTCCTTGGAAGGAAAGTTATGACCAACCTAGATAGCATAGTCAAAAGCAGAGACATTACTTTGCCGACTAAGGTCCGTCTAGTCAAGGCTATGGTTTTCCCAGTGGTCATGTATGGATGTGAGAGTTGGACTGTGAAGAAAGCTGAGTGCTGAAGAATTGATGCTTTTGAACTGTGGTGTTGGAGAAGACTCTTGAGAGTCCCTTGGACTGAAAGGAGATCCAACCAGTCCATCCTAAAGGAGACCAGTCCTGGTTGTTCTTTGGAAGGACTGATGCTGAGGCTGAAACTCCAATACTTTGGCCACCTCATGCAAAGAGTTGACTCACTGGAAAAGACCCTGATGCTGGGAGGGATTGGGGGCAGGAGGAGAAGGGGACGACAGAGGATGAGATGGCTGGATGGCATCACCAACTCGATGCACATGAGTTTGGGTGAACTCCGGGAGTTGGTGATGCACAGGGAGGCCTGGCGTGCTGCGATTCATGGGGTTGCAAAGAGTCAGACACGACTGAGCAACTGAACTGACTGACCACCATAACATTTAAAAAATTGTGGTAAAATTTACATAATATTAAGTTTACCATCAACCATTTTAACGTTTACCATTCTGAAGCATTAAGTGCATTCAAGGGAATTTGTTTTTAACCAGAGAGAAATGTTACACACAAAATCACTTAAAAATCCTTTGTTTATTTGAGGACAGCCTTCTGAGTGCTCATGAGAAAGCTGAATTTACAGCTCGGTGCAAATACAGCAAGACGCAGCCTGTCAGCTGAGCCGTGAGGGAAACTGAGCGTCAGGGAGGACTGGCCGTGCCTGCTCCGCACCGCAAGAATGATGGCTTTTCTCTTTTGTGCTTTTCTATAGAGAAATAGACTTTCTCGTGGTTAAATGATTTCACCACAAGTAAAATACACGCTGTGAAACTGGTTTCAATCACCATTAAATCTTGGTTAACACAGAAGATGGTGATAATTCGGTAATTGCACTTCACCTCAGATGTATCAAAACTTTTGTGGTTTGCTTGTTTTCGCTTTTTTTTTCTTATACTCTTTTCCTGCCTAGAGCTAAGCCCCTTTCTTTAGTCAATATTACAAAAACCAGAGAAGAGCTTTCAGTGTTTGGAATGACTATTAAAATTTGCCATTGCCTTAACGAAGCTGTTGGCAAGCCTAAAATCAATCCCTAGTGCTGATCGCAATTTCTAAGCTCAAACAGGAAAAACTTCCAAGTGGAGCTTTGTTTGTCTGACACCTGCCTTTTTGAAACTGACTTTAAATAACTGGAAAAAATATATAACTACAATACTAAACTATGGTATCATGCATGTTGTTGCTTAGGAAAAGCAAGAAGTTTGCAAAGTGGGTCTCCTTAAGGAAATATATTAAGTAAATAATAACTTGGGCGGTGCTCAGTTGCTAGGGGCTACCCCAGTGTCTGAGAGCGCTGTGTTTAGTAAGTCGCATTCCTTTTTCATCCACAGCATCAATGCATATGGGCACAGGGAGGAAGGAGACAGAATCAGTGAGTTTCACAGAGTGACAGCGGGTGAGACCTGACCTTGGCCGCTGTGTTCATTCAACTCAGCTAGAACAGTCAAGAACTTGTCCTGAGTTTCCCTAAGGATTCCTCCAGAAAAACGTACTTTTAGAAAAGGCTTTACAAGTTTACAAGGCTTTACTTTCTCTATTTAGAAAACCCTCATTTCCTCTTTAGAAGCGGAAACGTCTGTCTGTCCGCTGAAGACAAGGAACCTGTCTGTCTGCCGAAGCCCACAGGTCCAGGATGAAGGCCAGGAAGTGGAGGGGCAGCGGGGCTGAGGCTGGACACTGGTCCAGATGTCCAGGGGCCACGGCACGGAGCTGGAGATGGGCAGGGGGGCTGTCAAAGGTCCCCAACACAAAGCCGCTCATCGCAGGCTGATGCAGACAGTCCCACCGGCTCCCTCCCCGGCCGCTCGTTCCAGCCCATCCACACATTTCTCTGTCTTTCCTCCACCGCGTCCGAGGGCTCTCGCCTCTGTGCCTGCCTACATGTGGTTCCCTCTGCCTGGAACAGGCTTCCCCAGCCAGCCCATGGCCCCAGCCTCGGTCTCCAGGCCTCTGCTCCAATACCCACTTTGCAGAGCAGCCTTCTCTGGCCTGTCCTCAGCTCCCTTATCCTGCGTTATTTTCCTCCAGAGCTCCTAGGACCTGACTTCACACGTCAGCTTTATCATCTGTCTCCTCGTCAGAAACAGCTGCTTTCTGAGGGCAGGACGCGAGCTGTTTTGTTCAGCAGAGGCCGGCGTTTGGGAGGACCTCAACACAGGGGTCTGAACGAACAGGGCAGACCTTCTGACCTTTCTGCCCCGCCTGCCCGCGTGTAAAATGGCATCACAGGGCAGTGTCCCTGGAAAGTGCCTTTAGTGACTGTGGCTGCTGTTTCTGGAAAGAGGCATCTATTACAATAGCTGCACAGCAGGCCTGCAGCTCCAAGGCTGCCCGTGACTCCAGTCTACGACGTGTGTGCTCGTGGGCCACGCTCGGCCCCGCAGAGGAGAACGGGCCTGGGTCACACTGTCCATGGGAACCGGGCCGGGCCGCCCTCACCGCAGCCCCCATCCCCGCCACCCCACTGCGGCCAGATCCTTCTTTTCACAGCCTCATCTCTTATTCCACTTTTTCCGATCTTCCGTGGGTCAAGCCCTACAAGGTTCCCAGTCTCTGCCTCAGTCATCCTGAGAGCATCTCTGGGACCAAGACGGCAGGGCAAGGGGGCCAGGAGACCTCCGTCCACACAGGCCCAGACAGCCGAGCACCTGGAGGCCCCGTGAGCACTGTGGACAGTGACACAGAGGTCACTCGGCGCAAAGGGACAGACTTGAGACGGGGTGGACGCTGGGGAACCTGATCTGAATCCACATTCGGCCAAGTTTCATGCTTCCTTTATCTCTGAAATCAGTCTCCCCAGTGCTGGCCACCACCCACTCTGACTGTATCAGGTCTTCAGGGAGGGGTCCAGCTGATACATCCTGGCACCTGCTCTTTCCGGGATGCTCAAGACTCTCCCACTCTGGATCAGCAGGCAAAGATGAACAGCTGTGTTCACGAGCTTCTCAAGACTTAATTTCATTTCTGCACGAGGCTAATAAACCAATTTGTGAAACATCAGCAGAACTGGCTCTGCACTTCGCCCCTGAGATGGAAGGGGAGTCTTTTACCTGGTGAAATCCGAATTCCTTTATACGACTGACAGAATCTGCCAACATTTGGTGAATATTTCTTGAGGAGCTGGAGGACAGCTAAAAATCAAACGAAACACATTTTTATGCCATTTAGAGCTGCAATGCCATTTCAAAAGATCGTCTGCTAATGCTTCCCTTGTGGCAATGTTCCCAAACACTGCGCCCACCCCCACCGCTGGACCCACGCATTTCCCAGCAACAGGTGAGCTCCTGACTCCATGAAACTCCATAGGAAACCCCGGCGTCTGCATTCAGTAGGGTCAGTGGTAAGTTACTGCTCAGAAGCTGAGGGCTAGTGGTTTGCTCGTGTCTTGCTCCCGGCTGGCCCCAGGACCCCTGGGATTACTGTAATAAGACATCAACACTACTCCTTAATCTCAGCTCTTTCTCTCAGTCCCTGATCAGCCTCCCCCGGTGTTTTAGGTCAGACCTTAGTCGTGACCACAGCACTGCATTCGCCTCTCTCCCCATCCAGGGCTGGGGACACACCTGGAGCTCTTGGTGCCCGAGCCCTGCCCCCTCTCCCTGGCGCCCACCGCTGCCTAGGGTCCCCCGTGCCACCACGCCCCAGCTCAGAATCTGGGCTTCTGCCACCGTACGCAGGTTTCCCAGGAGCCGGCTCCTGCCCATGAGGTTCCCAGTTCCACGGTGGGGATCCCCGGGGCCACCCCTGTGGGCCCCACGCCTCCCCCGCAGGCTCTGTGGCTGAGTTGGCATAGCACTCCAGGCGCCTCCTAAGACCAGGTCAGTCACACCAGCCCCGTCGTCTGCTCCCTGGCCCGAGCGCGGAGTCCGGGCCGTGGCCAGCCTGCGGCCACGTAACCTGTGTGGCTGAGACAGTCACCCTCAACCCACGGGACCGCCACTTCTGAGCCTTATACCTGAGGACTCCTTCCTGGGTCCTGGCATAGGTCAGAAATTGCCTGCAAACATTTCAGCCGGAGGTCAGCATTGGTGCTAAGACTCAGCGCAGAGCACGGGGGGACTTAGGGTCACTTCCATGTCATAAAACAAACCTGCAGGGCCACCTCAATCCTGCCCCTTCCCCACCACAGCTGGCACCTGGCTGCCTGTGACACTGCACTTCCTAGCTGCCCGAGCCATTCGGAACCCGTGTGAATAATTACCTCCAAAGTAACGCGGGTGATGGCTGGCATCGGCCACCTCTATGTGCGTGCGTGTGTGCTAAGTCGCTTTAGTCGTGTCCGACTCTTTGCGACCCCATGGACTGTAGCCCACCAGGCTCCTCTGTCCATGGGATTTTCCAGGCAAGAACACTGGGGTGGGCTGCCATTTCCTACTCTGGGGATCTTCCCGACCCAGGGATCGAACCCGCGTCTCTTACATCTGCTGCACTGGCAGTGGGTTCTTTACCACTGTCGCCACCTGGGAAGCCCCTTATGCCTGCTACTTGGCAAATGAATGAATCCTATAGGTTTCACAATTGCTACCTGCCACATTCTTTTTTTTCTCTTATTTTGATATTATGTTAACAAAAGGATGCAGCTCCCGCACCTAGAGCGCAACAGGACAATAACCAGTTCCTCTCCTGATGAGCAGATGAGAAGGCGCCCAGAGGGCTTTGGGGAAGTCGGTCCGTTCAGAAGCCTGAGATGGCTTTAAAGGGCTCAGGCTTGTGGTCTTTGAACGCATTTCCGCTAAAGGGAGTGTGAACCTTAAAAACAGGTTCATTCTCCCTTCCCTCAGTGATATGAGATCTGTGGGGCATCATTTTGCAAAAAAGGATCAATTTCCTCTATGCTGAAAAAGAGGCGGCAGCTAACCGCGCTCCCTTGATACATTCACAGCTGCCGTGGACAGTCCCGCAGCCCCGACCCTCCACTCGTGGCTTTCAGAGGGACTCGGGCCTTTGCCGCGTGCAGAGCTTTGGACCAGGGTTTCATCGGCAGCACCTCCACCATGATTAGCTCCTCAACAAGCCTGCAGTTGTTTCCTAAATAAGCATCAGGCTAATTCCCAGGTGGCTGAGCTGGTAAAGAATCTGCCTGCAGTGCAGGAGACCCCAGTTTGATCCCTGGGTCAGGAAGATCCCCTGGAGGAGGACACAGCTACCCACTCCAGTATCCTTGCCTGGAGAATCCCATGGACAGAGGAACCTGGCGGGCTACAGTCCACGGGGTCACAAAGAGTCGGACACGACTGAGCGCCTTTCACTCCACTCCACGCGCCTGACACTGCTCTTTACGGGGCGTGCTCTACACTGTCGAGCATTTCCCCCCAGCACCTGCCAATGACTGTCGTCTGCTTGGACACAGCGCCTTCGACGCCCTGCAGGAGTTATTCTCTGTCCCTTAGAAGTGTTCCTTCAACCACGCTGACTGCCTCACGTACACGCACAACAGTCTGTTCTCACCACTTGCTTCTGAAAAAATCTCCATCTGAATTTCGTCTGCAATCATCGTGTTCCCCTTCTCACTAGCAACATGCTCATGGCTTCTGCACTTGTCAGATATTACAGCGTTATCAGTATTCTTAAAATAAGTCAAATCTAAGCATAGAGGCAGGAACCGGTTTCCACGACTTGGTGCTGGACGTCTGGTGACCGTCAGCGCCACCTACTGGTGCCGCTCAGAACTGACAGTTCTTTCCTTGTCTTGAAGGGTTAGGTTTTTGCTCCGAAGTTGGTTCTTGAGTAGACAAGATTTAGCATAAATAATTGATTAATTTAACAACCACCCCAGCGATCGGTACTTCTGTTTAAATCCTTCCATGTGTCTAGAACATACTGTCAACTCTAAAACTGTTCACAAGTGCTAAGAACCACGTTTTTAAAAATTCTCATTGTAAAGGTGAGCCAAGATTCGCTCTTATTCCAAAGCGTTAAAATAACGTAAAGAAGCTACTCCAGTCCTGTGCAGAGCACGTTTATTCAGATACACGTCCACGCTTCCAGATTCACGAAACACATCACGTGTAACGGAATAGACTGGAGGGAGTGTGAGGCAGGAGATCTCCTTTACCGAAAAACAGCCAGATTCAGGGCTCAAAAGCGGCGCCAGTAGCAGAGGCAGGCAAGCTGAGGATGGCACACTGAGCACCCCCAACCAGAGGATGAAGAGGCGCCCTGGAGAGGAACGAAGCTTCTCCGAAGGTTCCATGTGATGCTGTGTTCCAGGGAACAGACTGTTGTTATTCCAATTTGAGGGGCTTCCCAGGGGGTGCTAGTGATAAAGAACCTGCCTACCAACACAGTTGATGTAAGAGACCTGGGTTTGACTCCTGGGTTGGGAAGATCCCCTGGAGGAGGGCATGGCAACCCACTCCAGTATTCTTGCCTGGAGAATCCCATGGACAGCGGAGCCTGGAAGGCTGCAGTCCCTGGGGTCACAGAGAGTCAGATACAACTGAAGCAACTTAACACGCATGCACACACACATTCCAATTTGTAACACAAGAAAGGCTGGGAAACCACCTACTTCCCAACATAGATTTTGCTTACAAAGAACTTTCAAATCGATGCATCCTTTGGCCTTCCTAACACATTAAGGGTGTCAAAGCAAGGGTCATCCCTTTACCACAAAGGTAAGGCCACCTGAACACAGATAGGAAAGCAGGGACTGCCACCCACGTCCTCTCAGCCTGCTTCTTCCGTGGGGCATCCCAGAGAACACCCGTCTGCTCTCACACACAGAAGCCTGGACTGTCCCCTCCCATCCTCATCATCGCAGAGACTTCCGCAGCTGCTGAATCTCTACCGGCAGAATGAAAGCAATTGCGTCTGCTTCTTATTTGCTTTATTTAAAACCAAAAACTGTCACGCAGTATTTATGCAAAAGTTCCAGAAAATAAGGAGAAAGCTTGAAAGCCAATGACCTCAGGAGACAGCTGACTTTCTGCAGACACCAAGTCAGAATGGTCCCCTCCAATCAGTGCGGACCAAGACCTGGGAGCAGAGCCCCTCCACAGTGACCAACGGGCTTTATAAATACATATAAATTACGTTAAAATCGGAAGTATTGCCACTCAAATCCACATAAGCAATGCGGTAACAAAAGACTCTGCCAGCAACATCACTATTACACGGTCACAAACTGTATCTCCTCCAGAGACTGTATGTCACACAAAGATTATTCTAATTATATTCCCTTTTTAAACTGGTTTGAAAAGTGGTTCCTTCCGGCTTCTAACCAAATATTTACTCTGTTTGAAAGTAGGATTATGCAATCAAACAAATGTCAAGAGACTTTTGTTTCCAATAAACCGAAAAGCTCTAAAAGACAGAACATTTCCAGCACTGGCTTTTTTATGGTGAAGAAGGAAATGATGAATCCAGGAGTTAAAATCAAAGAGTTTACGTTCGAAAACAAACCGCTGGGTTGACTATTTGCTCCTCCTGTCCGTACACCTCTTAAATCCACGGTGTTCCTTCATAGACTAATGGTCGGCATAATAACCTCTGTGAGGGCAAAGGCCACGTCGCCTTAATTGACTCACTGACTTCTGGAGCCTCAGCAAAGAGAAGAGTGGCTGGGCACTTAGTAGGGCCTCAATAAATACCTGGTGAATGAGTGAACACACTATAAACTCACCAGCACTTGCTCAATCATGAGAAGACACTCCATCTAGTTTCTTTTTAACTTTACTTGCTTGGGGCTGTGCTGTGTCTCTATTCCCGAGGGCCGGCTTTCTCTCGTTGCAGTGAGCAGGGGCCACTCTCGAGCTGTGGTGTGTGGCCTTGTCATTGCAGTGACTTCTCTCGGGCTTCCCTCATAACTCAGTTGGTAAAGAATCTGCCTGAAATGCAGGAGACTAGGGTTCGATCCCTGGGTCAGGAAGATCCCCTGGAGAAGGACATGGCAACCCACTCCAGTTCTCTTGCCTGGAGAATCCCATGGACAGACAGCACGTGGAATCTTCCCAGACCAGGGATCGAACCCCTGGTCCCCTGCATTGGCAGGCAGATTCTTAACCACTGGACCACCAGCGAAGTCCCAGGCTAGTTTTAATACTAATAAGAGAGCCTGAATTCAAATCCTCCCCCCAAAAATCGATGGCTTGTCTCCCCACTTTGCTAACCAGGTCATTGGAATAATCAGATTCCTATTTTATGCCCAGCCATTTTAAGTAAGAAGAGAATTTCCCAGTGATGACTCTAACAGGAAGCTTTTGAGCACACTGGGGTTTAACTTCTTTTTTTTTCTTTCTAAAACAGAGAGGCATAATAATAAAACTGCGCTTCGACAAAGTGACAAAGAATAATAATACAACGCCAACTAGACTAACAAGAGGAAAAAGGGACAATCAATTTTACTGCTGAAAATACGGTGTGGTCCCCGTGGAGAGATTTCACTGAGACATGAATTAGGACAACGGAGACCCTAGAGATCTTTTCCCCATTCCTCTAACCTTGTTTCTAGCAAAATCTATACATGGAGACTCCTGGAGAGCCTGATCTGAAAATACAGTGTTTTGGTGTGTAATTTTATGGCACCTAACTTTAAATAATGCATTGTCTTGGCACGCTGAGTCGCTTCAGTCATGTCCAACTCTGTGTGACTCTATGGACTGTGGCCGGCCAGGCTCCTCTGTCCGTGGGGATCCTCCAGGCAAGAATACTGGAGTGGGTTGTCAGGCCTTCCTCCAGAGGATCTTCCCGACCTGGGGACTGAACCCGAGTCTCTTACGTCTCCTGCATTGGCAGGCGGATTCTCTACCACGAGCACCACTTGGGAAGCCCGTCGTCTCTAGTGTCTGAGTTTATTTTGAGCAGAGCTCAGCACGGAACAGCCATGCCGCATGAAGGGCTGCCCACCAGCATCACATCTCACCCGCGACGCCTCCAAGCAACGTGCAGACAGCAGGACCGGAAAGTAACATCCTCGGAAACACAATTATCAGAGCTAGTCCGGGTTGTTAGGGCAACGTGCTTCAGATATGAAAGCGTCTCAGAGGCCCCTCTTACATTTAAATATATTACCATGAATATTTATGTATTTACCATATATAATGGCAACCCACTCCAGTACGCTTGCCTGGAAAATCCCATGGACGGGGGAGCCTGGTGGGCTGCCGTCTTTGGGGTCGCACAGAGTCTGACATGACTGAAGCAACATAGCAGCAGCATATATAACAGAAACATAACATACATAAGGAAAGCAATAAAGGATCGCTAAGAGAGTAGTCAGAGCCTTCAAACGTGGTTCATTTGGGAAGTCTTGACATAAAATAAAATAGGAACCCGCCAATAAACAATAATGGAAACTTGGGGCTTTCCTGGTGGCTCAGTGGTAAAGAATCTGCCTGCCAAAGCAGAAGACTCGGGTTTGATCCCTGATCCAGGAAGATCCCACATGCCCCGGAGCAACTAAGTCCATGAGCCATAATTATTGGGCTTGTGCTTAGAGCCTGGGAGCCACAACTCCTGAGCCGAAGCAGAGAAAAGCTCGAGCAGCGATCAAGACCCAGCACAGCCAAAAATAAACAAGTAAAATGATTTTTAAAAAATAATAATAGACAGTAGCAGTTCTGTCGTATATCATACTTTATGAAACACCTCTCTATGTCATTTCATCTGATTCTCACATCCAACCCAGTGACTTGTAGCTACTTTACCTCCATTTTTCAGAACCGGAAATTGAGCCCCAGAGAAGTCCTCTGACTCAGGGTCTGTATCTTTCTCCCCAACATACGCTCTCCCAGTGAGGCAGATAAATGAATCGATGCTGGCATCACCGGCACAGCCCAGCATGAAGTTGTGTCAACAGTTTTATAACGCACAACTCTCAACACCCGAACTGTTCTCTTTTCTAATTCACTTTATGTCAAGTTCTTTGTATAACATACTTCTTTTAAAACTCCAACAGCTTAAATGGCTTTTGGAGCTTCTCTGGTGGCTCAGATGGCAAAGAATTTGCCTGCAGAGCAAGAGATCTGGGTTCGATCTCTGGGTCAGGAAGATCCCCTGGAGAAGGGAATTGCCATTCCCCACCCACTCCAATATTCTTGCCTGGGAAATCCCAAGGACAAGGAGCTTGGCAGGCTACAGTCCATGGGTCGCAAAGAGTTGGACTTGACTTGGTAACTAACATTTTCACTTTTTACTTTCAAAGGCTTAGGATTCTGTGAGTCTAGTTTATACAAAATTTTATTCTACAAACTACCATGAAATTCTATTACAGTTACACAAAGTCAGCTTGGGAAACTGTAACTCTGATTATGGCTTTACTCTTGAATTAATAAAATGGTCCCAGTTAATTCCTCAACTGTTTTTACTTGGAATATTCAATACTTTCTCACAAAAAATAATACTGAAATGCTTCCTTCGTGTAGACTAGGAGGGAACAGACATCAAGGGACATGGTTAGTGGTTTGGAATTTTATCTCCCTTTTTTGTTCACATCCAACTCAACCCTCAAAATTCCAAGTGCATTTCAGGAGCACATTTCCCCTCCTGTTTGCAGTGGTTTCCTCATTATTAGTCCCTCTGGGGGACTGGAAACACATCTGTCTGCAGACAAGAGCCAGCTGCCCCGTGAGGACTCCACCAAGCCCTGGCACAGGGCATCTACCCCTCGGTGGGGGCGGGCTCTCCACCTGGATACTATCTGCCAAGGTTAAGCCACCGAGGGAGCTATGCTAACACTACTTTTCACTCTTCTTTTACAATTTTATTTGTTTTTGGCTGTGCTGGGTCTTCGTGGCTGCACCAGCTTTTCTCTAGTTGCGGCGGGTGGGGGCTACTCTCCAGGGGCAGTGTGTGGGCCTCTCACTGTGGTGGCTTCTCATTTCAGAGTCCAGGCTCTAGGGCGCGCGGGCTTCAGCAGCTGTGGCCCCCGGGCGCTAGGGCACCGGCTCAGTAGGTGTGGTGCGTGGGCTCAGTTGCTCCTCCGCATGTGCTATCTTCCCAGATCAGGGACTGAACCCATGTCTCCTGCTTGGCATGGGGACTCTTTCCCACTGGGCTGGGGAAGCCCTACTTTTCACTCTCAATAGAAAGCCTGTGCCACAGAGAACCCCAAACTTTGGTTGCCAGACAGCAGTGCCTCGAGATGGATAAAAGTCCAAAAGTAAAAACCAAGCGTTTTCTTTTCCATCCCGTCCAAGTGGTCTGATTGCAACATCTTGTTTCTGAGTCTCTCCTCTACGAAGACAAGCAACCGAAACCCAGCTTCAGAGAATTACTGGTGACCGAGTAGACAGCAAGCTTAACAACGTTGCTCTGGGAGGGACGAGGGAGGTAAGGAAGAAGGGAAACCTGAGAGGAAGCCTTTCTCCACGTCTGCATGTCACCTTACAGGTACTGCTTCACTGCTCTCTACGGAAGGGAGCATCACCTACAAGTCAGAGTAACATCTCAAAACACAACTGGACGCCACACCTTTCAAGGCCGACTTTACAATCAAAGCGCACGTTTTAGCATCATGTTTTTTTCATCAGTTGCTTTAGTGAAATGACAGGTGCAAAAGCAGGTACCAGAGCTTTGAGCAGTGTGGGAGGTGTGTGCGTGTGCGTGTGCGTGTGTGTGTGTGTGCGTGTGTGTGTTTGTGTGCGCACGCACGCGTTCGCACTAGGAGTGGAAAGGCAAGCGGTCTCATCTCCAGCTCCATGTGGTTAAAGACAATACAACATTTGATAGGGAAGAGTCCTGCTCAAGGATTTTTAATATGCTAGCTTCAAGGTCGTTTTCTCTTTTTTTGGAATGCTTTGATTTCCAGATGTTTGTGTTTTAATTTTTAAAAAATCTCCTGTTTTGCAATACTGTCCACTTTGAAGGCCATTTCTGTAAAAACAAGTAATTCTCTGGAAATAAAATCTAAAAGTGAGCAGATAGTTTTATTCAAGGTCCTCTTTGGGGCAAGGACAGTCAGTCTACTAATGGAGAGTCAGTGCCCAGCCTACAAATCACCCGACACAGACACACACAAGGGCTTATCTTTGAATTAGCACCCCAGCCACCCTTCTCCCGACCACATTCAGACAGTCCTGCTCCCTCCCATATTCTTCTGCAGGAAGGGGTTACACACTGACTGCTTCGGGGGAATGGGAGGCTGTCAACACGGGGGGTCCCTAAGGGTCTCTCTGCTCAGCAGAAGGGTGCTCCTGGTTCTTCCTAAACTCCCCCGGGGAGGGTGCCTGTTCACACGGTGCTTCTCCTGCCATTTCTCGGGCTCCGATTAAGTCCCCATCAGACTTGTCTCTGCCTGAGAACAGCCTCTGCTTCCCAACCTGCCTGTCTCAGAACCTGGGTGGGTGACAACTCAGTTCTGCTATTTATCATCACCTTCCGCTCAGAGGCAGACTCTGAGCAACGCTGGAGCGTTTGCTGTCCTCCACAGAGAACCACAACACTCTCACTAAACGTTAAGCAGACCATCAGTTCTGAGTCTCCCAAGTGCTGTCACCACTGCCAAGAGCAAGGGCAGGGCAGGTATTCTGCAGAAGGTAACAGCTTTCGGAATACACGCCACACGGTCAGCCCTGATCTAAGCATCTTTTCTGCCTCCTCCTCAACTGCGCAACCACACAGCCTCTAGCTACCTCCACCCTCTCCTCTGAAAAATGACAAGGACCACAGCCGTGCTCGTCGTGAAAGCAGCACCTTACAGCTGAAGGGCTTCAGGGGACAATTCTTGCTGCTTCCATGAGATAAGACTAGGAAAGCATCTGCATACATGTTTTCCAGCTTCCTTTGTAAAGGAACAATATTGCTAATTTAATCCCTATTTTACAGTGGGAACTGATTCCGCTAGAGTGACAGAGCTCTTCAAAGGGGGGAGCCCCCTTTCCCAGACCAGCAGTCTATTGTGTCAGCTCTACAGTTTCAAGAAATCCGGTACTTAATCAGCCAGTCTTACTTTTGGCCATCCATTTATTAAAATGAAAATTTTAAGTTTACATAAATATATTCTTAAAAAACATTTTTAAAAAGATTATCTTGAGTGATAGAGATACTGGACCCCAAGTTTTCTAAATCCTGAAGCAGGGGTTAAACAACTCTTCTCAAATCCCCAGATATGCTCCTTGCTTCCCCGGTGGCTCCGTTGGTAAAGGATCTGCTTGCACTGTAGGAGACCCAGGTTCGATTTCCGGGTTGGGAATATTCCCTGGAGAAGGAAGTGGCAACCCATTCCAGTACTCTTGCTGGGAGAATCCCATGGACTATAGCCTGCCAGGCTCCTCTGTCCACGGGGTCCCAAGAGTCGGACACGACTTAGCGACTAAACCACCACAACCAAATATGAGGGTGAAGCAGAAAGTCTCCACCCTCAGAACTGAGGCAAACCTTTCATTGTTCTAGAAGACACCTTGTTGGATAAAGCCATCTGCAGATGAAGATATAAAACAAAGCACTGTTCCACTGGTACAGAACGGTCCAGTTGCAGACCTAAAGATTGGGCTGTTCACTGCTCTGGTTCCATGAAAGGAAGCATACAGGTCTCTACATTTTTTATATGTAGGGAGATTAACTAGGCCCAGGTAGGCCAAGAGATACAAGTTTGAGTTTGGGGGTGGAGGGCTGTGGGGAAAAGCTCAGGATACGACAGCCAGTTGACTAGGGAGGACATAATTTGTATTTCCAGACAGGAGGCCGGGTTAACCTCACCTTGTACTGCTGGGTCTGGACCTCACACCCCTGCCCAATTCCCGCTCACATGTGAATGTCCAGTCCCGGTGACATGATTTACCCAGTGAAACTGCATAGAAACTCTCTTTAACAGCTGCAGAGACCTGAGAAGATATTCACATTCAGGCCACACAGGCAGGAGAGTTGATTAGAATCATGAGTATTTAGAGCTAGAAAGAAACTCGCGAAGATTCCTCTCTGCAAACAGAGCATCTGCGGACAGGGCACAAGGATGAAGGGGCCCTGGCTGCGGGGAGGAGAGCTGCGATCCATTAGTGATGTCTGTGCAGGTGCAGGCGTAGGAACGGTCTTGTGCTCCGTGGCGACAGACCATTTAAACGCCTCTCAATTGGATCTGCATATTTTTCCCTCAGAGTGTGCCCAGACAGTCACTCATGTCCAACTCTTTGCCACCCCATGGACTATAGCCCGCCAGGCTCCTCTGTCCATGGGATTCTCTGGGCAAGAATACTGGAGTGGGGTGCCAGCTCCTCCTCCAGAGGATCCCTCAGAGGGTAAGCATTTCAAAAATATCTCTTGTTCTAATCCATTCTTGTGCATTTAAAATTTTTTTCAGGGTCTTAGTTTTTAAATTTGCTCGTAATCTTTAAATTTGTAAATTTGTAGCAATGAGGTAATTTTATAAAAAGGGAATTTGTTATGGGTGAACATGATTTAATAAAAATCAAACGTAAACATCTGTATTTACACCCAAAATATCTGAAGTAGACTAGTCAGTCATTATAAAATGTACTATGTGATGCTATTAAGTAACTGGTCAATACAATGTATATTAGTTTATATAGATAAATGGGTGAATAGGTAGGGAGGCAGGTCAGATGGATGGGTAAATGGATAGATAGCTTTTGGATGATTAACACATGCTCATATAGTTTTAAAAAGTCATTGATAACAAAGATAAATACTACATGTCAGACTCTGTGACCCCGTGGACTGTAGCCTACCAGGCTCCTCTGTCCATGGAATTACCAGGCAAGAACACTGGACTGGGTTGCCATTCCCTTCTCCACGGGATCCTCCCAACCCAGGGATCGAACATGGGTCTCCCGCATTGCAAGCAGACACTTTACCATCTGAGTCACCAGTGATTTGGATACATTTTCATTAAAAAGTTATATTTTTCAAATACTGGGGAGAAGAAGCCTCTCACTTTACAGAGAAGGAAAAACAAACTCCTGCAGACACAGAGTGAGAATGAAAGCCCAGTTCTGAGTCCATTTACCTACCGTGCTTGCTCTCATTATGCCACCACAGCACAAAAGTCTACCCCAAGTCCACAATCCCTACGAACAATTCCGAAATCCAATGAGTTCTGAATGTGCACAACTTATCCTGAGGAGAAAACGTGACTTGGACTACCATGAGGCCACTTACAGTATTTACCGTCACTGATTAGAATGTAACTAAGCCCTACTGGGGACACTACATATTACACGGTATAGACACAGCATCACGGTATAGACACAGCATTTCTTTTATGAAGTCTGAAAAAATCTGAAATCTAAAATGCATCTGGCCCAGGGGTTTGGATAACGGAGGGCAGGCCAGTACTGATGAGCCCTCCGCCTTCAGGGTGTGGTGGGCAATGAAAGCCAAAGTCGCTCAGTCATGTCCAACTCTTTGTGACCCCACGGACTATACAGCCCATGGAATTCTCCAGGCCAGAATCCTGGAGTGGGTAGCCTTTCCCTCCTCCAGGGGATCTTCCCAACTCAGGGATTGAACCCAGGTCTCCCACACTGAAGGTGAATTCTTTACCAGCTGAGCCATCAGGGAAGGAAAGCTATGCTTTTAATTTCTGGGGCTCAAAAAAAGGCAGGTGCTTTTAATTCCTGGGGCTTCCCTGGTGGCTCAGTGGTAAAGAATCTGCCTGCCAATGCAGGAGATGAGAGTTCGATCTCTGAGTCGGGAAGATCCCCTGGAGAAAGAAATGGCAACCCAGTGCAATATTCTTGCCTGGAGAATCCCATGGACGGAGGAGCCTGACAGGCTACAGACCATGGGGTTGCCAAAGAGTCGGTCACAACTTAGCAACTGAACAACAACAGTTTTTAATCTCCAGTTTTCATAGAGGAGAAGACAGAGGCTCCAAGAGGTTCTGAGATTTGTCTGCTGGCCCTTGGGAGAAGCCAGGTCACACAGACTCAGCGCTGCCAGGCACAGGGCAGACACCAAACGGTCTGGCTGAGGCAGCAGCAGGGCTGGGCTGTAAGCTCTGGGGATACCGCCTCGATCTGCTCTCCACTCCCTGCTCACTCCCTCCCCTTTCTCTTTCTGTTTTCTTACAGAAGAAAGTTTACTGTTTAATTTGAAAGCCAGCAACATCTGGATCTAAAGCATTCCTGCTTTAGGAGGAAAAAAAGCAAAACCTCAAATCCCCAGGGTGTGATGGTGAGGGTGCAGCCGGTTCGTTCCCAGCAGAAGAGAGGGCCGGGCCCCGCCTGAAACACAGGCCCCACCCAGCCATGGGCCTGCCCCCTCCACTCCAAGAACACACCTGGTTTCACACCCCAGACGGTGGCTCTGAGGATGGAGTGGGATCCTGAAGCCGAGTCCTCCAGCAGTTGTCCAGGGACACCTGCACGTAAAGGGTCAAATTCCTGCCCCAGCCACGATCGCCCCAGTTACTGGCACAAAAGCAAACCTGCCTTTTCACCGAAGACAGTCCTGGGCTCCTGGCTATACCCTTAGGATGTGCTGTTTTCGCCTCTTGGCATCCTCTTAAGGTGATTTCATCTTATTCAAAATATTAGTGGGTAAAGAGAGCAGATGGGGCTTCTCTGGTGGCTTAGAAGGTAAAGAATCCACCTGCAATGCAGGAGATCCGGTTCGATCCCTGGATCGGGAAGATTCCCCTGGAGGAGGAAATAGCAATCCACTCCAGTATTCTTGCCTGGAGAATCCCATGGACAGAGGAGCCTGGCGGGCTACAGTCCATGGGGTCGCAAAGAGCTGGACACAACTGAGCGACTAACACTTTCATTTTCAAAGAGAGCGGATAATGAAGGATTAACAATGGGATTTGCCCTGAGTCCTACACCGGCCCAAAGGGGCCCCAGACTACATGTCTATCACTGTGTCTCCCACCTCCATACTTTCATAAGACAATCAGAGCAGAGCTGAAAAGGCACTGGCTGGTACAAACACAGAGGCCCAGTCCACTCCCGTTGTCCAGTCACTAAGTTGTGTCTGACTCTTTGTGACTTCATGGACTGCAGCACACCGGGCTTCCCTGTCCTCCACTGTCTCCCGGAGTTTGCTCAGATTCTTGTCCATTGAGTTGGTGATGCCATCCAACCATCTCATCCTCTTTCGTCCCCTCTCCTACTGTCTTCAGTCTTTCCCAGCATCAGGGTCTTTTCCAATGAGTCAGCTCTTCTCACCCAGGTGGCCAAAGATTGGAGCTTTTTATGATTCTGGAAAATCGACTGTTCTTTAAATCCTCCCATGGTTATTCAGATAAGCATTATGATCACAAACTTCAATAAGAATGCTTGATAGTTTTTCTTTTCATAATAAATTTTAGGCCTTGTATAGACAATGAAATTTTAAAGACATGACAATATCCTTTTATTGATAGATGCTATGGTTAAAGTTATATATTTTATTGGGCTCCAAAGTCACTGCAGACAGGGACTGCAGCCATGAAATTAAAAGACGATTGCTCCTTCGAAGAAAAGCTATGACAAACTTAGACAGTGTATTAAAAAGCAGAGACATCACTTTGCCAACAAAAGTTCCTATAATCAGAGCTGCGGTTTTTCCAGAAGTCATGAACAGATGTGAAAGCTGAACCACAAAAAAGGCTGAGCACCAAAGAACTGATGCTTTCAAACTGTGGTGCTGGAGAAGACTCTTGAGAGTCCCGTAGACTACAAAATCAAATAAGTCAATCCTAAAGGAAATCAACCCTGACTATTCACTGGAAGGACTGATGCTGAAGCTCCAATAATTTGGCCATGTGATGCAAAAAGCCAACTCATTGGAAAAGACCTTGATGCTGGGAAAGATTGAAGGCAAAAGGAGAAGAGGGTGGCAGAGGATGAGATGGTTAAACAGCAATACTCACTCAATGGACATGAATCTGGGAGAACTCTGGGAGATAGTGAAGGACAGGGAAGCCTGGTGTAATGCAGTCCATGGGATCACAAAGAGTCGGACACGACTTATAACTGAACAACAATGGTTAAGTCACGGCTGCAACACAGATATCTTTACAGCAAAAGTCTGGACTGCATTTTGGAAACATGCATTGTCTCAGCTTCTCACCAGAGTTCTTTCCCGAGGAGCAGATCTGGAGAAGACAATGAATCTGTACATTGGAATTATGATGGGAGTGGGAGTTAGGGCAGATATATGAAAATGAGGACTTTCAAAGATTTGGGGGCAGATTAGTCTCTTCAGGCGTTAGTCTGTGCATGTGCACACAGAAATCATACTCATGTCGTAAAATGAAATAATTCCACGAGAAAAAGCTTTGCAAACTCATATCAAAATGTGCGTATTTTTTTCTTTTATATAAAATCAGCTTCCCTGGTGACTCAGACGGTAAGGAATCCACCTGCAATGCAGGGTTCAATCCCTGGGTAGGGAAGATACGCTGGAGAAAGAAATGGCAACCCACTCCAGTATTCCTGCTTGGAGAATCCCATGGACGGAGGAGCCTGATGGGCTTACAGTTCACGGGTTGCAAAGAGTCGGACACGACTAAGCACGTATATAAAATCAACTTACATCTCCACCTCAAGGAGCGTGAGAAATACTGATGTTTCTAAGCCAGACTCAGACTAGTCTTTATGGCTAATGCATGCTGACGTATGGCAGAAACCAGCACAATACAGTAAAGCAATTATCCTTCATTAACAAACAAACAAACCAGCAACTCCTCCAGCATTTGGTTCCTGTTTATGCTGATGACACCCTCATGCCCCTAGGCGTCCAAGCTTGGAAACCTGTGGTAGAGACCTCGATCTGATGCAAGAATGCAAGACCTACTCTGATGCAAGAATGGCCAGTTCCAGAAATCACTGACAGCTGGCAACCGTTCTTGCACAACAGGTCGCCCCCAAGAGCCTCCCCCTCTGGCCCCACCCGCCCTTCACTCCATCCCTGCCTCTGCACGCCAGCCACCCCAGCCACACAGCCCTGCCCAGCGGTCTCTCTGCTGGAACTTCCAGCCCCAGGCACCCTGTGCGGTCACCTCCAGCTCCGAGTCCCCTGCAGAGCCATTCTGCCCGCCCTGGTGATGCTCACGTCCCCGGGCTAAGAGCACAGAAACACACCCCGGTCCCTGGACCACTGCATCCGCTTGAAATGACACTTTACGTGATGTCTCTCTTGCTTCCTCGGTTATGAAGTCCACAACAGCAGTGATCCCATTTTTACTCCTACGGTGTAATCTCAGTCCTGGTACATAATGGTACTTGTTCACTGAATGAGTAAATCAATCATCCTGGGGTCTTCTCCTCCATGTACCCCCCACCCCCGCTCAACCTCCTCCAAGAAGTAAAGAGCGCACAGTACGCAGAGGGCCGGACCTCACAGGAGCCAGGCCGCTGCAAATCCCCTGCTAGCTCTCCGGGTAATTAAGTTCTTGGCAGAAGAAATAACTTCATTATCTAGTTTTATCATTCTTCCAAACCACAATCCCAGAAGCAAATTGCGTTTGAGCTCTTGTAAACCTGACACCTCAGAGAATTCATTCTCGCTCCAAGGACAGAGCTCTTGTGTGGAGGCCAACGGCTGTTCCACACACCAGGCAGACCCTATGAAACCAACGGGCCCTGACGCTTCGTCCTCAAAAGGGGTGAGGTCAGCCCGTTGCTCAAAAATCATTGACAACTGCCAACCATTCTTGCACAACAGGTCACCCGTGACCCTCCCTGTCTGGCCCCATCCGCCCTTCACTCCATCATTGGAGTGAAGCAGGGGGGACTCATGAGGACACAGTCTAGATCCCGGAGGAGCCAGTGTCCCAGGCCCAGCAAACCGCAGCCTTAACCGCCAGACCTGGCCCTGCCCGCCCTGGTGAGGGGAGTTGGCCGCGGTCTGTGCACGCCAGTCCCGGAGGCCATGGGACCAGGAGCTCTGCCGTCCACCAGCTGGCCCTTTGAGCTGACCCGTTACAGAAAAATGTAACAGGAAAAATATACCCCTGGGGATGTCTTAACAATGCAGTTTTCTATTTAGAGTTCTCTCCTCACACCTTCTCTCATGAAAAAGGGGGCTCTATGTTATTTGTGAGGATGCAGGTGAGTCCATCCCCCTAAGGAATAACCGCAGGGCTTCAAGGCAGGAGGAACCTTTTCCAGAAAAGCCCCTTTAGGATCCTGACGCCCCGGGGCCCTGACACCTCTGTCTCCCCGGTGTGAAGTTCCGCATGGTTTAGAGACGTGAAAGACTCACGGGTGCTTTCTGCTCTCCAAGTGGTGCGGCCGGCCTGCAGCCTCGGCCCGGCGTCCCCACCTCTGCCGCCTTCTCGCCCACGTTCCCGGTCTCCCCGGCACCGGGCGCCCGCCCCTCGGAGGACGGCAGCTTTGATTTCAAGCTGCTGCTGAGCTCTCTGGGCTGAGCTTTTCTGAGGAGAAACAAACGTGGGATTATCAAAACACATCCTGCAGTAAAGACAGCTTATCCCGCATCCAAGGCCCGGCAGCAGCCAGGACTGGAATCCAGGCCTGCCCGGCTCCCGAATCAGAAGCTGAATGGCCTGCCTTCTGTTCGGGAACAGAGCACACAGCCTTTGCGTCCACAGCAGCACAGAGTCCCTTTTTTTTCCCTGTGCGCCCACCTACAGCTGTGAAGTCACAGCCCTGGGGCACGGGACAGAGGCCCCGTCTGCTCCCGTTTCTCCTCTCACGCAGGGCTGCCCACACTCGGGGGCAGGGGGCCCAGAAGCCACCCTAGCACCCCGGCAAAAGCGACCCACGCCCTGCCCCGTGTCTGCCACCCGTGACCTCCCTGTGTCTGCAGTGATTAGGTCACTTCCTCACCCAGCACCTCCTCACTGTCCACAGAATGAGCTCCAGAGTCCTAAATCTGGCCTTCAAGGCATGAGAGAGCACCACCCCCATCACCCACGTGCACCCCAAACATGCAGACGGATTCACCATCATCCCACGTATCAAATACACTCCATCGAGGGGTCCTGAGGACCTCCTGCCTGCCTTCTCCCACCTGACCTCCTGCAGCTGGAAAACTATTTACCTTTCCAGGCTCTCCCCCTGGGATCAGGATGGGAGCCCCCAGGCTGGCCTGAGTCAGAGCGCACACAGCCCACGTGGCCGCTCGTTTTTCCTCCTGGACTGCAGGCTCCCGGACTGTCCCTGAGCACCCAGCGTGGACAGACCCCATCGGGCCTGCTCTCCTCAGGGGCCGCCCGGGAGCCTGAAGTCCGAGGGGGTACCGGAGCCTCACTCGCTCCCACGACTGTGCTGCTCTTGCTCAACGTTAGGGAAGCCCAGGGTCACTGGGGAACCACGTCCACGACATCCCAGTGGGGACGCAGAACAGACGACGTGGTGGCCTCGTGAGTGAAGGGGGTCCCCCGGAGTCGGAAGGGAGAACTTTCCAGAAACTGGACACCGCCGCATGCCCTCGAGGCCCATCTGGCCCTCCCGCGGGCTCTATCAGCCAAGAAGCACGGCGGCCCCTCGGCCTGGCTGGGCCCTCCCGGCCCCGCGGGTCCACACCTGAGCTCCGGCGTCTCCTGCTCAGCCTTCAGCCTCGCCCTCTCCACGAGGATCTCATCACAGATCACGTCGTAGGGTTTGTCCAGGTGATGTTCACCCATCACCCAGACCCAGACCTCATTGTCGGCTCCCAGCTTCCAGTGAACGGATTTGCTGTTGTCTGCAAGCAAAACAAGAATCTGGTTTGAAAAAGTATCTGCAGCCGTGGGTTAGGAGGTTTTCCACCGTTCAAGTATTTAAAGATCAGATGAAGCGAAGCACATCCAACATGCTCTGAGCAAGCAACCCCTTCCAGGGTGGTGGCTGGAATGTCTGTTTTAAATCATGATGAGTGTGGGTTCTGCACGTGCCCTTTTTACAAGTCAAGACCCCGAGATGGGAAGACCACTGTCTGCATTATCTCTAGGGTAACAGAGCCAACATCAGACCCCTGAACCTCCGAAGCCTAAGAATCTCCCTGCAACCCAGCTGCTCTAGGGCATGGCGGGTCCACCATATTCCTAGGACTCACTGCTGGGTCCAAGGTATGCGTTTTACAGTCAGACCAGCTTTGCTTTAAACCCTAGCCCTGCCACTTAGCCGTACAACTTGGACAAATCATTTAATCTCCCTAAGCCTCAGTTTCTTGTCCACACAACGGGAACGCTAATGTCGCTCTGGAGGACAGCCATTGGGGGAGGCAGCCGTGGGGCAGGTCCCAGGGCGTCTGACGCAGGACAGCGCTCAGCAGAGGCGGGTGCAACCGCTCCTCCGTGCTGTTGGTGGGCGTGGTAGCTGAGAGACTCGCAGCAGCCGTGAGAGATGACATACCCGGAGTGGGAGACGTGGGGAAGCTCCTAGAATAACCCCGTTCCCTGCTGGTTGCACGGGCTGTATTTACCTTCCAATTCCTGCTCCTCCAATGGATACATCAGGCTCCCTGACACCCAGGACGGTGGGTTATCCCCTGGATAAGTCGGGGGACAGGCAGTCCTAAGTCTGAAGGTCCCAGAGGGGACTCACCAGGGCCATGAGGGACCTCAGCTCGTCCTCGTCCACATGCCTGAGCCCAAGGACACACACTCGCCAGCGCTGCTGAATGTGTGATGGGAGGCAGCTGCCAGAATGCAGGCCAGGCCGGGGAAGGGTCACAGGAAGCAGAGGCCAGCTTCCCACGAAAGAGTCTCCATCCAGCAGACGCAGAACCAGCATCCTGCTGTGGACTGAGGACGCAGCCACTCGGGGCCAGCCTAGCTCTTCCTCTGGGTGCCTTCTGCCCTCGGGGCTATGGAGATGCTCTGGGTACAACAACGTTCTCAGTAGGACAGTCAAGATGTCCCTGGGGGCTCAGGGGTAAAGAATCCACCTGCCAACGCAGGAGACACGGGTTCGATCCCGGGGCTGGGAAGATCCCCCATGCCGCAGAGCAACTAAGCCTGTGTACCACAAGTCTTGAGCCTGAGGCTTTGAGCCCAGGAACCGCAACAAGAGAAGCTGCTGCAACGAGAACACACACCGCAACCAGAGAAAAGCACATGCAGCAATGAGGACCCCACACAGTCAAAAACTAAATAAATGAAATCACTAAAAATAAATAGGATGTTGGGGGGCAGGGAGGAGGAGTCAGTCTGTGTTCACAGGTAGACGCAGGTATGAGGGAAGGTCAGTCCCAGGTGGGCCCTGGCTGGGGAGGCCCCGTCAGCTCTGGTTCGTTGAGGAGATGCCCACAGGTTCCTTCACCGTGGGACGCCGGCATCCCTCACAAAGCCCCCGCACTGCCCACTCTGGGACAGCTAAGAATGTTCCCACTGCGTCTACCTCTCCATCTTCACCTAACAACCCTCTGCCAACAGTTCTGGCAGCAGGAGGAAGGTGGCCGGAGATGGCGCGGCTGAGAGCCGGGGGGGCGGGAGGGGCCCAGGGGTCCTTGCCAGCCCCTCTCGGGACAGCAACACACGCTGCCCCTAAACCGTGTCTAAGGGCATAACGCAGGGCACGCGGGGAGCAGCATAACTCCTGCTGCGGGAGGCCCTGCTCCAGGGGAGAGGAATCCAGAAACCCTACGAACACAGGAGGGGCTAAGAGTCAAAGGGGAGGGGCAGCCAAGGGGAGGACAGAGCCCCTGTTCCTCTAAGACAGTGCGGGAGGCGTAAAGAGACGGCGGCTCTGGGGCAAGAAGGAAGGGGGTTTTTGGACGTGTCAGAGAGCAGCCCTGACGGGAGTCTCTGCTCTGACGACCCCTCTCCTTCGGGGCAAAGACACTGGGGTCCTCGGGGGGTCCACACAGCTCCCCGAACCCAGGGAGGGGGTCATTCTAATAAAGGGAGTATCAGCCTGGCGCCCCCGGCTTTGTGCCAAGACAGGGAGGGCTGTCTCCCACGACGTTCCCACAGTGTCCCTAAGGCTGGCGGGGTGCAGAGCTGGGTGCTGCGGGGTGCACGGGGTGAGACACCCTCCTGCAGGTCACCAGGACCTGGGAGAGGAGGACAGGGTGGCGGGTCACCAACTTGATGAACTTCGCCACCTGTCTACTTTGTGCCAGGCCCTGAGGTGGATGCGCTACAGATGCTTGCAGACAAGGGCAGGCAGGCAGCTTCTCAAGCCTCGTCAGCTCTGGCGGAGACAGACCAGTCCCAGCTCTCAGGGACTCACGTTCCAGCTGAAGGAGGCAGGCGCTGGACCGCTGGTTAGTTACGAAAGTAGCGGGACTGAGACAGTGATGATGCTAGTCACTCAGCTGTGTCTTGGGACCCCATGGACTGTAGCCTGCCAGGCTCCTCTGTCCATGGGATTCTCCAGGCAAGAATACTGGAATGGGTTGCCATTCCCTTCTCCAGGGGATCTTCCCAAGCCAGGGATCAAATCTGGGTCTCCTGCATTGCTGGCAGATTCTTTACCGTCTGAGCCACCTGGCTGAGGGAGGGGTGTTAAAGCGTTGGCGATGGGGTCTGGTGGGCAGGGGGACGTACTCTGTGACCAGGTGAGAGTACATCAAACGAGTACTTAGGGAAGGCAGGGAGCTTCGAAAGGGCAGAGAAGAAATAAGAAGTTCCTGGCGTTCAGCTAGGGAGGCTGGGTATGGAATTTAGACAGAGAACAGAGTGGGTTTGGTGCTGGACAGGAGGAACAGTGTGACCCAAGCTCAGGGACGGGAACTGGTGAGGGGGCACGTGGAACCGGGGTCTCCGCCAGAGCTGACGAGGCTTGAGAAGCTGCCTGGCCGTGGGCTGAGGTCACACGGGGAGCGGGTAAGCCCGGCAAAGGGGTTTACGTGGAGGGCCTGTGTTGCATAACTCCAGAAAGCTGTACGAAAATCCCAGTGTCTATGGCACTTTATTTCTCCAGTTTGAGTTTCCTCTTTGATAAAACAGAGGCGATGAGTCTGAACTCACAGACAAGTGCTCAAAAAGAATTAATTCCATGTTCTTGGTCTGAGGGACCAACCAAGAGTCCACAACTGTCAGACATGGCACCACAAAACTCCCAGAAGAGAACACAGACAAAACATTCTCTGACATAAATCGTAACTATTTCCCTAGCTCAGTCTCCCAAGGCAAAAGAAATAAAAGCGAAAATAAACAAATGGGACCTAATCAAACTTAGATGCTTTTGCACAGCAAAGGAAAACCATCAACACAATGAAAAGACAACCTATGGATCGGGAGGAAATATTTGCAAACAATGTGACCAACGAGGCTTAATTTCCAAAATAAACGAACAGCTCATACAGCTTGATACCAAAAACAAAATAAAACAAAAAACCACCCAATCAAAATGTGAGCAGAGAACCTAAACAGATGTTTTTCTGAAGAAGACATACATATGGCCAACAGGCACATGAAGAGATGCTCAACATCACTAATTTTACAGAAATGCAAATCAAAACTACAATAAGGTATCAGCTCACACTGGTCAGAACAGCCATCATCAAAAAGATTGCAAATAATAAATGGTGAGAGGGTGTGGAGAAAGGGAAACCCAGCTACTCTGTTGGTGGAAGCCAAAGTTGGGACAACCAGTATGAAAACAGTACGGAAGTTCCTTAAAAAACTAAAGCTACCATTCGACCCAGAAAGCCCACTCCTGGGCCTATAGGTGCCTTCCACCAACCCTGGGCTGTAGCGTCCATGTGCTGCCTGAACTCCCAACACCCAAGGAACTGCCTGCCACTCTGGCCGCTCCTCGTGGTCACTCACCTCTGACCCAGAAACCAGAGGGCAGATGCCTGGCCGCCAGGGCCTCCGGGATTTGGGTGCTACGGCCACGTTCCTTCCGACCAATGCCGTGCCAGGTCTGCCCTGAAATACGTGGAGCATCACTGAGGCTGTTAGCAACCCTACTTGGCCGTGAGGAAATTGAGGCTCAGGGAAGGGTAAGTTCCTTGTCTGGGATTGTAGAGCTGGTGCAGTGGAACCAGAATTCCTTACCTGACTGTGAGGCAGTAAAACCTGTGTTTAGAGCCACCTCTGATGCACTGTCCAAACTGAAATACCTTTGAGAGCAAAAAAAGGAAACCCACCAACAGGAAAGGCAGGAAATGAACGTTTGCAGGGCTCTGCTGAGCGAGCTGGGTACGGGGTCACCGTCTCGGCCCTGCAGAGCAGGACAGCGCCAGCCCCACGTTTCAGTGAAGACCAAGGCCCAGTCCTGGGCTTCCCTGGTGGCTCAGCAGTAAAGAATCTGCGTGCAATACAGGAGCCAGAGGAGATGCGGGTTCAGTCCCTTGGTTGGGAAGATCCCCTGGAGGAGGGCATGGCAACCCACTCCAGTATTTGTGCCTGGAGAATCCCCATGGACAGAGGAGCCTGAGGGCTACAGTCCATAGGGTCACAAAAGAATCGGGACACGACTGAAGCAATTTAGCACAGTAAGGCCCAGTCCTATGGGGACTTCCCTGAAGGTAGTGCGGGTAATAATTCTGCAAGTCTGTGTTTTAAACCTTTGAAAATATTTATTCTAGAGACAAAAGGAACAGAAAGGGAGCTGGAGAACCCACAGGGCGCCACCGTCCCGGGCAGCAGGTGGTGGCACAGACAAGCGAGTAGGTCACTCAGGTGGGAGGCCAGCTGGCTCCAGTGGGTGAAAGGGAACATCCGAGTAGGCATCTGAGTCCAGTACTCCACACGTGAGACCCAAGGCCGTCACACTATCCAGCCCAGAGTGAGCCCAGAGCGGGCTGGGACCAGCGGCTCAGAGCAGACTCAGATCTGACATTCAAACCCGGACTCCACTGGTGACCCACCCACATCACTTTCTCCAAGTCTGTTTCCTTATTTGTAAGAATCAGGTGGCGGGCAACGTTCACTTCCCTGGATTCTTACAAAGATTAAATGAAATGACATCAACACAAGGGCCTGGCACTTGCTAACAGACCCACAGGGTGGTAGGGAGAACCTCCGTGGGATGGAGCAATGGGAGTGTGCTGAGACACGGAGTAACCAGGGGACTCCAGGCTTCCGGCTTTGGTGACTCAAAGGAAAGTGGGCTGCTGATCACGGTGGAGACTGAGAGGCAGGAGCAGGCCTGGGGGTGGTGGGGGGGAGAGAGCTGGGGTGATGCTGAAGAACCTGGTTTTGCATCAAGGGCCCAAGGGTCTTCTGAGCAGAGATGTCGCTGGGTAACTGATACGAGACCAATGCTCAGATAAGAGGTCTGGTTTCGAAATACAGGTGTGAGATTCCATAAAGAGAAGAAAAGGTGCCCCAGGGAGGGAGTACAGAGACCCTGACCTAGTCAGGGGAGTCTGTGAATGAGGCTCAGGGAATCTGCCAACATTGGGAAACTCTGCAGCAAATGCCCTCTGTATGGATTTTCCTGGTCCAAGCTTTCAGTAAGTTTTCCACGGAGTCTAAGGGACCCTCAATCCTACCTGAAGCTTACCAACCAAAAGGGTAGAGTGAGGCTCCCCTGGGGAACACAGGTATTCAGGGTCAGGCAGAAACGTAAAAGACAACAGTCATGGAGACAGCGAGGGACCACGATGCGAAGAGGCTCTGAGCGGCAACTCACAGGGTGAGAGCCGGCTGAGAAATCAACTGAGCTGGGAACTGAGCCCAGCAACGGAGGCCACCGCGCTGGGTCAGGGGGGGAGCGAGGGAAGCAGGCACGGCAGATGGCACACCCCAGGGCTCTGTTGTCGTTTCACTGAAAAGGGAAGGCTCTGCATCAAGGAGCTCGTCTGAGAATCCACAAGTGAAATTTCACAAGGCCTGTCCCAAGGGTGCACGCGGAGCATCTCAGTCACCGCTCATCGAGACCAGAGCCTGGCTTCCTGCGAGAAGTTCCCACCAGCTGGAGAGGTGTCTATTGCTGGGCAGCCTCTGCCAAGTAAAGACCTCCTCTGTGTGCATGACCAGAAAAAAAAGCTTACGGAATAAAGGCTCCATGGGAGAACACCCACCCAAGCACACGTTCAGACATGTGCAGGGCAGCCACAGACTACGGCAACTGTTACCAAGCTCCAGGAAAGCTCGACGTTCCAGGTAGGCTGAACAAGGTAGGCTGAACAAGGGGCAACGTTTGTTAACAGTGCCAGCTATGGGAGAGTCAGACCCAGGGTCACTGATCAGCTGCTGCCCTGGTCGAGTCAGTTAAGGTCCCTCCCTCTCCCTTTCCTCACCTGTGAAATGTGAAAGTAACTCAGCTCCAGGCTTGGCTGTGATGATTTCATGAGATAATAGACTTAAGCACAGAGTTCAGGGTCTGACACTCCAGCAGCTCAATCAGCACTGGTTGGGGCTGGGTTTACAGTCTAGAGCAGTGCTGTCCAATGGGAGCGCTGCCTGTAATTGTACATTTTCTAGCCATCCTATTGAAAACTCAACAGGAGCCCAGGCAAGATGATGGAGCAGAAAGGCCCTGGGCTCACTTCCTCTCATGAGAACACCAAAATCACAACTATCTGCAGAAAAACCATCCATGCAAAAGACCAGAACCTACAAGAAAAGATCTCCTCCAACCAAAAACATAGAAAAGGAACCATGGTGAGACACACACCACAGTGAGACAGATACCCCAAGGTGGACGACCCACAAACTGGAGCTTCTCCCACCGGAGTAAGAGTTCTGAGCCCCAGGTCAGGCTCCCCAGCCCAGGGGTTCTACTCATCTGGGAAGATGAGCCCCAGAACATTTGGCTTTTGAAAGCCAGCGGGGCTTAATTTTGGGAATCCCACAGGGGTGGGGGAAATAGAGACTTCACTCTTAAAGGGCGCACATGAAATCTCACATACACCAGGACCCAGGGTGAAAAGCAGTCATTTGACAGGAGTCTGGGCAAGACCTATCTGTCGGTTTTGGAGCGTCTCTCAGGGAAGCGTGGATGGCTACGTGTCACCCTGGGGCCATGAATCCTGGAGGCAAACATATTTGGGGACCTTCTGTGGTGAGGACATGGCTGCTGACAGTTTCCATCTTAGCTCATTAGTGCCAAAACCCGGTCCCACCCAACAGCCTGCAGGCAACCCAGGCTGAGAAGCCTCAGGCCAAATAACTAACTGGGTAGGAACCCAGCCCCAGCCATGAACAGGCCCTAAGGACTTCCTGAGCCCATAGCTGACTCTAAACACACATCTCCACTTTGCCTTGCCCACCAGAGGGCCAAGACCCAACTCCACACACCAGCGGGCAGACACTGGCCCTTCCCTCCAGGAAGCCAGCACGGGTCTCCAGACCAGTTATTTGTAAAAATACAAATGACAATCTCGAAAAAAAAAAAAGAAAAGAAAAGAAAAAAAAACAACCAGGCAGCAGAGGAACATGTTCCAGACGAAGGAAGACGATAAAACCCCAGAAGCACTAAAAGAAGTGGAGATAAGCTTTCTACCCAAGAAAGAGCTCAGGGCAGTGCTTGTAAAGATGGTGAAAGAACTCAGGAGGACAGCAGGTATGCACAGAGCAAGAAGTTGGGATTTTTAAACAAAGAGTTAGAAGATGTAAAGAACACACAGAGAAGGAGAATACAATAACTAAAACGAAAAATACAGGAAGGAATCAATAGCAAACCAAACGATACGGGAGTGGATCAGCGAGCTGGAAGACGGAGCAGTGGGAATCGCTGCCACTGAGCAGAAAAAAGGGTGGAAAGAAGTGAGGACAGGTCAAGAGACCTTGGGGACAACATCAAGGCACTAATATTAGCATTACTGGGGCCCAGAAGGAAAAGAGACAGAGAATGAGCCTGAGAAAATATACGCAGACATAATAACTGAAAACTCCCCTAGCCTGGGAAAGGAAGCAGTCACTCCAGCCCAGGAAACGCACATGGTTCCAAACAGCAGGAGGCGCCAACATCACTCACATTACCACCCCCCACCATCCCCATCCGCGGAAGAACTGTCTTCCCTACAACCAGTCCCTGCTTCCAAAGAGGTTGGGGACCACTGCCAGACAGGATGAACCCAAAGAGGAACATACCAAGACTCACTGTAATTAAAATCACAAAAATTAGAGATAGAGAATATTAAAAGCAGCAAAGGAAAAGCTTCCCAGGTGGTGACAGTGTTAAAGAATCCACTTGCCAATGCAGGAGACGCAAGAGAGATGTGAGTTTGATCCCTGGGTTGGGTAGATCCGCTGGAGAAGGAAATGGCAACCCACTCCAGTATTCTTGCCTGGAGAATCCCAAGGACAGAGGAGCCTGGTAAGCTACAGCCCATGGCGTCACAAAGAGTCGGATATGACCGAAGCAGCTGAGCCTGCAGCACGGGAGAAGCAACAACTAACGTACAAGGGAAGTCCCACAAGGCTGGCCGCTGGTTTTTCTGAAGGACAGAACGGAGTAGCATGATACATTTAAAGAGACGAAAGGGGAAACCCTACAACTGGCAAAGCAAGAAATTGGGCAAAGAACTTCATCTTACATCGCCAGGAGGAGACCAACTCAGCAAACGTGAGAAAGCCGAAGTCTCTCAAAGAGCTCCAGGCCACTGGTTCCAGGGGACATAGCCCTTCTGTGGCCCCAGTCTTCACAGTCACCCACCACGTCTGCGAGTCACGTTCACAACTGATATGGTGCCAGGAGGCCCTGTTGTACTTGGTTAACTCAGACCAAAGAATGCAAGGAAATGGAGAAGCCAGATCGGAAAGACACAGGCTCTGCTTCAGTTTGGACATGTTACCGCTAGAAGGAAAACCAAGGATGTCCTTGGAGAGTGCAGAGTCCTGTGAAATCCAGTGGACCTGGGTACCACTGGGGTATGACCTTGCATGTATTACTGCACTTCTCCATGTAAAACAGGACCACTGATACCTGTTTTGGAGAAATAGCGTGAAGATGACATGTAATACATGTAAAAGAGCTTTGCATGGTGTCTGACAAAACAGGGGTTTAATAAATAGCTGCTATTGGTGATAAGAATAATCATAAGTGAAGTACTCATATTTACTTCCATATCAATATAAAACCTTAACTGGAAAAAGGTTTTAATAAAAGACAGTGCAAGAAAAAGGTCACTTACCTGACTTCCCTTTTGAGTCTGTGCAAAGAAGGGAGATTAATTTTCTCAATCTTTGAAACCCTGAACGGTTTTATCAAATTTATTTTTCCTGGCTTAAGGAAAAATGAAGAGAAATTGATCTTTGAATGCCTCTCTGTAAGTGACCTTGAAAACTGTTTTTTCCCAACAACATAGGTATCCATCCATAACAAAAAGTGTGTGGATGGGTGTGTGTGTAAGCTAATGCACGCTTTCCATGTCTCTGTGTATACATGATTTAACCCTGATATACAAAGAATTCTTCCTCAAAAGACGCGGCCAAGCTACCAGGGATTCCTTGGGTCAGGAAGAGGTAGTACATTTGAAAGGTGAACTCACACTAAAAAAAATCAGCATTATGACTTTTTTTCCTTTTAGTAGTATTTGCATCTTGAAAGTGAATGTCCCTAAAAACAGAAGACTCAAAGAAACATCTCTCAGAGTCTACGGAATGGAAACAGCATTTCTAGAGAGATGCAGACGTAAAGACTTTGCATGCTGGTAGCAGAATACCAGGGGCTTCCCTGGTAGCTCAGTTGGTAAGGAATCCGCCTGCAATGCAGGAGACCCTGGTTGGATTCCTCGGTCAGGAAGATCCCCTGGAGAAGGGATAGGCTACTCACTCCAATATTCTTGCCTGGAGAATTCCATGGACAGAGGAACCTGGCGGGCTACGGTCCATGGGGTCGCAAATTGTACACGACTGAGCAACTAAGCCCAGCAGAGCAGAATACCAGGCATCTGGGATAAGAGGAGGTGGACCCGAACATGCCCCTCGAGTTCAGCTCCACGTGACTTTTTACTGCAGCTTAAGGTCAGTCCGGTTTCAAGAAAGACATCTGCTCTCAGCCTCACCACTCCAGAGTATTGCCGCTTGTGTGTGTGTGTGTGTGTGTGTGTGTGTGTGCGTGCGCACACGCGCGCGTGCTTCAGGCTAATCAACTGCACCATGAAAAGCTCAGTAACACTGAGGGTCTGCCTGCCAAACCAGACCTTAGACACGGCTAGCTGCTGACCAGTGTGAGCCATGCAAACAAGCAGGGAGGCCGCCCGCCGCGGAGGCTCCGGGAGGAGTGAGCTCCGCTTACCTGTCTTCGGCCTGGGTTTCACTGGCAGGGACTCCTGTTTTTCCATCGCTGCTTCTCTTTCTTTCCAGCGGCGGACCTGCTCCTCCCTCATCTTGAAGAACAGGATCTGTTTCTGTTCCTCGTTCAGCTCTGCCAGCAGATCAGGATCTATGTACATCTCCGACAGGATCTGTTTCAGCATCTTTGCGGGGCTGGAGTCTTTTGCACCTGAGGCAAAAGTTCTTGAGAACGGCTTCCAGGGCTGCCTCCCCTGGGCTGGCACGGGGGGGCACCCACAGACCTTCCCAGATGCTCGTGGGGCTGGGACGGCGGCAGTTCAGCGAACTGGCTCTGGGTTCCCACACCGGGCCCCCTGTCTAAAACGCCACTCATGAACCTGCAAAGAGCAACCGCCAAGATGCAACTGTGTTAGAAGGTACAAAGGCCAGGACGGGCTTAGGAGCAAGCTTGGCAGAAACACAGATCCGCCTTTATTTCAGGCAAGCTTTGTTAAGAGTTTTGTGTAACCTGTATCCTGTAATTTCCAAAGATACTTTAACAAAAGACAAAAAAATAAACCCTAACTTTTTACCGGTCACTCTCAGGAAAACAAAAAATTAACAGAGGCTTGGCTGTCTCCCAACTAAGCAAACATGCGATTACCTCCGAGCTCAACAAACCACCACGTCCACAGCTAAAAACAGTTAAAGAGACAAAGGCAAGGATGAAATTAAAAGCCTCTCTCCAAACAACGTACTTCAAAAGCAAACACTGTTTTTGAGATTTCAGAGAATTACCCACCCAAACCCAAGCCAGGCTTAAGGAAGAAATAAAGAAGAAATAAAAATTAGACCATAATGCAATTTTCCCATTTTCCCTTACAAGTGGCTGTTAATACAAACAATTATGCGCTGTCATCTTCACAGATGGACAGTTCGGTGTTCAGACAACTCACCAGAACCACAGAAACCGTGCAGAGCAGGACAGGGCACTCACATGCATTTTGGAAGGGCACCAGGGTTTAGGCGTGCCTCTTCCAGATACCCTAATTTCACAGGGTCTAAATTTACAGACCAGATAAACTGGGGAGCCATGAAATTAAGAGACACTTGCTCCTTAGAAGAAAAGCTATGCCCAAGCTAGACAGCATATTAAAGAGCAGAGACATTACTTTGCCAACAAAGGTCCGTCTAGTCAAGGCTATGGTTTTTCCAGTGGTCATGTATGGATTTGAGAGTTGGGCTGTGAAAAAAGCTGAGCACCAAAGAATTGACGCTTTTGAACTGCGGTGTCGGAGAAGACTCTTGAGAGTCCCTTGGACTGCAAGGAGATCCAACAAGTCCATCCTAAAGGAGATCAGTCCTGGGTGTTCACTGGAAGAACTGATGCTGAAGCTGAAACTCCAATACTTTGGCCATCTGATATGAATAACTGACTTCTTGAAAAAGACCCTGATGCTGGGAAAGATTGAAGGCAGGAGGAGAAGGGGATGACAGAGGATGAGATGGTTGGATGGCATCACCGACCCAATCGAATTGAGTTTGAGCACGCTCCAGGGTTGGTGATGGACAGGGAGGCCTGGCGTGCTGCAGTCCATGGGGTCGCAAAGGTCAAACACGACTGAGCAACTGAACTGAACTGAACTGAAGGGGTGACCAGGCTCATCACAAAGGGTCCTCGCTCTGTAAGACAGTTTCTCAGATGGAGGAGCCTTGGGCCTGAGCACACAGGTGACTTCACAGGGGCACCTACTCCTCAGCAGACGTGTTCTACTTCACACGTTTCCATTTGGTCTATTTTCAAAAAATATAGCAAACCTTCACATTTTTGTCATTAGGAGAAAATGATGTACACATTTCCATTCTGGGGGGAAAAACAGAATGCTTATTTTGTTCCAATATAATAAGAAATCCACAAAAAGCTTATTTATTTCAACTCTGCAGGATCACCTATGTTCTAAGAAACAGACTAACAATCCTACCATCTGGCCACGCCCTCTCAAATATCTTCTTTCTCCAAACTAAGTTCAAAGGCTCTTAAGCTTCAGACCAGTCGCTCAGCCACACGGCGGCCCTCCCAGGCCCATGGCCAGTCACCCCCGGCCCTTCTCCTGGTCACCTCCAGGCAGGCTGCTGCACTCCTCTCACGCCCGGGAGGCTCCTGCAGCTTCGTTCCTGCTCCACCTCCTTGCGCAGCTGTTTCTCCATTTACACCAGCTTTTTCAGAGAAGCACAAGCGACAGCCCAACAGCCAGGGTACCCAGGGTGCCCTGAGTACCAACAACATGTAGTTCCGTTCACTAACATGCCCTGTGTAGCAGGGACCTTTACTGAGGCTACCACGACCCTCGCCATCTGCGTCCTGCCATCTGTAGCATTCAGTTACCCGGGGCTCAAATGGAACACAGTGTTTAGAGAAATTTTTAAAAGAATTAAAGGCACCGTCCGACTCTAACTCAGTCAGGCACGCCTGCCCCAGGCTGCCTGGCTAGCTTTGTATTTTGCTTTGAGGCGACCCTCAAAGGCTCTAACAGCCACACCACTGATGTCCTGCGATGCGGTCCTGACTCTGCGGTCTCCAGGAGAGGGGCTCAACTAAATCTACACTTGACGGGGGTTTCCAGAGGCTGAGCTCTTGTCTGTAGGCGTCAGAACAGCAGGAAGAAGGTAAGTCCTCCACTCACTGGACTCCAGTGCTGGAGACCAAGTGCTAAGAAGCCAAAGTGAATGAGTCCTTGACATTCCGAAGGAACACACCTCAACATAATAAAAGCTATAGATGACATTCCGGTAAAGGTCCTTACGCCGGGACACTTCTTGACCAGGGGTTGACTTTCACAGAAATAAAGCACAGGGGAGAGGAGCTGCCCAGGGAAGTTGGAAGCTTCCGCTCTATCCCCCAGTCTGGAATTGGGCGACTCCCAGCAACAGGGACAGGGCAGGCAGCGCCTAAACAGGAAAACCCTGAAAGGGCTGAATCCGCTCTCCCCTCCCCACCTGGCGCACTCCTGGTCTCAGAAGCTGACCCCAGCCGCAGCCACGACCGACCATGAGCGGTGAAGGCAGTAACTAACGAATCTTCATCCCAACCTTGGAGTTCAGCCCCTTACCATCCCCATTTCCTACAAGACGATGGAGGGGGTGTGCCCGGCCGTCTGGCTCCAAGTTAGGGGCACGGAGTTTGCCGGGAGCCCAGAATCAGGCTTCCCTGGTAGCTCAACTGGTAAAGACCCCTCCTGCAATGCACGAGACCCTGGTTCGATTCTTGTGTCGGGAAGATCCCCTGAAAAAGGGACAGGCTACCCACTCCAGTATTCTTGGGCTTCCGTTTTGGCTCAGCTGGTAAAGACTTCGCCTGCAACGCGGGATACCTGGGTTTGATCCCTGAGTTGGAAAGATACCCTGGAGAAAGGAAAGGCTACCTACTCCAGTATTCTGGTCTGGAGAATTCCATGGACTGTATAATCCGCAGGGTCGCAAAGAGTCAGACACGACTGAGCGACTTTAACTTTCACCTTTCAGAATCAGAGCATCACCGGGATGGGGAACTGCAGGTGACGTTTCAGAAGCAAGTTCTGGCAGCAGCGGAAATGCTGAACCCAAAGTGCGTGAGGCAGGGTTGACCCTCTTGGGGGCAGAAGCCTCATCTCTGCAAGCGCAAGTGGCCTTAGGGGAGGGCAGGTACGGAAAAGCCCCCACCCCAGGAAGGACAGCGGGCAGTGACTGACACACGGGGCTCACGGCATTCACATAGAGCACTGTCTACACAGCATCCACCCGCAGCTCCATCCACAGCCCCTGGGGAACAGACCAGCAGCGGAGACAGACTGGGGGAAAGGGCGGCTCTGTACCGCAGGGATGACAGGACCAAGCTCTCACAGCTTCAATCTTGTGCGGTTTCCCCCAAACATGCTTTTTTTTTTTTTTTTTTGTATTAAAGGTAATTAGTGGACCTTCAGGGAAAGACACTGGCTTCCCCCTATCCTCAAAGAAAACTTGGGGATCCCGCTGACAAGAATCTTGCGGGGCGAGGTTGCTGAAATACAAGCACTGCATGGGACGCTGAGGCTGGGGCCCGCCAGTGGGAACCTCAAACACAGCGCCGGCGGCCCGGGAGGCCAGCCCTGCCTCTGCCGGGCTGGGTGTCACTTCACATACCCGCGCTGTCTTTCCTCACCGTAAAAGGAGCCTGAACTGTGACTCTGTAACCTGAGGTCTGTGCCACACCATCCAGCGGGGACTTACGGAGGCAAGTGGAGGCAGGGTGGAGGAAGCAGAAAGGAGGAAGTCAACTGGCCAGGATTTCCCCTATTTTACCCCCTGACAATCAGTGCTGCGGCTGAGTCGGGCACACTGAGTGCAGCGGGCTGCCCCCATTCAAGACCCAGTAAAAAGGACAGCTGGGCTAACTCAGTTTCTTCCTGTGCAATACTTTTCGTAAAAGACAAAAATGACCAGCAACACGTCCACGTCTGCTACTTTTTCCAAAAATAAATTTCTAATGGGTCACAGTTGTCTCCCAGGACTCCCATAGGTGTGGCCTGGCTCTCATACTTGCTCATACTTGTCCTCTAAACAACGATTCTTTTTTTTAGAGGACTTTTTGTATTTTTAATGTCTCTGAGACCTTACCCGAAAGGACACTGCAGTGGTAAAGAATCTGTCTGCCAATGCAGGAAATGCAAGAGAGCTGGGTTTGATCCCTGGATCTGGAAGATCCCCTGGAGAGGGAAATGGCAAGGCACTCCAGTATCCTTGTCCAGAAAATTCCCTGGATAGAGAAGTCTAGGGGGGCTACAGTCCATGGGGTCACAAAGAGTCTGACACAATTGAGCACCAAAAAAAAAAAAAAAAAGCCTAATTAATCATAAAAATATTGTGATATGGACATTATAACTTTAATGGTAAGAATATCATTTGAATTATAATTCTTTTCAAACAGCCAGCTTTCAGTTATCTCATTCAACTTTGCCTTATTAGTCTACCCGCACAAAGGTTCTCTTTGAAGATAAAATGAATTGGTGGCAGGGGGGCGACATCAATTTGGTAAATTCTGTAAAGATGATATAACACTCTTCAGAAATTTGAAATCACTGCACACGGGTTTATCTAGAAATTTCACTCACGCCAGATCTACGCCCGCATTGATTCCACTTACTTCTTCACTGAAAAAAAAAATAAAAAACCTGTATCCAAGTCATTGTTTCTCTTAAGCAGGCACCCAACAAAGCTTTTAGGGTTGAGCGGACTCAAGTTTAGAAAGAAAGGGGCGCTCCGTCGCCTCTTTCCTGTGACTCTTGGGGAGAGAAAGACACTCTGAGCGAACCTGCAGTGACTCCCTGGTGCCCCGGGCGCCACCCCAAGGGCGCCCTCGCGAACCCCAGGGCGGGGGAAGGTCACCGCGCGGCCGCCTGCAGCCACCGTCTGGGCCCGCCTTCCGGGGGCGGCGCGCCCACCGCGGCCCCGCGCGGCCCCCCAGCGCAGCCCGCGCCCACGGGATCGGAGACTGCCCTGGGCGTCCGGGGCGCGCGCGCCTGGCGCACCGCCTTCCCCGCCCGCGACCCCCAGGCGCTCCCTCCTCGGCAGCCCCGGGCGCTGCTCCGACGAACGCGGCCCGGAGCTGCCCGCGCGCCCCTCACCGCGACCACCGGCCCGCTCTCTGCGCCGCCGCTCTCCTGCAGGCGCGGCGACACCGGACACCCGACACCGGACACCGGGCCGCTCGCAGCTGAGCCCGCAGGGCGGAGGAGCGCGGGACCGCCACCCGCGGGGAGACCCCGCGCTGGCAGCCCCTCCCGCCTCCCGCCCGCGCCGGGCCGGGCCGCCGTGGCCGGGGGGTGCCGAGGGCGAGGCGGGCGCGGCCGGCTGCACAGACGCGCGGCCGAGAGGCGGGCGAGGGCCTCCCCCCGGCCCGCTGCCAGTCCCCCGGCCCGCTGCCAGTCCCCCGGCCCGCTGCCAGTCCCCAGGCCCGCTGCCAGCCCCCCAGCCCGCCCGCACCTGCGGCCGCCGGCGCGTCCCTCCGTGCTCCCCGCGGGCCGGGCGGGGTCCTGCCGGGCGTCCCAGCAGGTTGGGGCCCGGGGCCGGGAGCCCTTCTCAGCTCCGCCGGAGGAGCCTGTGCTCCAGTGTCTCCGAGCTCACTTTTTTTCTTTTGTTGACCTTAAGTCAATTATCAAACTCCTCCCGGGCGCTGGTCCGCAAGGGTGTGGCTTCGTAGGAGGCCAGGACCCAGAGGAGAAAGGCTGGGAAGATGGAGACTGGAGACGGTCGGTCAGGGGGTTTGGGGGGAGAGAAAATGAAAGAAGTGCGGAGAAGGGGAGAAGGCGAGAGGGTGAAGGCCGGCGCTGAACTGCGCGCAGCCGGGACAGCACAGGTCTGGGTGGCGCCCGGGGGGAGGAGCCGGCCAGAGAAGGAAATCTGGGAGGACAGCTCATTGGAGGCAGAGTGGCCTCGTCCAGTGGCATTTTGCATTCAGAGGACCGTTCAGCATGTGTGGAGCAAGGAGCCTGCTGTCCTGACCACACCCTGCCCCAACCTGGTCGCAGGTGTCAGGGAGAAATGGGTAAAAACAGCGAGTGTAGACCTGTCTACACAGCCTACCTGACTTGCTCCTTTCAAAAATGAAACCTTCCCATTTCTAGCCTCTCCGGACCTCGGAAGATACTGGAGAGGTAGAACCTGGGGGCGGAAGTCAGGCCTCTTGAGTAGCTATTTGAGAGCTATTCTAAGGATCCTAATTAGGGCAGAATTTCTGGTTGGGTTTGGTTCCCACTGCTTATTAACTTATGGCCTGTCGCGTATTTCTGGCTGGAGTGTCATTTAACCTGGCTAGCTGCTGGCGCCGGCTCAGGGAACCCTAACACTCCGTGGTGAAGCCGTTGAAGAACGACAAAGTCAGCTTAACACAGTCCCCAGAGGCATTTAATGAGCGCTTGCTGGTCACCATGCCGGTCATGGTGAAGCCAGACACGCAGGGAGCAGACAGCCAGCCCCATTGGAGGCAGCACTACCTTGTACAGGAGCCGCATGTATGTTTCTGCCTCCTTGAAATCATGAACTTGTTGCCAGGACTGATCCCACATCAGTGACTCTGTGACTTAACTATGAGGCTCTCATCTGCCTTTGGGCCACGCTCCCGGTTGGAAACATCTCCCCACCCAATGATCCAGGATGTGTTGTGGGAGGGTGCCCGCCTTCACGTGCCTGTCAAGTGAGGTCTGGGCCACCACGCCTTGCCAGGGGATGGTGCTGAGCCTCACCCTGCTGGCCACTGGCAAGTCAGGGACACTTATGAGGTGTATCACCAGCTGTCTTGTTCTTGAAGTTCTGTTAAAAGCCCTTACGAGCTTCCCGGTATCCTCAGATCTTCCCAGGGAGCTTGGACTAGGTCTCCTAGTACAAATGAAACCAAAGTCTCATCTCTTGCTTGGACTAGATTCAAAATCAAGTATTTCCTAACTTCTGTCTTTCTTGCCATCTTTTCAAAAAGTACACAGTTTCATTTTAGTTTTATAAAGGGTTACTGCTGGTGATCCCAGAAGTCTTTCTTAAGCACAGCTTACAATAACCTGAGGGAGGTTTAAAGTTTGCCCCTTTGTTCCCCTCACCGCCCCCAACCCAGCAGTTATTTTGTTGAGATTGGGATGGAGCACAGACCACGTTTCCCCAAAGCATGCTAGGAGGTCCTAATGTGGCCAAAGATGAAACCGCTAAAATATGTGGGAAGCTGATATGGGAGATTTTGAAGAGTTATACTACAGGCCCTGTGTGGTGTGCGTGCTCAGCTACAAAGTCACGTCTGACTCTTTGTGACCCCAAGGACTGTAGCCGCCAGGCTCCTCTGTCCATGGAATTCTCCAGGCAAGAAGACTGGAGTGGGTTGCCATTTCCTCCTCCAGGGGATCTTCCCAACCCAGGCAGGGATCCAACCCTCATCTCTTGTGTCTCCTGAATTGGAAGGCAAATTCTTTACCACTGAGCTACTTGGAAGCCCAAACATAGCTCCTCGACTTGACCGAAATAAACATGGAGCCAACGTTCACCTTCTTGGTTCTGATCCCAAAGTTGTGTGGGGGGATGGACAGCCTCTCATTTCATATGTGAGACCAGAGCTCTGGCTTATCAACACCTTTACTTCCATTCACTGCTCCTGTTTGTGAAACCCAGATGTCCCCTCTGGCCTTTTAGTTGAGGCCAGAGCTTTGCTCTTTGAAATCACCGCTCCCCTCCCCCCAGCACACACCCAGGCTCCAGGCATTCCCCGTCACTTCCTTGCCTTTCCTGGAGGCAATCCTTCAGTTCTGCCCTCTAGAGCCATCTCCCTCATTACACTGTTTGCCTGAAGACTCTTCTTTAACTAGAAGCAGAGTCTTGACTCTACCCTGGGGTAAAGTAAGACAGTTCACCTCTTCCCCTAAGTGTATGTTTAAATGAGAGCCAGCTTATGGCCTCAGCATGAGTGCTGTTGTTTAAGTTTGAGACAGAGAGTGAGTTTTATTGGCATGTCAGTATTTTAACAAGGATACTTGTACAGCATCCAGTATAATGGGAGGTTATGGCCAATAAATGACAGACCATGCCTTATAAATAGGGAAATATGAACACAGACAGGCTCCCTTTGGAGAAAGGAATCTGTATGCATAGAGTTTATATAGCCCCCCTGGGAACCCTCGCTGGGAGTAAATGCTACACGTCTGTCCTCATTAAAACACAGCGCATCACACAGATTTTAGGGCTGGAAAGAATTTGGACGTTATCTGGACATCATTTTGCAGCTGAAAAAAATGGAGGAAAAGCGAGGTTCCCCACCAGAGGGCTTCAGTGGTGAAAACAGAATTAAAGCAGAGTTTCTGACTTATGGTCTTTACAGAGTTATTATACTGTGTTAACCAGATCACTTACCTTACTGATTTCAGGAGTGAGAATGAAGGGAACCATCACCTGTGTTTCTCTTCCAACATAAGCACCTCTGTCTGTTGATGAAGAGCAGACGGAAGCCGCCTTCGGGACTGCATGCCTTGCGGCCAGTGGTGGGCACAGGCCCCCATCCAGGCTCTGCTGGCTGCTCCCAGCAGGTCCCACAAGCTTCCCAGCCCCTCTGGAGAAAGCAAACCTGGGGCCATGACCTTCTTCACTGCAATAAGCGGGTACTGATGGAGCCGCCAGTCAATTCTCAGTTCTTCCGTGGGTCAAGTTCTGCACAGGGGAGGAGGCAGAAGGACATGGAGCAAAGGAATCAAACCAGAAGAATAAAGAGAACAGAGGTGATTTTTTGAGTTCTTACGTGAGCTCTCTTCCTTTTGGAAGAGCCTGTGGAGCCTCAAGTCTGCACTCCTCCCGAGTAGGGGAGGGGTTCACAGACAAGAGGGGGAAGAACGCACCTGACATCCAGAAATTACTTTGAATTTTTAATAGAAAAGGAGGGATTTCTGGTCAATACTGGGCTTGCAAGCATGAGTTTGACTTGCTAGTTTTGCTGTGTGGTGAGCAGCCCTCCCAAACCGGCTGAATAAAAAGTCTAATCAGGAACTTCTCTGGTGGTCCAGTGGTTTAGAATGTGCTTTGTGATGCAAGGGACACAGGTTTGATCCCTATCGGGGAACTGAGATCTTGCATGCTGTGGATCAAGCTGTCCGAGAACCGCAACGGCAGCCAGAACACTGCGCCGCCATGAAAGGTCCCAGATGCTGCACCTGAGACCCAACAGAGCCAAAAAGAGTCTGATCAGATGCCCGGAACGAAAGACTCACATCCTATTGTTTTATTCTTTAAATACTATCTCCTAGTGGGACTCCAAGGAAATAACATATGTCACTAAAAAGATGATGCTTAATGGATAGAAATGGTTTCTAACCCTCTGAATGCACTCTATAAAGAAAGCTGAGTGCAGAAGAATTGATGCTTTTGAACTGTGGTGTTGGAGAAGACTCTTGAGAGTCCCTTGGACTGCAAGGAGATCCAACCAGTCCATCCTAAAGGAAATCAGTGCTGGGTGTTCATTGGAAGGACTGATGTTGAAGCTGAAACTCCAATATTTTGGCCACCTGATGCGAAGAGCTGACTCATTTGCAAAGACTCTGATATTGGGAAAGATTGAAGGCAGGAGGAGAGAGGATGAAATGATTAGATGGCATCACCAACTCAATGGACATGAGTTTGGGTAGACTCCAGGAATTGGTGATGGACAGGGAGGCCTGGGGTCCGAAAAGAGTTGGACATGACTGAGTGACTGAACTGAACTGAACTGAACTGAAAATACTCTAAGTCACTGTGACCCCGTATATCCATACAGATCAACATTTCAAAGCATTTTCAAGCTATTATTTTGTTCAGTCCTCCCAATGTGTTTTGTGAGCTAGGCCTTTGTATCTTAACTCACAAATGGGGACACGAGTTCAGGGCAATTCTGTGGCTTGCCTGATCGTACTGTTCGTGGGATTCTCTAGGCAAGAATACTGGAATGGTTTGCCATTTCCTCCTCCAGGGGACCACATTTTGTTAGCTCCCTTCGCTATAACCTGTCTGCCTTGGATGGTCCGGAACAGTGTGGTTCATAGCTTTGTGGAGTCACACAAGCCCCTTCTCCATGACAAGGCTGTCATCCATGAAGGAGAAAAAGTGGAAGTAGTGACAGATGTTATTTTCTTGGGCTCCAAAATCACTGCGCACAGTGACTGCAGCAATGAAAGACGCTTGCTCAAAGATGCTTGCTCTTTAGAGGGAAAGCTATGACAGACCTAGACAGCGTATTAAAAAGCAGAGATGTTACTTTGTCAACAAAATCCCTATGGTTTTTCCAAAAGTCACTTACGAATGTGAGAGTTGGACCATAAAGTAGGCTGAGTGCTGAAGAATTGATGCTTTCAAATTGTGGTGCTGGAGAAGACTCTTGGGAGTCCCTTGGAGTGCAAGGAGATCAAACCAGTCAATCCTAAAGGAAATCAACTCTGAATATTCATTGGAAGGACTGATGCTGAAACTGAAGCTCCAATACTTTGGCCACCTGATGTAAAGAGCTGACTCATTGGAAAAGACCTTAATGAAGGGAAAGATTGAGGGCAGGAGGAGAAGGGTGCGGCAGAAATGAGATGGTTAGATAGCATCACAGACTCAATGGAAATGAACTTGAGCAAACTCCGGGAGTTAGTGGCTTCCCTGGTGGCTCAGATGGTAAAGTGTCCGCCTACAATGCGGGAGACCTGGGTTCAATTCCTGGGTTGGGAAGATCCCCTGGAGAAGGAAATGGCAACCCACTCTAGTACTCTTGCCTGGAAAAATCCCATGGACAAAGGAGCCTGGTGGGATACAGCCCATGGGGTCGCAAAGAGTCAGACACAACTGAGCAACCTCACTTTCACTTTCTTTTCTGGGAGTTAGTGTAGGACAGGGAAGCTTGGCGTGCTACAGCCCACGGCGTTACAGAGTCAGACAACTGAGTGACTGATGAGCAGCGTCAGAGTGTCTGCCTGGTTTACGCAGTAGAGTGGGTGGTCGTGGGCCAGGGCTGGGACCCGGGTCTTCCCATCCCCTGACCAAGGCCCCCTTCCCCACACCTGCTGCCTTTGTCAGCCTGTCCTTCCACCTGTATGCATGGCATGGCTGGCATTTTTGTCTCATTATTTTTGCATTCCCAGAGCCTAGCCCAGGCTGTGAGGTAGAATAGATATTTAATCCGTGTTTGTTTAAGAGCTGAATGAATCTGTAGGCTTGCCCACAGAGAATCAGTACCTCCCTGAACAGTCTGGTAAGCTTATTTTTGGAAATTAAGGTTAAGTAGCTTTGCAGCCTAAGAAGTTATCAGTATGTTTTGAGGGATTATCTTAACCCCAGGAATGACTCAGTAGTTTGAATGTTCAAACTTGAGATGCTATTCGTATGAAAAGGAAGGGATAAGGTCAGGGTGATTATATTATTATCCTGCCACAGAGTCATTTGCCTTGATTTTTATTTTTCCTTAACATTGTATTCTTTTTCAAATTATTATTCATTACATGCAATGAATGATGTAAACCTTTTATCCCTGCAACGCGAATGATACACATGTGAGTAACTATTGTTTTGAAATACATAGCATTTCCTGACCCACAAGGATTATTATTTACATAATCAGTTTTGCAATTTTAGGAATGCACCATCTTGAATTATTATTCAACTGTTTCATTGATGTTGGCTCTCCAACTAGATTATAAATTCCTTCAGATAGACGTGTGCATTTTATATATTTCATTTCCCTCACACCCAGTGAAAAATTGACTCACAAAGACAGATTTCTGAGTACACAAATCAAGGCAACAATGTAGATTCCCTTGATGGAGCCCTTATTGTATGCAGTCTGACAGCTCTCAAGAGAGAATGTTTTGGGGTTTGTTTTTTTTTTTTAGTTTTCATCTTGATCCAACTTAATACTGTAGTTGGAATGGAATTCTGTTTTATTAAACTCATAGTATTTCCTAAGAGTTACATATTTTTATAATGAAACTTTCTGTTGGTAGGGCAAAAAATGTAGACAAAATGGAGGGAACAGCTTCTAGGATATTTACATTAAGAAGAAAACCCACATGTGGTCCCCTTTCTCTTCCTGCTTCTTCCTCTCTTCCTTTTCAGATAACATGTTAGAACCTACAGGTGTGAGTCTCCATTGCCAAAGAGAAGGGGAAGTAAATGGTTGCATCTGCTGGCCTGTCAAACATTTGGTAAACCTGTGTCTTTGGAGGTGGGGGTGGTGGTGGTAATGAAACAGTCCCTGAGGACAATGAGCAGATACCTAAGAGGGGGAGCTGTCACGAATAAAAACAGTTAAAGTAATTTTAAGAAAGAGGCTAAACATATGCATACACAAAGGTCACAGGGACAAAGTTGTGAGCATTCAGGGGAAGATAGATTACAACCCAGGGAATCTCGAAACTCCGATGGTTATCGGAGAACTTATCTTCCTCCTCTCCTCCTGCCTATGGCTTCTTGGTGGTTGGGGGGGAAATTCGTGGGGCAGTCACAGTGGCAGTCCAGGTTGTCAGTGAGGCTGAACACATACTAGGATTTCACAGCTCTAGGATTTTAGGAACCTTTTCTTAATGAGAAAGTTTTAGTCCTCTGGTCTGATCTTTCCAGATTGTATCAGATATCTCTTGCTGCATAACAAATACCAAGCACGTAGTGACTTCAAACAATAACCTTTGACATTCTTCATGGGTCTGTGGGCGAGAGGGTTCCCTTGCTGGTCTGGCGTGGGCTTGCTTGCAAACTGGGGCAGCTGGACCCTGGGACAGGCGTGTGGCCTCTGAGTCTCATGGGGTCCAGTGACCTCCTCCAGCAGCAGCAGTGTTTCAAGAGGACGCATTCCAATGTGTCACAGCCCACGTGCTGGTGTCGTGCTGGCTGGGGCAAACCCAGGGGCACGTCCAGAGTCAATATAGGAGGGGCTGCCCTGCACAGATCGTGGGACGGGTGACTCACCAGGACCATTACCGTCACAGTGCATCTCACAGTCTGGCACAGAACTCTCCAGAACATGGACAGCTTGCCCAGGGAAGCGCGGTGTTGCACAGCAATTTGTTCCCGTGTGCTGCGTTGGCTTGTTTCTGCCGACGTCTCCTGTGGAGTGTCTGGACAACCCCTAGACGGGGATGAACCACTGGTGACACTTCCTCCAAGGACCTTTTCCTTGTCCTTCCCTCTCTCCCTCCATTCTTTCCTTCTTTCCTTCCTCTCTTCCTTCTCCCCTCCCTCTCTGTCTCGCCCTTCCTTCCTTGCCCACACTAACTCAGGGAGTGTTAAAGACTAGAATTCAGATCTTAGTTTAATGATCTTTGCATAAACCACCTCCCTCCCTCTCCAGCTCCTGTGGGATACGTTGTCTCTGGTTTTATTTGCTTTGTAACATTTGAGAACTTCTTGCCTAATATTTCGTGTGCTTTTCAATGTCTATGGTTAATTTATTTGCTATTTCATCTGCTTTTCCATGCTATCAGTCCTCCACATCATCTCACAATCTCGCATGAATTTCATTTTTACCGTGTTTAACATTAACTAGTAGAGACACTGCAGAGGAATGACCCCAAACCAGATCCTGCAGTCCTGAACCTTACATTCCCCAAACTACGTTTCCTCCTGTTTATTATTAACTTTGATTTACTTTGCTTTAGCTGGTAGTCTGACCATGGGGTTACGGTCTGATATTCGATAACTTGGCTTGTTTTTCAGAAAAGAGGTGATGTTCCACATCAAACAAACCTCAGCTTGTAACTTGTAAGTGAATTCAGAGCACATTTCTTACACGGGTTTTCATTCTTGTGAAGCCGGAGGGTTTAATGTAACAAACAGCAGAGTGCCAAATGGGATGCTGGGTGCTTCTTGGCATGTGCCTTTTCTCTGAGTCACAGTGCCCAGTCTGCCAGCCACTGTGCAGGGACGGTGGGCATCGCCGGGGGGCCCAGTGATGCCCCCAGCTTCCTGTGCTTCCGACTCCAAGCGGGAAGTAACTGGGATTAGGGTAGCAGGTCCCTGAGCGAGTCACACGCTCTGTGTTCTACGTGTAACAGGTGCAGGTTAAACAAACAGACGAAACCAAACCCGTTGTGGTTCTGGGAGTGCTGCTGCTGCTGGGTCGCTGTGAGCTTCGTCATCACCCCCTTGTCGTTACTCACGTCCTTCTCCTCACTTGTCATGGGCAGCGCATTTCTGTTGGGGCACAAGGGCGAGTGAAGGGCGTGGAGAGAAGACGGGGAGTCACGGGAAGTGAGGTCAGGGTCGTTCTTTTGGCTCAGCTTCAGGCTGGTGGAACGACAAGTGGGCAGTTTCACCGGCAGCCTCCTTTAGTCAGATTGCCTTTGGGAAATTCCACTTGAATCTGAGTCCCACGGTTTAAGGTGACGTCAATCACAACCAAGTTTTTCCAGGGAAGAACCGATATGTTGAGTGATGTATAGTTAAAGGAACTGGGAGTGATTAGCCTGAACCAGGGAAAGCTTGGGGTTATGTGGGAACATCCTCAAATGTCTGAAGAAACCTCACATCCTGGAGGTCCTTGGACAGATTAGGGCATTTGAAATTTGAGGTCAGTTACTGCTTAGGACATCTCATCTCTGCTGGTAATCGTCACTTACCAGTTGAAGGACAGTGGAAACGGACCGCCACCTTCACCCTGTCCTGGTCCATTTTCTTATTTGTGGCTGCTACACAGGCTTTCCTAAAGGTCAGTTCTGGCTGTGGATCCTTTCTGAACACGTTCACCCACCGCTGCTGTTCCTGGTCTGTTATGCTTCCAGTGTTAAAGCTCAGTCCACGGTGTCAGAGCACCATGTGAAGCTGCCCCACTGCATCCTTCTCACCCCCTTCACCTACACAGCTCCCAGACACTGCCCCCACCCACAGACCTTGAGCCCTGATACCAAGGACTTCCCCTCTACTCCCATTCCTGCCAGCGACCTGGAACATCTCACCGTCCACCTCGATGGTGGATCCAGCCCACGGCATAGCTCAGCCTCCACTACGCTGACTCTGTCCATGGCCTAAATTTTCTCTACCTCTTAGGTCTAATATTTGAACATTGCAACTTCTGGCCCAGCTTGCTTGCTGTTCTCCCAACGTTCTCATGAGCTCAAGGTATCTTGCTCTTTTAGCTCAAAGAAACTTTTACTCCCTGGTTCCTTTCATTTTATTCGCTATCAGCCACCACCTGCCCCTTCTTTTCTCCCCAGCCGTCCTCCTCTGCTGATTTTTCATCACCCGTTCCATTCCCTTGCTCCCTACCATGTTCTGCTGGAGAAAGAAAATCACACAGTGACGAAGATGAGGGCCACCCAGAGTCATGGCTGCAACTCAGCTGGGTCCTCGCACTTCCGTCAGTTCTGCCGCTGGTCTTGGGGCAGCTTCTCCCGTTGTTGCCATCAGCTGCTCCAAACCGTTATCAAATTCCTCAAGCCCCTGCTTCTCAGTCTCAGCAGATGAGCCATCTCCTCTCTTGAGAAAATTCATGCTTTTAGACCTGATGTCTGCATCGGTGAGAGGTCTTCGTTACAAACAACCGACTCCAATCTCCTAATTGAACGCCATGTTTGTTAGAAGTTATTTTGCAGTTCAGAGAATCTCTGGAAGGACATGAGGGTCCTTGAAATCTTGGTTCCAACCAGGCCACGGGGGCTGTGATAGTAAACACTGATGTTTGGATCTGAACCTTAGCGCACCCCATGTACTAATGATGCTCACAACCAGGAGTCAGAAGTTCTGTTCCTGTTGTGTTTGAAGAGATAAACACTCCTCTCTTTCATGTATCAGAACATGGAATCCGCATGTACCTACCTCCTTATACTGCTTCCTTCCAAGCCAACATCTGGTGCAGAAGCATCTGACTGATGGGAGCTAGATTCACAAGCCTGTATCTTAGCAGCAAGGGGTCCCAGGAGAACGAGTTTTGGTTTCTACCTTGTGGATGCAAGGTTCATCATGTGGGGAGTTCTCCAAACACAGGAGGAATGATCAGAAAAGACAGTTGGCAGCCTTGAACATGATGAACAGCCCCTGTGATCTCTTTCACCTTCTTATCCACCTACCTAAAAACTTATCTACCTCCACATCCATTCATATCTTCCTTCTTCCAATCACTAAGCCTAATGCCCAGTATTCCCAGGTGGTCCCCCATCCAAGTAATAACAGGCCCGACCCTGCTTAGCTTCCAAGATCAGATGTGATCAAGTGCGTTCAGGGTGGTATAGCCCTGGCAGTGCCTCTGGTTTGGAAGGTCACCTTCTTTATTTCTACACCTGGCTGCACCCCTTTCTCCTTTTTCCATGTTCTCTATCTATCATACCCTCTCCTTTCTATGTTCTGAATCTGTCGCAATGACAATCACCCAAAATCAATGAATATATTCAAGCTTCTTCCATCCCCACATCCCACCCTAGACTCCCTCAATTTTCTCTCCCCTGCTTGTCGAGCTAAGTTCTTGAGATGATAAATCAATCATTTCCATCACCTGTTCCCCTCACCCTATTGTTATCAGGCTCTGATCCACTCCTCAATGTTCCCAACCCTGCCTTCACTGAAACCACTCTTATTATGGTAAACAAATGTCCACCATTTTAAGCCCAAATGAACACAGATTAATCCCTGATTCACAGCGCCAAGCTGCTGCTTTTGACCCCCAAAACCCTTCCTCCTTCTTGAGACTTCCTACTCTGTTAGCACCTCTGAATGACCTGCTTTCTGTTCTTCCTTTTTCCTTTTTAATCTGTCCTTCTCTGCTTCTTCATGGGCTGTTCATCTTCCACCTTCTATTAAAATGTTGGGGTTCCTAAGTCCCTGAGTCCCCTGATTCTAACAGCTCTCATGGATTCTGCTTGGGTAATCTCAACTATGTGCATTTTCTGAACCCACGTGTATGTGCATGTCCCCTAGTCTGTACCGCTAGTCCATACCTGTTCCCTGAAATTCAGACTCTGACAGTGAGAGGCCCGATGCCTGTCACTTGAACATACACCCGATGTGAGCTCTCAGCGTACACACAAGGTTACCATTTCTCTTTTATGCTAACCTCTTTTAGTTGGTGATTCCAGCCAGTCCCCTGAGTTATTCTTGCCGTTTCCCTCTCCTTTACTGCCCCCCATCCTCTTTTAATCCTAATCGGGTCATGCCAGTTCTAATGCCTAAGTAGTTCTCAAGTTCATCACAGCCTGTCCAGCCATGCTGTCATTGTCAAGGGTCTCATCATCTCTTTCTGAACTTCCAACTGGTCTCCTTTCTTCCCACCTCATCTCTAAATCCATCCTCTACGTAGCCACAGAAAAGGATAAATTAACTCACCGTGCCGCTACACCTCAAAACCCGTCGCTGACCCAGGACACTTCCCGCCTCTCCAGCTATGTCTTTCATGCTGTGTCCCGTCATTTTGGCCTCAACAGCACTGATGATTTACCAACTGTTTCTTGCCTCCCCAGTGGCTCAAATGGTAAAGAATCTGCCTGCAATGCAGGAGACCCAGGTTCGGTCCCGAGTCAGAAAGATCCCCTGGAGGAGGGCATGGCGACCCCCTCCAGTATTCTTGCCTGGAGAATCCCAAGGACAGAGGAGCCTGGCAGGCTACAGTGGTCCGCAAAGAGTTGGACACGACTGAGAGGATAACATTCAGCTTTTGCATCTTCATGCCATTTTGGCTTTTCCGTCTTTGTATATACCGTCTCTTCTGCCTGGAATTTTCTCTCCTTTGTCCTCTCTACTCTGCCACTTCTCCCCTCCCTCCAAAGACCATCGCTGAAGTCTACCTCATCCTTTCACGCTCAGCTCAGCATCTGTGCCTCCACAAAGCCTTTCGGGCCCCTTTCCTCCTCCACTGCAGGGGTAGGTCCTCTTTGCCTGCTCGCATAATGCCTGTGTATGCTTCTCAAAGCACTCACTTAATGTTTTGTACCTTCAAGCTAGAAGAAGACTGTAACTTTCTTAAGGGAAATGTTGGTCTCACTCTTTGTTGTAAGCGCAGAGCCCAGTTAAAGTCCCTGACAGCTAGTAGGAACTTCATTAATGGCTGAGAAATGAATCATCTAATGGATCGCCTTTACACACCCTAGAGTTTTGATGCTAAGTTGCTAACATTCTCATTGTCTCCATCACCACCCTGACAGCATGTGAAAAATGGCCCTACCTTTGACAATCTACAGTTGAGATTCACTATGCTACCTAAATGCACCTCCGAAGGTACTTTAGAGGCTGAGTTCACACGGATGCCCTGTCAGCTCATAGCACGGCAGAATGAATATCACCCTTTGTCTAAAATCACAGTGCAGGCCTAACACTGACCTTTGGGCACAGTGGATGTTCAGAGGATGTCTGAGGTTGTAAGGCAACGTAAGAAAGAAGACTCGCCAAGCGAGAGGCAAGTATCTAATGTGTTGCAATCCTTGGGCTGAAATGAGAGCAGGTGAGAGCTTAAGAGATTAACTGGCTGCTCTTGAGAAGAGCTGTGACCATCAGCCCAGACTTCAGGATCTTTTGATCTCAGCCTGTGGAATGACACAGGTTCTTACTGTTTTGTTAAACTCACTGGGACCCCCAGGGGAGCCACTTCCTTCCCCTCCCTGGGGACATACCAGCTCTTGGAGGCCACCATTCCCACCCTCCTGCACTGCCACCACTCACTGCCCTCTGCCTGGCATGATGGCAGCTGTATTCCCCGTGGCTCGGAGTCCCCCGTCTCCCAGTGGTTGGTCCCAGGTGACAGAGGCACCCCTGGGGCTGGCATCTTGTGTGGCTGTGTCTTTGGCAGGGAACTGACTTCATCAGAGAATGCAAGGCCCTGTCCCGCCTTTCTGGAAGTAGTGACCTAGTCATTAACTAAAATACCTATGTTTCTGGGAATGACCCCTGGCAGGCTGGACGCTCTTCTCTTGAGAAGTGGCCCGTGATTGAAAGAGGGGCTACAGTTGCGAGCAGAATAAAGACTGAGAGGTGGAGGGAGGCGTGGGACCCCACGAAGGCTCATCTTGGCTGTAACAGAGCAGACGGGCCCAAGGGCCTGGCGTTCCTCTCTCCAGCCCACCCTTACCTATGGAGTGAAAGGCTTATCAGGGAAGGAGCCCAAGAGTCCACAATTGTATAGAGCCATGAAACTTGAGAAGCAGACGGCTGACTAGCCTGAAAATCTGAGTTAAATGTGATTAAGGGCATAGGCGGTGAATTTGCAAGTTCCAAGAAACATCTCCACAGATTTACAAGAAAGATTGATAAGATTTATGTAAAAAGAATCGATGGGGAAGAATCTGAAGGTACTGATTATCCGGTTTTTCCAGCCCATGGCAGGGTATATCCAGTTGTCAATCTAGTTCTTTTTCTTTTCATAAATCAGACACCTAATGGTTTGAGGTTCAAGTGTGGAAAGATTCAAGACTGGAAATACCGGTTGTGTCAGTCGGACCAGCGCTGTGTTCCTATAATCACTTAACATTTTTTTTCTCTTGTAAAGATCAATCTGAAATCCAAAGTCAGGCCAGTTATACTGAGCAGTGATGTTTCAAATAGCCGCTTATCAGCAACGGCAGTTTGCTGGAGCCTACGAACAAGGGTGGGACTTTCCCAGTGGCTCAGCAGTAAAGAATCTGCCTGCAATGCAGGAGCCACAGAAGACAAGGGTTCAGTTCCCCATTCTGGAAGATCCCCTGGAGGAGGGCATGGCAACCCACTCCAGTATTCTTGCCTGGAGAATCCCACGGACAGAGAAGCCTGGTGGGCTACAGTCCATGGAGTCACAAAGAGTCAGACACGACTAAAGCGACTTGGCATGCACGCACGAACAAGGGTCTGGGTGGGTCTAAAGCCCTTCCGCAGTTTCTTGTGAGGAGGCACCTGGATGAATTTCGGAGCTCCTCTGTTGTCTGCCAAAGTCAGTGATGCCGGATCCAGGCCCCATGGCACAGCAGTGATGAGCAAGAGGCTGGTGATGGTGAGGCTTCATGGGTTTTTGACCTGATGGGTTTTTGACACTTGAAGAGCCTTCTCACAGCCACTACCTGTCCCCAGCACATCCCCTAACCCTTCCCAGGGGAGAGCTGCAAATGTACCGCCCCGGTGTGCCGCTGAACTATTTGAATGGTTCTGTTATGGGCTTCCAGGATCTGATCCAGCAGTCAAAGCCTATGTGCCAAGTGCTAGCCTGTCCTGAGCACGGTGCCAGATAGGGGAATCGATAAAAAAGCCAGAAGACAAGGCTTCTGCCCTCAGGTTTTCAGAGCAGTGGGGAGGATATTGTTCCCCAGCTGAACACGACAAAGATTCCAAGTAGATTTCCACGAGGCTCCTGTAGCAGACAACCAGGATTATTAGGGTAAAAACATCACTCGGTTTTTAAAAAATTTTTTAAAATTTTATATCAGAGTATAGCTGATTAACAATGGTGTGATAGTTTCAGGTGGACAGCAGAGGGACTCAGCCATACATATGCATGGATCCATTCTCCCCCAGGCTCCCTCCCACCCAGGCTGCCACATACATTGAGCGGAGTTCCCTGTGCTGTACAGGAAGACTGGTTCATTCATCACTCAGGTTTTTTTTAAATTTATTGATGTGATAGATGTATGGCTGGGCTGGGTCTTCCCTGTTGAGCAGGCTTTTCTCTAGGTGCAGAGAGTGGGGGCTGCTCCCTATTGCAGGGTGGGGGCTTCTCATTGTGGTGGGTTCTCTTGTTGCAGAACATAGGCTGTGGGCTGCTGGGCTTCAGCAGCAGCCACTCGTGGGCTGAACCCTTGTGACTCTCGGGCTCAAGAGCACAGGCTCGGTAGCTGTGGCTCACGGGCTCAGTTGCCCCACAGCATGTGGGATCTTCCCAGACCAGGAACTGAACCTGTGTCTCCTTCACCGGCAGGCGGATTCTTGACCGCTGAGTGACCAGGGGAGCCCACTGTTCAGGTTTGAAGTGTCCCGCTCAGCAGCTGCTCTCCTAAAAGGCCCAGTGGCGGCAAAAACGTCCCAGGGTTGATTCAGGAATGCAACGCCCGGGGGAGGTGGCATTTCTCTCCATCTCGCTCAGGCCCCTGGCCCCCTCCTCCCTTCCCCGGGCTCTGCCGTTGTCCTCTGTGCACGGAGACTCAGAGATGGAGAATGCCGACCCTGTGACTGCGGTCTGTTGCCTCCATCCTGGAGGCAATCTGCCTTGAGGGTGCTGTGGCTCTGGGTCATGCAGGGCAGGAAGAGAATAGATCATAAACGCGTGTGGACGGAGGTGGCGTGTCAGGGGATGTAAGGGATGCTCACCAGACGGTCACCCCTCACCTTTACTTTTCTCCAGCTGATTCATTCAACTGGCTATGTCTTGTGGAAGAGGGCCCAGAGACCATTGTCCCGTGTGGACTGGTGTATTATTTTGTGTGGGTTTTTTTTTTTAAGATTTTTCTTTTGGATGCAGATCTTTTTTAGTCTTTATTGAATGTGTTACAACACAGCTTCTCTTTTATGTTTTGGTTTCTTGGCTTCGAGGTACATGTGGGATCTTAGCTCTCCAACCAGGGATCTGACTCTCACCCCCACCCCGCATTGGAAGGTGAAGTCTTAAATGGGCCACCAGGGAAGTCCCTGAACTGGTGTATTCTTTAAGAAACAATTCAGGTAGCCTTCAGATAGCGTGTGTACTCTGTGTGCCAGGCCCCACACGTCTCATAGCTAAACTCTCTGCGGTCTCCATGTTCCAGATGACCAAGCTGAGTCAGAGAAGTTGCTTACCCAGGATCACACGGCTGAACAGTGGAAGAGCCGGGAAACTGATTCACCACGGCCTCCCAAGGCTGTGTCCTTAACCATTCCAGGTTGTGCCATCCTGGGATGAAAAAGGATTGGGTGTCCTCTTTGTCACATTCCTCTTGAATCTGTGTCAACCACCCAGCCAACCGAAGTATGCTTGGCCTCCACAGGAACCAATCGAGCTGCAGCAGTGGCCTCCCGGACACAAGTCAACAAGCGTGACCATGAACCAGTCACGGTGCAACCTGGTGTAGTGTGCGCCTTCTAGGCCGGCAGTCTGAAAGCAAAGTTGTCCAACCGGCTTATCCACTGACATCACACCGGCAAGCGATTTTTAAGGTGTCTCTGTACTTTTCTTAGCTTCCTTGAATGACAGTGCTATTTCAGTGGTTGTGAAACACGTTTTGAAAATTATTCTTTGATTTAAATCCCTTAAGACGTCATGAAAGAAGCCAGGTCAGTTTTTAGAATCATTACACAACGTGTTGCCTTCATAAAGTGCACTTTGTGATTTGGATTGTGTCCATCAGTATCATGCTTTTAATGGAGAAGGAAATGGCAACCCACTCCAATATTCTTGCCTGGGAAATCCCATGGACAGAGGAGCCTGGAGGGCTACAGATCCATGGGGTTTCCAAGAGCAGGACACGACTTAGCAATTAAACAACAACATCATGCTTTTTAAAGGGAAGCCAGTCTTTGAAAATCATAAGCAGATTTACATAAAAATCTCCTGCTTCTTGGCCTCCTTGGGATGCAAGTCTATCCATCTTAGACTCTTATTTGATCATTTAAGGTGCTTCCATCTTGTTGCTACATCTAGATTTTAAACTCTTTAAGGATACATCAATAGAGCTGCAGATATAGTATGTATTCAGTTCAGTTCAGTTCAGTCGCTCAGCTGTGTCCGACTCTTTGCGAACCCATGAATCGCAGCACGCCAGGCCTCCCTGTCCATCACCAACTCCCAGAGTTCACTCAGTCTTGAGTCCATCGAGTCAGTGATTCGTAATACCTAACAAATATTATTGCGAAACTGAACAGAAAATATATAGGCACTAACTAATCATTAAATATTAAAAATCAAGTCTTCAGTGATAAAAATTGCAGAATTTTATCACAATTTCGAAAACAAATATTCTCTTTCACTGCCCGAGGGACCACAGATCCCCTTTTTTCCTTCTGTTTTACAGTTAGAATTAGATGACCCACCTAGACGACCTAGATTGTGGATATAATGGAGTAGCTATTGCAAAAAGAGATTGTTTTTCTTTTATAATTCCACTTGTTTTCAGGGGTGCCTGGGCTTCATCGCCGTGTGGGCTTCCCTCTAGTCGTGGCAAAGGGGCTACTCTGGCATTGCCGCACAGGCTTCTCATCTCCGTGGCTTCTCTTGGGGAGCACTGGCTCTAGGGCACGCGGGTGTCAGTGGTTGTGGCCTCTGGGCTCCAGGTTTTCAGAGACAGGTTTCCCTTTCAAAAGCATGGCACCAGCTGCGCTGTCCTGTGAGGTCCCCTAGCGGAGGAGAGGGCAGAGCGAGTGCTTCCTGTGGGCAGCGGGCTCCGGACACGGGGCAGAGCCAGGCCTGGGGGTGCACTGCGCCTTCCCCCCCCCCCACGCCCCCACTTCCCTGGTCAGCGATCACTCCTCCCCTCTGAACTCACTTCCTGTGCTGTGCTTGGTCGTTCAGTCGTTTCCGACTCTTTTCGACCTCGTGGACTGTAGCCCGCCAGGCTCCTCTGTCCATGGGGATTCTCCAGGCAAGAATACTGGAGTGGGTTGCCATGCCCTCCTTTGGGCATCTTCCTGACCCAGGGATTGAACCCAGGTCTTCTCCCGCATTGTACGTAGATTCTTTACCGTCTGAGCCAGCAGGGAAGCCCGAACTTGCTCCCTACTGCTAGATTACTATTTATTTACCAGATTCCTTCCTATTTGGATGAAAGGGGAGTTTTTCCCAGACAGAAGCAGGGCAGAGATGGGGACCCAGGAAGCAGGTCCTGCGTCACATGGCTCCATGCGTCCCACCTGCAGGAGGGCCAGTGGTCCTCTGGGTTCTGTGCTCTCATAACTACTCTGGCACAGCCCCCTTCGCCACGCTGTCTAACCTTTTGGATGTTGTTGTAGGTCCTGGGCGCAAAGGCGAGTTTCCCACCCAAAACTTGGAAATTGGGAAAACTGCTGCTACAAGAGATGAGATACAGTCTACGGCCATAGCAACCGCCTGATCTCGTCTGATTTCGGAAGCTAAGCAGGGTTGGGCCTGTTTAGTACTTGGGTGGGAGAGATGAGACACAGATACGTCGTCTGAAAGACAAGGAACTGCCAGGCCGGCAGTGAGTTCACTGAGTGAATGGTTAGCCCTGGCCATTAGTTAGTATGGTTATACTGGTTAGTCCAGTACGGTGGCCACGTGTGGCGGTTTAAGCCAACATTAATTAAAAGACAAAATAAAAAATTTGGTTCCCTTTCACTTGTTCCATTTCAAGTGCTCGGGAGACCACGTGGCCCGTGGCCATTAGTTTAGACAGGGCAGATCATGGGTGCTTCCATCATCAGAGGAGGCTCTGATGATCAGCGCTGATCTGGAAAGGCCTCCATGAACTGGTCCAAGAGCTGGTCGGCTGGTGGGCCTGCAGGCAGTGGAGTCTCAAGTTAAATGCTGGCCGCGAGGCTGCGTATCTCTGGGTCCTGGGAGAAGTCAGATGGCCCTTGAAGGGTTAATGGAAGAGACATCAGTAAACAGATTATTGACAAAGACAGGGCTACGCTGACCCAAGAGTGAAGCAACAGAGCAGGTGGAGCAGCCAGAGCTTCCGTACAGCGGGGAGCTTCTGGGGGAGGCCCGACAGGGGAGGACGTCACTGGGCCCCTTAGCCACTGCTGGACTGATGATGGCCTTGCCATGGGCAGTTTGGGGAAACACCGGGCTCTTCCTGCCCTTCACCTGTCTTGCCAATGCCTCCGGCTGGCATCCGACTGGAAGCCTGCAGGCACGAGAGCCTGGGGGTCCAAGCAGATCAGAGCCGGGCAGGGAAGCAGGAGAAGGGAAACGAGGGACCAGGAGTGGGGCCAGCCCTCCCTCTAGCGCTGCCCGGGGCCAAGGGGATCAGACCTGGCCCCGTGTGTTCCGGGCTTTAGCTGGGGTCCTAAAGCCGAGAAGGATGCCGGAGGGCTGTAGCATGCCGCCAATGGTATGTTTTCCACGTGGGTCTGGCTACGGAGGAAAGACCGTCCATGGCCTGTGGTTCTCATGCCTGTTCATGGGGCAGCTTTTTTTTCTTGAATCTTTTTAAAAATTCATTTATTTTTAACTGAAGGATACTTGCTTGACTGTTGTGCTGGTTTCTACCAGATATCAACGTGAATCAGCCATAGATTTGCCCCTGTCCCCTCCCACCGTGGGGCACCTTTCTCTCTCACAGTGAATGAACGTATCTGCAGTTTGAAACACCTGGTTGAGTGTCTACACAACAGCAGGGCCCCAGTCCTCAGGCCAGGGAGAATTTACCAAGTGACGGGCACTGCCCTGTGAAAGCTGTTGGGAAACTCCCCTGAGAAAGACTCGAAAACATCACGTGGGCTTAAGGACAAACATTTAGATTCCTAAAATAGCATCTGCCCCGCGGAACTGCTAAGAGGGCTCCAACACATGACTTACGCGAAGCACCTGGCAGGCTATGGAACGCAGGAGGGCCCTTGCGCACACTCGCCCGATGACACCCGGTGACGGTCTTGTTCGAGGCTCCAGGGATGGGGCAGGAGCTAAACAGACAACATGTCTTGCCCTCGTGGGGCTTTCGCAGGGGAGAAGGATGGTAGCAATGTAGATAAATACACCCTATGCTCTTGATAGACAGCAGCAGTTGCTGAGGGCAAAAATAATGCAAGAAACAGAGATCCGAGGGTGGGGGGCTTTTATAGAGAGATGGAGTGGCCAGGGAAGGCGTTCCTCGGACCGTGGCGTCAGGGGAAAGCCAAAGGAACGTGAAGGAACAGTCACAGAGACGTCTACGACAGTGGGGGAGCTTGTATGGGGCCCTGGTGGGGGGGTGGGGGGGTGGGGGGCGGGGGGGTGGGGGGGTGGGGGGCGGGGGGGTGGGGGGGTGGGGGGCGGGGCCCTGGCACGCTGGGGAGTGGGGGAGGGTGTCAGAATGATGGGGGCAGGTGAGGGGCTGGGCGGAAGAGGTCAGAGCCTGGGGGGAGGCTGGTGGAAGGTCGCCTGGCCTTGCTGTGGATTGGCGCTCGTGGCTTTGCCACATGTCAGCTCTGATTCACCCACCTGCGCACGCAGGACTGGGCTCCCTGTCTTTACTTTGGGTTCCCCCTGATCTAGGAGACTTGCTCAGAGCACTCTGGGAGCTGGGCTCCGGTCGTGTGTGTGTGTAATATCTGTAGGTGTGTTCACATGTGTGTATCAACCTGCTTTGCCAGCATAGTGCATCACGTCAAGTTGATACCCTATGGATGCTGACTGATGGACGTAGAAATTCCCATGTGGTCTTCAATTTGTTTTTTTTTTTTTTAAAGAAAAAGCTCAATGATGTCCCTGTCCCAGTGTCATATGAACTCTTAGAAAAGATAGCGCAGCTTTTTAATTTGACAGCAGGAGCCACTTATCGGCACAGTAATAAAAATCCAGGCCATATCCTTTAGGAATGATATCTTAGTTCATCATTCAAGCAATAAAAGAAGACCGGAATAACTTTAGCGTCCGTTTAAGCTTTCCAGTAATCTTTGACCCGGGGCCGAAGCCATATTCAGCAGCCTGACAGCAGAAGCTGAGTGTGCCAGCCGCTCGAGATTGATGGGCTCAGAGCCGGCCGGTGGCGGGTGTGCGACGGGCAGAAGGCCCTGACTCCGCTGCTCACCTGTCCCCTGTATCTTCCAAAGAAATGACAACCCAAGTGTTGTGCTGTCCTGAGGACGTGATTGAAATTTCTCCCATAAACCAAAAGGAACAAGTGTTTGCCCTTGGATCAAAACGGGGCTTCCTAGTTCCCCCAAACAGAAAGCAGGACCATGAAGCCAAACCGAAGCTCAGTCTGGTTTCCAGTGATGCTCGTGTGTCCCTGGGGGTTCTGTGGCCCATGGGCTCCCTGTCTTCCCAGGACATCTTTTTTTTATGTGGATGGCTGTCCCCATGCCCTGTCTTCTCATCTCCTTCTCCTCCTTTGCCTAGTAGAACTCTGGTCTCCGTTCATTCATTTCTTGGTTTACATTTATCCCCTCATCTGCAGTCTCCCAGACCAACGTGAGGGCAGGCACCTTGTTGAAGAGTCTACACACACCTTTGATAGTGCTGGACATACAGTAAATTCTTGTTGTTGTGTTTTAAATCTAGATGTCTTACTTATACAGGTAATCATCTTGTTCAGTGGGAATTTGAGATGACTTAAATGGCAACCCACTCCAGTATTCTTTCCCAGAGAATCCCATGGACGGAGGAGCCTGGTAGGCTACAGTCCATGGGGTGGCAAAGAGTCGGACACTGTGCGACTTCACTTCACTTCACTTCATAGAAATATATAAAGGGCTCTCCAGTTGCTCAGTGGTTATAGAATCTGCCTGCCAATGCAGGAGATGCAGGCTCGATCCCTGGATTAGGAAGATCCCCTGGAGAAGGAAATGGCAACCCACTCCAGTTTTCTTGCCTGGGAAATTCCACGGACGGAGGAGACTGGAGGGCTACAGTCCCTGGGGTCGCAAAGAGTCAGCCACGACTCAGTAACTAAACAGCAATATAGAAACGCACAGAGTTCAGCAGGATGCTTTTGATGGGGACATTGCGGAAGCAGATTGGAAACACGGGTCTTTATCCCAAGTAGGGCTCTTCCGCATGCGTCCTCTCATGATCCAGCAAAGCCTCAGATCCCCTGAGGCCAGTGTCCACCTGAGTGAGCGCTTCCCTCCCTGAATCCACCCTTGGTGGGAAGGCAGCTCACCCCACGCCCCCTAACGCTTGACCAGAGCCCCGAGGGCGTGCTGCCCTGGCCGCTCTCTGCAGTGGTTGCTTTGAGGTAGAATGTTCACTATCATTTAATCAGTTCGATTTCCAAGATGTTCCAAAAATGTTCAAGAATTTTTTTTTTCTTCTTCAGCACTGTGTCTGCAATTAAGGGAAAAAAAAAAAAACAAAAAACCAACTAACAAGTGAACAGTGATAGCTGGCAGGCCAAACTTTCTCGCCTTTCATTTTGATGTAGTTACTTCAGTCACAAAGATCAAAGTACACTTTTCTAATTCAACTTTGCCCTGGTTTTAATCTATCTTATTATAGCAGGAAAAGTGGAGCACATCAGAAAGGAGATAGCCACCTACTACCCCAACTTGGGTTCCCTGGTGGCTCAGACGGTAAAGCGTCTGCCTGCAATGCGGGAGACCCAGGTTCGATCCCTGGGTTGGAAAGATCCCCTGGAGAAGGACATGGCAACCCACTCCAGTATTCTTGCCTGGAAAATTCTATGGACGGAGGAGCCTGGTTGGCTACTGTCCGTGGAGTCGCAAAAAGTTGGACAAGACTTAGTGACTTCACTTCACCCCGACTTGTAAAGTATAATTTTTTGAACTTTTAGCTTCTGAGGTTTTTACCGGTTGTAACAATAGAGACTTGAATTGTGCTTTGTTCATTGAAGTTATTATGCAGTAATTCTAATATCTGCATAACATTCTTTCCATAAAGCACCATGATCACTCTATTAGTTAGCACTCAAACTGCTTCCAATTTTTCATTGTTATTGCTACTGCAGTGAGCAACGGTGAGCATCCGGTTTTTCTTATAGTTTGGATTATTTCCTTAAGACAGATTCCCAGAGATAAGGTTACGGGCCAAAGGGCTTTAATATTTTTATGATCCCTTATGGATAGTGCCAAGTAACTTTCCAAAGGGTTGGACAGCTTTTCAAAGCCACCATTAATACAGGAGGTAGTCAACAACATAGCTACCTGCCAACTCTGGAATTGCATTAAATCTGTAAAGTAACGATGGGGGAAAACATTACTAAATTCAGACTGCTGATGAAGTAGTCTGTCTATTGTATATTGGTTGCTGTGCAGTTTTTGTTTCTTTGTGCGCATATATATGCATAAGTGGTATATATGTGTCTACGTACAGCCAGATGCAGTAAATGAGACTCTGCTTTGGAGCACAAGTGTCCAGAGTGTCCCATCAGGAGCTTGGCCACCCATCCTGGGGGGGTGGGTGCAGGTATAGGTCTATCCCCCACGCTTCCCACGTTGGGAATCTGGTACCTCTTGGCTGTGAGCACAGCAACGAAGCCAGCCCAGCAGGTGACACCCTGGAACTCAGCGCGGAGTGGGGAGGTCGATCAGGTCAGAGCCCAGTTACCTGGCAGGCCTCCCAGGTAACTCTCACTGAAGGGCTTCCCCAAATCACTCCCCAGAGGTTCCCCGAGATCTGGCATCGGTGGCTCCGGTACCCCTGTTTTGGAGCGTGGAGGACCCTGGAGCGTGGTGGCATTGCTGAGAGGCCCCAGAGGTCCCCACCTCTGGGCTGGCCTGTCCCTGTAAGTCTGAGCTGCGGAGGCCGACTCCAGGAGGCCCGGGTGGTGAGTCACAGCCTGCCCTTGGGCACCGTGCACCGCAGGCCTGTGTGGACAGGAGTTGGCCCTGCCCAGCAGGCGTCTTCCGGCACCAGCAACCCTGCACTGGGCTTCTGATACAGAGCCAGGAGAGGTCCTCCCGGTGACCTCTGCTGGCCCTGCCGGCAGCCATTCTGGGCTCTGGCCTCCCCAGGAACTCCCATGCCATCCGCAATCCTGCAGGCATTGCAGGTTCCCTGATATTATGAGATACACGTTTGGGCGAATGGGCATCTTTGTTCGGAGCAGGCCGGACCCTGGCAGTGCAGTGTCCAGGAGCCCCTGCCTGCCAGCTGTCTTCTCCCGGCCCGGCCCAGACTCGGGCAGCTCCCGGGGGCACAGTGCACTCTTGCTCATCCCTGGGAAGCCCTGCCCCGGGGCCCACGGTCTCCTTCGCTGGCTCACGTCTAACCAGACGCTCGCATCAGAGAGTCCCTGGGGCCACGCGCCCCTCCCATCTCCTTGCCTTCTGTGTGTTCCCTGACTCTCCTCCTGCTGTCTCCACCAAGTACGCCCGCCCTGGCAACAAATAAAACACAGTAACTCAGCGGCAGAGGTGAGATTGCTAGGGGCTGACTGGCGCACACGCACCTCCTTTAGGTCACACCCGCCTGGGATCAGACGGGAGGGGGTGTCAGATTCGCAGCATCGGCTGGCTGTTGCAAGCTTATGGCGTGTCCTCCGGGAGGCGTCCCATAGACTCGACGAGGATCTGGGTCTCCCTGGTGTGTGTACCTGGCCCACGGGTGCTTGTGGACGGATGGAGGTGAACGTGCTTCCTCCAGCAACACGCTAAACCGTGCTCTGTTGCCTGCTCTGGACCAAACACTGCGTTGGGGAGATGAAGTCATTACTGAGACCTGAAGGGGGCGCTCTCCAACCACATGCTCCTTCCCTCGCTTCATGCAGGGCCTCCAGGTGATGCAGGAAGCTTTGAGCAGGGAGTGATGCAAAGTGTTTCTGCCCCCAAGAGCGCTGGTTATTAAGCTTAGGGGCACCCTGAGGTTGGAGAAGCCACTGGTAGAACAACACAAGCAACGTGAAGCCAGAAAGATGAGAGAAATCATCTTACGATGATGAAGATAGCCAAAATGCTGGTGCTCATTTAGTTTTTACCATATAATGTGCTGTGTTGAAAATATATCACCTCCCCTTGATGAAAGTGAAAGAGGAGAGTGAAAAAGTTGACTTAAAACTCAACATTCAGAAAACGAAGATCATGGCATCTGGTCCCATCACTTCATGGGAAATAGATGGGGAAACAGTGGAAACAGTGTCAGACTTTATTTTTGGGGGCTCCAGAATCACTGCAGATGGTGACTGCAGCCATGAAATTAAAAGACGCTTACTCCTTGGAAGAAAAGTTATGACCAACCTAGATAGTATATTTAAAAACAGAGACATTACTTTGCCGACTAAGGTCCGTCTAGTCAAGGCTATGGTTTTTCCAGTAGTCATGTATGGATGTGAGAGTTGGACTGTGAAGAAGGCTGAGCACCGAAGAATTGATGCTTTTGAACTGTGGTGTTGGAGAAGACTCTTGAGAGTCCCCTGGACTGCAAGGAGATCCAACCAGTTCATTCTGAAGGAGATCAACCCAGGGATTTCTTTGGAAGGACTGATGCTAAAGCTGAAACTCCAATACTTTGGCCACCTCATGCGAGGAGTTGACTCATTGGAAAAGACTCTGATGCTGGGAGGGATAGGAGGCAGGAGGAGAAGGGGACAACAGAGGATGAGATGGCTGGATGGCATCACTGACTTGATGGACATAAATCTGAGTGAACTCTGGGAGTTGGTGATGGACAGGGAGGCCTGGCGTGCTGTGATTCATGGGGTCGCAAAGAGTCGGACATGACTGAGCGACTGAACTGAACTGAGCAACTGAACTGAACTTAATCTTGCCAACCTCTCTGTGAAATCATTACTCTCACTTCACAGACAAGCACCCCGGCCTCAGACGGGTAAGTGATCTGCCCGGCGTCAGCAGCTGGGCCGCTGTCCCTCTGAGTCCCATCCTGAGCAGTCAGAGGTAGCTTCCCTGGGTCTGGCTTTCGCTGCTCAGCCCTGCACCCTGGACAAGAGACCCCATTTACCACGTCCCATGCGGCGCGTGAGGTGCCTGAAAGGACGAGAGGAAGCCGAGGATCCAGTGCTGACAGCCGAGACCCCATCCTTTATCCTCATCTGGGACCCTTCGCTTTTGAACCTGTCTTTCCCTTCACCTCCTCAGCTGCTGGACCAGTAAGCCCAGGAGGGTAGAAGCCAGACTTCGGGGCAAGGCAAGAGCTGCTGCCTCCAGGGAGACACCCGGAGGAGGCTCAGGGCTGAATGGAGGGGACGGCATGGGCCCGGGTACCTTCCAGGGCTGGTGGCGCTCTGGCTGGGGTAGGTCCTCGGGCCCCAGCCTGCCTCTTGACCTCTCCTGTTTCTTTGGCCATTTTGCCCAGAAAATCAGGAGAAGACCACTGCCAATTTCCACCCGCTGTCCTTGGCTAACCCTGTATCCTCAGGACAAATCTCACCCCTCTTCTATGAGCCTGGTACCAAGCTCCACATGTCACTTGCTTTCTCACTGATGTGCCCAGCTTGGAGACCTCAGGCATCATATTTTTCCCATTTTACATGTGAGGAAAGATCATGTTCAGAAAGATTAACTCGTTTTGCCTGAGTTATCCAGCTCTTAAATGTCAGAACTGGGATTTGAACCCAAATCTCCCTTACTTTCCTTGGAAGAAAAGCTATGACCAACCTAGACAGTGTATTAAAAAGCAGAGACATTACTTTGCTGACAAAGGTCCGTCTAGTCAAAGCTATGGTTTTTCTAGTGGTCATGTATGGATGTGAGAGTTGGACCGTAAAGAATGCTGAATGCTGAAGAATTGATGCTTTTGAACTGCGGTGTTGGAGAAGACTCTTGAGAGTCCCTTGGACAGCAAGGAGATCAAACCAGTCAATCCTAAGAGAAATCAATCTTGAATATTTATTGAAAGGACTGGTGCTGAAGCTGAAGCTCCAGTACTTTGGCCACCTGATTCGAAGAGCTGACTCATTAGAAAAGGCCCTGATGCTGGGAAAGATCAAAGGCTAGAGAAGAAGGGGATGACAGAGGATGGTTGCATGGCATCACCGACTCAATGGACATGAGTTTGAGCAAGCTCCAGGAGATGCTGAAGGACACGGAGGTCTGGCGTGCTGCAGTCCATCGGGTCACAGAGTCAGACACGACTGAGCGACTGAACAACTCCCTGACTTCAAAGCTCACGTCCGTTACATTACCCTAGGCCGACATTCAGACCCATTGAGGCTGAAGGGGACAGAGGAAGAAAAGGAGTAGTTATACACAAATCCAACCTTTAAGGTTATTTTCAGTGGTCTGCCCTTGCCTTTTCGTTCAAGGCTGAAATTATCCAGCCACCAGAAATAGGACTTATCCTGAGTTATTTTTTTCTTTACCATTAAAAAAATTGAATTAGAGTTAATTTACAGTTTTGTGTTAGTTTCAGGTATACAGCAAAGTGACTCAGTTATATGTTTACATATCTATCTATTATTTTTCAGATTAGTTTCCATTATAGGGTATCACAAGACATATAGTTCCCTGTGCTATACAGTAGGTTCTTGTCGTTTATTTTATATATGGTAGTGTGTATCTGTTAATCTCAAACTTATAATTTATCCACCCCCTCCTTCTCCTTCGGTAACCATAAGTTTGTTTTATGTAATATTTGTGTTTGTCTGACTTACTGAGTTTGATCATCTAGGTCCATCCATGTTGCCACAAATGGCATAATTTCATTCATTTTTTATGGTTGAGTATTATTCCATTGTGTGTATGTATAGTTGTTGTTATTTAGTCACTGTGTCTATATATATACACATACTATATATATAGTTGTTTAATCCTATATATTTAATATAGTAGTATATTTTATATATTATATAATTTATTTTATTTATATAAAATGTAGTTTAAATTATATTTTCTATTTATATATTATTAATTAATTATATTAATATATTTAATTATGTATATAGTTGTTTAATCCTTAAGTCATGTCTGATTGTTTGATGACCCCATTTGTAGCCCACCAGGCTCCTCTGTCCATGGAACTTCCCAGGCAAGAATACTGGAGTGGGCTGCCATTTTATTCTCCAGGGGATCTTCCTGGACCAGAGAGTGAACCAGTGTCTCCTGCATTAGTAGGATTCTTTACCACTGAGCCACCAGGAAAGCATATATATATATATATATATATATATATATATATATATACACACACATATATATCACATACACACACACATACATATACGCACACACTACATCTTTATTCATCTCGGACACATCTCATTAAGTAATACCACGGAACCTGAGGGAGGCTCCTGATCCTTCTAAGGAAATGAAGTGGTGCGGTAGTCTGGGAGGCAGGGGAAGGTATCCGGAGCACATGGATTTCACAGGAATCTCAGTCTCTGTGGAAACTTTCAGTAACAATGGAAGGACCTTCGATTTCCCAAATGTGCGTTTGAGAGCCAAACAGCCTTTGCTTGGAAGAACTCTAACACTTTCCCTCCCGAAACCACTGCTCTCAGCGGCGTTCTCAGCCTTGCGTTTCGTGGAGATTTTGTTATTGTTGCTGTCCTTAGGAAATCCATGCTACTGAAAAGGCTAACTGGAGCAGAACCGGTGTGGATGCGGAGGTCGGCACCAGCCTTCAGCCCCTGCCCGGGGACCCAGCGGCAGCAGGGAGTAACCGGCTGTTCCAGCAGGCCGCGCTGTAGGACTCCGGGACCAGGTGTGCGCCCTGCAGTCGTGAAAGCAATCTCCGGGTTTGTTCAAGGACGGGTCGCTGCCCGGGGCTTTATCCTGGGGCCCAGCAGCGCAGACGTGCAGACAAGGCACTCAGTAAGGGCCCCGCGGGGACTGGTGCCCGCAGCCCTTTGGGGCTGTCGTCCTGGGGCGGGAAGGGCAGGTGAACCCTTCCCTCCTCTGGTGCCCCGAGAATAATCGCTGGGACGCCAGAGATGCTGCGTGGGCAGAAACTGCGCTAACGGGGAAACGACAGAGGAGACGAGTAATCCAAACAGCTCAGTGTGAGCGGAGCCCCTGGAGATGCAGCGGTTCTTGATCAGAGGTTCGCTTCAGTGACACCCTGGGAGCAAAATCAGCATCCCTGGACCGCGCCCCTGCGCGCTGGGGGGCGGTCCGGGTGAACTGCGGAGACTGTGTCCTCAGCCTCCAGGGCGATGCCGCGAGGGCTCCTGGCAGCTCTGCAAAGGTACCCTGCGTGGTGTCATCCTTGGGCCTCAGTGCGGGAGACAGATCACAGCTAGTGAGCTTCCACTCTTCCGAGTCAGTTTCCTCATCTGCGAAATGGACCAAGTGGCAGAGAAGGGCTAGTTGCTCAAACCCAGAGACCAGACAAGCTACAAGGAGGGCCCAGAGCTCTTGGTGTTGCTCCCCCTAAGCCCCATCTCCATTCCCCCAAAGAAGTTCGGGGACCTAGTGGAGAGACTGTGTCATTGCAGTTGAGAGCCAAACCATCTCCAGTAACAGTCATAATATAATGATGTCAGCAGGATGAGCTTGGTCCTTTCTTTGAGGCTGGAAAGTATTAGAAAAAGGAGCCTCTTCCGTTTTAAAACTAGACATTTAATTTCCAAATACATAGGATTTTGTTTAAAGTACCTTTACTATTAATTTCTCACTGTGATACTAATTTCTCGTTTAAATGCCTTCCTCTCTGCGATCACCCTCTATTTTTTTCAGCCTAACTTTATTGAGGCTTTGATGGCTAAACTGAAGAGCTCTTTTGGTAAATGTCACATGGTGTTTGAAAATATATGGGTTAGTTTCAAATATCTTTTGATATTGATTTTCAGCATAATTCCACAGTGATAAGAGAGCACTCTTTATGATTTCAATACCTCTAGACTGTAAAGTTTTTGCACCTTGTTTCATGTCCCTGGATATGTTCCAGTGTCTCCTAGTTTACAGTCTATGGGAAATTGAATAGAATCCGTATCTTACTGTTGTGTGAAAACTGTATACATCTTAATTACATTGGATTGGTTCATAGTGCTTTTCTGGTCTACTATATTCTACTTCTCTGTACATGCATTCTATTAATTTTTGAGAGTTTGATATTGAAACTCCAACTAAAAAATTTTAACTTATCTACTTAAAAAATAATTGTAATAATTGTATAGTGGAACTATATGTAGCCTTGTTTTGTATTTTCTAATACTCCTATAAATGTATTATCATACTTTCCTAATTAAAAAAAAAGACAGAAATCAAAAAAAGGATAGCCTAAATAAGAAATTAGAGAAAAAAAAAAAGCTCATTAATGCTGTATTTTGGTGTCTCTTTGCCACTTTCATCTCCCAAAGGAGAAAACCAGATTGACAGAAGTGAATAATTATTCTCAAGGTTGAACAGGTAACTTGTGACAGACGGGGGCCTGGGAACCAGGCGCTGGGGCTCCGCGCCCCCAACCCTGCAGGGCTGTATGGGCTCAGAGGGAAGGCCCGAGGGAAGGAGACCCCAGGGCCCGCAGCAGTCAGCTGTGGAGGCCAATATCCCCGACACGCCCTTTCCTTCGGTCTTGTTTGAATCTGTTCCAGTTATAAGCAATGTAGAAGTTAGGTTACCTGAAATCCTCCACTTCAAATACTTCACTGGATGGTACTGCCTGTTGCAAACGGCCCTTTCAACACAGAGCTGAATGTGCAGAGAAGAAAGGGGAGCTTGGGTGCTGAAAACCAAACTGGTTTGCCTCTGCCTCACTGCCCCGGGGGCGCTGGCCTGAGTTTGGGGTGGCTGCTTCTGGCCCCACAGTGAGCAGAGATCTGGGCGAGCCCCCCACACAGGCAGGCTTGGCAGAACTGAACCCACTCAAGAAGAGGAACATCTCCCTGGGAACTTGCTGCCCATGATTTATTCAAGTGGAAATTATAATTTATTCAGTAAAATTAGAAATTAATAGCAAAATTATGTTTAAAAAAAAAATCCTCTACGTGTGGAAAGCTAGTAACCCATTCCTAAGTAAATCTTGGTTAACAGAAAATAAAGAAAATGAACAGATGCTCATAATCAAGGATAGTGACAACACATGTTAAAATGTGTGGACGAGCCAAAGAATTGCTTTTAGGTGAAATTATAACCTTCAATATGTTTAGTGGAAAATTTCAAAAGGTTAAAAATTACAAACTAATTATCCAACTTAAGAGTTTGGAAAAGGAGCAATGGAATAAATACAAAGAAACATCATGAAAAAAATAAAAATAAGGACAGAAGTTAATGAGCTAGAAAAGGAAAAATACCAGCAGAGATGAACAGAAACAGCAGCTGGTTTGTGAAAAAATCAATAAGAAAGGTGTCTGAAGGGGACGACAAGGGAGAAGATGCAAGTAGGCAAAACATGTAATGAAAGCGGAGATAAACCACAGACACTTGAAAAACTTAAAAAGGTGATTACGAAAGAACACATACAAATGAATTTGAAAACCTACCTGAGTCAGATAAATTCCTAGAAATGTAAAACATGTAAAAATTGGCACGAGAAATTTAAAAATTAAATAGATCGCTATGTACGCAAGGTTTTCCAACAGAATTAGCCAACTGTCCCTTTCAAGGTGCATGTTCAAGTGCGTGCACACACACACACACAGACACACACACACACACTCCGGAGGGCAGCCTCTGAAGTGGTTCCCAGTGGCCTGTCTCCGGGGATTGGGGCCCTTGAGTGTAGACCCGGCGGCTCTCTTCAAGGAATCAGATAAGGCAGAGCGGTTGGGTGTCGCTAGGCGACTGCCCACATGGAGACAGCGACCCCCCACCCTGCCCTCTCCTCCTCTCCTTCCCCGTCCTGCTCTGGGGAAGCCAGGAGCCTTGTCAGGGGTTCCCTGAAGGAGACGCCCGAGCTGGGGACTGAGTCTCCCGCCAACAGGCCATGTGGACCGGTGGCTCGTAAACAGTGTGCGGCTGGGCTGGGACGTGGATTTCCAGGCCTGCCAAGACCCATGCGGGCGAAATGCAAAGCAGAGTCCTGAGCCACAAGGCAGTCCGTCACTACCCGGGCGACCTGGGTGAGAGGCAACTGAGCCGCAAAACTGTCAAGTAACTCATGCGTGTGGTTTGAAGTCACTAGGTCCTGGGGTAGTCTGTCCCATGGGGAGACATAACACACACACACACAGCAAACACACCCGACTGGTTTTACAGGTAAATTCCACTAACGTTCAGTAAGCACGAGTTTCCTGTCTTGCAAAAGTTGTTTCAAAAAATAGAGCAGGAAATAATAAGAAGACTCCAAAAAAGAAAAGGTTAAACCATGCTGTTTCATGTAAAAGGAGTTCGCTGCTTTTTATTACTACATTCCAAAACAATGTGTGTGTCCCACTGCTTCTTACACACATCGGCATTGTTTTCATGCTTTGATCCTGATGTACGGAGCTGCGATAACCATTCTTGTGCAAGTCATTGTGCAGATGTGTATTTTCATTCCTCCTGGATAAATTCCTAGGAGTTGAATTACTGATGGATGTGGTAGGTGTCTATTTAACTTCATAAGAAATTGCCAGAGCTATTAGTTTTCTAAAGGGGGGGGGGACCATTTTGCTTCAGCCAGTAAAGTGGCAGAGATTTGTGGTTCTTTAACTTCAAAACACATTGGGTGGTGTCAGTTTTTTAAATTCTGCCCACTACCATGGGTATGAAGTGGCACATACTTGTGGTTATACTCTGCGTTCCCTGGTGACTAACGATATTTAGCATCTTTTCACGTGTGTATTTGCCATCCATAGACCCTTCTATGTAAAGTTACGTCGAGTCCTTTTCCCATGTTTTAAATTTGGGTTGTTTTCTTTATATTCTTGACTTTTGAGTATTCAGCTCCTTTGTATACATGTTTGTATACAAAGTTTGTAAGTTCAATTTATTTCATAAAGGTCAGTATCTATTTATTAGTTGTTGTTTTTTTTCAGTAAGTTTTGAATACAATAGAATTTCTTTACCTTAGTCAAGGTTGAACCCAAAACATACAGCAATAATTACACTTAGTGGAAAAACTTTGGGGAACATAAATCCCTTCAAGATAAAGTCCACAATCCCCAGTATAGTTCTGGCCAATACTGAAAGGAGAAAAGAGGAAGTATAAACCTGAAAGAAAAAAAGAGATAAACTTTTATTATTCAAAGATTGTATAAACTTTGAATTATACAATCCATTTACCCAGTGAAAACCCACAGAATCAACATACAAATCAACAGAACTGATAAGAGAGTTCAGCAAAAGCAAACACCAGTAGACACCAGCAATAAGAACTAGATTCTTTACACCACTGATACAGAACTAGAAAGACATAATAAAAATGAAGTGTCATTCACATATTAACAAAGATCAGCAAAGCGTCCAGGAACTAATCAATTTATTCAAACAGGGTCCCAACAGAAAACAGATGATACCGTCAAGTTTGATAATAGAGAACAAATTAACGAAATGATGGTTTATCAAGGTTGCAGTAGGGTGTAGGGAAACCGCAAGGCTTGGTGAAACATCTTGGAGCATGTCATATCAGCAGGCATGTTACTCCTATGCCTATTGTTTTTGAAGCTCTACTTTTGCTTTTTGTTGCTGACATGGTTTGTGGTTTATTCCCGTGTGCGTTTTGTGGTTTAAGTTCAACTGCCTTAGAAATTTATTTGTGAAACTTGTAAAAGGCCAGGATTTGACAATGGTTTGTCCTTCAGAGCTTGTTTCTGATGGGCACCTGTCACAGTGAGATGTCTTTAGACTAAATTTTGACTTTTCTCCTCCCTGAGCACAGCGGCTTCTGGCCCCAGCTCCACCGTGAGCTGCTGTGGTTTGGAATTCTGAGAGCAGGAACGTTTTCTGTTCGTTTTCTCCTTCCCCTCAGAGCCCAGGCAAATACTCCTACCCTTGCTGTAGCTGTGACCAGTACTGTGTTTTGCGTTTTCCAGTTTACTGCCTGGGGGAGTGGCCCTCTGCGGAGAAGCTGCCCCGACGTGCCTTTCTGATCTGATGCCTCCCTTTGCAGAGATCAGCCTCCCGGCTCCTGGTCGTCCAGGCGCATGCGAGGCCTCCTCTTCCTGGCTGCCCTTTCCCAGCTTCTGCTCCTTCCCATCCTCCTGAACTCCTTCAACGATCTGATCCTGGCGCTCCGACCTGGCCTCAGTCTGGCAACCAGTTTCCTTTCTTCTTTCAGGCAACAAGGATATCTAGCCCAACACAGGCAAAAGTTTTACGGACAGGATGCATCATTTCCCCACACTGGAAACCGGGAGGCATGGTGAGAGCGGGTGTGCCCACTTCCTCCTCTTGGCTCTCAGACCCATGCATTCTAGCTCACTGCTAAGGAATAGCATCTTACAATGGCCTTCAGCTCAAAACACATGCCTCATCTAGGAGAGCAGCGCCGCACTCCCAGCCTGATGCCTTAGCTGCATGTTTAAGAGACACTCTCACATTCTTTCAAGCCAGCATCTTCTGTGTACAGTGATGAATGAAAAGTCCAGTGGATTCCATAGTCACAGATACATTGCAACAACTCATTTGCCATAAAGTAGGCCCCTTGGTCTGAGGCAATGTCAAGTGGAACCTATTACAGAACTAGAAAGACAGAGATACTCTCTGAGACCTCAGTGGCCTGGCCAAGACACTGATCTGTTCCAGTTTTGCTCTTACTTCTAAGGCTTAACTTCTTTTCTTAGAGAGTGTGCCTCACTCCAGCAAAGAGAACTTGTAAGTGAAAAACACATCGCTGGCACTGAGTAAATGAAAGAGGGAAAATCATCCAGTGTAACTATTTGCCATCCAATGGCTGACTGTCACCTTGAGAGACGGAGATGTACTGTGGGGACTGAAGGTGAGAGAGGCATACCAGACTTGCACAGCAGTAGGAGCTAGATCAGCCCTGGTGTGCTAGAGTGCCACCTTCTGGAAACAAATGAGCAGCCTCTGGCTTCTAACCTGTTGTATCTGAGAATCAAGGAAAAACAAAAGCTTTACCTAAAGAAGAAAAGGTGTTTGCAACGTCAAATGCACCAGCAGAGGGGTAATGCATCAAGCACCACGAAAAATCGCAGTAATACTGTGTAACAAAAAGAAAACGACAATTTTCCAGAAACTAAACTTAAAGTCATGGGATATTGCAATGTAATGGATAGGGAATTCAAAATAGCTGTTATGAAGAAACTCAGTAAGCTATAAGGAAACTCAGAAAGGCAGTTCAACGAGCTCAGGAATAAAACTTATTAATAGAAGAAAAACTTTACCTAAGAGAATGAAAATCTAAAAACAAACCAGACAGAAATACTGGACTGAAAGAACTCAATAAGCAAGATGAAGAATGCATTAGAAAGCTTTAGAAATGGAGCAGATCATATGAAAGACAGAATTACTGAATTTGAAAATAGAAAACTACAAGTGATACAGAGAGAAGAAGAAAGAGAATTAAGATCTAAAAAAAAAAATTAGGAAATTCTATGACAGCTATCTGACACTTTCAGGAAGTGCAACATTATAATAATGGGTATCCCAAATGAGAAGAGAGAAGAGGACAAATAATTTATATAAAGAAATTGTAGCTGAGAACTTCCCAAACCTGGGGAAGGGACTGATATATAGGCCCATAAATTTAAGAGAATAACTAATTATCTCAATGCAAAAAAATCTGTTCCAAGACACGTTATATTAATACTGTCAAAAGTCAAGGACAAAAAAAAGAAATTCAAAGGCGACAGGAGGAAAAGGACGGAAACTTACAAAGGAACCCCATTAGGTTATCAGCAGATTTCTCAGCAGAAACCCTGCAGGCCAGAAGCGAGTGGAAGGACATTCTCAAAGTACTGAAAGATAAAAGTTATCACCCACGAACACTATATCCAGTGAAGCTGTCATTCAGATATAAAGATTTCCCAGGTAAACAAAAGCTGAAGGAGTTCATCAACACTCACCTTCCTTATAAAATATATTGAAAGCTCTACTACCAGAAACAAAACAATCAAAATAAATAAACCTTTGAGAAAGAAGATAAATAGAATCAGAAAACTGCAACTCTACATTAGAATAGGTTTTTAAGCACCTAATTTTTATAGCATAAAAATTAAAGGCAAAAAAGTAGGAAAAATAACTATAGCTATTTCAACTTGGTAACAAACACAACATTAAAAGGAACAACTTGAGGAAACAAAAATGTAAAATGGGAAGAGAAAAAGGGTGAGCCTGTATAGGCAAATGAAGATAAGATACCTTTAGTATAAGAAGGACTGTTTGGGGACTTCCTTGGTGGGCCAGTGTTTCAGAATCTGCCTCCCAATGCAGGGGACGTGGGTTCAATCCCTGGCTGGGGAACTAAGGTCCTACATGCAGTGGGACAACTAAGCCCATGCCCCACAGCTACTGAGCCTACAGCTAAGACCTGATTCAGCAAAATAAACAAATAGATATTGCTTTACAAAAGACTATTTTATCTATGGTATATTTTATACAAACCTCGTGTTAACCAAACAAAACCACATAAAACGAGAGCGGAGACAAAAACTATACAAAAGAGGAAACCGAGAAAAATAATATAGAAAGCCACCAAACCAACTGGAAAACAAAAGATTAAACGGGAGTACTAAATCCTCATTTATGAGTACTCACCCTAAATGCAAGTGTTAGTTGCTCAGTCGTGCCTGACTCTTTGTGACCCTAAGGACTGTGTCTTTGTGACCCAAGGACTGTATCCTGCCAGGCTCTTCTGCTCATGGGATTCTCCAGGGAAGAATACTGGAGCGGGGTGCCATTCCCTTCTCCAGGGGATCTCCCTCCAGGGACTGAAGCTGGGTCTCCTGCATTGCAGGCAGATTCTTTACCATCTGAGCCACCAGGGAAGGCTGGATTTAATTTACCAATCAAAAGACACAGAGTGGCTGGCTAGATATATGCTGCCTCCGGGAGACTGATCCCAGCTCTCAGGACAAATACAGGCTCACAGTGGGCGGATGGAAGATGACAATGAGCACAGGGCAGTCAAGACAAAGGTGCTGCAGCAGCACCTGCTGTCACAGCAGACAAAATAGACTTCAGCCAAAAAGAGTCAACAAGCGACAAAGACAGACAGTGTGTAATGGTAAAGGGAACAACTCATCAAGAAAACAAACACTGATACACGTGCAGGAAATAGGAACAGTCTCAAAAATGACAGAGTGATCTCGGTTCAACATCACAGCAATCCAAGTCTGTGCTCCAACCGCTCATGCTGAAGATGCTGAAGTCGAATGGTTCTATGAAGACCTCCGAGACCTTCTAGAACTAACACCAAAAAAAAAAAAAAGAAAAAAAAGATGTCCTTTTCGTCATAGGGGATTGGATTGCAAAAGTAGGAAGTCAAGGGATACTTGGAGTAACAGGAAAGTTTGGCCTTGGAGTACAAAGTGAAGCAGGACAAAGGGTAACAGAGTTTTGCCAAGAGAACACCCTGGTCATAGCAAACACCCTCCTCCAACAACACAGAGATGACGCTACACACTGACATCACCAGATGGTCAAAACCGAAATCAGATTGATTATATTCTTTGTAGCCAAAGATGGAGAAGCTCTATACAGTCAGCAAAAATAAGACCTGGATATGACTGTGGCTCACATCATGAACTCCTTATTGCAAAATTCAGGCTTAAACTGAACCAAGTAGGGAAGACCAGGTATGACCTAAATCAAGTCCCTTATAATTATACAGTAGAGATGATGAAATGATTCAAGGGATTAAATCTGGTAGACAGAAAGCCTGAAGAACTATGGATGGAAGTTCATAACATTGTACAGGAGGTGATCACAACTATCCCCAAGAAAAATAAATTCAAGAAGGCAAAGTGGTTGTCTGAGGAGGCTTTACAAATAGCTGAGAAAAGAAGAGAAGCAAAAGGCAGAGGAGAAAGAACTGAATGCAGTTCTTTCTGAATGCAGAGTTCCAGAGAATAGCAAAGAGAGACAAGAACGCCTTAAGTGAACAATGCAGAGAGAGGAAAACAATAGAATGGGAAAGACTAGAGATCTCTTGAAGAAAATTGGAGATATCAAGGGAACATTTCATGCAAAGCTGAGTGCAATAAAGGACAGAAACGGCAAGGAACTAACAGAAGTAGAAGATATTAAGACGAGGTGGCAAGAATACACAGAAGAACTATACAAAAAAAGATCTTAATCATCTGGATAACCAAGATGATGTGATCACTCACCTAGAGCCAGACATCCTGGAGTGTGAAGTCAAGCGGGCCTTAGGAAGCATTACTACCAATGAAGCTGGTGGAGTTGATGGAATTTCAGCTAAGCTATTTAAAATCCTGAAAGATGATGCTGTTGAAGTGCTGCACTCAATATGCCAGCAAATTTGGAAAACTCAGCATTGGTCACCAGACTGGAAAAGGTCAGTTTTCATTCCAATCCCAAAGAAAGGCAATGCCAAAGAATGCTCAAACTACCGCACAGTTGCACTCATCTCACATGGTAGCAAGGTAATGCTCAAAATTCTTCAAGCTAGGCTTCAACATTACATGAACTGAGAACTTCCAGTTGTACAAGCTGGACTTAGGAAAGGCAGAAGAGCCAGAAATCAATTGGCAAGATCCATGGGCTTCCCTTGTGGCTCAGCTGACAAAGAATCCACTTCCAATGTGGGACACTTGGTTTTGATCCCTGGGTTGGGAAGATCGTCTGAAAAAGAGAAAGGCTACCCACTCCAGTATTCTGGCCTGGAGAGTTCCATGGACTGTATAGTCCGTGGGGTCGCAGAGGGTCAGACACGACTGAGTGACTTCCACTTTCCACTACTGGATCATAGAAACAGCAAGAGAATTCCCGAAAAACATCTTCTTCGGCTTCATTGACTGCACTAAAGTTTTTGACTGTATGGATCACAACAAACTGTGAAAAATTCCTGAAGAAATAGGAATATCGGAGCACCTTACCTGTCTCCTGAGAAACCTGTATGCAGGACAAGAAGCAACAGTCCAGAATCAGAACCTCATAAAAGAGTTCCATCAGAATGGAACAACAGACTGGTTCAGAATCGGGAAAGGTGTATGTCAAGGCTGTATACTGTCACCCTGCTTATTTAACTTATATGCAGAGTACATCATGAGAAATGCCAAGCTGGATGATTCACAAGCTGGAGTCAAGATTGCCAGAACCAAGATATCAGTAACCTCAGATATGCAGATGACATCACCCTATTGGCAGAAAGTAAAGAGGAACTGAAAAGCCTCTTAATGAAGGTGAAAGAGGAGAGTGAAAAACCTGGCTTAAAACCCAACATTAAAAAAACTAAGATCATGGCATCTGGTCCCATCACTTCATGGCAAATAGATGGGGAAAAAATGCAAACAGTGACAGACTTTATTTTCTTGGGCTCCAAAATCACTGCAGCCATGAAATTAAAAATGATTGCTCCTTGGAATAAAAGCTATAACGAACCTAGACAGCACATTAAAAAGCAGAGTCACTACTTTGCCGACAAAAGTCCATATAGTCAAAGCTATAGCTTTTCCAGTAGTCATGTACAGATGTGAGAGCTGGACAAAAAACAAGGCTGAGCACTGAAGAACGGACACTTTTGAACTGTGGTGTTGGAGAAGACTCTTGAGAGTCCCTTGGACTGCAAGGAGATCCAACCAGTCCATCCTAAAGGAAATCAGTCCTGAATAGTCATTGGAAGGACTGAAGCTGAAGCTGAAGCTCCAATACTTTGGCCACCTGATGTGAAGAGACAACTCATTGGAAAAGACCCTGATGCTGGGAAAAGAAACCTGAATGGGACCCAGCAGACCAGAGAAATGGTTGAAGTCCCTAGGACGTCAATAGGGGTGTGGCACTATAAGCACAAGTGGGTGGAAATTGGAAAGCTGGCTACCGGGTCAGAGAGCCTGATGCTGGAGTTTAAAGTTTATGGGTGGAGTCGTTGTGAGGATATAGCACCCTAGTTTAGGAGGCTAGTTACTGCGGTGAGGAGGGAGGCTCGGAGCACCCTGCTCAACACCTCAGGGGCTTCTGATGGAAATCCACAACACCAGGCACCAGTCACCTCCTCATCATTCTTAGGGAGCGACCTTGCCTCACAGGTCAAAGAAAGAATAGATGAGGAGGAAACACCCATTTTGCTATCATCAAACCCATAAGCTAACTTATGACTTAGCCTGCTCACTCTGCTTTCTCCTCTGTTACAAGGAATGCCCTTTCTCCTCTCCAAGGCCAGCCTCTCCTCGGGGATCCTGTGTCCCCTCCTCTCTCCCTCTCCCAGGACTGTGCCCCTACATGGATTGTTTCCCTCTTACATCAACAGTTTCTATTTACTGGGTTATTCTGATACACACACACACACACACACACACATCTTAATATCAACCACTATTTTTGAAGATGTTTTCTTCTATCCTCGTCCCCCTCCAGCACCAGATCCCCCCATCCCCTCCACAAGAAACCTCCTAAAAGAGTTGTGATCCTCACTTTCCACTCTTCAACCCCTGTTCCCACCTCCATGCACACCACCTGGGTCTCCATTCCCACCTCACCTCTAACACCGCAGGGAGGACCACCAAGGACCACCAAGGACCTCCACCGCTCCAAAGCCCATGACCAGTTCTCTGATCTATTTCTCTGCTTCTCCCCACACCCCCCCATCTGGTGCAGAAGCTTCTGGGGAACAGGAACTTTGTTCTGCCTGCTGCTGTGACCCGGAGCCTGGACAGGGCAGACTCCCAGCAGGTGACAAGGGTGTGTTCACCGCTGGCTTTCCTGCATCTCTCCCTCCCCAAACAGACACGAGAAATCATGGCACAGGGTAGACCAAGTCGTTTCTCCTCCCTCCATGCCTTTATCCTGCTTCCCAGCATAGAAAAACCCCTGTTTTTCTGGACTCCGATCGAAATCTAGACACCAGAAGGTTCTGAGTTCAGACAAGAGTAGCGTTAATGGAGTCATCTTTGCTGAGTAGTATTTATGCCATGTCCTTGGCTTTTATCAATGAATTGAAGGAGAAATTTACATATAAAATCTCCTATTACATTTGGCATGCTAGCATTACAGGGGGCTTTTTTCCTATTATGGCTCTCAGTGGCATTCATAAAACTCTTACTCAAAACCTTTATTTTAGCACATAGCTTGAAGAAATGCTGATTTTCCCCGCGATGAACTGGTTTGCTTTCCCCTTTATGACAAACATTATGCAATTGCCCACGACCCTGTCTTCTCTCTGACTACCAAAGAGCTCAGAGCACAGTCAGATATCAAAGAATGCAAAGTATGGTGGAATTAAACTGTTCCTTGGGGACTAAATTTATTTTTCCTCTGGTTTTGATTTCTGTATGATACTTACAGTTTCCTTGGTCCCGATCTACCGTTTCTGCTTTATCACTGCATTAATGTATTCAATGTTGGTGTCAGCTGGCCCAACCTCTTTCTGGAAGGGGGTGGGACAGACACAAAGAATGAAGTGGCGCTGTCTCAGTGATGTCATTTCCCCTGGCTCCAAGCCGATTGACTGTGTCCTTCATGCTCCCAGAAGACTTTGTTCTCATCAAGCACAGCCTCCTTCACATTATCAAATACTGTAGTTAAGGATGTGGTGATGGTTCAATTACTGGGTCCACCAAACTATGTGATCTTGGAAAACCACCTCTGTGGTTTAGCTGTGGAATGAGGATGTTGTTGACACTGTGCAACTCAGATTGGGTCTTGAACCCAGGTGGGCTGGTCTCAAATCTGGCCAAAACCCAGACTGGGACTTGAACTGACAGTGTCGTAACTGAGATCACACCTGGTCTCAGGACTTAATGAAGCTCAGGTTCTCGATGTCTCATTTCAGAAAGAGTTTGGTGAGAGACAAACGGATTGGTGAGAAGTGGATTTCTTTTGGGAGAAACAAACTCCACAGACAGAGTGTGAGCTGTCAGAGAAGGTGAGAATGGCCCCAGCGTATCGGGTTGTCCATAGTTTTTATAGGAGTGGGTAATTTCACAGGCTAATAAGTGGGAGGAGTATTTCACAGTTTTGGGGAAGGAGTGGCAATTTCCAGGAATTGGGCCACTGCCTGCTTTTTTTACCTTTATGGTTGGCCTTGGAACTGTCATGGTACCTCTGGGTGTGTTATTTAGTGTGCTGACGTGCTATAATGAGGCTTCCCAGGGGCACTGTGGTAAATAATCCGCCAGCCAACGCAGGAGACCCAGGAGACTCAGGTTCGATCCCTGGGTCAGGAAGATCTCCTGGAGGAGGAAATGACACCCCGCTCCAGTATTCTTGCCTGGAAAATTCCATGGAGAGAGGAGCCTGGGATGCACAGTCCATGGGGTCACAAAGAGTCAAACACGATTGAGCACTGCATGTGTAAGTGCATATCGAGACTCAAGGTCTAGTGGAAGTCAGCTCATTCAGTGTGTCCACCATCTTGGAATTATTTGGTTCTCATCAATTTATGTAATGTCCTTGCACTATATTATTCTTTTAAAGGGTTGTTCCCTGCCCCCTTCCCTTCTGTTTCACTGATGATACCTACCTGGTAGGTGTACTGTAAGAATTAAAGGAATGGGTATGAAATGCTTAGAATGGTGTCTGAACTATATGAAGCACTCAGTAAAGTTACTGATTATTTTTACTGCGATTATGTTATAGTTATTTATGTGTTTGACTCTCCTGATGTGTCCTAAGTCCCTTTAGGGTAGGGACTTTGTCTTATTTATTTGTAATACACACTGTAGTGCCTGGGGCATTCAATAAATATTTGTAGAAATGATTTAGACTGAAATCAGACTCTGATTTAGGATTGTAGAGGATTAGGAGGCGAATTTAGAGAGCCACTATGGGAACAGATTTTGGAAGGCTTTAAAAACCAAGTCACATTGAAATCATGCAACGCAGAATGGGACTTGAGCCCATATGGCCAGGACTCAAACCTGCCCTTCTCCAGGTCAAACCCCAGATTGGGACTCGAACCCCTAATCTTTTAATTAGATTCACTTACTTGGTGTCTGGACTTACTGAGGCTCAGGATCTTTGTATCTCAGCACAGAAGGAATTCAGCGAGAGACACAGAGATAGGCAAGAAATAGATTATTAATACATTTATTAATATAGGATGCTTGTGAGATAGGCAAGCAGGCAGGTGGGTGGCTCAGCCCTGAGACTAAAGTGGGCTACAGTTTTATAATCAAAGGAAAGTGGGGAGAAGAAAAGACCACCTTCTTTGAGGAGACACAAGGTTTATATCACTAGCTCCTCCTTCATACCTCGCAGGAGAGTGTCTGACCCTCTGAAGTCAAACTAGGATTATGATAGCACTTACTCAAATCAGTGGAAGGGTGGTGGTATTTTTCTTCCACCTAATGATCTGAGGCATATCTCATGCTTTTATTTATGGTTTTATAGTTAACCAAGCCTGTTTCCTTCCATGATATTCTGGTAGCCTTCTTGAATGATCACTAACTCACAGTGGTCTCCTAAAGTTTCTTGGGTTTCCCTGTCTATAATCCCCTACTGAGACTTCTACAGCCGCCTGTATGCGTACTAGTTGTTCAGTCGTGTCCGACTCTTTGCGGCCCCCTGGATTGTAGCCCACCAGGTTGCTCTGTCCATGGACTTCTCCAGGCGAGAAGACTGGAGTGGGTTGCCTTTCCCTTCTCTAGGGGATCTTTCTGATGCAGGGATAGAACCCAGGTCTCCCGCACTGCAGGTAGATTCTTCACCTCTGCGCCACCAGGGAAGCCCAGATGCCTGTATAACTTTCCCATTCTATCCCTATCAACATTTCCATTTAACATTTCAGGAAGCAAGATCCACTGATGGTCTTTGAAACCCTGGTAGGAAAACGTAGTTTGCTAATGAAGACTAATCTAACAACGGGTGTGCATATCTGGTTACTCACAGGGTGGGACTGATCACCAGGAAAGAGAGCTACAGTCCTTCTTGTCCACGAGTTCCCCGTGGTGTTTCCGGGGCTCACTTTGGTGTTGCGCTGAACTTATCAGGAAGGCCTTGGCTCTACTGAACTAAAGTGATGCTAATTATTTTCCCAGTGACACCACAGAGCTGCCTCTGGAGATTGGAAGGCGTCTGTCAGGGACCAGGCGTCAGGCACAGTGGACAGGCTTGTGAACGAGTGCTCCCTCAAATGGACTGCAAGCTCAGGAAATCAGACTCAAATCATCTCCTGGGGCAATGCCGAGGGAGAGGAGAGGCCGCTCGGGGAGGAAGGCTAAAGTCAAGTCACCCAGCCACGGCGAGGGACGTAGGTCCGGGAGTCGGGAGGCCTTCTCTTCAATCCGCTGAGATGCTTCTGCCTTGGAACTGGTTCCTTGGAGTTACTGCTGGGCCTCCGGGATCTGATTCCTGTGGGCGAGGTGGTGGGGTTGGGGGTTGATGGGGAGGGGGGACACGGACGGGGTGTGCGGAGACATGCCGAAGGGTGACGGACTCACCGGCTAACGTACTAACCGGCTAACGTCCGGCTCTGGAGGGCTGGTGATGGAGCGCCCAGGCGGTTTGGAGGAAGAAGGGAAAACCCGAGGCAGAAGGAGAAGGTGGGGGTCAGCGCCTCCTCCCCACCCGGTGGTTCTCAGGAGGTCAGGAGGCACCTCATCTCCTCCCCTCCCTGCCCCATCCCCTCTCCTCTCCTCCCCCGTCCCCATCCCCTTCCCCGCCCCTCCCCATCCCCTTCCCCGCCCCTCCCCATCCCCTTCCCCGCCCCTCCCCATCCCCTTCCCCGCCCCTCCCCATCCCCTTCCCCGCCCCTCCCCATCCCCTTCCCCGCCCCTCCCCATCCCTTCCCCAACCCCTGCCCGACCCTACCCCCGCCCCCACTCCATTCCCTCCCTTCCCCTCCCCTCCCCCTCTCCCCATCACCCTCCATCCCATCCCCTCCCCATTCACCCCCGCCCCGCCCCCCTCCCCCGCCCCCATTCAGTCCCTTCTCCCCCCTCCCCTCCCCCGCCTCTCCTCCGTCCCTCCCCCTCCCCTCCCCCTCCCCTCCCCTGCCTCTCTCCCCATCACCCTCTGTCCCATCCCCTCCCCTCTCGCCCCCTCCCCCGCCCCCATTCCGTCCCTCCCCCACCCCGACCCCTCCCCTCCCCCACCCCACTCCCCCCGTCCCCTCCCCTCCCCTCCCCCACCCCACTCCCCCCGTCCCCTCCCCTCCCCTCCCCCACCCCACTCCCCCCGTCCCCTCCCCTCCCCTCCCCCGCGCCTCTCTCGTCGGCTCCGGGCTCCTTCTCCGCGCCCGGGCCCTCCGGACGCGGGCCATCTCCGAGAGATGGAGCGGCGGGTCCCGCGGCGCGCGCTGGGGCGGGGCTCCGGGCGCGACTCCCGGCGAGGCGCCCCTGCAGCGGCGGGTTAGCTTCCGCCGGCCACCGACCCCCCTCGCTGCGGCCGCGGCCGCCACCGTCACCGCCGTCTCCTTCGCCCGGCGCCGCACCGTTGCCCGCGGGGCGCGTTCCTAACCTCCTTCGCCTTTTCTCCCGCGGCCCCCAGGCTTTTGCCTGCGTCCCAACGACTCCTACCCAAATGGAAGTGCCCGCTTCCAGTTCTAGGTCCGCCCCCGCCCCCCGCTGCGTCCTGCTTCCGTCGCAGTCAGCAGGGGGGACGCTGCAGAGCCACCCCGGCGTGAAATCCACGGAGACCCCCGCACCGCCACCACCGCGTGAGAACACGCAGAGCTGGCGGCGGCGCGGAGGGGCGCCCAGCGCTGACCTTAAGGAAGCTTGCATACACGGGTCCACATCCTCCCCATCGATCGGGCCTGGTTGCTGGAGGGACTGTGGGTCAGTTCAGTTCAGTTCAGTCGTGTCTGGCTCTTTGCGACCCCATGGACTGCAGCACGCCAAGCCTTCTTGTCCATCACCAACTCCCGGAGTTTACTCAAACTCATGTCCGTTGAGTCGGTGATGCCATCCAACCATCTCGACCTCTGTCATCCCCTTCTCCTCCCGCCTTCAATCTTTCCCAGCATCAGGGTCTTTTCAAATGAGTCAGTTCTTATCAGGTGGCCAAAGTATTGGAGTTTCAGCTTCAATTCTTCCAGTGAATATTCAGGACTGATTTCCTTTAGGATGGACTGGTTGGATCTCCTTGCAGTCCAAGGCACTCTCAAGAGTCTTCTCCAACACTACACTTCAAAAGAATCAATTCTTCTGTGCTCAGCTTTCTTTATGGCCCAATTCTCACATCCATACATGACCACAGAAGAAACCATAGCTTTAACTAGATGGACCTTTGTGGTCAGAGTTCTATATTCACATAGTCTGGCCAGGATCCCTTTGTATACTGGCTCCTGATCTCATCCGCTTCTGCTTCCTCTGACCACAGACACACAGCTTCCCAAGTGGAAGCTGTCAGTGGAAGTTCTCAGTAAGCCCCTCTGTTCTAAATAAGGGACTTCCCAGGTGGTGCTGGTGGTAAAGAACCCACCGGTCAGTGCAGGAGATACCAGAGACCGGGTTCCCTTCATGGATTGAGAAGATCCCCTAGAGGAGGGTGTGGCAACCCACCCAGTGTTCTTGCCTGGAGAATTTCAGGAGCCTGGAGGGCTATGATCCACAGGGTCACAAAGGGTTGGACACAACTGAAGTGACTTAGCTCGAATGCATACTAAATAAAGGTCTGCATTTTCCTATGAGAGAAAGCTTCAGGCTGTAGGCATATGCCCAGGGCTATGTCTCCTGGGCCTTCAGCTCTGTAATGCACATGGCAGCTGAACTCTCTGATTTTAAAACTGTGAACACAGCATCCCGCCACCTCTAGTTCTGTTGCAGTGCAGACACCCAGAGGTTACAGAAATGTGTACTGTCCCTAGAGTCGTCATCTTCTCACAAACGTCAACTAAAAACCACACAACCAGGCTCCGTGCTCCACGAGTGGACAAGGCAGGATGTGGTGGACGTTCTGTGGCCACCAGTTTGGTATGAATCAGATTCTGCATTCAGCGAGCCCGCCAGTGTCTTGTCTGCTATGGTCTGCTTGAGTCTTCCCCCCGGGGTGAGATGTGCGGATGTCCCTCCGCAGGGAGCTTTGGAGCATCTTGCGAAGCCCGCTGGCAGTGAGAGTGAACTTTTGTCCCGATCTGCTCGCTCCCTGTGTCTGGTTAACAGCCACTGAATGGTCAACTGCTGATTCACTGGATGCTCTTTAGTTCTGTCAGCTGTTTATTCATCTGTAACTTCCTGTTAAGATGCAGGGTGTGCTTTTTAAAGAAGCCTTGCACAGCATAAGTTTTATTTTGGGACTGGATGTGCTAATATATAAAGAGGATCTCCGGGAGTTATTTAGCCCCATGGGCTATTTTCTCTCAGCAAAATTTTGTGGGCACTCCCTGGGTGCCAGGCGTGGTTCAGGACAGCGGTGGTGCAGCAGTGAATGAGACTGTCTCAGCTTCCAGAAGCTTGCCGTCCACTCCTGCGAGACGAGCATAAGTGTGAGTGCAGTGAAGTGTGGTACATGTGCAAGGGGTTTGGGGTGCAGAGCAGGGCTGGAAACTCCCAGGAAGCAAACTGAGGGAGTCCCCGCGGCAGAGGCCCTGGGAGGGAATTTAGCAACATTTCAGCTGTGGGTGATAGTAGTTTACATAGTCGCTGAGTCGTTTCCAACTCTCGTGACCCCATGGGCTGTAGCCCGCCAGGCTCCTCTGTCCATGGGATTTCACAGGCAAGAATACCGCCGTGGGTTGCCATTTCCTTCTCCAGGGAACCTTCCCGACACAACCACTGAACCGCGGGTCTCCTGCATTGCAGGCGTATTCTTTACTGCTGAGCCAGCAGGGAAGCCTGGTGGTCACATGACAAAGATGTCACGTTTGCTGACAATGTGAGGGGAAGAGCTTGAATGTAGGAACGTTAATAGAGAGCTATTTAAGAGGCTGCTGCAGTGATTTAAGCAAGAGATGATAAGGGCCTAATTGAAGATGCCGTGGAGATCTGAGGATTTCTGCAGCAGGAGGGGATGGTGGGAGGAGAGGAAGGGTTTGAGGAGGCTTTTGTTTTGGATCCTCAGTTAATGGTGTTGCCATTGAGAAGAATGGAAGAGAATGAGAAGCCGGTGTGCTGGGTGAGGGCGGTGGAGACGGGCTCACTCTCCAACCAGTTGCGATTTGACTAGAAATCCAACTTTGTAGTTTGAGAAAGAAGTTTGGGCTGGAAATGCAGATGTGAGCCACATCGAACAATTTGGAGTGTGATTCTCATGAGAACAGCTTGTGTTTTCTGTTTATGGTGCTTGACAAATGACCAGCACTTCAAAAGTATATGGTGTTTATTTTAAAATATAGTTTGGGGATAAAATGTAAGTGGATTCCAGATCACAGCTTTTTTTCTTTAATGATGTCAGCTTTTCTGGTAGGGGTTCAGCATATCAGGAGGAGAAGAGGGCAGTACAAACTGGACACAGTCTACAAAATGAGCTTCAGGGTGTTAATGACATTAAAAGCGGTACTTGCCTTTTCGGGATTGCTAGTGGCTCAGTTGTGCAATCCTGTGGGCTGCCATCTGCCAGGTTTTTCTGTTCATGAATTCTCCAGTTAAGAAGACTGGAGTGGGTTGTCATTCCCTTCTCCAGGGGATCTTCCCGACCCAGGGATCGAACCCAGGTCTCCCACATTGTAGTCAGATTCTTTACCATCTGAGCCACCAGGGAAGCCCTTTTAGGATTAGAGAGTTAACCTTCACACTACAGCATTCCAAGATCAAATGCAATATACAGTTTTCCATAGTTCACCAGAATTTTTTTTTTTAATTTCAGGATTAGAGATTTAAAAAACACTCTGATGAACTATGGGCAACTGTATATTGCATTTGATCTTGGAATGCTGTGGAGTGAAGGTGTTTCTAAAGGTACTGTACTAGTTCCTGGGAAGTTGGTAAAAATGTGTCCTTAACCATACAAAGTAGAATTTTAAAGCACAACTTTTACTAAAATTGTCCTTTATATCCAGGAATCTAGCTTAACCCTAAGCTTAACTCCAACCCTAACCTGTCGCCTTAACCCTAAGCCTAGTTCCAACCCCCAACCTGCGTGTCACAGTAACACTCACTCTGCCATGATTCTGCATCTATACTCTAAACCGAGTCCTCCCTCAAAGCAGAACTTTTACTCTGACGCTAACCACACCCCAGGTGTAACCTGAACCCTAAACCCAAATGCAGTGCTAACCCTTAACGCTAACCTAAACCCCATTTCTTGTGACTAGCCCTAAGCTTTATGCTAGGCCTGGCCTTTTCAGGGGTGGACCTACTAGGGGAAACTGTGCTTAGGTCTCTAGATAATCAAATGAATGAATGAATCTCAGACTAGATGAGTAATTTACAAGCAGATCATCAGTGAACCATCTTTCTTGATTAGGTTCCCTGACCTTTCTGATAAACATATCCATGTTCTGGGTCTGGTTCCTGGATGTCTCCAGGACTTCCTTGCCTCTATTCTCTGATTTCACTAAGTGCTTTACTAAATAAGGGTTACTGCGAAAATGCAGTGAAAGTCTCTGAGAGGCAAGATCCAAAATGAGAGTACATTTCCACAGACTCACAAAGGTGGATACTACCCTTGACCTGTGTCTTCTAGGACTCCCCAAAGCGTAAGGCTTTCCTACTCCAAAAGACTGACAGAAGGCTGGGAGGCTAAGTCCCATGTGACGCGAATCCAGCTGGAACTCGAGGATTAGGCCAGCAGTCTGACAAGGACGTGCTGTGTTGGACTCTGAGGGTTATGGAGGTGAGGCAAGAGACCGCATGGAATTCACTTTACAGGGAAGCTGAGGGAAAGTGATCACCATACATGAAACAGTGAGAGAGTCTGACGGGACAGGATGTAATCAGTGCTAGTCTGGGTGGTGCAGACCTGGATACTGAACTGGTGCAGAGTGTGGGTGGTGGTGGTCTTTCAGATGCTAAGTTGTGTCCAACTCTTGTGACCCCACGGACTGCAGCATGCCAGGCTTCCTTCCCTGTCCTTCATCTCCTGGACTTTGCCCAAGTTCATGTCCATTGCATCGGTGATGCCATCTAACCATCTCATCCTCCATCACCCTCTTCTGCCTTCAATCTTTGCCAGCATCCAGGTATTTTCCAGTGAGTCATCTGTTTGTATTGCTGCTGCTAAGTCGCCTCAGTCGTGTCCGACTCTGTGCGACCCCATAGATGGCAGCCCACAGGCTCCCCCGTCCCTGGGATTCTCCAGGCAAGAACACTGGAGTGGGTTGCCATTTCCTTCTCCAATGCATGAAAGGGAAAAGTGAAAGTGAAGTCACTCAGTCATGTCCGACTCTTAGCGACCCCATGGACTGCAGCCCACCAGGCTCCTCTGCCCATGGGATTTGCCAGGCAAGAGCACTGGAGTGGGGTGCCATTGCCTTCTCCCAGGTGGCCAAAATATTGAAGCTTCCAGCTCCCATTTGCATAGCACATAGCTGCTCACTAAACTTTTATGACACACATTCCATCCTTCTTAGGACTCTGGGAAGTTGACAAAAGGCAGGTATTAGTATAACAGTTTACCTTTACATATGCAGAAATGACTCAGAAAAGTTGACTCCCCCTGCCCCAAATCTCTCAGCAAAATTGGCAGAACAAAGCTTTGAACTCAAGTTGGCCAACTTCAAATCCAATGGGATGCTCACTCTATTTCATGGAGTAAAGGAGACCTGAGCTGGTCCTTAGAAGACCAAGTAGAGTTCGAACAGAAGAGGGGAAAGAAGAATATTCTGCTTGGGCTACAGAGTTCAAGGAGGTAGCAGGAAGCCAGGAGTGGGGTGGGGAGCAGATAAGAAAGTGGGCAGTGAATGAGGAAGACTGGAAGGGAAAGTGGACTTTGGGAGCTGGGCAGTGTTGTTGTTTCATTCAGGGCTTCACTAAGGAGTCCATGAGTCTAGTTGGGTGAGTGGCTTAAAGGAAGACCCATCTGGCGGTGTGTGTGTGTTGGGGGGGTGGTTAGAACAATGGGGTCCAGCGGCAGGAAGCCCATCGGAGGGACTCTGGGGTGTGGCTACAAGGAAGGGGTTGGAACCGGGTGGCAAGTGTTGGTATAGAATGAAAACAAATGGGTTTAAATAAAGACAGTTCAAAAGGACAGATTTACTGTTAGAGCATGAGATAAGGAGAAAGCGGGGGAAAAATCAGATTCTGCATTTCAGACAACTAGTTATGTGGCCTCAGGCAAGTGACAGAATCTGTCTGGGCCCCTCAGCTGACGGAAGTGTGAAGGCAGCTCTCACCTCACAGGGGACTGAGGCATGTATGAACAGGGAAGGACTGGCTTGATGGCTTTTTGTTGTTGCTCTTGTTTCTAATGTTTATTTATTTGGCCAGTTCATTTATTTATTTTGCAAGTTGGGGCCCGCGGTATCTTTAGTTGCGGCACCTGGGTTCTAGTTCCCTGACCAGGGATGGAACCTGGGCCCCCTGCTTTGGGTACAGCGTCTTAGGCATTAGACCCCCAGGGAAGTCCCAATTGGTTGTTTTGACGAAGATGAAGAGGGAACAATTTTAAAATGATTAGAAAGACATTCTCAACAAGATCATTTAAAATAATGAAAAACTGGGAATATTGTAAGTGACTCCCATGGGGCAGAAGTAAATTCCCTATGAGAACTGTGTTGAAATTAAAACCACATTTGAAGAATGTGGGGATGTAAATATTTACAAATATAAAGGTAGGTGGAGAAAGGAGGACACAACACTCTCCGAATCTTATGAAGAGTAAATACGTGTAGAGAAAAAGGACTGGGAGAAAACACTGAGAATGGTTATCTCTGGTTGATGGGCATGTGGTTGATTTGCACGATCAAGTTTTGTACTTTGGACTTTCTGCAATATTCAAGTTTTGTACAATGAGCCTTATTACTTTTTTTTTTTCTTTAGAAGGTAGTCTTTTAATTAATTTATTGATTAGGCTGCACCAGGTCTTCGTTGTAGCACGTGGGATCCAGGTCCCCGGCCAGGGATCAAACCTGGGCCCCTGCATCGGGAGTGCAGAGTCTTAGCCACTGGACCACCAGGGAAGGCCTCAGTGAGCCTTGTTACTTTTAAAGAGAAAAAAAATATTTAGGAAAGAAGAACAATAAATGAGTTCAACTACTACTGAAACCATGAAACTCGGACTTGAACCCACAGTCTTTTAAGTGAGATCTCACACAACTGGTCTTGGGACTTAATGAGGCTCAGGTCTTTGATGTCTCATCACAGAAAGAACTCAGTGAGACACAAAGTGACAGATAAGAAGTGGATTTGTTAGCGAGAAGCACACTCCATAGAGAGAGTGGGGACCATCTCAAAAGGTGAGAGGTCTGAAATATGGGGTGACTAGTTTTTATGGACAGAGTAATTTCACAGGCTAATGAGCAAGAGGATTATTCCAACGATTTGGGGGGAGGGATAGATTTCTAGGAATTGGGCCACTGCCCACCTTTTGATCTTTGATGGCTTCGGGACTTTCATGGCACCGTTGGGTGTCACTTAGCTTATGCTAACATATTGCAATGATGCTAATGTGTGAGGCTCAAGGTCCAGTGGAAGGCAACTCTTCCGCCATCTTGGACCTCGATGGTTCTAGCCCGTTGGGCCGTGTCATATGGCTATGTCATTCTCTTAAAGTTTGCGCCCTGCCTCTTCCCTCCTGCTTCACTGCTGTTTAAAATCTTTAGGGGGTGTTGTCTCCCTTATAATTGCTTCAAAAGAAAATAGCATAGAATAAGTAGAGAAGGGGCAAGAAGTGGCATCCTTCTCTATCTGACTTAGAAAATATCAGTGAGTGGAATAAATCCTGGGACATGGCAGAGAGGGAGAGGTGACCTTCATAAGAAAAAGGGAATAGAAGGCTGGAGAAGAGAAAATACTGCAGAAACAGAGCAGGGAAATCATGCCTTCACAAAGAGGAAATCAGAGTTCCTTACTGTGAGGTAGTCTGAACTTTGGAAGCTGTTTACAGCTCAGATAAATACAAAAGCAGATAAGAATGTAGTTAAGTCACAATTGCAAACAGTGCTTCATTGTACAGTATTTCATTAGGTTTCAAACCTCCAGGAGACATTTGCCAAAAGTCCTCTTGGTTTTCCACCAGGCCTGCAAAATGTTTTCAATGAACAACCTGCATTCAGGCATAAATAAGAACTGACCATCCAGTGACATCATGAAACATGTGTTGAGAATGTTTTATGAATTTTCATGTAACTAAAATACTTCTAGAAAATATGACCATAAACATGCCCTGAGGAAAATAATAAGTGAAAACCAATAGGATAATTATCTTAGAATCTTGATATCGATCCATGAAGATTGCTGGCTTTGTGCTTAGTAAACAGATAATGAGGCTTTACCATTGATGCTTGTGGTAAAGAACCTGCCTGCCAATGCAGGAGATGGAGAATCAGGTTTGACCCTTGGGCTGGGAAGATTCCTTGGAGGAGGACACGGCAACCTACTCCAGTATTCTTGCCTGGAGAATCCCAAGGACAGAGGAGCCTGGTGGGCTACAGGCCACCAGATTACACAGAGTAAGACAGGACTGAAGTGACTGAGCACGTGCTTGCGTGCGCGTGTGCGCACGCACACACACACACACACACACACACAAAGATAATGTAACATGACAGGGCTACTGACTGGAGGCAACACGAGGGGTAAAATGGTCATTGATGCCAAGTCTTCTGCTAAGTGTGCGGCCTCACATGACCTTGTACTAGCGCTTAAATGGAAAACCGCAGGAATCATCTTTAACAGGTAAGTTTCCGACAAGCGGAGCCTTCGTTTGTTCTTATCTTTGAATTTATTTTCATTTACCTGTGTGTTGTTTTCCACCAAAGGCATGCTACGCAAAGTTCAGGGAACGCTCCTCAAATATTTCTTCTCCTGCCTACTATTCCACTGCCTTTGTCCCTTCAGCGTCTGTTGTGGATTTCACTCGACCTTATCACAGGTGACACGCTGGGCTCTGCCTGGTGGAGGGTCTGAGTTCTCTAAACAGAAAGTTCCCCAAGCCCCAGGAAATGCCAGGTCTGAAAGGGTCGGGGGCAGCCTCTCTGGTTTTCTTTTGGATTAGCTTGTTACTAATTTCCTGGCTGTGCTCACATTTGTAAAAATGGCATAAAGGAAAATAAATGAACATAGTAAGGATTGGAAGAACCTGAGTTTTTTACTACCACTCACCATCTGCCTATTTTATGTGGCAAATGGGCAAATCTGCTTTGGGGAGAGATGGAAGTTTTTTGTTTGTTTTTTTCCCCCCAGTTGTAAGATATTTTTCAAATAGAGGTTGTCAGAATAAACCCTGTTATATCTTTTGCTTATGATATCACTGTAGAGAATGTCAGACCATTAGGAAAACAAAAATTCACGTGTCAATACTGATTGTTTAAAAGTTAAACCTCATTAGAGTACGTTTACAATGTTAAAGTGTCTGCGAGGACGAAGGTAACACTGGGGAATAAGAACAGAAGAGGATAAGAACAGAATGGTGCTTTTGGAGTTTACAAAAGTGAAATAATTAGGCCTGAGATGGCTTTTCAGTTGGGGCCCTCTCATTCCGTATGTTCCCTTGAGTGACTGTCAGAATAAGCCACCAGTTTCCACACCATGTATAATCAGTGTGACATCTGGGCTCCATCAGAGGCCACTGTTTCTCCAGCGTTAGCCAAACCAGCGCACTTCCTGTCGCTGGATTAATTGTCAGAGCCGCCGGGTCTGGTTACCCTCCGGCTGTTTTCCCTCGGCTGGCAGGAGTGCTCCTGCCCACACTTGCATGTCATTCTCGTTTTTGAAAAAGCTTACTCCTTTGACAAATACAGGCAAAGCGCTGCGGAGTTACTGCAACTACTTGAGGAAGCTTCTACTTCCTTTTGCGATCGATGACGCCTACTTTGCTTGACACATGTACGTTTGACACCGTTTCCTGCACAAATAAACAGTAATTGTGTGGTTTTCATCGTGGCCTGCGGTGAAGAAGAGGAGAATGAGGGAGAAAGTCATTTGAAGACTTTGCAGAAAGAAGGGATTGGGGTTCCGGCCTGTCATGGAGCCACAGGGGTAAACCCAGTCATAATACCAGGCAGAGGAACTGGCTGAATTTTATGCATTAAGCGTCAGACACAACCTCAGAGCAAAGTGGAGCCTCTCCGAGGCGCTGGCCAGATGCAAGCCTGGTAAGTCGGTGCTTAGGATTGAAACTTTCCTGTGAGGCAAAACACCAGTGAGAACACGCTTTTAGGAAGGAACGTTTGAGCCTTTGAAAAGTTTTATCCTTTCTATAACTGTGACTGTGGGAAAATAAGAATCCTCACGTGTTGGGGCCTGTTATTTGGGGTGTTTTGCTGGGCTGCTTTGGGGTATGTTTTCCTTTGGAAGAAGAGGAGTCAGAAAGATATGTTTGGCTTTACCATCTAAATCTCTTCTAGCATAAAATCAAATTGCCAGAGACTTGGTGTTTGAGGATCTAGGCAAACTGATGACCTTGAATTATGCTTTTCTTTCAGTATGTTCTGAAATGTCAACCGATTGAATGTGTAGAGCTCCCATGAACATTCACTGAGGGAAGAGTTTATTGGAAAACTCAAGTCTATTGTGATTTAAGGAGCTCCAGTTCTATAAAAAAGAAAGCAAGAAAACTTTGCTTTTTGCCCTCTATTTAACAACGTCTTTATCATTGAAGAGATAAAACCATAACCAAAGCAGTTGATGACAAATACGTAAACAGCAAAAATGTTAGAATGAGATCATGTATTTCCAAAGAAAAGTTGAAAATGTAAATTAAAAAAAAAAAAAAGCCTAGCAAAAAAGATAACTTTTTACTTTCTGCTTATCCATAACAAATTGCCTCTGTAATTGTCGTCCAAGATGGCCTTTATATGGTTCTTTGCCCTCATTAAGCGCGTGGGGGAAATAACTAAATGTGAAATCACTGCAGTTTATTAAATGTCAAAGAGGAACTTGTTAACCAGACAGATCAGATAACCAGCTGCTGTGCAGAGCAGTCGCCAGCCACGGGAAATGTCAGCGCTGCCTTTAAAGACAGCCGATGACTACACAAAATGCATAGCCCGTAAATAATTAGGAACAAAAAAAAAGATTGGAAAGCATGCCACTTGTGTTAACCTATGTGTTCCTGAGAAGAATAAGTATCAGAATGTGTCAGTAACACTGATTACATGTGGTTGAGTTAGAAACTGAGATGGTCAACTTGCGGCCTGATTCCACAGTCTCAGGCAGACACACGGGCAGGGTATGAGCAGAGCAGAGCAGTGGAATTCCGAGGACACATCTTGCAGGAGGGGAGGCTGTGGGATATGGGGGTATGAACTGAAAAGACAAGGGTCCCAGGAAGAGGTCTTTGTCATGAAATGGGACTTTCCCCTTCTTTGTCCTGGGGATTTCTCTTCCCTGAAATGGAGGCAGATGGCATCTGCTTTCTGGAAACTCTCTCTTTGTCTTTGGAACGGAAGAAATAAAATTCCATGGAAAGGATCCTGGACAAGTTAGGAAACCCTCAGAGGGCCCATGGAATCCTTTAAGAGGTCCGTCCTTAGCTGGACCTGAGAAGGCCCGTGACCCTCTTGCAACTTGGCTGAATTGCAGGCTGAAGAAGCACTGCTTTGCGCGAGGAGCGGGTTTGAGGGAAAGGACATGTGCAGTGGAGGAAAGACGCCGCCTTGAGGGCTGAGCTCATGCTGCCCCAGCACCACGCTCGGTATCTCAGGATATTTAGAAGAGCCACCCCCGTCCAAGACCCTTCCACTTTGTGTGTGTGTGTGTGTGGGGGGGGGGGGGGTGGGTAGGGAGCTGTCTGTGTAGAGAGAGGGCAGAAAATGCTTCTTGCCCTGTGCAAGCAGAGACATGTGAGGCGCCTGTCACTAGGTCAGTCTCGGCCAAGTGGTGGTGGAGAGGGTCCGGACCATGGGAGACGCCAGGCTTTTGGAGGTAGCCCTGACCTTGATCCTGGAGGGCTGAGATGGAGATGGAGACTGGGAACCAGAATCTAGAGCGTTACCAGGCTGTGCTTAGTTGCTCAGTCGTGTCTGACTCTTTGCAACCCCATGGACTATAGCCCACCAGGCGCTTCTGTCCATGGGGATTCTCTAGGCAAGAATACTGGAGTGGGTTGCCATGCCCTTCTCCAGGGGATCTTCCCCACCCAGGGATCGAACCCAGGTCTCCTGCATTACAGGCAGATTCTTTACCAGCTGAGTCACCAGGGAAGCCCTTCCTGAGCGTTAAGACCCCAGTAAGACGAGAGGTGCGTGGCTCTGAGGATCAAGGCAAGCAGAGAAGCAAAGCTGGTGACGAGTTCCGACAGAAGGGGCTGGTGGGAAGGAAGGGGTCGTAAGGGCTGGTCTGCTCATATTGTGTGTCTGGGGCCTGGGTGAGCTGGGCATGGCTATGGTGACCTGAAGGTGCTGTGGCACTCGGGCAAATGGGATAGAACCTCATGCGTGCCCGTGTGCTAAATCGCTTCAGTCACGTCAGACTCTTTGCCACACCATGGACTGCAGCCCGCCAGGCTCCTCTGTCCATGGGGATTTTCCAGGCGAGAGTACTGGAGAGGGTTGCCATGCCCTCCTCCAGGGGATCTTCCCAACCCAAGAGTCAAACCTGTGTCTCATGTCTGCTGCATTGGCAGCTGGGTTCTCTACCACTAGCGCCACCTGGGAGGCCCACAAAACCTCATATTATGGACTAAAGGTCACCCTAGGAAATCTCCTGTTCTGTCTCCCTCTTTTCACTCACATGAGTGGCACCCAGAGATGAATCCAGATTCCATAAGCAGTCATGGCAGAGCCCCACCAAAGCCTGCCTCCTCCTCGCGCCCACAGACGGCCAGCCTGTGCCGCGAGGCTCTCAAGACTCGTCTCAGTGTTCCTTTCCCCTCGTTTGTATCTGTCGCCCCAGCTGTGAGGGTGTGTGGCTAGCAGAGCACCCTCTCCTCTGTCCCTGCGAGGGTCCTGTGTCCCACCCTGTGCAGCAGGGCCCCCTCCCCCAGCAGAGGCGGGGAGGGGCTCACGACACTCACGACCCTTCCTTTTGGGATCCTTTGAGCTCCCGATCACTATCGCTCCTTTCAGCACTTTTTTGCTTGTTACCTGCTGTTGATTTCAGGGCCCCCGTCCGTGATCCTTGCTGTGCCCTGGCCCTTGGGTCCTCTCATTCCTGTTCCCCGTAATCCTGTCCTCCACGCTCGGCCAGCCGCTCTCCTCCCCGTCCTCACCTCCCCTGGCCTCCATCACCTGCCTCCCACTTCTCATCTCCATCCCTGTCGACCCGCCCAGCACATTGAGCCCAACAATGCTCTGATCCCAGTGGGACCTTCACTCCACGGACTCGGCCACCTGTTCTCCACCCCCATGCCCCATCTTCCCTCTTCGCCCAGTTAAAGTTCTGCCGCCAGTTGGTACAGTCACTGTCTTGGGGATACCCTGGCCCTCACCTGGGCGTCTCTTCTTCATTCTTCTCAGTCAGCAAGGCCACAGGTCCGCCCCCTCCCGCCCTCCCTGCCCTCATTTTCTCTGCTCCGCGACTGCACAGCTGAGTGTGGCTCCTGCACACTCTCATCACACCCTCTCACTCCGTGTTCATGACCAGCATCCCTGGGTGGGCCTCGAGGCTGCCTGGAGAACATCCTGTATATCCCTGGGGTCCATGCGCTCTCCTGCTGCCTACAGAGACCTGCCGTGCCCTTTTCTCTCTAGAACCCCCTGGCATCTTTCCCCCATGTTCAGTCTCAGCTGATGGCTTTGGGTCTGCTCACTGAGAAAGTGGGTCATCAGAAGGGACCATGCAGACCCCGCGCACACATCTGGTCAAGAAGCCGCTAACCCTGCGTTCCTGCCCCTTTTCCAGGTGTCCAGGGTCCTGGGGCCAGCGGCCTCCCCGGGAACTAGCCCCATCAACATCACCATCACTTCTCAAGACCCGCCTCCAGCAGTCAAGCCCCTTCTCTACTGGGTCATTCCCACCGGAAAGCAAGCAAGCTTTGTTTCTCCCATCTTCAAAAAAACACAACCTTTAATCTATGTTATTTCTTCCCTCATTATTTTTCTGCCCTCTTTCATGAAGAAATTTCTCAAGAGTTTTCTCCACTTTCTCTCACCCCGTTCCCTCTTGAACCTGCTGTGATCAGACTTCACTCATCCACTTCCGCAAACCCCTCTGGACAATGTCAATAATAATACCTTCAGGCACGCCAGTCCCGTCTCCAAACTCATCTCAGCTGACTCGGTCGAACTCAGCCTCCTCCTGACGTTCCTCCTTCGCCTTAAACCATGAGTGCTCAGGGTTTCCTTCTGTCTCAATGGTAGCTCTCGGTCTCCTTAGCTGTTCCCTCCTGCCCCTACCTCTGTACCATGGAGCTCCCAGAGTGTTGGACCTCCTCTCCTACATGAAAGCTCTCTTTGGGTGATCTAACCCAGGCTCATGGCTTTAAATACCAGTCACATGGCAACAATTTCCCAATTTAACACCCATCTGGGACCATTTCCCTTGAACTTGAGACTCACAGCCAGCACCTACTCGGTACCTCACTTGGGTGCTATATCAGAGTCTCATCAGAAGGGCAGAACCACTACGAGTGATGGGAGCTATTGAAGCATCTGTGAAGAGCTGCTGGCTTTGCACCCGGGGTGGTGGTAGGGGAGCCCGTGGATGCTGTACCAGCGCTTGGGAAGAAGGGCAGAACCTGGAGTGGGAGCGAGCTGGACAAACTGCGGCCATGTCTGTCTCTCAGGGCCTCCAACCTGGACCGCAGGAGGGCCTGCTGAAGAGCTGCAGGCACCTGAGCCCCGTCGGCAGAGCAGGGAGGGGAGGGTGGTGGGGTGGGGAGGGGCTGCCTCCTGCCTGGGTGCCCGGTGTCCACGGTGCAGCAGGGCCCGTCCAGACCCCAGATGCTGCCTCATCTGCACCTGCCAGACTCAGCACAGACCGTCGGTGACCCACCCGGGAACCTGGGGAAGCGGTCCTGGGAAATGGGCTCCATCGCATTAATAGCTCGAGAGATGCAGCTCAGCGCCCTCGTCACCTCTAGTGACTCACACCACGCGCTCCAAGCTCTCCCCTTGAATCTTCTCCATCTACAGTCCTCCATGCTTCCAAAAGCCTCAGCGTCTTTCTTGACTCTTCTTTTTCTCTCCACCCCGCATACCATTTTCCAGGAAGTCTGGTCAGCTCTTGGAGAAGGCAATGCACCCCACTCCCGTGTTCTTGCCTGGAGAATTCCAGGGATGGGGGAGCTTGGTGGGCTGCCGTCTATGGGGTCGCACAGACTGAAGCAACTTAGCAGCAGCAGCTAGTCAACTCTGCCAGAATCTGACCCCTTGGTCCAAGTGCGGGGGTTTCCCACCTGGACCTCTGTAGGTGGGGGATTGCTCTCTGCCCCGTCACAAACCCCCTCCCCCTGAATTTTCCACACGGCAGCCTGGGGGGCCGCTGTGAAGCTCAAGGCAGGCCCCACCACTCTGCCGCCCAAACTCTCCAAGTGCTCCTTGTCATTAGAGATTGTTCTCATTGTTGAGAACTGTTGTTCTCATTCTTGGTCATCCTCAATTGACTTTTTTTTTAAGCCTAGCTTAATTTTATGGGAATGATTAAAATTTCATGTCAGTTAAACAAATGCTGACTAGCAAATTCAGGCATTATGTCTCACAGTTGTAAATTGGAGTGTGAGGCAGTCAGGTAACTTTAAATTACAGATGATGTATATTAAGTCAACCAACATCTCTTGTGTTCCAGAATACATTTCTAAAACTTTTTTTTTCAGCCACCATTCCTGAGGCTGTTTTATTTTGATTTAGTTTAGTTTAAATGTAGTAGAGGATTCGATTTTTTCTTACTTTTTGAACAGGGATCAAAATCTCTTCCAGCTCTCTCAGTCAGCCAGTTCAGTCGCTCAGTCATGTCTGACTCTTTGCGACCCCATGGCCCGCAGCACACCAGGCCTCCCTGTCCATCACCAACTGCCGGAGTTCACTCAAACTCCTGTCCATCAAGTCAGTGATGCCATCCAACTATCTCATCCTCTGTCGTCCCCTTCTCCTCCTGCCTTCAGTTTTTCCCAGCATCAGGGTCTTTTCCAATGAGTCAGTTCTTCTCCAGCTTTCTAGTGCTATGTGATAATTAACTCTGAAACTTAGCATCTCAAAACAAAGGCTCTTGAGTAGCATTTCTCATGGGTTTTGTGAATCAGGAACTTGGAGTGGCTCAGCTGAGTAGCTCTGGCTGACACTGTCCGGTGGGGTCAGCAGTGTGTGGAATGTCTGGGGGCTGTCCATCACGCCATCTCTGCTTTTGACTGAGGAAGCTTGTGCTTTCTCATAGCATGGGTGTCTCAGACTTCTCCCAGGTGGCACAGGGCTCCAAAAGCTAGTGTCCTGAGAGGGAGAGACAGGAGGAAATTATGTTGCCTATGATGACCTTGCCTTGGAAGTCATCCTGTGTCACGCCTGCCATTCATTAAGACAGTAATCAAGTTCCACTCAGGTTCAAGGGGAGGAGATCGAGCCTCCATCTCTTGACTGGGAGGGCTAAAAAGTTCTGCAAGGGCATGTGCGGGTCAGGAGTGTCATAGTGGCCATTTTTGGAAAATACACAAGGCCACAGTTTGCCCTCTGGTTGCGGTCACCCACATGCCCTCCTTATGCAAAATGCATTCAGCCCCCGCCCCTCAGGACACCCCCAAATTTTGTGCAATAAGATATCAGGCTCAGGCTTGAGGTTCAGGATCAAGTTATTCAAATCAAGCCTAGGACTTCCTTGGAGGTCCAGTGGCTAAGACTCTGAGCTCCCGATACAGGGGACCTGTGGTCAGAGAACTAGATCCCACATGCTGGAACTAAGCTGTTGCATGCCACAGCTCAAGATCCTGCTTGGTGCAACAAAGACCAAAGGTCCTGCGCGCTGCCATGAAGACCCAGCAGGGCCAAACACATAAACAAGTACTTAAAAATAAATAAATCAAGCTTAGGTGCAGCTGAGACTTCTCAAGGGCATTTCTTCACACACAGTTCCTTGTATAACGTTCCTCTCAATCTTGCAGACTAGACAGGACTTACCTGCCCTCTGCTGTGCAGCTCTCAATCGTGGGGCAGCATGGGATAACCTCTGTAGATGCTCCCACTCGAAAGGGGGTCACAGGAGACGCACAGCCATTCTAAACCCTGCACATGCCGCTGGGTCCTTGATTAGCTCTCAGGCCCATGTCTCTAGAAGCAGCTCCTGACAGCTCTTTATTCTGCCCTCTAAGCCCGTAATTCCTCCCTGGGATTAAAGTGTAGTCATGTTTACAGCTGAGTGGTCTTCCCATCCTGCTTCTTGCTTGTGGGTCCAAAGGTCTTTTTATTTTACGTTTCTACCCTTTTCTCGCCCCGTTGATGTTATCTTCTGCTGCCACACTTTTCTTGAAAGCTTTGTGGGTTTCCGATGAATCCTACAGAGGTCTGTTTGGTAGGAAAATAGTAACATATATAAACAGAAAATTTCACAGAAAAAATTACAGATGGCCTTCAAATATATGAAGGAAAGCTTACCCTTGCTCAAAGTAACAGAGATGCAGTTTGTAATTCAATAAGTCAGCAGGAGGGGGTTTCCACAGTGCTAGTCAAGTTTTCTATTTCTTCGTCAGCGTGCTAATCACAAGGGTGTGCTCATTTCGTGAAAATTCACCATCTCCGTGTTTCTGATAGCTACACCTTCTGTGTATACATTATACGTAAATAAGACAAACAAGCAAACTGCATGGAAATACCACATCTTACAGATAAGTAAATATCCCAAAGACAGACACTATGTCCCGTAGAGAAGGCAGCGGGGAAACAGGCCTGCTTATCCGGTGCTGGTGGAGATGCCAACTGCCGACACCCCTGGGGTGTTTCACAATGTCTGGAAAAATTAGGTATGCCTTCTTCCTTTGATCTGGCAGCCCCATCTCTAGGAATGGATGTCAAAGATACGCTGGCATCATTACAAAATGACAGCATGTACATGGCTGCTTCTTGCTGCCTTATTTGAAATGGCAAGAGATGGTAAAAAATCCAGATGTTGGTCAGTAGGAGTTGGTTGCTGTTCCTTCCATACAAAGGGTCACCCTGTAGCTGCAAAAGGGATGCGAATGGTCTGTACACATCCCCCTGGAGGAACGGTACCCAGAACCCTGAGCTATGGAACAGTGTTGAAGAGAAAGACCTGGTAAAACAGTATATGGGTTCACCTAGAGTTTCAAAAAGAAACAAGTGAAGAATAAATAAAACTAATAAAAAAAAATGCTTACCTTTGGGGAGCGGGGGATTAGGGTGGAGGGAACAAAAATGAATCTTTACTTTGGAAACATGCGATGTTTTACATAATTTTAAAATTTCAAAAGCACCTTTAAAACAAAACAAAAGGAAGCAAATGAACCCAAGAATCTTATAGCAAGTCTGTGAAATTTAGACTGAGGGTGAGTACAGTAAGTAGAACGTGGGTCATCCTAAATGGGGCACTTTGAGGGTGAAAAGGGGTGATTTTAATAATTATTCCCAGACAACAAGTGTCAACTGGACTGACCTGGGCCCATCAGGACCCGTAAGTACCCTAGTCATGGTTGGATGCTCTCAGGAATTATTCTTATTTCTGTTAGTTGCAGTGATATCACCTAGAAATGCATATTGAAGTGTTTACAGGTGACATGACCTAACGTGTGGGATTTGCTTGCAAACATAGCTTCTCAAGGGCTTTCCAGGTGGCTCAGTGGTAAAGGATTCGCCTGCTAATGCAGAATATTCAGGTTTAGTCTTTGGGTCCAGAAAAATCCCCTGGAGAAGGAAATGGCAACCCACCCCAGTGTTCTTGCCTGGAGAATCCCATGGACAGAGCAGCCTAGAGGGCTACAGTCCATGGGGTCACACAGAGTCAGACAGGCCTGAGCGTGGAGCACGATTGCTCCTCAGAGTGTGAGTGCCTCAGAGTCACCTGGAGAATGTGGGAAAACACGGAATACTAACCCTTACCACAAAGACTGATCCAGTGGGTCTGGCATGGAAAATTGCATTTCTGCCAGAGTGCTGAATGAGCTGGTATTGCTGGGCTTTGGGCTCATTCTTCTTGTAGCAACACTGTAAAACATTTCAGTTCAGCTAGAGTGTAGGTCTCTCCACTAGGAACTCTATCTACACACATAAACACATCAGCTGCTCATCCAGGCTGTCCCTGTGAGAGGAGGCGTGTGTGTGTCTATGTGTGTGTGTGAGAGTGTGTGTAAGTGAGTGTGAGTGTGTGTGTGTGTGTTAGTGGGGGAGGGCTGCAATGAGATCACTGTCGAGGTCAGGCCACGAGTCCCATGGAGTTATTTTACCGTTCTCTCCGCCTTTGGATATGTTTGAGAATTTCCTTAATTATACATTTATGTATGTTTTTCAATTCAGGAGATCTGTGTCCAACTCAAAGGGAACCTCTTATGTTGCTTTGATTCCCTTATTCAGATCACACTGATTTTCATTATTATTATACGAATCATGTTTATACTTCTACCAAAGCAAAATCCAATAAAAATGAAACACATTTGAAAAATTTACTCTAAAAATGCTCTCATCTGTGATGCACATTTAATGATTTTACATACAATTGTGACTCAGTGAGATAAAAAAAAAAAAAAACTACAGCATTTGATCAGGCAGTGAACTTGAAAGTAGGTATAGAAAATCATCGTCTTATTTTTCTCCAGTGCAGAAGGTGCGCTTCTAATCACTCTCCTGTACTGCGTTGTCCAACTGTTCCTCCAGTTTCGCTTCCTTTTCTGACGCTGTGCCTCTTCTTGTCTCTTTTTTGTTCACCCTCTTCTGCTCCTTTGTCTTTTCCTTCATCCTTTCTGCCTTTCTAAAGTCATTTTAGATATTTTTTGGCTTTAGGTAAGGTCCTGTATCATTTGCAAAGTGATTAGGTTATTTTGTATTTTTCCCTTAAAAACTGAATTGCTTTGAGATTCATATGCGGTCTTCGTAAAAAAAAGAAACCTTTTCATTTTGTATTGGAGTATCGCTGATTCACAATATTGTGATAGTTTCAGGTGGACAGCAAAAAGACTCAGCCATATATACACCTGTATCTGTTCTCTCCCAAACTGCCCTCCCACCCAGGCTGCCCCAGGACACTGAGCAGAGTTCCCTGTGCCATACAGCAGGTCCTTGTCGGCTACGTGAGGTCTTCAGTTGGCTTCTTTTAAAGCACCTGAGTAAGGCAGTAGCTCTTCATAGGAACAAACAAACAAGCACCGAGGTGGTGACAGTCCGCACCTTCTGGCCTCTTAAGTGGTTTGGTCTCTCCCTACATATGCTCCTGGGAAGCCTGTGGTCCAACTGGAACATGGACTTTTGCACTAACCTCCGAAAGGCCCACTCAAGACAGGCTTCCCTGCCTGCTCCCTGAGTTCTGTGATCTAGTTCAGTAAGAGAAGATGCTGCAGCGTTTCATATACATATATATATATATATTTTACAAACTTCATGTTTTGCAGCAGTTACAAAAGAGCAGACTGTGACTCACACCGTTTGGCTGGCGCCACGTGTACTTCAAGGGCGCTCATGAGTGACGTGAACTCACCCGGTTCTTTGGGCTGAAACAGCCGCCAAAGCTGGCAATACAGATGCTGAGAGGTCTGTGTAGGAGATGATGGCAAACATGAAGGCCCTCTAAAGCTCCAGGCAATCCTGGAGTGGATTACCGTGCCCTCCTCCAGGAGATCCTCCTGACCCAGGGATCAAACCCAGGTCTCCTCTGTCTCCTGAATTGGCAGGCGGATTCTCTATCACTAATGCCACATGAGCAGCCCTATTAAATGTATATGGTATGTCAATTACATCTCAATGAAACTGCAAAAGTTAAAAAGAAGTCTCTTAGGGTCTTTGGACTAAAAGCCGGAAGGTTAAGGAAGGGAATAGGGAATCATTCAATGCAACATACAATTTGGAAATAAGAAAGCAAGACATTCAAAAGGAGTTAGTAACTCCATTGCCAGGGCAACTCTTTTATGACGGAACAAAAGGAAGACAGAGGAAAGTGCTCTCCTCCTTATGGCTAGCAGAAGAGGAAAAAAAAGAAAGAAAAAACCATGGCTAGCTACAAGGAAGAGAACACTCAGGAAGAAAAATAACTGTCTCCTAGAATTTAGATTCCTGGGATAGTTAGGAAACAGATACTGTCCTTAAAATTAGAATAAGGAAGTAATTAAAAGCATGACAGCTGAAACAACGAGCTTTCTTGGCAAGTGAGGTTGTTCTGTGTGTACAATGTGTCTTAGGTAATTTCTGACTTCAAGGAAAGGCTGAGTCTTATCCCAGCATCAGACGTGTTGAACTTGAATTCTAGTTCTCTTACTACATAAATATACCCAGATATTTGAGATATTCAAGTTTCTTTAAATCTTGCTCTGTATCAGCTCGTGTTGGTTATGCCTGAGTTAGTGAACAGTTTTTCCTCTCTCAGTATATTTTTGGTAAAGAAGAATTGGCTGGCTTGTAATTGAGTGTATTACTTCTTAGCTAAGAAGTAAAGCCAGCTCACCTGTGGACCCAAACTTAAACACCGCTCTTTGCCTGATGGAAACATAATCAGTGTTCTAGGCTAGTATTTATGTACTCAACTCTTCTGGGATAATGTACATTTTAGGCTTAACATTTTATAGAGGATAGTCACACGTGTTGTATCAGTGTCTATAAGGTCAGCTGAATTTTTCCTTTCTTTTTTAAAAAAGATTTATTGGGCTGTAGGTCTCAGCTGCAGCACGTCGGCTCTTTCCTTGCAGCGTGCCGGCTTCTCTTTAGGTGTGGGGCTTAGTTGCCCTGTCTCGTATGGGATCTTAGTTCCCGGACCAGGGGTCGAACCCACATCCCCTGCATTGGAAGGTGCATTCTTAATCACTGGACCACCCAGGAAGTCCCTGAATATTTCCTATTTCTAATAAAGCCCTGGCTTCTGGGAGCTTGCTGTTTTCTGCATGGGGTGGAAAGTACCAGAAAGCTGTCACCTGTTACCTGGGGCTCTGCTGACACTATTTCCACGGACTCACAGACTGAGATTGGCAGTGTTTTCCTCTTGCCTGGGCAGAAGCCAGGAATTCGTTCCTTGACAGAGCTGAACTGTGGCCCTGCACCTTCCGAGCCAAGCCTGCAGACCAGGGACACCCATGGTGAGGCTGTGACGAGGCTCCTCCTCGGCAGTTCTTGCTGAAAAAGTCCAGGAATGAAGACAATCACCACCTCGCCTGAGGGATGTCCCTTTGTCCCTGTGAGAGCAGCTGAGACAAACCCGTCCTGTGTTCAGGCCGAAGGCCGCAGTCAGCCACAGTTTCTCTTCTAGAAAAAGTGGGGCTTGTGACTATCACTCTGCCACTGCCTGAGCAGCACCCTTCTCCTTGTGTTAAGCCCCATTTTACCAGGAAATGCAGTGACTGAAGGGAGACGTGTTAGATGAGAACCAGTTTCCATAGCGTCTCTGGGACTTGTTGGGTAAACTCCGTTTCCTCCTGTTCCTGTCCCCATGAGCAGGAGAAACCTGCTCCCTGGCCACTCAGAAGTTATCAATGAAAATAGTCAATAAACAATCAAGAACAGGACCAGAAAAGAGTTTTACTTGCACCAAACTGAGGGCTAGCCCAGAAGCCCACTTCCCGCAGTTGCTCAGTTTTATGTCTTGTCAGAACAAAGACCATTAAACAAGTCAGGGATACAGTTCTTCAATGTAAAACAAGACAAAAACAAGCAAAAAAACCCCCAAAACCCCCACAGACCAGCACATCACAGGGAGTCAGCGTGGCCTTGGCACCTGGGAAGGGGGCCTTGGCACCAAAGGAGGAACAGCCCTGGTGTCCCGGGAGGAACCACATTTAATTTTCGTTTTTAACGAGGGCATTCTTCACTTCTGCTCATGTGCCCTTTTCTCTAATAATTAAAACAGGTGTTCAGTGTACGTCTGATAGGCTGCACACAGCCCATCTTAGTTAGCATAACAGTCGCGGTAACTCATGGACAAGCCAGAGTGATTCCCCATCTCTCAGCTTGTGGACATTTCTTTTTGCAGAAGCTGGGGGGCCTCTGTGTGCCTCCAGTTTCCTCTTGTCCACGCCCCCGTGGCTGTCTCACTCTCCCTCCTACTTTAGAGGAGAAGGGATTCTTCACGTCCCTCCAAAGCCGGCTGTTCTCATTCTTCCTAATGGTTGCTGCTGTCTCCCGCCGTTCCTGGGGCCGTGTTGCAGCCGCTCCCTGCTCTGCTTGTCGCTTCCATTTACTCCTCTCCACCCCCCACGCCTATAAACGTGCACACACGCCCTCCTCACATAGGCCTTTCGGTTGCTTCCTTCCCACGTGTCCCCCTTGTTTCACTGAGGGGGTCTCTCCCATCGCTGCCCCCTCTCCTAGGCTGTGCTTCCTGACCTCTGGAATCCTGGTTTCTGTCTTCACCACGTGATTGAACTGTCACAGCAGAGGTCATCTGTGACCTCAAATCCAATGTCCTCCTAAACGGTCACCTTCCTGTGTCCCTCGACAGCCCTCTTTTCTCAAACCTCCCCCGACACCTCCCATCCCAGGGTTCATGGAGCTGCCCTTCCTCGACCTCTCTGCTCCCAACCAGGCGTCACCACGGTTCTTTTTCTCATCAGGGCTGGGGCGATGGGCTGGTCACAGGCTCCTGCTGTGTCCCCAGCACTGACACGCCCAGGCATCGTCATCCCTTGGTTCTATTCCTCTCTTCTTCCCGGGGGATGGTAGAGCCAAGAAGCCTTCCGAATATGTGACACTCACATTCAGAAGCTGCCACTTTTGTGTCCCTGCCTTGCCCTCATGAAGGAAGGAAGTCGCTGTTGGTGAGAACGGCCTGGGTTGTTCTCTGCCCTGCACTGGCTATTGATGAGAGTCAGAACAAAAGGCTGTTTTATGAGGGTGTGTTAAAAATCAGGTCGGCTCTTGCTTCTGGCCCTTTGGTTTCTGGAAATGAACACACAGTACCGCCGTGTCCACCTGCCTGGGTGCATCCCGGCTCCCGTGGGGCTGAGGTCCACACTCCTTCCTGCATGAAACAGTTTTGAGGCACGAGTGCATATTTTCACTTGGGAACAGTGGTCCTTACTACAAGGCACAGGACACCCCTTCACACGGCGTTGAGAACCGTCCAGAGGGCCTCCTGCTGCAGCCCTTCTGTGGGCCTGGGGATGGTCTCCGGAAGGCCAGGGCTGCAGCGTCAGGCTGCTCATGCTGCGGGTCCTGGGTGGGGTCTGTCGTTACTTGCTCATTTCTCATTTCAGCAAACCTTCCTTCCTCTTCTACTCCCCCCCACCCCCCGGCTTTCTGCCCTTACTCCCTTCTTGCTCATGGGCTATTTTATTGGAAAATGCAAATAACCCCTAAAAAATTGCATTTTTCATCTCTCTTCTGAAGAACAGAGGACACAGTTGTACAAAAGCTGAAGTAAAAGTAGCAAAAAAGCGTGAAGTGAGATTTGATCTTTGTGCTTCCCCTGAGGGAGAAGGAAGCAGAGACCCTATGAGGGAGGTGCTGGGATCCCAAGGCCCTTCCTGCCCTTGACATTTCCAGGTAATCGGAGGCAGCTCACCTGGCCCCCCAGGGAGGTGGCCGAGAGTTTCAGAGCCTCAAGACTCAGTCATGGGGCACTGGCGCCACGTCTTTGTGAAGTTTATTTCCAGCACTTGTTAAAACCCCGATGTACTGGTTTTTGAAGGAAGTAAAAATACTGATTTTGTCCATCTCCAAACAGTCCCTTATGTTCGTACCACCTTCCCTGATAGCTTAGATGCTAAAGAATCTGCCTGCAATGCAGCAGACCTGGGTTCAATCCCTGGGTCGGGAAGATCCCCTGGAGAAGGGAATGGCAGCCCACTCTGGTACTCTTGCCTGGAGGATCCCAAGGACAAAGGAGCCTGGTGGGCAACAGTCCATGGCGTTGCAAGGAGTTGGACACGACTGAGTGACTGACACTCTCACTTTCAAACAGTCTTTTGGTTTTCTTTCTTTTTTGTTTTTGGATTAATTTTTAGAAGAGTGTGAACACCTGATAATTTTCCGTGGAGCACTTGTCCACAGTCACACTGTGAGGCTGGAAACATTTATCAGAAGACTCACCCTTTTGTTTACCTTATCTTCCACTTTTACATATTCTAGACAGTTTCAAAGGTTTACGTGGCATAAAACGTGGCTTTAACTCAAAATGGGGGTGACCTGGAGGGGAAGAAGCTGATGATACGTCACACCGTTATTCTTCTCGCAGTCTCCCGAATATCCCAGCCATTTTTATCCAAACAAAAAACTGCAGAATTCCCTGCCAGTCCACTGGTTAGGACTGAAGAACTGATGCTTTCAAACTGTGGTGCTATCGAAGACTCTTGAGAGTCCCTTGGACAGCAAGGAGATCAAACCAGTCGATCCTAAAGGAAATCAACCCTGAATATTCATTGGAAGGATTCCTGCTGAAGCTCCAATACTTTGGCCACCTGACACGAAGAGCCAACACATTAGAAAAGACCCTGATGTTGGGAAAGATCGAAGGCAAGACAAGGGGGCGATAGATGGTGAGATGGTTGGATGGCATCACTGACTTAATGAACATGAGTTTAAGCAAGCTCTGGGAGACAGTGAAGGACAGAGAAGCCTGGCATGCTACAGTCCGTGGGATCGCAAAGAACTGGACACAACTGAGTGATTAAACAACCACCACCATCACCACCGTGGTTAGAATTCGGTGCTTTCACTGTAAAGGGCCTGAGTTTGATCCGTGGTCAGGGGACTAAGATGCCACAAGCCATGAAGCCCGCCAAAACAAAAACAAAAACCTTTGGTTTGTTCCTGTGTTGAGTTTTGCTTCACGTTTCCTTTTGGAGTCAGGGCCCTCACCAGTCACCGCTCGGGACAACAAAGTGCCGTCCAGCATCTGAAACTTCAGGACACCCATCCTTTAGGATAATCCACATCATCGGCAACTCAGCTGCAAATGTTTTGGGGGGGATCTAATGTCTCTGCAGAAGCTGAAAGGCAAACCGCAGGAAATCCATGGTTTCAGAATTCCATGTTCAGGGGAGTGAGTCCAGGATTTATGTTTTAGATACAAGTGGACACAGATAGTCACAAAATTATCTCTCTTGCTGAATAGCTGGTATGAGACCACACCCCAAAAAGTACAATTCCGTGGTTTCCCTTTGCTTAGTTTATAATGGTGTCACAACAGTCTGTAACAAACAGTGACAAGGTTTTCCTTAAACTCTGCCTTCTGTTAGGATCCGCTGGGGGGCTTGCATGCAGATGGTGGGCTGCACCTCTCGGGCATCCGAGTCAGGGGTCCTGGGGACTCCCGGGAATCTGCGTTCCTCACTTGTTCCAGTTCCCGGGGTGGTACTGATGCTGCTTGTAGGGAGACTGTGCTTTGAGAACCACTGCTTGAATTACCGTGTCACAGTGTGATAATTCCCCACTCCAGCACTCTTGCCTGGAAACTCCCATGGATGGAGATGCCTGGTGGGCTGCAGCCCATGGGGTTGCTAAGAGTTGGACACGACTGAGCGACTTCACTTTCACTTTTCATTTTCATGCATTGGAGAAGGAAATGGCTACCTACTCCAGTGTTCCTGCTTGGAGAATCCTAGGGACAGGGGAGCCTGGTGGGCTGCCGTCTATGGGGTCGCACAGAGTCAGACACGACTGAAGTGACTTAGCAGTAGCAGCAGCGTGATAATTACACAGGGGCATTGAAATCTGCTTTATCTCACTCTGCGTATGCAAGAAAAGGGGCTTCCCTCTGGTGGTGAAGTATCTACCTGACAATGCAGGAGACGCAGGAGATGGGGGTTTGATTCCTGGGTCGGGAAGATCCCCTGGAGGAGAAAATGGCAACCCACTCCAGTATTCTTGCCTGGAGAATCCCATGGACAGAGGAGCCTGGTGGGCTACAGTCCACGGGGTCACAGAGAGTGAGACACGACCGAGCGCACGCACACACAAATACACACACGTGCAAGAAAAACGGAAACATTACCGCGGACTTAAACTTTTGAGGAGAACACCGATTAAGAAAAGTTGTACATTTTATTTGTTAGTCACGTGTTTACTTATTTTCGGCTCTGCTGGGCCTTCTTTGCTCCGCGTGGGCTTTCTCTAGCTGTGGCGAGTGGGGCTACCCTCCAGGGCTCGAGGCTCCCACTGTGGCGGCTTCTCTTCCTGGGGAGCACAGGCAGCAGTCGTGGCCGGGGTTCTGTTGTCACGAGGCACGTGAGATCGTCCCCGACCAGGGATCGAACCTGTGTCCCCTGCCCTGGCACGTGGATTCCTAACCACTGGACCACCAGGGCAGTTTGAAAAGTTGTATTTTTAGAAACCCGCCATCTCCTGTGATCTCAGAAGTATAACACAGCACATACAGAACGCCTGGGACAAAGAAGCCAAATCACCTTTTTCTCAGAGGTTCGCTGCTATGGGTCGACTCCCAATGGTTTTGCCTTTGCAAACAGACCAAAAGATTTGGCGTCAGTTCCCCTTAAGGCTGGATCCCTTTGCATAGAAAACCTGTCCAATCAGCAGCGCTGTAGACCTATCTGACTTGACCGGGTTTAGTTAACTGTCCTCCGCCTCCTCACAAGATTAAATCACTGCTTCTCTTGCAGTCAGAGGAGAGGGTGCTATGCGGTGTTCTCTGGAAATTCCACCTTGGGAATTCAAACCCAGCTCAGATTCCCGGCATCACCATTCAAGGAAATGGTACCAGAGAACCCAGGATGGACATTTCTTGGTTTGGGCTTACTTTTTTTTCTTTTTTTTTTTTTTAAGTTTTAGTTACCTGTGGCTTTTGTAGACTCCTCACAACACCAGTTTTCTCTTTTAATAACCTCCACGTGGTTTAGCATTTTAAAGCCGAGTGTCAAAAGCGGTAGGAGATGGGAGAGCTGTTCAAGCCCAGCTCAGACACTGTAAAGGAAGGGAACCAAGACCCCACAGCTGGGCGCTGGGGCTGTGGGCGCCCTCCCGGAGCGGGAAGACGAGGGCCAGGGTGTGGGAACCGCGCTCCCAGGGAACCCTGACCCCGCAGGGGCTGGGAGGAGCGTGGAGAGGGGCTGAGTGCTCACGCACGCAGCATAAACAGCCGCGGATGCGCCCAAGTCGCTTCTCTCTGAGTGCGCGGTGTCCTGTGTCCTGCGTCTAAGAGGGGCTGCAGCCCTCCCGGGGGACCTGGGTCTGTGTTAGCGGAGTCATCTTTGGGGAACGAATCAGCAACATCACATTCGGTCCCGATATTCAGGTGTGTTGTTTCTCGACCTAGTCCCTTCCCTCCCGGGGGAGCTGAGTGGACGGGGAGCGACTGCCACCGGAAAGGGCAGGGAGGGACGTCGCCCGGCTGGAGGCTCTTCACTTTGCTCTCTTCTTCTCTCCCCTAATTCTTCCTCTTCCAACAGATAAAATGGCCACCGATTTTACACTGATTATCCCAGCTGCATGTGACTAGAATTGTGTGTGTGCGTGCTAAGTCGCTTCAGTCATGTCCAACTCTCTGTGACCCCATGGACTGTACCCACCAGGCTCCTCTGTCCATGGGATTCTTCAGGCAAGAATACTACAGCGGGGTGCCCTTCCCACCACCAGGGGATCTTCCCGACTCAGGGATCGAACCCACGTCTCTTACGTCTCCTGCATTGGCAGGTTCTGTATCCCTAGTGCCACTTGGAAATTCCGACTAGAATAAACCTGTTCTCAATTATGTTGCCCCTGTTATTCATTCTCATAGGTTATTTGTTTGTCTTCATTTTTTTTTTTTTTTCTGTACTGTGTTTTCTCAGTCTCAAAACCAGGTCTCCTCTGGTTCCCAGCAGACTCTCAGGTCACTTTCTTTATTGCCCAACTTTATTGCTCAAATAATGTAACTCAATACTAGACTCTCCAAAATATAACTTATAAAATAAATGACCAGCAAGCATTTTATGCAAAAGCCAATATATATATATATATATGACTTTTGATATTATCTGTGATTTTAGCTTATGAGTGACTGATCTTTACAATAATAGTAGATATTGCCTCATTTTTAGTAGGCACTAAATTATTGATTTCTCTCTGTCTTACTAATTTAATGATACAGAAACTGAAAGATTATGAGTATATTTTTATGATTGTCCTCAACCCAGAGTTTTATTTAGTAAGCCATTCCCTGATGGCTCAGACAGTAAAGAATCCACCTGCAATGCGGGAGACCCAGGTTCAGTTCCTGGTTCAGGAAGATCCCCTAGAGAAGGGAATGGCTACTCACTCTAATATTCTTGCCTGGAGAATTCCGTGGACAGAGGAGCCTGGTGGGCTACAGTCCACGAGGTCACAAAGAGTTGGACATGACTGAATGACTAACACTTTCACTTTATTATAACAAAATTTCTTTTTAAAAAATTTTAAATGTATTGCAAAGATTCATTAACTTCAGAGTAGCTGTGCAGGGAATTCTCTGATACAAATGAAATTTATATTTACATTACAGCACATTAATACTGTAGTCTACATCAAAGCCTAGGATTATTATATGAAGATCCCAAGTAAACAAGTGCTGGTACTGCGATTAACATTTGAGAACACTTAATTGGTGACTCATTTATCTTTTTTACCCCAAAAATATTTTTTAAAACAGTTAAAAACAAATTTTAAAAATTGAAGTATAGTTGAAGTACAATTTAAATAAGCTACAAGGGTATAGCATAGTGATTCACAATTTTAAAAGATTGTTAGTCAGTCATGTTCGACAATCTGTGACCTCATGGACAGTGGTCCGTCAGGCTCCTCTGTCCATGGGATTCTCCAGGCAAGAATACTGGAGTGGGTTTCCATTCCCTTCTCAGTAGGATCTTCCCAACCAAGGAACTGAACCTGGTCTCCTGCATTGAAGGCAGATTCTTTTACTGTCTGAGCCATAAGGTAAACCCACTCAATTTATAGCTATTATAAAATATTCCTGTGTTGTGTACTATGTCCTTATAACTTATTTATTTTATATATAATAGTTTATGCTTAATCCTCTACCTCTATTACCCCCTTCCCTCTCCCCACTGGTCATCACTAGCCTGTTCTCTATCTGTGAGCTGGTTTCTTTTTTATGATATTTACTAGTTTGTTTTATTTTTTTTGATTCCATATATAAGTGATACCGTACAGCATTTTTCTTCCTCTGGCTTATCTCACTTAGCATAAAGCTTTCCAAGTCTATCCATGTTGTTGCAAATGGCAAAGTTTTATTCTTTTTTATGGCTAGCTGAATATTATTCCATTGTGAGTGTGTGTATATATTTATCTCTATCTCATATCTTCTTTATCCATTCACCTGTTGAGTACTTAGGTTGCTTTCATATCTTGGCTATCATAAATAACACTGCTATGAACATTGGGTTGCATGTATCTCTTTGAATTAGTGTTTTCATTTTTTTCAAATGCATACCCAGTGGTGGAATTGCTGAATCAGATCATAGTTCTATTAATATTTTTAATTTTTTAAGAAATACTGTTTTTGCACCAATTTACATTCCCACTTATAGTGTATGAGGGTTTCCTATCCTCACATGCTCAACAGTGTTTATTGTACTCTTTTGAAAACATAGTATGTTGTATTTGTTTATTTATGGCTGTTCTGGGCCTTCACGGCTGTGTGTAGGCTTTCTCTAGGTGGGGCGACCGGGGGCTCCTCTCCAGTTTCGGTACTTGGGATGCTCGTTTCGGTGACTTCTCTTGTTGTGGACAAAGGACTCTAGGAGCAAGGATTCAGTAGTTGTGGGGTGCTGGGTTAAGTCACTCAGTCGTGTCCAACTCTTTGTGACCCCATGGATTTCTGCATGGCCCCTCTGTCCGTGGGATTCTCCAGGCAAGAATACTGGAGTGGGCTGCCATGCCCTCCTCTGGGGATCTTCCCCACCCAGGGATCGAACCTGCATCTCTTATGTCTCCTGCCCTGGCAGGCAGGTTCTTAGGCCCTGGACCACCAGGGAAACGCCTACACTGTTCTTTTAGATCGTGGCCATTCTGACAGGCGTGAGGCGATGTCTCATCGTGGTTTTCATTTGCCTTTCTTTAACGATGAACAATGTTGGGCATCTTTTCACGTGCCTGTTGGCCATCTGCATATCCTCTTTGGAGCAATGTCTCTTCAGGTCCTTTGCCCATATTTTAATTGGCTTCTTTGTGTTTTTTTTTTTTTTAATGTTGAGTTGTATGAACAATTTCAATATATAACAAAATTTCTTGAGCATGACAAAAGGATAAAATATTTTATTTACAAGCTTCAGAAGCTATGGTTTTTAGTTATTTAAAAGCCATGTCATTTGAGAGTGCTAAGACTAAAAACCAGTAAGTGAATCAAGATTAAAATAGAAATAACATGAATTCAATCTATTAACACTCTGTTAATGAATAACTAATACCACTGGACTCATATATTTGGGCTTGAGGTTAAAAAAAGTCAAGTCAGGAAGTTCTCTTTCTTTCTTCAGCATTCATCTTTGTGACCACATAAATATTCTGTAACAAATTCCATTTATCTCCACACAGTTTATAACCTTGTTCTGACTTGACTTCACACCCAAACAGTGACCCCTGAAGGAGTGATTGCTCAGGAAGGAGACCCAGCATAAAGCTCTAGCCTGTCCTGACAATAAAGCTGAGAAATCCTGAACAGTGAAAGGTCGCTCCTGAGGCTCCCTGGGTGCCAGGGGGCCTCCCTGGGCTGCTTAGCTGTGCGTGGTACCTCCACCCCACTCCCTGCTTGAGAAAGACCACCCTTGCACTCTCATGGAAGAGGGGATCTGAGTTAGGCTCAGAGATACAGACCAAGACTCTTTGGGGAAAAATCCCCAAGCCTTAAGAACTCCGTGAGGTGAAGGAGGGCAGTGTCAGATAGCCTGGAATTTTTTCAGAAGAGATGTTTTGGAGAAGGGCTCCAGGTAAGGACCAGGGGCTGAGGTCTTCGGGACCAAGCTAGCTCAGGTCCTGCCAGCTGCATGTGGCAGATACTGCTGGTCCTGCCAGCCTGTCAGGGTGGTGGCTTGTGACCTTTATAAGTTTGAGTGTGACTTGTCGGAATGAGATACTGTGGTGTGACGCATCAGTACCTGTTTCCAATAGGAAGAAACGTCTCATGAGATGAGCGTGAGGTCCTGAGTTATTGGGGATTAGACCTGCTCTGCTGGGGATTCGAATCCGAGTTGCCGAGCAACCAAGACGACTCATCCATTGATTTAAAGGTACCTTGTCAATCAAGAAAAAAATCTGGAGTCCGTTGGTTTGATGGCCAAAAAGGGAAAGGTAGAAAGTTTTGTTTTTATTCTGGGCTCTTGGGTAGGTAGAGACCATGAGGCAGGCTGATGACAGTGAGGGACGAGGAAACCTAACCCTCCAGAACATTTACATCCTGTGTTTACTTCAGTGAGATGGAGACTGATGCTGGGAAGTGTTGAGGGTGGAAAGGAAAGAGCAGATTTTGTGCACTCATTATCAGAGAACGCTGCACACACGAGAGCTCTGCGGGCTCTTAGAAAGGAAAAGAGAAGACGTAGACTCTTGTCTTCTCCAGCACCACAATTCAAAGCATCAACTCTTTGCCGTGCAGCCTTGTCTATGGTCTTAAATAGGGCCACCATATAACTTATGGACCAGTCAGAACACTTCTGGGAAAGGAGGGGCCATGACCAGTGACCTCACTGGACAACAAGTCCTGGACCAACTGCCCTGCATGATTAATGATGTAAGATATTCATTTTCAGCAAATTAGTAGCCGCTGGTAAGTTTGCAGCTGGACCCACAACTCGGTTTATTAATTACAGATGTTCAAGGAGTTTGAGTGTGTGATGCAAACCCTTCAGGGTGTTTTTGTTAAACAATTAGAGAAACGCATACTGCTGCTGCTGCTAAGTCGCTTCAGTCATGCCTGACTCTGTGCGACCCCATAGACTGCAGCCCCCCAGGCTCCCCCGTCCCTGGGATCCTCCAGGCAAGAACACTGGAGTGGGTTGCCATTTCCTTCTCCAATGCATGAAAGTGAAAAGTCAAAGTGAAGTCGCTCAGTCGTGTCCGACCCTCAGCAACCCCATGGACCGCAACCTACCAGGCTCCTCCATCCATGGGATTTTCCAGGCAAGAGTACAGAGTGACCTTTAAAGTAAGGGTTTCTTGTTGGCAAAAATCACATGTGGATAGGGTTACAAAAGCAGAGCTTCTGACTGCTGGGGAAAGAGCTTTGGAAACCAGAGGAGCCACAGTGCCTGGTTGGGAGGTTCTGGACCGCTTCTGGGAAGTTCTCTGCTGTCCACAGACATGGTGAAGCTGAGGCACTTATGGGTGTTTGTCATTCGTGGCGGCATCACCCATTCCGTCTAAGTCTCGCAGTGTTTTAATTGTCCAGCAGCCTGAGGCGCTAGCATTTGGGTGAGAAAAGTAGAACAAAAAATGTGTTTTTCGAATATTAAGGAGTATGCAGAGTCCTGATTGGAATCCACTTAGTAGGGAAGGACTGAAACTTCATGCTCGTACAGCACCCTGTATGTTGGCTAGAATATTCTTAAATAGGACAATGAGTTTTAGATTTTGGTTTAGAAATCTAAGTTTATTATGACAACATAATACTTGAGTTTTTATTTTCTTAACATGATACTTTAAACTTCGATCGTATGTCTGGTATTTCCCTGGTTTGAACTGTGATATATGCTGTAGCAATGCTAAAAATGTTCTCTACAGGGTTCTAAGGGGTATCAGTGAGGAATATCTAAGGCACAGCGATTCCATCAAAAGTATTTCTGTCCACCGGCTATGCGCCGGGGATGCACAGGATGTAGGCACGTGCGCCGTCTGCCCGCCCCGCTCTGCCCCGGGAGACCGACCCTGGCCTCCTGGCTTCCGGTGGGTCGGTTCCCCTGGGCAGCTGCACCCATACGGCTTCCTCTGTTCCAGAAGGGCCCCAGTAAGGGGTCAGGTCTGCGGGGCATGGAGGCAGGGGGTGGGGCTGGAGGGCGGATACTGTGCGATTTCTTTCCTTTTCTTAGATCCTGCTCTCGTCTTTGTAAATAGTCCCTTTGTTAAACCTGCTCCAAAGTATTACTTTGAGCGGCCAGGGTCCTAACAACATACAGACTCACCATCAAGGAACTCATTCTAGCTGAAGAGACTGACCTATAACAGCTAACTCTACAGGAAGTGGAAACTTCCAGTAAATTCCTGTGGGAAAGATGTCAGGGCCTGGAGGGGGGATGATGAGTCTTCCCTGGAAAGGGAAGGGATGCAGAGTGGGGATGGGTGGGTGGTCTTCACCCAGAAGGTGGCATTTGAGCTGATGGGGACCCAAAGGGGGTGGTATTTCCTCGCATCTTTTTAAATTTATTCATTTAGCTGGGCTGGGTCTTCATTGCTGCTCGGGCTCTCACTCCAGTTCCGCGGAGTGGGGGCTCCTCTCTCGCTGCGGTGCGCGTGGGTTTCTCACCGCGGTGTGCGTGGGCTTCTCACTGCGGTGCCTTCTCTTTGTGCCTTGCTGCAGAGCTCAGGTTCTAGGGTGCATGAGCTCAGCTGCTGCGATTCCCGGGCTTTGGAGCAGAGGCTCAGGAGTTGTGGTGCACAAGCTTAGTTGCTCCGTGGCGTGTGCGATCCTCCCGGATCAGGGATCGAACCCATCTCTCCTGCGTCGGCAGGCAGATTCTCTATCCCTGAGCCACCAGGGAAGGCCTCCTTGCCTCTTGATGGACCTCAAGACCTCAGAGATCTTGGCCTGTTCGGGTGAAGATGGCGGCACAGGCAGGAAAGAAAGAGGAAACTCCTGGAGACAGAGTCACTGTGGGATTGACCGAGTCACTGTGGGATTTACGGAGTCCCTGCTTTAGAATAATGTTAACTGTTACATGAGTCGCAAGCCAATGCAAAAAGCCATGTGAGTCCTGAATTTGTCGCTAAATGACTGTGTGAAGAGAAGTGAAAGTCGCCCAGTCGTGTCCAAGTCTGAGACCCCATGGACTATACAAGTCCTTGGGATTCTCCAGCCCAGAATACTGGAGTGGGGCAGCCTTTCTCTTCTCCAGGGGATCTTCCTAACCCAGGGATTGAACCCAGGTCTCCCGCATTGCAGGTGGATTCTTTACCAGCTGAGCCACCAGGGAATCTGACTTTGTGGATGGAGGGGATTTCCCTGACCTCTCTGCCTCCCCTGCTCCATCTGCCTACCGTGGAAGACGGTTCCTGCCCTTCCCCTGGGAGCGTTGCTGTGCACTTCTAGGTGCAAGAGTATTTGTAGATGTGTTGGTACCAAACCTTTCAACCAAGGGGGCACATGCCTCATTTCATTTACCTCTTAGCATCTTTGTCTCTCTCAATTCTGGGGTATTTCCTCAGGTCCTTTTTCTCTTTGATTGTATCTGACTTGTTATTGAACCGAAATTGAGTTTCTAACTTTTGTAACAATACTTCATTTTTAGGTCAGTTTAGATTCTCCTGTATTCAGTGCTCAATCTTTCATGTGGTTTATATTCCCTCTTTTTAACTTTTTAATGATTTAAACACAGTTACTATATAGTCCCCTTCTAATATTTCAGTTTGGTGGGGAACACACATAGTTTCCTGATGGCAGTTTATTTTCTCCCGTGGTTCATTGCTTTTCACTGTGAGCTCATCTTGAACTGAGGTTGTTTTTCTTTGTGGGTGTCCCATGAGCCCCGTAGGAAAATGTCCCTACATGTTTGCATTTTCTTTTGCCAAGTGCTCCATGGGTTTCACTGACCTGGGAACCATTTTTGTGTTAGTTATACAGTTTATGAGCCCGTAAGTGAGGACTCTACACTTGATAAGGGCTTCAGGATTGGGTTTTCATTATCACAGAATTTTTTTCGGTTCATTTATTAGACTTTTATTTGAAAATCAGATCCCTTTCAAGAAACAAGCCACTAATAGAGTTTTTCTGGAACTTCTTTCCAAGGACTTAGCTCTACTAGGTATTTCCCAGTTTCAGCTCCCTCCTTGGCAGAGTTTAAGACCACATCGCAATGCCCTACCTGGAGCATTAAAATCTCTTTTGGACCTTTATTCAGGTCTATGTCTCAGGGGCCACTAGAGGCACCTTGTAATTCTCTCACCCTGCCAAGACTTTTCTGCTTTTGCTGATAACTCACGAAAATCCCCCCCTCTTTTTTTTTTTTCTAATATTGGCTATGTGTTTACATTCTTAGTTATATTTTATGTGTTTGTAGGCGGTGACGTGAAAGTTGCTCAGTTGTGTCTGAACTTTTGCCACCCCATGCACTATACAGTCCATGGAATTCTCCAGGCCAGAATACTGGAGCAGGTTGCCATTCCCTTCTCCAGATGATCTTCCCAACACAGGGATTGAACCCAGGTCTCCCACATTGCAGGCAGATTCTTTACCAGCTGAGCCACCAGGGAAGCCCATTTGTAGGCGGGATGGGCCTATTTTAGTTCAAATGCCCACGTTGCTGGAACCAGGACACTGTCAGTTAATATCCTATCGATCAGGGGTCCCCAGGCCCTGGGCCGTGGACAGTATTGGTCAGTGGTCTGTTAGGAAGCAGGTCACGCAGCTGGAGGTGAGTGGTGGGCAAGTGACTGAAGCTTCATCTGTGTTTACAGAGGCTCCCCATGGCTCACATCACCACCTGAGCTCTGCCTCCGGTTGGATCAGTGGTGACATTAGATTCCCATTGGGAGCATGACTCCTTCTGAGAACTGTGCTAGTGAGGGATCTAGGCTGCATGCTTCTTATATGAAAAATCCCAAACCACTCCTTCCCTGTTCTATGGAAAAATTGTTCAACCTTTTTGCAACCCTGTGGAATGTAGCCCACCAGGCTCCTCTGCTCATGGGATTCTCCAGCAAGACTAGCGGAGTGGGTTGCTATGCCCTCCTCCAGGGCACCTGGGCTGAGAGTCTCAGCCCAGAACCCTGGAATGGGACGTCTGCATTGCTTGGGAAGTGTTGGATTCTGACCAGCAGCCGTGGTCAGGAGCTTTGCAGATGGCAGACAGACTGTCCCTGACTTGTTCTAAATCTTGGTAGATGTCCCTGATAGACTGTGGTGTTGTCTTCCTCTGACCCTTCACAACCTAGAGCTCCAAGCAGACTTGACTACTAAATCGGCATGGGCTTGCTTGATGAAACCGACTTGTCGTCCCTGCTCTCATCTTTTTCTTCCCAGCCTAACATTTTCATTGGATGGCATCAAATGAACTGGCTTGAGGAAAATTCAGCTCTTGTATGAGAGGACCACACTTTAATTAGGGCTTCAAGTAATTAAGCTCCTTAGGCAACAGGCTTTGCATATAAGTATTATATCAGTGAAGAAATTTGTTCTCATAATTTAGCACTGGGTAAACAAAGATGCAGTTCCCATGGAATCGGGGCTTGTGGAGAAAGAAGAAATAAATATGTGTTTGGACATCCCTTTAGCCCCCTGGCAGAAGTGCGGTGCAGTTACTCATAACACATGCAGTGATAATATTGTTTTTTCAGTTCTGAGTAATGGTGTTATTTGCATCTCCTTTGGGAGATTTCCATAACCTAATGGAGCTTCACAACATTTGGCCCTAATTATCTTTCACTTAATTTAATTCATTTGATTTAATTTAGATTGCTTGGCACCAAGCTAAGTTATCCCTCCCTTTCCTGTGAGTAGACAGCGGTTATTGCAAGGCAGCTATGACATCCGCCTCAAATGTCACAGCTGGGTGGCAGATTCTTCGAGGTTTGCATTACATCGCCTACGCGGATGTTTGCTGCTCTGCCCAGAAGCGCTTGCACTGTATCTATACTAGGATGCATCGTGTTATGTAAAGAAAGTTGGGTATGTTCTTGTCTCTTCGTCAACATAAAAAGTTTGCGTAGGTCCTTTGAGCTTTGCCTGGGAAACCTTGTTTAACTTTTCACATTCTTCTCTTCATGATGGTTTCTTCCATAACTCAGAGCAAGGACCAAAGGAGCGCAGGCTATGAGAATAGGCCAGGAGGAGAAGTGCTTGCGTGAAGATGCGGCAAGGGCGGCGCTGAGAATGTCCGGGGCTTGGTAATAGTCTTCTCCTCTCTGGTTAACGCTCCCGCACGTGAGGAAGATGAAAGTTGCCCACGTCTGGGTGAAGAGCTCAGTGACTGGCCTGGGACCCCTTGAGCCAGGGGAACACTGAGGCGTCTGGGCCCGTCCTGGAACTGGCTGGGGCTGCCCGACTCACTGCAAAGCTAGTAAATCGCATGTGTCAGGGACTCTTACCGTGTGGGGCTCTTCCAAGACCCCGGGAGGGGCCCCAGCAATGTGCTCACGTGGTCAGATGTTCTTGTAAAGTACGCCTCCAAAAGGGAAAATCAGCTGCCGTAAGCACTGTTGGCCCAGCCCTCTGTCTCAGTCCCCTCCGGGCATGCCTCTGTGTTTTCTCTCGTGTCCAGGGTGTGACGAGCATGCGTGGAGTCTGGAGGCTCCGTGAAAGGGGAAGTTGAACTGGGGAGGCGTGCAGCTGGGGTCATGGAATATGTTTACGAGGCTCACGATCACATTTGTGCTGGGTTAAGTGACCAGGAGCCGTCTCATGTAGGGCCCCCTGCTGCCACCCTGACTTGCCTGCTGCAGTGTGAAGGTGTGGGGCCAGGGTCAGGCTGTGATAAGGGCATGTTCCCTGAAGTCCACACTGGTACAGCCAGGTAGTGGATCAGAAACTAGGATTTAAACATGTGGAGACAGAAACTGGTCCTTGGGAAATCTCCCAGTTATCAGATATGTAAGATTGTGGAGGATTCCGCTTGCAATCGCACCTGGTCTGAAGAGAACGTTCTTCTCTCAGGAACAGACACAATAATTCAGTGTATAAAATTAGCAAATCCTTGGGTGGAATTTTTGTCTGTTGGAAGAAACCAGTGGGATGCATTGATCAGACTTCTTGAGTGTGAGGACACAACCCACCCTGGGGGAAATGTCTGTGCATAAAGGCTAGTGCTCATCCATTGAAACAAACCTCGCCCCGTGTGCAGCATCTTCTTAGGAGCTTCTTCTGCCCTAGCAGAGTCTGGTGATGACAGAGGGAGCCATGTACCAAGTAGTCAAGGTCACAAGTGGTCCAGTGACAAAGCTCCTGAGCTCAACCCTCAGTCAATGTCTTTGGCAGAAGAGTGATTTGATTAAACAGTTACACAGTTCAATATAACAAAGCAGCATCATGACCATTTAAAACTGCCTTTGAATTGCTCTAGTGTATGCCTTGATTTCAAATAAATCAGGCATTTTTCAGATTTATTGTTCACACTGAAATTCAAATACAATAAGAAAGAAGTAACCCAGTGGAAGCCCACATTGTAAGAAAGAAAGACAGATGGATGGAGTTTAAACTGTCATTCATTCATTTCAGCTGTTTCATATTTCAGTTCTGGAATTTCCAAATTATTTTTTTACGTTAGATTTCAATTCTCTGATGAAACTCTCCATTTTTTCTATACATTTTCTCAAACATATTAATCAGATTTGAAAGTTCATTCTAATCATTACAATATTGGTAACCTATGGATTTACAAAACCTGTGATTTTTCTTGGCTTGTGTGAAATTGTTTTCTGGCACACTTGGTAATTTCACACTTGGTAATTTTGGAATAAATCATGATAATTGTGAAAAAACAAAACAAAACAAAAAAAACCTCTCCAATACAGCTCTTTGGAAACTAAAAAACTCCCCAAACTTTAATAGTTAAAACTTCTGAAGATGAGGATATGTTAATAAAGACAAAAAAATAAAGATAATGAAAATGACACAGAAGAATGTTTGAAGATAAAAAAAGGTCAGGACACTTAAGTGGGAAAGAAAAAAAGCAGAAGGAAGATGAAAATAAGAACAAAGTGAAACAATTTGTACAAACAGCACAAACAATTTGTACAAACAGCACATAAAGGCGACAGCTGCTTCATTCCAATGAATCCTTGACTGTGATAAATTCTATGATCTCAGCTTGTTACATCGAGCAATAATTTTGGATGCCATTTAATGAAAACACTGTTGTTTCCCCCCAAACCCAAATTATTATCCCAATAATATTTACAGAAAACCAACCAGCACACACGAGCACACACGCAAAGATGTTTTGCAAACAGATATTCTGGGGAAAAAATGTTTTTAAGGTTTTATACTTTAGAGGATATTTTTCAATTATTATCTTCATTTATTACTGATTTGTTTATTTATCTATTTGGCTGCCTCTGGTCTCTGCGGCATGCGGGATTTTCATTGCGTGCAGACCGTAGCTCTGGTTCGAGGTCTTAGTTTCTCTGAAGCATGTGGAATCTTAGTAATCCAATCAGGGGTTCAACCGAGACTCCTGCACTGCAAGGCAGATTCTTAATTACTGCACCACCAGGGAAGTCCCTGGAAAAATTTTTTTAAATAACCCAAACTGGCGTTGAGATTCTGGTTGGCTATTCCAAGACCGCCTGTGTCATTTTATTTCTAAGTTCCTTTCAGAGAGGCAGATATTCCCTATGTAAGATCAGGTTTTAGACTAGATGGATATGTTAAGCACCTTCAAAAGTCATAAAGATTCTATAAAGCACTAGAAGGCTGTGTTTACCTGAATTGTACATTAATCAAATAAAAATGTTCTGTGTCTCAAAGAACAAAGAAATACAATATTACTTTGGCTGCTTGAAAGAGTTATGTTTATTATTTTTTTCATGAAAAGTTTGTTTTTCTAATGTTGCAATGAAAAGTGGCTTTCCTCAAATAAAGGAACTTTCAGAGAAATTGTTGAGCTAATTACTGAATTTGATTGACTTTTGTAGGAGCAATTGACAGTAAAAAATTTTTAAAAGTGACTTGCTTATCCAAAATAGCTTATATAATATGAACAAAAATAACTTGAAATGTATATATATATATATATATATATATATATATATATATAAAGTTAAGACAGTCAAATAAACCAGAAAACAAATGGACTCCATCACTGTAAATTCTCCATAGAGTTGACAGGAGCTTTATCAGCTGTTGTGTTACTCCTGTAACAGGAAACTGGATGCATGATTTTTAGCTTTTTTTACCAATTGAAAATCACCTATCTGTGACTTTATTCAATAAAGTAAAAGAAACGGTCATACAACACATAGAAGGGGCATGCAGCGACTGCAAGCACTGCTTCAGAATAGTGAGGCTTCCCCAGTGGCTCAGCGGCAAAGAATCTGGCTGTGATGCAGGGGACATGGGTTCAAGCCCTGGGTGGGAAAGATCCCCTGGAGGAGGGCAGGGCCACCCCCTCCAGTGTTCTTGCCTGGAGAATCCCATGGACAGAGGAGCCTGGCAGGCTCCACTCTATAGGGTTGTAAAGAGTCGGACACAGCTGAAGCGACTGGGCACGCACACTCAGTACCCGTGACACACACAGCTGGCTCCCCGATCTCTTCAGAGAGAAGGCTGCTCCAACAGTATGAGTTCCTAATGACGGTGGTATTCTCGTAACAGTGAATCTGTGTGCTCCATAGGTCTGTCCGGTGGGATGTGAGCCACTGAAAATGTCACATGAGCTACAGTAAAACGTTTCCATGAAAACAAGTGAAAAAAAGAAAAAAAAAGTTCAAATTTTTCAGTGATATATTTTGTTTAACCTATGAACCTTAATATGTAACCAATAAAAATATATTTGAACATTTTATTTTTCTAATTTTTAAAGTACTTTTATTTAGCTATTTTTGGCTGTGCTGGGCCTTCATTGCTGCAAGCAGGCTTTCTCTAGCTGCAGCGAGCAGAGGTTACTCTCTAGTTGCTCTGTGCAAGCTTCTTACTGCAGAGGGTTCTCTTGAAGGGGCTCTAGGTGCTTGGGTTTCAGTCGTTGTGGTGCTGGAGCTTAGTTGCTCCAGTCATGTGGGATCTTCCTGGACTGGGGATCACACACATGTCCTCTGTATTGCAAGGCAAATTCTTAACCCCGGTAGGCCACCAGGGAAGCCCACAAACGTTTTAAATTCTATTTTGTGTGTGTGTGTGTGTGCTAAGTCCTTGAAATCTGAGATGTATTTTACTTCATATCAGTCTCAGTTCTGACCAGCCCCATTTCAAGTGTTTACAGCCTGTGAGGTTAGTGGCTGCCCAGGGGATAACACTTGTATAAGGGGTATTGTGTTTCAAGCACAAATGACATCTCAGATTCTTCTTTAAAGGGTTTAAATGCAATGAAATTGTTTTCTCAACATACACTTGCAACAGGGGTGCTGGGTAGCAGCAAGCTGCATCCCCTGCAGACAGAGCCAGCAACTGACTCTTGGGTCTGGACGGCCCCCCATCCCCAGTGAAGCCAGTGGAAAAGTACAGCTCAGTGGGGTCCTCAGAGGAGCGGCCAGGGGCAGGGGCAGCCACAGGGGCCTGGGGAGAGCTGGCAACCGCAGCAGTGTGAGCTGCAGGCTCTCAGAGGGCGCCCGGGGCACTGACAAGTGACCAGGCCGGAAGGAGATGCTGGGCTTCCCTTCCAGGGACCAGCTGACTTAACCTTCCTGGTCACCAGTGATGGGGCCCTGGGGCCCTGGGGCCCTGGGTCCAGCGTGGATGTGACAACTCCCAAGCTTTAGGAAAGCCCTCAGTGATGTGCCGTCATCCTGGACTGACTTTTGAAAGTCTATTTGGTCTTATAGGAGTATTGCTTTCTTTGCTTTCCTCTTTGTGTGAAATATCTTTTTCCTTCCATCCCTTCACTTTCAGTCTGTGTGTGTCTTTAGACCTGGGGTCTGTGTGTCGGTGTAGTGTGGATTCTATGTGTCCAAGGGAGGAGGTGAACTCGGAGTCTCCCTACGGCACTGTCTCAGGCCCCTCCCGGAGCACTTACCTTAAGCTGCTTTACATGACATTCTGCTTGAGAAACATCAGCTTTACACACCAGAGACTAGGCAGTGTAGACTGACAGAAACTAAATTCTGCTCCTGGACCACTGCTGTGGCCACAACACTCGGTTCCATAGAGAATGTTTATGCACGCCTGTGAACTACCCTCGTGCTAGGAAAGAATAAATAACACCACCTTTAAGAACCCAAAGTGGACCTACAAATAAATCAAGCGGTAGGAGATTTCCAAAGAAAAGAACTTGCCCAGCACTGTGGCAACTTGGCAAGGGAGCTGACAACGTTTTGGAGCTGGCTTCAACATCACAGATGTCATATTTGAATTGAGTCTTATAGGATACGTAACAATATGCTAAGTGAGAAATGCAGTGTCAACCAAGCAAAGGGAAACCAACATGAACAAAGGCCTGATAGCATTTAAAGGACGAGATGTGCCGGAAAGGTACGGCTTCCCTGGTAGCTCAGGTGATTAAGAACCCTGCCAGTGCAGGAGATGTGAGAGATGCTGGTTCCATCCCTGGGTCGGGAAGATCCCCTGGAGAAGGGAATGGCAACCCACTCCAGTATTCTTGCCTGGAGAATCCCATGGACAGAGGGGCCTGGCGGACTACAATCCATGGGGTTGCAAGAGTCAGATACACTTAGCAACTGAAGCCCATTCAGGAAATGGAAACTCGGGGAAAGATTTAGGAGTCAATATGGCTGTAATTTAGGCTCTAGGTTGGGGGTCAGAACACCAGGAGACGAGCCCACGAGGGCAAGCTGAACCAGACAGGCTGCTGGGGTAAAGCATTTGGACCTCACCATTTAGTGAGGCTAGCTCCTGATAATTTTTAAACAAGGAAATACTATGAGCAAGTCTTTATTTTTAAAGATACAAAAAGATCAAAGTACCAGCTGAGAGATTCCCTCCAACTGTGTTAGTCAGAATCTGCTGGATTGTGCTGCAGGAATAAGCCCCAAATTTTAAAGGCTTAAACGAACGTTCAGTCCTCTCTGTCACGTGACATGCCTCACACGAGTCAGCAAGAGTTCTGCGACACGTAATCCCTCAGATTCTGTCTCGTAGCTGCACCGTCTGGGTGGAACACAAGGCCTCCTTGTCCGCAAGGAAAGAAGGGACTAGTCACACAGCCTTGCTTAACTGCAGGAGAGCTGGGATTACTGATGAGCAAACATAATCCTTGGTGACCCTGCCTGTCTCTGCCCCACCGGAGACGGTTTAAAGGGAAGCTTAAACCTGCCTGGATAGGGCAGCATACATAAGAACCCCTGGAGCGGTGGCCAGGGGCTGGGAGTAGCACCGAGGACTTGGAGAGCTCAGCCGGGGCGAAGCAGACATGGGAGAGTCGGCCCTTCTGCATCCACGTGTTCAGTGCCGTTCAGTCGCTCAGGCGTGTCCGACTTTGCGACCCCATGGACTGCAGCACGCCAGGCCTCCGTGTCCATCACCAACTCCTGGAGCTTGCTCAGACTCATGTCCATTGTGTTGGTGATGCCAGCCAACCATCTCGTCCTCTGTCGTCCCCTTCCCCTCCCGCCATCAATCTTTCCCAGCATCAGGGTCTTTTCCATCCCTGCCCACAGATGTGTGTCCTCTAACTTCTACTGAGATAGTTGTGGGAAATTAACAAGGCAGCTGATCAAGATTCTAGGTCCCTGGGGCCAGGAGCACGTGGTGTGTGGAGCTCCAAGGCCAGGCATGTGGATCCCACGGCACTTGTTTCCCTTTTCACCCCCGCCGCCCCTGTCTCATCTATGAGGCAAGGTAAACAGGACAACCTCTGGATGAGAGAGGGAAAGAAGGGGACAGAGAGGAGAGAGCGGGAGAAAGAATGAAATAATTATATTGGGGGGAAAGCAGCATGTTGATAGTGGTTTTCTGGAGGTGCTGAGATTACGGGTCACCTTTTATATCTCTGTAACTGCCTTCCTTTTCTATATTTGTACATATTAGGCAGTTTTAAGTGTTTTCATCATTCAAAGGTAATTTGATTTATTTCAAGGGCTTCCCTAGTGGCTCAGATGGTAACAAGTCTGCCTGAAATGCAGGAGACCTGGGTTTGATCCCTGGGTTGGGAAGATCCCCTGGCGAAGGGAATGGCAACCCACTCCAGTATTCTGGCCTGGAGAATCCCATGAACAGTGGGACCTGGCGTGCTGCAGTCCAGGGGATGTCAGAGTCTTAAAATACTATATAGAAGTTTTCCTGTTTATTCTGACAGCGGCTCATGAGGTTGACACTCTCAGCATTTTGATTTAATCGTTTACATTATGCAAGTGAAGATTAGAAAAGATTAGCAAAGAATTCTTTCAGCTTCTCTGTGAGTCAAGTAGTAGGTCTGAGCAAGGATCTGAGAACAGTTTGCACCATTGCCTGGGAGGAGGGTCTCCGGGGAGGGGCTGGAGCCCAGCTTCAGCATGGAATCTGCAGGTCACTGACTGGGGTGACAATGTGGCTGAACCTCCGGTGACAGAACTAGCCTCTCCCTCCCCGTCACCATGGGCACGTTTCTCAGAACTGGGTCGACACCAAGCCCTCTATTATGAGGAGAAAAGCCCCTCCCCTCTGCTCATGGCTGAATAATGAAAGTCCTTGTTTTTGACTGTTAGAAACTTTACATTGATATGAATACTTTTAAAACCCCTTTGTAAAGGCAAAAGGATATTAGTCATGCAATAATTAGCATCGTTGCAGGAGGTGGCCAGGTGGAGCAATATTAATTTGAACAGACAGGAAGCTGAGAAGTGCTTCCCAGGTGGCACAGTGGCAAAGAATCCACCTGCCAATGCAGGAGACCCAGGAAACGTGGGTTCAACCCCTGGGTCAGGAAGATCCCCTGGAGGAGGAAATGACAACCCACTCCAGTATTCTTGCCTGGAGAATCTCATGGACAGAGGAGCCTGGTGGGCTACAGTCCATGGGGGTCGCAAAGAGTCTGACACTGCTAGGCATGAAAGCTGAGAATGGATGAGAAAGTTGGGGTTCGTAATTTGTTAATTCAGTTTTTCCCTGTGAGTCAAGCCAGGCTGGTGACTTGCGGTTCTGTCGCTTGAACATTCTTTCCCTCTGCATCACTGGAGAGATTACACAGCCGTTCTGATCTTCCAGCTGTTTCTAATCAAATTAAAAGAAAACTTGGAAACAGGCTCTGAATGAACCCATATCGTCTCCAAACAGGTCTTGCTTCAAGCAACCCTGGGGGAGTGGAATCTTCTTATCACCTGTTTACATGCATTTATTTCATTCCTGATGCAGAGAAGAACATACTTAGAGCCCTTAGCTAAACAGAAGATCTGCTCTAATCACTGTCTGGCCCCCCATCCTTTGTAGGTCTCCCGAGATGGTCTGTGTACCCAGACTGTTTGAAGCTGGCTGATCAAACATGATAACTAAGCCCTCGGGAGACGCTGCCAGAACCTAGACGTGGTTCAAACACCAGGGTTAGGAGACATGTCCACAAGGAAAACTGCGCCGCAGCCTCACTTTTGAGGATAGCTGTAGCATCTCAGATAGAAGGCTGGCAAAACATCTTCAAAGATATAACAAAAATAAAGCCATGGTGTTCCATGTATTATAAATCAGCAAAAGTGTAATTGGTAAGACCACAGGAGAACTGGTGTCCAATCCCAGCTTCATTTACTGGGCGCCTCTGCACAAGCAGTTTCCCCTCTGAATATCAGTTTTCCCATCTGCATAATGGGAGCATACTCCTCTCATTGCAGTGCCTGGCTTATACTTGAGAAAGCAGAGCAAGGAAACTCCTCACAGTCAGTGATGGGCAGAACCAGGATTCTATCGTACCTTCCCCGGACTCAGAACCTGGCTCTTCATGTTTAAGCTGTAAGGGAGCCAGGAAGCAGACATCCAGAAAGAACTTTTTTAGACATGTAGATAGATGCAGAAATCATAACAGAAAATGTACAGATTTAACCACATGAATTTTTAAAACTTTTTAATATAAAACTGTTGGCCGTGTCATCCCCACCTCACTCGGGAGAAGTCCGGGGGCTGTCCTTGTTTCTTCCTGATGGTCCCCGCCCCCAGGTGGACTCTGCGCTTGATGCCAGCCAGGCGCAAATCCAGCTTCCTTCTCCTCATATCCTAACAGCCTGTCTTGTAATTGAAATATCCTACTTGGAAAGTCAGCATCTAAATGTGTCTTTTCTTTTCCCTTTGACATTTGTGTTGCAGCAATTTAAATTCCCTCGAGGCAGATGAAGGAAGAAGGTTAAATACAGTCACCCTACCCTGCCCCCTACAACTCCAAACATCAGCCCCACCCTGTGGTTTGGTGGTTTGAGTTTGTCTCCAAATTCACCCTTGAGCTCCAGGGACAGACTTTCCTGTTCGTTGGGCTGGGCTCTGTTGAGATTCGTATCCCAGCCCTGCCATTTACGCTGCAATCTGAGACAATTTACCTATCCCGTCCTGTTTTCATCTGTAAGAATACTACTTTGTGAGGTTATTTTGAGGATTAATTGATTCACGGGATGTTTTCAGGACAGTGTCTGGCACCCAGTAAGTGTTTAAGAAAATTGTACACGAACGTGGACTACTAATACTGATGTTGTTTTCAGTCACTAAGTCACATCCTAGTCTTTGCAACCCCATTAACTGTAGCCCACCAGGCACCTCTATCCATGGGATTTCCCAGGCAAGAATACCAGAGTGGGTTGCCATTTCCTTCTCCAGGGGATCTTCCAGAACCAGTGTCTCCTGCATTGGCAAGTGAGTTCTTTACCACTGGGCCACCAGGGAAAGCCACCAATACTGTTAGCTGCCCCAAACTCAATCCTACCTTTGAATCTGCCTGTAAAGCTCCATGGAAATAAAAGGATTAGGCAGTAGTCTGTACTTGGCAGTCTTTTCCGAAATGTTACTTCTTCTTTTGCTGACCCCATGGACTTCCTTGTGGCTCAGCTGGTAAAGAATCTGCCTGCAATGCGGGAGGCCTGGGTTAGATCCCTGGATTAGGAAGATCCTTTGGAGAAGGGAAAGGCTACCCACTCCAGGATTCTGGCCTGGAGAATTCCACGGACTGTATAGGCCATGGGGTCACAAAGAGTCAAACACCACTGAGCGACTTTCACTTTCACTTTCTCTTCCTGATGGAAAATTCTGCTAACTCTCTCTTCTCACAGGATAAGACTTATCCTTACTGAGTGACCTACAGTCAGTCACCCGTAACCTACGAGGTAGAGTTAACTGATCCAAGAGGCAAGTTTGCAGAGGATGGCGTGGTTCCTCCAGCATTAACACCCCATTTGTGTATGTTTAACTATAAAGATAAGTTCTGAATCAACCTGTGAGAAGATGAATAAAATTAGCTCCACTGGACTTTGATCAAAACATTCATTATTAGGAGAAAAGTAGCTTTCAGTCTGCAGAATTCAATTGTCTGGCTATGAATCTAAAAATTTTATGGAGGAAAAAAAAGTGGAATCAAAGGATGTGGCAGCTGGAAAGGGCTCAGAGGTCACCCAGAGCCCACGCATTTTAAAGATGAGGAATGAGCTCGAGAGGCAGGAGGGGAGTGGCCTGGAGCCCCAGGGAACTCCTGGGGCAGCCCAGAGCAGACCCAGTGTCACCCGGGGGCTCCCTCTGGAGCTGCTACAGATGCCAAAATCAATCTCCTAAACCTGTTAATGCAAGATTGTACTGAAACCTCCTAGAGACATAGAGATTATCGTAGAATCAACTGAAAGAAATCAGAGAGCATGCTTTCCTATTATTTTGATTTCATGAAAATGTTCTGAAGTCAAAGTTAAAATTCAGACTGTCAAAAGCGTCTGTGTAATTTCACCGGGTGTGTGTGGCCTGGCTCAGCATACTGTGATAAAGGTGCATTCAGGGTTTCTTTTTAAAAAAGCAGAGTGTGTGGGTAGAGATGTTTTCGTAGAGATGTTTGGGAGGAAATTCCTCATTTCCAAAGCAAGGCTTCAATATGGAAAAAAGCAAGGGTGTTGATTTTTCTTTGGGGTTTGATGTTTCTCCTTGGCACTTGGTCATCGCACCGCATATGGAAAACTTGTCGGCCTTTTTTTTAGCAAATGGAATAGTTATCTAAGGGGGGCAAGACATCTGGTCGGGAACCCAAGCCCCTGGCTCTCTAAGATTATGCTCGTTTGGTGGAGCTGTTCCCTTCCTTTGTGCAGTGTGACACGCAGGGCCCAGAAACCTAACTGCCTATATTTTCCTATAATTGAAAGTCAAGTCTATCTCAGTGCCCCATTCTTCCCAAATCTAGAAAATTTAGTCAGTTTCAACTAAAGCTATCCCTGCAGGGTTGCTCCAGTCAGTTCACGATCTCCCTGCCCACTTCCTTCCGCTCCGAGAATGATGTCAGCGCCAGAGGCTTGTCCACTTCGCAGCCGGGGCAAAGGGCACATCTGGGGAAGTCTTGAGAATTCCAGCTGCTCTTCGTCTGCAGTAGCATCCAGGGAGGAGCACACTTTGTATACGACTGGGCTTTCTTCTCCTGAAATAACTGATTATGGAAATGTTCGTCCCTTCTAGATGTTGTGATTCCTCTGAGTCAGAAATGATCTCTTTCTGCACGACAGCCCTTGTATTTTGTGTTTCTTGTATTGCTGACCACACATTTTGTGTTTTGTTGGTGTCTTTTTCCAGTTTACCTTTTAGATGTAAAGAGAAAAGATGGTCTTGTTCATTAAAAACACACACACACACAAAATCCAATGCATGGCAGTGCTCTAAATATGTTTTCTGAGTGAATGAAGTAATGAGTGTATCAGTCAGGTTTCACTGTGATAACGGTGTGTAAGGAAAACACCGGCAACTTCCAGCACTTATTTCTCCCTTGGAGTCACGGGCAGTCAGGCTGCTATTGGCTTCTGTTCTGCCCCACAACCTCCGTCTGATGGACTCGGGCTGAGGGAGATGCTGCCTGGAAGGTGTAGTCGTCAGAGGCCTGCGGGAAATCCCCGTGATTCTTCAAACATCCACTTGGGATGAGCAGGAGCCACTGCTTCCCCCACTCCATTAGACGAAGCGAACCAGCCAGGCAAACCCAGTTCCCTGGGAAATACACTTCTCCTGGCATGGGGAAGGAGCGAGGTAGGTCAGACTTGGAGGCGAGAGGGGGTATCTGCTGAAAAACAATGTGACCTACCACAAAGACACCAGGAACATGGAATGGGACAGAAGCGGATCCACAGGAGAAGTTCCTGCTGCGGCAAAGCTACCACCCAGACAGCCCTGACAAGGCTTTTCCCATTAACTTCCCATCCACATGCGGCTCTAGGCTGAACGGAAAATATACCCTGAGGACGTAAAAGACCGCTCAGCTGTAGACTGACACGCAGGCTTTCCCAGGACTGAGTAGCTCCTTCCCACCCAAGAGAAGAAATAGATGAAATGAAGCCCATTAAAGTTTTTAAACATTTTTATGGAGATTTAATTCGTATACCATAAAATTCACCCATTTAAATTGTAGAATTCAGTGGCTTTAATATATTGCAAGAATTGTGCAATCATCATCACAATATAAATTTAGACCGTTTCGTCACTTCAGAAAGAAACCCCTACTCATTAGCCGTCTCTCACGTCAGTCATCTCTCAACTCATGGCAACCACAAATCTGCCTTCGGTCTCATTAGATTCTGGACATTTCCCAGAAATGGAATCCTATGATCTGTTGTGTTTTGCTTCCGGCTTCTTTAATCAAGGCTCATGCATGTGGTAGCATATATCAGTACTTCACATTTTTTGTGGCTAAATAATATTCCATTGTATGGATGGAGCACATGTTGTTTATCCATTCATGGGTTGATAGATGCTTAAGTTGGTTCCACTTTGGGGGCTACTGTGAACACTATCTGTAGATTTTTGTGGGGACACATGCTGTCATTTCTCTTGATTACATACCAAGGAGGGGTTGCTGGGTTGTATGGTAGCTCTATGTTTAAACTTTTGAAGAACTGCAAACTGTTTCCCTGAACAACTGCACTCACTTACGTTTTTGGTGGTGGTGTACAGGGCTCTTAATTTCTCCCATCCTCATGGACACTCATAATTATCTTTCCTGAACTTGGCATCCTAATGGTTTTGATCTGCATTTTCTTAGAGGCAAAGGATGTTGAACACCTTTCCATGAGTTTATTGGCTGTTTGTATATCTCCTTTGGAGAATGATCTATTCAAAGACTCATTTTAATTAGGTTTTTTATTTCTTTATTCTTGAGTTCCAAGAGTTCTTTGTGTATTCTGAATACCAATCCCTCATCAGATAAGGGATTTCAAATTATTTTCTCCCATTCTCTGGGTTGTTTTTTTACCTTCTTGGTGGTTTTACAGAACAAAGTCAGTTTGCCTTAGGTCTTAAGCTTCTTTCATGCCAACACTGCTGAACTTTCTTAACTGGACTTCAGCGTTGCCAGAGCCTTTCAGCTTGAAATAGAAGTCTCACTGCTAGTTCCCCCCGGGGTCACAGCGCCGTGAGAACTTGTTTTCTGTTGTGTTAAGGAATGATTTAACTCTCCCTCCAGCCCCAGATCATCTCACAGGGAAGACGCGCATCGAATGGACTTTAAATCCAGGGCCTCCCTTGGAGTGGTTCCCAGGGACCCCAGAAATTGTCATCAATCCTGATAAATGTCCCATGACCTCACCTGCGTGTTCTCAGTGCTCCTGATCTGCAACCTACAGATGAGAGATGACCTAATTGAAAAAGCTAAGCCCATAAATCTCCAAGCATGAATGTGCCTTTGTAGACCTGAACTCTCCTGAGAGCCCTTTGTTTCCGACACGCAAGAGGACCCTGGTGTGCAAAGCCTGCTTTTAGTGTCAAGCAGGCTTTCAAACAGGTTTCCCCTGTGGCTCAGTGGTAAAGAATCTGCCTGCAATGCAGGAGTTGAAGGAGATGCAGGTTCGGTCCCTGAGTTGGGAAGATCCTCTGGAGGAGGGCATGGCAACCCACACCAGTATTCTTGCCTGGAGAATCCCAAGGACAGAGGAGCCTGGCTGGCTACAGTCTATAGGGCTGGAAAAAGTCAGACCTGACTGAACGACTTAGCAGGCACGCGAGCAGGCTTTCAATCAGCCAACTGTAAGCGCGCACAGAGCTCTTATGGGTCAGCTGTTCTTCAGGTCACTGATAAACTGACCTGTGGCACAGAGGGTGCAGGTGTTGGCTATGGGGCCCTTGAAACTGTCCATCTGCCAGATGGATTCACAGGTGTCAGTTTCACCACGCTCGCCTCCCTCTCTCCCTTTTTAACACATGGAAACTTGCTTAAAAGCGTGAAGAGTTATGTGAGTACCCAGACTCCATGGACCAGTACGCACCGTCTTAGGTAGGGTTTCCCAGATGGAGACCTTGCCCCAGGAGGGAGGTTTGTAGGGAGGCCCTTAGGGGCAGCTCCCGGGAGCCATGGTCCCGTGAAACCTCAGGACGGTGAGCGACGCAGGTTCACGCTGTATCCTCAGGGCTGAGCTATGCTGAAACGTAGTCACAGTTATAGGATGAGGGGTCAGGAGGTGGTGGTGAGGTCTGATGGCACTTGTGTCCTGCGGGTGGAGGTCTCTGCACTCCCTACAAGTGGGGTGAGGTGGGATGCTGCCCTTCATGGCGGGGTGGTGGGGGGGAGGGGGGTGGCTCGCTGCTGCGGGCCCAGAGGGTCAGGGGCACTAGGAGTTTCAAGGCTGAAGGGGGAGCTGAAATCAGCCCAGCTGTCCTTGGCGGGATGTTTCCCCTTCTTGGACTCTGCTGTCCTGGCGGTTAGGTCCTGAGCCTAGGGATGTCTTCCTCTGCCTTCTCCGCCTGGGAGGCGGGGGGGTGGGGGGGTGGGGTGCGGGGGGACATTGTTGCTGTAAAGATGGCCTCTGGCTTCTCTGACTCTCAATCACTATAAACTGCTCACAGGCTTTCATGACCTTTTCCAGAGGGTCAGCTGAGCTCAGCTATTGAATTCCACTATTGTAGTTGCTTTTGCCCCAAAACTTGTCACACTTCTGGCACCTTCCACCATCTCCATAGTCCCTGGCAAAATTTCCCCAACGAGACTAGTTTCCCTGGGCAGTGATGACAAACTGGAATGGTTACACCACAAATGTGCATTATCTCACGGTACTGGAGGCCAGAAGTCTGAAATCAAGGTGTCAGCAGACCGTGCTTTCGCCAAGGGCTTGGGGAAGACCCTCCCTCACCTCTCGCTGCTTCTCGTGGCTCCTGGCGTCCTGGCCTCTGGCTACACGACTGCAGCCTCTGCCTCCATCTCACATGCCTTCTTCCTTATGTCTCCCTGTTGCTGTGTCTCCCCTCTCCCCCTTGGCAAGGATTCTAATCACCGGATTTAAGGCCAATCCCAAATCTTATTTTGAGGTCCTTAGCTAATTCCATCTGCAAAGACACTATTTTTAAACAAGGTCCTGTTCTGAAGTTCTAGGTGCACATGAATCTTTGGAGACACTAGTCAGTCCACTATCGAGAGCCACTTTGTGGCAAGGGTTGTTGGTGCTTAATTTACCACCAACGAGGGGTGGTCTTTGCCAGCCAGGTAGCACGCGAACCAGTTCCCAAACCCCACGCTCTCTGTCAGCCCACTGCTGATACCAGCTTCACAGGGTGTGTTCCCCAGAAAACAGACCCTGGGCAGAGTTCAGCCTGCAGGTTGTTTATTCCTGAAATAAACTGATATTCAGGAAAAGTTATAATGCTGTGCATGGGTGTATACTAAGTTGCATCAGTCATGTCCGACTCTTTGCAACCCCATGGACTGTAGCCTGCCAGGCTCCTCTGTCTGTGGGATTCTCCAGGTTGCCATGCCCTGGAGTGGGTTGCCATGCCCTCCTCCAGGGGATCTTCCAGACTCAGGGACCAAACCCGCATCTCCTGCACTGCAGGCTGCTTCTTTACCTCTGAGCCACTAGGGAAGCCCTATATACTGCTGCTGCTGCTGCTGCTGCTGCTGCTAAGTCGCTTCAGTCGTGTCCGACTCTGTGCAGCCCCATAGACTGCAGCCCACCAGGCTCCTCTGTCCACGGGATTTTCCAGGCAAGAGTACTGGAGTGGGGCCATTGCCTTCTCCCTGTATAATGCTATGTGACTATAAAAATGCACCTGTGGAGAAAATGTAATGACATGGAAATAAGTTAATGATAGAATCTTTAGTGAAAAAGGCTAAACTGGTGTATATATATAGCTAAATATTATTTTAGAAAAAATAAAACAATCTGAAAAGTTATTCATTGAACTGTTAATGGTCATGAAATTATGAATGGCTGATTTTATCTTCTTTTCTGCAGTAATATGTTTTACCTTTTATAACAAAAAAGGAAAATTATTCGACAATAATCATTCCAAGGGTTGATTTGTGTGTGATTAACGAGAAATAAGTCACCTGGTACTACGGTTAGAAGATCAAAAGCCCAGAATATTCATGACAGAATGGAAGGCAAACGCCCTCCCCACCGCGCATCTCATGTCCCATTGTAGGCCAGAGGATGTGATTCCCAGTTCCTGGGGGTTATGGGCGCTCAAACCACAGGGAGCCTCCAGGCTGCGTTGTAAACCCTTTAAACCAGGTCTATTTTTACACAAGTGAGAATCAAACTTTTGCTGACCACAGGAGTGTGGAGGTAAATGTAGGTGTTCTGACAGCTGTGAAAGATGTTATCTTCTTGGAAAAGAGGCCGGAAGCTTCTTATTGTATCAATTCAGTTCAGCCATTCAGTCTTGTCTGATTTTTTGTGACCCTACGGACTGCAGCACACCAAGATTCCCTGTCCATCACCAACTCCCAGAGCTTGCTCAAACTCACGTCCATCAAGTCAGTGATGCCATCCAACCATCTCATCCTCTGTCTTCCCCTTCTCCTCCCCTCGTCAATCTTTCCCAGCATCAGGGTCTTTTCTAATGAGTCAGCTCTTTGAATCAGGTGGCCAAAGTATTGAATCTTCAGCTTCAGCATTAGTCCTTCCAATGAATATTCAGGGTTGATTGCCTTTAGGATTGACTGTTTTGATCTCCTTACAGACCAAGGGACTCTCAAGAGTCTTCTCCAGCACCACAGTTCAAAAGCATTAATTCTTTGGTGCTCAGCTTTCTTTATGGTCCAAGTTTCATATCCATACACAACCACCAAGGAAGCCCAAGAATATAGGAGTGGGTAGCCTATCCCTTCTCCAGGGGATCTTCCTGACCCAGGAATCCAACCAGGGTCTTCTGCATTGTAGGCAAATTCTCTACCAGCTGAGCGACCCGGGAAGCCCTCCTATTGCATAGGGAATGTCAGACATGATTTGAGGACACTAGCTGCTGAGTGAGGCACTAAGCAGAAGGCCCAGAGTTTTCTCCCAGCCCAAATGAACCGGGTGTTCTCAAAAGCTAGATAAAGCCTGACCTCTGGGTGGCTCTTCCTGAGAGACACTCTATTTTTTCATCACCAGGAAGACACACATGCAGGGTGCTTTGTGCAAAAAGCATAATCCTGAAAATAAGATGTAGAATTTTAATTTTTATTTAAAAGTTCACAAGTTATTTTTGCATGACATCTTTTCACACAAGAAATAAAACGCTGTGAACAGTGTTGAAACCTCCTTGTTTCTCTCCACAGATCCATCTTCCCTTCCTTCTCCAGAGACAACCGCATCAAGAGTCTGGTAAGGATTCTTCCATCACTCTTTTATATTCTTACCACACATATGTAGTCAAAGCCGTACTCTGTTATGCTTTGCATACTCTGTTTTCCCAAGTGCTATCACATTGTACATATTCTTCACCTTTTTTCCTCTTCGGTATTCCACGATTTTGAAGTTTATTCATGCTGACGCATGTGGACACAGCGTATCCAGTTTAAAGTCGATTGTGCTCAGTTGTGTGAAGGTATCGCAACTTATCTGTCCCTTATTCCTGGACTGTCAGAGTGTTCTCAGTTTTGCTAATGAAAGTGAGGTTGGAACCGCCGCAGAGATGGTCTTTATATGCGAGTTCACTGTGCTTAGAAGGGAAGTGAAGGCTGTAAGGTGCTCATTTTCCGCATCAGTAATATTGACAAATGATGTTCTGAATGGTTGTACCAATTTACGCTCCTGGCAGAACTATACGTGGGTTTCCTATTTCCCAGCGTCTTGCCAATATTTAGTATCATCGAACTTTAAAATGTTGCTAACTTTAGGGTAAGAGATGGCATCTCCTTTCCATCTGAATTTCCCAGACCACTAGTTGGGTGGAACTTTGTGTTATTCAGGGTGAAGGTGAGCTGATGGAACAAAGAGGCCCGGGTCCAGTTCTCTCTTGCGTCAGCACCTTGCGTGGGCAGTCAGGCTGGTGGGTTGGGGGCCCTGCCCCGTGCTTGGTCAGGGGTCCTCCCCGTTGTCACGTTGCCATTGCTTAGGTCATCCTCCTCGTCCCAGTGGCTGAAGTTGGGCAGTTGCCACATACTAACTTTGGGGGAAAAAATTAGAGAATTTCTGGGAAAGCAGTTTTCTTATTGGCAAGTAAGGCAGAAACTGCACAGATCCCTTCTGCTAGCGCTCCACAGGCAAAATCTCGGCGCGTCCTTAGACGGCGCGGCCAGGGAGCCCTGGCCCCTGCGGGCAGCCGTGAGTCCAGGAGGACGCGGAGAGGGGGGCCAGCTTTGCTTCCCAAGCAGACGTTTGCTTGGCTTCTGTCCTTTTCCGTGACAGCTAGTAAAAGGTTTGGTCCATTTTTATTTTGTCTGCCTTTTCTTGTTGATTTCTGGGAATTCCTTACATCTTCCAGTTTGCTTATTTAATTCACACGATAGATCTGATCATTTAATTGTACCAGTGTACATACATCAGGAAAGATAGTTTAAGCCATTTTAGTGGGCCTTGAAAGGAGTTTGCTATTTAAATAAGTCATATCATATTCTTTTGATAAATTAAGATTCTTTTTATAAAATAAATAATTACAACCTTACGGAAAGGACTTGGGGTTAATATAAGTTACTCAAAGTGAACGCTTAGAGAGAGCAGTTTCTCAGCTTCAGCTGAACCTACCGAGCCTGTGAGAGAATCTGATGACATGTATGACATTGCGGTCAATTTCATAACCACTCAGAGTTTCCATTTTCTCAACAGTGAGGATGATGTTATTTGCTCTGCTTCCTGTGAGGTTGCTATGGGATCAAGCAAGATAATGTTGCTATGGGATCAAGCAAGAGTAAATGTCCCGGAGGATGCAAAGTTTATATCATTGTTAGGAATCAGAATTATATTGAATAGCAGATGCATTAGATTTCATCTGAAGGCCCCTGAATCTAGTTTCCAGTTCCCTGGACACTCTGTGCACTGTCTACACTTCACTCCCTACTCCGGACCAGGGTCCTGGGCGTGTCAACTGATGGTCACTATGGTCCTGGGCGTGTGGGCTGGTGGTCACTATGGTCCTGGGTGTATGGGCTGTGTGTTTGGAGCATCCGTGTGAGATCTGAGAGGGGCTCTTCTCAGAGCCACTACTTCCTAAGGGCAGCCTGGCTTTCTAGCCCTCTTGCAAACAGTTTTCAGCTAAGCCTCTCATTCCAAGGGGGGCCGTGGAGTCTCTTTCTCTCACGGTTCAGGCCAGCCCAGCTTGTCTCCCATTCCTGCCCTCACAGTGGGTAGGACTCAGTTTCCCAGGATTTTGCACCCAGCCTGGCACACCGCTTGGACCTCCACCCACTGATCCAGCAGCGCCTCCGCCTGACTGCCCAGCTCCCCTGCCCAGGTCTCTGTCCCAGCTCTGGCCTGCGTGGGAGGCCTCAGGCCCAGCCAAGGGAAAGATGGGGGAGAGGGCAGAGAGCTAATGGAGAATGCCTTGGAAAGTGATTTTGCTTTATTCGTGATAAATCAGGTTTTAAAAGTGAGAAGGGAGAATTTTAACCATGTGTTGAAGTAGTTACTACTCATTCATTGCCTAAGTGTTCGCTGAGCAGCTCCATAGACCAAGAGATGTCCCAGGTGCTGAGACGCAGCAGAGGCTGAGCAAGTGAGTTCCTGCTCGCACGGAGCTTAAACTGTAGGACCAGAGACATTCAAAGACACACAGAATAATGAAGATAAATGTGAGCATGTCAGTGAGTGGTAAAGACTCTGGAGAGATCTTGAAAAGAAGGATGAGACAGGGACTGGGGTCATCAGGGAAGGTCTTTGTGAAAAAGCGACATGTAAGCTGAGATGTGCTTGATAAGAAGGAGCTGCTGCTGCTGCTGCTGCTGAGTCACTTCAGTTGTGTCCGACTCTGTGCGACCCCATAGACAGCAGCCCACCAGGCTGCCCCGCCCCTGGGATTCTCCAGGCAAGAACACTGAAGTGGGTTGCTATTTCCTTCTCCAATGCATGAAAGTGAAAAGTGAAAGTGAAGTCGCTCAGTCATGTCCAACTCTTGATGACCCCATGGACTCCTCTGCCCATGGGATTTGCCAGGCAAGAGTACTGGAGTGGGTTGCCATTGCCTTCTCCTAAGAAGGAACAACTTGGGTGAAATTAGAGGGGAGAGCACAAGGGCAGAGGCTCAGCTCCTGCGAAGGACTAGAAGTGGGGTTGAGGTTAACAGGTCCCCGTGGGATGAGGAGGAAGACCGAGGGGCCTGGGGTGAGGGCAGAGGGTCAGGAGATGCTGGGGCCAGACCAGGCAGAGCTGCCAGGCAGGCCTGACTCACAAGTCCAGCAGTTTGACCCAGAATGAGGTCTGCCTTGGGGAGCTCCTGGAGCCTTGAGGAAGCCAGGGTTTTCAGAATCAGGGAGTTTATCCACGTTGGTTCAAGGACCAGCCTTGGGGGTAAAGGGCAGACACCAGGGAGGTAGGAGCTCTCACAGGAATGGTACCCACCTGGGAGGAAGAGACTAGCAGGTATTGGGTGAGAGGTGATGGGCTCAGCTGACTGAAGGGACCCCCAGGACAAAGCAGGGCAGATGGACTCACCCTGGATGAGGACTGAAGTGGGGGGCCCTCACTCCATGAGCATTCTAGAAGCATCAGCTCTGCCCCTTGCAGCCCATGTCATGGACCCCAGGCAGCACACCAGCTCCAGAGCCCACTCGCTTGAGTGTGGAGCTCTGAGTGGACCACCAGCTGTGACGCTGGTGGGCTTGCATCCTCGCAGGGCTGAGCCTGAAGTTCGCAGGTCACCCTGGCAGGGAGGCGGCAGCGAGGCAGTGCTGGGCAGACAGGGAGTCACAAACAAGACGGAAAGAACCCTGCCTCGGGAAGAGTTAGGGTCAGATTCAGGGCTCTACACCTTTGGGTTGAGGCACCACCCAAGCCAAGCCTTCCACATTCTTTGAGGTTGCAGAGCGGCTACCTGGTCAAGAGTCACCAGTGGATTTGGTCGGGCATCTCAGGCAGAAGCACAAACGGAGCTTTCCTTCCCAGGATTCTGGAACACATCTCTGCTTCCAAGGCGACACTGTCTAACTACAAGGTCCTGACTTCCTGCAGCCAGGAAGAACTCCAGGCAGACCTGAATGAAGTCCATACTCTTCTTACTAGACTGTTCTGTTCTCCCGAGTAAGCATGATGCTAAACTTTTTATTTACAGTAAAATTAGACCATGCTTTAGGAGCTCAGATGAGGCATCAGCATGGAAAGATACAATATAACATTAAATTCAAAGTATGTTCCTGTTTCGGAGAAGGCAATGGCACCCTACTCCAGTACTCTTGCCTGGCAAATCCCGTGGATGGAGGAGCCTGGTGGGCTGCAGTCCATGGGGTCGCTGAGGGTCAGAGACGACTGAGCAACTTCACTTTCATTTTTCACTTTCATTGGAGAAGGAAATGGCAACCCACTCCAGTGTTCTTGCCTGGAGAATCCCAGGGGCGAGGGAGCCTGGTGGGCTGCCGTCTCTGGGGTCGCACAGAGTCAGACAGGACTGAAGCGGCTTAGCAGCAGCAGCAGCAGCATGCTCCTGTTTGCTCCATGGAAACCTCACAGACAGATGACCTACGTGACTATGACATCACCAGGGAGTTTCTACAGACAGTGAACAACACAAGTGTGACTTCTGTCAGCAGCTCTCACCTCCTGGTGCCTATGTTCCCGGCGCTGTGCTGAGCACCCTGGACATGAGCTCACACTCCCTCTCTCGGGCCGTCGTTTCTGAGTGAGAGCCGGGTACTCCAGGAATCCCTGGGCTTGGACGGTCATCTGGTCTGGTTACATCATTGACTTAGAGCAGATTTTCCATTAGTGCAATCTTCTGCACCTCTTGGGAGTTGGGTAATCACTTATTTGTGCTTCTTTCTTTTTCTTGGGAGGATGAGTGAAATCACAAATTAACTAAGTGCTTGGATCGTAGGCTAGAAGGGGCTGGGAGAAGGCCCGAGCTGGCCTTCTGCCTTCAGATAGTAACTGAAAGTGGGGTCCAGCTGCTCGCCACTCAAAAGGCATTAAAGAGGCCAGATTGGTGGGAAGGAACTTTTGTTTTATTTTGGATGCTAGCAACCGGTATGAGGGGGGCTGGGTAGGAGGGATGCCTGTTCAAAGGCCGACTCCCGCCACTGATCGGTGGACAAGAGGTTTTATAGACGGAGGGAGGGGGCTACGTGCTGAAACAGCATGGTGAGCTCTGCCAGCCATCTTGAAATTGGTCCCCAGTGGTTTGATCGGCGTCATCTTAATGGTCTTAAGTACAGTTGATCTTTAGTTCCGGGGTCACTTTGTTCCCATTTCCTTGAGGCCAGTTCTTGGAATTGTGGCAGCCGATGTCACGGCTGCAGGGCGGTCATCATGTACTTATCCTCCTCCACGTGTTCAGCAGCTATGACAGCTCACAGGATGCGGCTCAGAATGTTATCTGTGGTCCTTGAGAAGGAACTAAATGTCCTTGATTTTGCTTAATGAGTAAACTTATTATTTGGTCTCCTTTGACTGTTTTCCTTTGGTTTTGCCTGTTCTCACTTCTCTGATTAAACGTATTCTTTGGCTAACATGTTTCCACAGACAAAAGGCAGGTGGGAAACATGAAGGGCAAGGACTGCGGGGTACTTCTCCGTTTCAAGACGCGCCTGGGGGCAGGGGTGGTGGGCAGGAGAGGCTAACTCGCCTCCTCCAGGCCGCAGTGGGGTCTCCTCCTGAGATCCAGGCTCCCACACAGACCTTCTTCCCCGAAACTGAGCTTCCGTGCAGCGGCAAGCGTTGCTGCGTGCTGGGGTAGAGCACAGCCGTGCTCTTGCTTCTCTTTGACAAGCTGCACTTTCAAAGGGTGGATTGAAGAAGTGGGAATGAAATTTAAAAAAATGATTCCTGCAAATGGTATATTGTGCCTTTCACTGGCCAACTGGGAAGAGTTTAGGAAATGAAAATTAAAGCCATGGCTCAGAATGAGCATCACCCGAGGGAGAGGATCAGAGCCGTCTTCTTCCAGCCCCACCTGCAACAACATGCTACCCAGATGGGGAAAGAAACATGCTTCCTCCTGTTTCACTTTTCCTCAAGCGTATCGGCTCCCATCTGCTAATACCCCAAACCACAGGCCAGGACGCAGCGCCAGATTCAGGAGGGAAGGTGCTGAGGGGACCCTCCTGCCAGTCTCACGTGGCTTTTAAATTGCAGAAATGATATTTGACATGGAGAGGGCCCATTTCAGTGTGAGTGTGGGTGTGTAGGGAAAACACTCTCTGATGCTTGCACCTAAAAGCTAGTCTTTCCTAGCTTACTAATGAAGTTTCCTGAATGGCAGAGAAGTAGCCTCTCCCACCACAAAAAGAGCCAGTCCCAGAAAAGTCTCTGGCGAGACAGAAAGGTCTGAACAAACACAGACCAGACACTGATTTCATGCAGATGCCGACTCCACAAGGAACTTGAGGAGAAAAGGACAGTTTGGGGAGAAACAGCAGCATCTCCTGAAAGAAGGGAGAAAGCAAAAGAATCCAAAGGACCAGAAACTGGCAGCACGGAATTTATCTCGTACCGTTCAGAACCCTGTCCACCAGAGCGCACGAAGGAGTGACTCTGGAGCGGCAAGAAGTGTGGGGCTTTAGCAGAGGACAAAGAACCCCCTCAAACCTGAAGTCTGCTCTATGCCAGACTGTGCGAAGCTATTGTCTTCCTGCTAAGAAGCAAAGAGGCTCAAACTGCACTCATGCTGGTGGATTTATCTACAGATAAATCATATCCCTGTAATTAAGCACGTGGGGCTTCCAGGTGGTGCACGTGGGAACGAACCCGCCTGCAAATGCAGGAGGTGTAAGAGGCTCAGGTTTGATCCCTGGGTTGGGAAGGTCCCCTGGAGGAGGGCATGGCAACCCTCTCCAGTATTCTTGCCTGGAGAATCCCATGGACAGAGGAGCCAGGCAGGCTACAGTCCGTGGAGTTTCAGAGTTGGACACGAGTGAAGCGACTTAGCACACACAGGACACACAATTGAGCACACAGACTAAACTGAAATCTGTAGTCACAATATTACGCATCCAGGCTTGATGGGTTATACTTAAATGACCCCTCTGCATTTAAAGTACCATTAGGGAGCTGGGTAGTGGGGTTGTGGGGAGGTGGGGATGGAGACTCGCAGGGATGAGCTGCATTTTGCTCGGTGAAAGGCCATCCTAGGCTGTGACTCTTTACCAACTTGCTGGCGAGCAGGGTGGGACGGAGTTGACTCCTTGCATGGAAGTTCCATCAGCAGGTCTGGGGGCACAGTGGGGGCTGAGTCAGCGGGTGAGTCACATCCCTGCTCCACCCTGGGGCAAACCCACAGCAGAGCCTTTCAGGGCAAAGGTGTGAGTCAGGCCTGAGCGTGGAGCTGGCAGTGTATGCGGGAGGTCACCCCTGCGATCCTGCTGGCCCCTCTGACGACCAGGAGCAGTGACTGAGTCTGAATCAAGCTCAGCTCTATTAAGTGAACCTCTGCAAGGTCGACATCTGCTACTTGCCTTTTGGCCAGCCAGCAATTGCAAAGTGAGCGTGGATGGCTTGGTTAATGAGGCTTTGATAATGGAAACTGGGACTTGATTAAATTTTGCACAGCCCAGGTTTGTGGACACCAGTGTATCCTGCTGGGTTTCTCAGACTTGTCAATTACACATCAAAAATCGTAACAGCAAATGCCCTTTTAAAAAGTATCCTACAGATAATTAGCATGGAGCCTATGTATGAACAGCTTTGTGTATATATACACACATATACCTTATATATACATATACATACAAATACATAGTGTATACAAACACATACTGTACTTAACAATAATGATGTATATGTATATACAGGTGTATATATATGTGTGTATACGTTCACCAAGTTATTCACTGTAGCATTTTTTTATGGCAACCATCCAACCATGAATACGCAACAGTAGAATTATGGCCCATGACTCAACAGTAGTCTTAGATTATGGCCCATGTATACAGTGGGATGTTATGGAAGTGCTAAGGAGAAAAAAAGTATACTGATTTGTATGTTCTAATTGTATGTTATTGTTACATGCTGTAACTTTTTAAACAAGCTTGCTGCTGCTGCTGCTGCTGCTAAGTCGCTTCAGTCGTGTCCGACTCTGTGCAACCCCATAGACAGCAGCCCACCAGGTTCCCCGTCCCTGGGGTTCTCCAGGTAAGAACACTAGAGTGGGTTGCCATTTCCTTCTCCAATGCATGAAAGTGAAAAGTGAAAGTGAAGTCGCTCAGTCGTGTCCGACTCTGCGAGACCCCATGGACTGCAGCCCACCAGGCTCCTCTGTCCATGGGATTTTCCAGGCAAGAGTACTGGAGTGGGGTGCCATCACCTTCTCCATAAACAAGCTTAAGATACATTAAATTAAATAAAACTACATAACAAAAAAAATAATGCAGTGAAGTGAAAGTCACTCAGTCGTGTCTGACTCTTTCAGACCCCATGGACTGTATAGTCCATAGAGTTCTCCAGGCGAGAATACTGGAGTGGGTAGCCTTTCCCCTTCTCCAGGGGATCTTCCCAACCCAGGGATTGAACCCAGGTCTCCTGCATTGCAGGCAGATTCTTTACCCTCTAAGCCACCAGGGAAGCCCAAGAATACTGAAGTGGGTAGCTTATCCTTTCCCAGCAGATCTTCCTGATCCATGTGACAGAAAAAATAATGCAGCAGGGGCCCATTTATGTAAAAAAAAAAAAAAAGAGAGAAGAAGGATAGACATAAACATATGTTAAGGCTAAGCTCTGACAAACAAGAAATGCAGAGAAGGACTGGAGGGCTGGTAAAGGGGGAGAGGTGTGGGGTGGAATTTGTGAAAATGAGTCTTTTACTTTACGTTCCTTTCAAAACATGCCAAACACTAAAGGAAGACACAATAAATGCATCCAATATTCAGAGGCCAAGCTATCATTACTAACTCACTGGCTGCCAAAAAGATACTACACGGTGGTTCCAATTTTCCATGCATAAGGCTTCGAGGACCCCCACACCAAATCCATTGCTCATGGTTTATACTGCCATGCCTCCTTGTCAGCACCATTTTCAAGGAATTGGGGCATTCCCTTTCCAAACAGTCCCTTTCTCAAGAACTCGATCATTGATCTAATAAAAAAAGGAAGCTGTTAGAGATTCTGTGTGCCAGATATTACTCATGCTGGATACATCGCATGCCCAAGGGAATATGAAAAAGCACACCAACAAATGTAGGATTTAATTCACATTGATCAAAATGATGTGTGCCAAACGGCTCTTTTTGTGGGAGAGAAAAAAATAGCAGCAAGTATCAGGAAATCTAACAACTGAACGTAGGGGCCAATGGCCCCGAGAGACTTGAATTATTCGGTGGACTTTTCCTGATTATTTATTTTGTATCAGGCATTATGCTGAGAATGAGTAGCAGGATAGCGAAATGAAAGGAAGAGAAAAGATAACGATAATTACAATGCAAGGCAATAAGAGGCACTGCTGCTGCTGCTGCTAAGTCACTTCAGTCATGTCCGACTCTGTGCGACCCCATAGACGGCAGCCCACTAGGCTCCTCTGTCTCTGGGATTCTCCAGGCAAGAACACTGGAGTGGGTTGCCATTTCCTTCTCTGATGCATGAAAGTGAAAAGTGAAAGTGAAGTTGCTCAGTCGTGCCTGACTCTTAGTGACCCCATGGACTGCAGCCCACCAGGCTCCTCCGTCCATGGGATTTTCCAGGCAAAGAGTGCTGGAGTGGAGTGCCATTGGCACAGTACAGGCCAAAAAGAAAGTGCATTTAAACAAGTGCAGAATCCATGAGGTCGGGTTGGAAAGGTGAGAACGGCACTATTCCTGTGTGAAGGGGCACACCTCGGGCTGCCTCTTCAACAGGCCCCCAGGGAGTGTCTCACACCTGTCGTGTTCATCACTCAGTCGGGCCCGACTCTTTGTGACCCCATGGACATATTTCCGTGTCTCTACTGAATCCTTTCTGTACCTCATCTCCAGAAGTGAAGTGAAGTGACGTCGCTCAGTCGTGCCCGACTCTTTGTGACCCCGTGGACTGTAGTTTACAAGGTTCTTCTGTCCATGGAATTTTCCAGGCAAGAGTACTGGAGTGGGTTGCCATTTCCGTCTCCAGGGGATCTTCCCGACCCAGGGATCGAACCCAGGTCTCCCGCATTGAGGGCAGATGCTTTACCATCTGAGCCACCAGGGAAGCCCACCCCACCTCATCTGCAGAGTCTCAGCAAATCCTTTTGGCTCCACTGAAAGGATCACGGATAGAACCCTATCACGTCTTACCAGCTGTGTTGCTTCCAGACTCATCCAAGTCTACCGCAGGTTTTGTTGTTCCGTCAAGCTGAGTCTGACTCTTTGTGACCCATGGACTGCCGCAGAGCCTTCAGTCTGTTCTCAGCCGAGTGAACTGGATGATCGATCCGTGTAAATGCTAAGACGGGTCATGTTGAGACAGCCCAGGCCACCCCGGTGATCCTCATTTCACTGGGTAAATGCTGAAGTCCTCGTGTGGCTGCCCAAGACCCTAAGTGCTCTGACACTCTCCCCCATCTCTCCTCCCCACCTCGACGTCCCCCCTGCCCACTCCCCTCCAGCCTCCCCCAGGCACACTTCTCTCCCTCCAGTTTGTAGTCAATGACCCTAATCCTCTTACACGAAATTGCCATCTCTCCTCTTACACCCCATCCACTTATTTTTTATTTTCTCATATCACATATAACTTTCAAACATTCTATATTCTACCTGTTTAGTTTATTTTCTGCCACCTCCGACCCATCCCCAGAATAGACGCTCCAGAAGACTAGACGTTTTCGTTTGTTGTGTTCACTGCTGTGTCTTCAGAACCTACGAGAACACTCAGCATATCATAGATGTTCAATAAAAATTTGTGAAAATCATGAATGAATGAGTGGGGTCTGAATAGAGTACGATAGTATCAAAATTCGCCTGCCAATGCAGGAGACATGGGTTCTGTCCCTGAGCTGGGAAGATCCCCTAGAGAAGGAAATGGCAACCCACTCCAGTTATGCTTGCCTGGGAAATCCCAAGGACAGAGGAGCCTGGCAGGCTGCAGTCCACGGTGTTGCAAAGAGTTGGACATGACGAGCACGCGCACATGCAATATAAAAATTGAGGTTGAAGGGATAAACAAGGGCCCAGCTCTTGAAGGTGCTGTGGTAAGAGCTTTGAACTTGATCAGATGATAGGAGAGGACAGGAACTAGAGAAGCATTTATACCGTCTGTTTGTATGTAAATATGTATTCCACATAAAGAATGCAGCGGGGTGGGGGAAAGCACATCTGATATTTTCACCATAAGCATTTCTGCTGCAGGCAGTGTCGCTAACTGGCTGCAGGACAATTTTGCTCTAAAAGATAAAGCAACTGGTTCACAGTTTGATTTCAGTGCCGTAAAAGACGATATAAAGGATTCGACTGGTGATTCACAACGGTCTTCAAGACTGACTGATCCTGTGGCCGATTTAGATAGACCTGCCTGTTCTCTCCTCTGCTTTTCACAAAATTTATCAACAGTAACAATATTAGAAGTTGGAGGCAAAAGAAGAACCAAGGTCCTCCTCCTCACTCAGAAGAAAGAGGGTTATGTGATTCCCGATGAGTGTAAATTTCTGGAAAATATGAACTTTTTTGCTATTTGATAATGTAGAATGTGATGTAGATGGAATTTTGGCATTTGGCACAGAATGTGACTTAGATGATTTAGTGAAATGGGGCTTCCCAGGTGGCTCAGTGGTAAGGAATCTGACTGCCAATGCAGGAGAGGTGGGTTCAAACCCTGGGTCAGAAGATTCGCCTGGAGGAGGGCATGGCAACCCACTCCAGTATTCTTGCCCGGAGAATCCCATGGATGGAGGAGCCTCCATCCCATGGGGTCGCAAAAGAGTCAGACATGACTTAGCGACTAAACAACAATGACATAGACTGGGTAGGTGACTAAACACTTCAGTGTAGCCCAGATATGTTCTAGCAGTTATATATGTTCCATGTACTGATGAGAAATAGCATCCCTGTTTGTTTTCAGTTCAGTTCAATTCAGTCGCTCAGTCGTGTCCAACCGTTTGCGACCCCATGAACTGCAGCACGCCAGGCCTCCCTGTCCATCACCAACTCCCGGAGTCCACCCAACCCCATGTCCATCAAGTCGATGATGCCATCCAACCATCTTATCCTCTGTCGTCCCCTTTTCCTCCCGCCTTCAATCCTTCCCAGCATTAGGGTCTTTTCAAATGAGTCAGCTCTCTGTGTCAGGTGGCCAAAGTATTGGAGTTTTAGCCTCAACATTATTCCTTCCAATGAACACCCAGGACTGATCTCCTTTAGAATGGACTGGTTGGATCTCCTTACAGTCCAAGGGACTCTCAAGAGTCTTCTCCAACACCACAGTTCAAAAGCATCAATTTCTCGGCACTCAGCTTTCTTCACAGTCCAACTCTTGCATCCATACATGACCACTGGAAAAACCATAGCCTTGACTAGACGGACCTTTGTTGGCAAAGTAATGTCTCTGCTTTTGAATATGCTATCTAGGTTGGTCATAACTTTCCTTCCAAGGAGCAAGCATCTTTTAATTTCATGGCTGCAGTCACCATCTGCAGTGATTTTGGAGCCCAGAAAAATAAATCTGCAGAGACTTGCAGCAGATTTTTTTATGTGGTAAAGAAATTATGTCTAACACTAGATCCTGAATCCTTAATGATCAAATTTGAGGAAGAATCATTGCTTTCTCTAAGATATACCCCAATTCAACTATAACCTTGAATCTATGTATTTTAAATGTATTCAAATATTTTTCATAATTCTATATTTTCATAATAAAGTCTAAAATTTTGTTGTTAATTTTTCATGGTTTATTATGTCCTTTTAATATTTTTTATTATGGCCTTCTCTTTTGTATCAAATTTGTCTTACGGCCAATTAGTTGTACTGCAAAACTGCTTACGGCGAGGAGTCTTACCACAAAAATGCCTGGAACCAGGGAAAAGACAAGAAAAAGAAAAGTTTAAAAATTATTGCAATGATATTTGACAGTGAGGATGGAAAATGTGACAGACTGCAGAGCCATCTCAGAGGAGAACGCGTGGCAGGCAGTAGCTAAATTAACGTGGATGGTACAGCAGAGAGAGGACCCAAGATAACCACGTTTGTAGCCCGGGTGTTTGGGAATGTGTTTAAATGCCATTAAGTAAAGGTAGAGCGCATGGCCAGCAAGGAAAGTACTCAAGGCTAATCAGGAGGAAATGCGGGCTGACTGGCCTCTGGACTTCATACTTGATCTCATACTCTGAATCGATTTTTACATCTTGCATGAGTGACTTCCTACAGCACATAGTGGACATCTGTCTGTCCTTTGGGTCGTTCAATTCATATTCCCTAACATGAACTGGAACCTAAGGCTGGAAATGTGGGGAGATTAAAAATAAGCAGTTCAGGAATTTCCCTGGTGGTCCATGGTTAGGACTGCAAGCTTCTACTTCAGGGGGCACTGGTTAGAGAGCTAAGATCCCACACGCCGTGTGGTGAGGCAAAAATAATTAAAAAAAAAAAAAAAGTAAGGCATTCACACTTAAGTTGGAGAAACTTGGAACTTATTATGTACCACTATGCTAGGGTGGTTCAGAGAGTAAAGAATCTGCTTGCAATGCGGAAGACTCCGGTTCTATCCCTAGATCGGGAAGATCCCCTAGAGACGGGAATGGCAACCCATGCCAGTATTCTTGCCTGGAGAATCCCATGGACAGAGGAGCCTGGTGGGCTACAGTCATGGGGTCACAAAGAGTAGGACACGACTGAGCAACTACCTTGAAACTGATTATATAACACTACAAAATGTTGTGATAAAGAGCTTCAGGGTTACAAAGGGATGCAATGATTGTAAAAGCAGTTCCTATCCTGCTAAGTAGAGAGGGCAGGAGAAATAATAGATGAGGAGATGCTGGCATAATATCGCTACCATTGTCTGACATGTGGAGTCGGGTCACAATATTCAGGCTGGGCTTGTTTCATAAAGGCATCTTAGGACATGCTTTGAATACAGATAGACTTGTTTGCATAGAAAACACATAAACATAAGCTTCTGCAAAGAAATGTGCTTCTTCTCATTTTTTCTGAGCCTTGCAACCCTCTCAGTCTGTCTTTTTCTAGCTTTTGATGAAGACTTGAATCTAAGAAATGCTTCACTATCTCTTCACTCTATTACAAGAAACATTCCAGTGGAATTAAAGACAAGAGGCGGCCCGGTGGTGAGCGGCAGCCGTCAGCCTGTCTCCACGGCAGATGGGCTGCCCTGATGTTCCTGCTCCCGGGAATGTCAGTCCAGGGCTGCCAAGAAGAGACAGAAATTCAGGTTCCGTACAAAGCCCCCTCTCTAAAAAGGTTGTCAGTCAGTTCAGTTGCTCAGTCGTGTCCGACTCTTTGCGACCCCATGAACTGCAGCATGCCAGGCCTCCCTGTTCATCACCAACTCCCGGGGTTTACCCAAATTCATATCCATTGAGTCGACGATGCCATCCAGCCATCTCATCCTCTGTGGTCCCCTTCTCCTCCTGCCCTCAATCTTTCCCAGCATCAGGGCCTTTTCAAATGAGTCAGCTCTTTGCATCAGGTGGCTGAAGTATTGGAGTTTCAGTTTCAGCATCAGTCCTTCCAGTGAACACCCAGGACGGATCTCCTTTAGGATGGACTGATTGGATCTCCTTGCAGTCCAGGGGAAGGTTAGCAGGCAGGTAGACAATGGGAAAGTGTGTACGGGCCAGCAGTGTCCTTGGAACCTGAACTGGCTTGAACACAAGCTTGGGTCTGCTTTAGAGTTTACAAAGCTCCTTCAGCTACATTCTCTTGCTTGACTTCACAGCCACCTGGTGAGGCTGGAATGGTATCATTTTCCTTTGCTGATGCGGTGGTGGCCTGTCGCCGAGCAGTGACCTCCACTACGTAAACCCAGCCTGCTCACGTCCACGCCCCCCTGTCCAAACCGAGCGCTCTTTCCTCTGCTCCACTTTGCTGTTTCAAATGTTGGAGAAGCGTGAGCCACGCTTTTCATTCTGGCTACGTCCTTTTCCTTTCCTGGTTCTACAAATTATTTGAGACCAAAATAAGCTGTATATAAAAAAATAAGCTATATATAAAAAATAAGCTGTGTATTGGAAATGTAAACAAAGACACTTTGGGAAACAATATGGAGGTTTCTCAGAAAAGCTGAAAATAGAGCCGCCGTACGATCCAGCTGCCCCACTCCTGGGTGTGTCTCAGGAAATCCGCAGCACTCCCTTGAAAAGATGCATGCGCGCCAGTGTTCATAGTAGCTTTATTTACAATAACCAAGGTATGGAAGACCTGGGTTCGATCCCTGGGTCGGGAAGATCCCCTGGAGAAGGAAACGGCAACACACTCCAGTGTCCTTGCCTGGAGAATCCCCATGGACAGCAGAGCTGCCGGGCCACAGTCCACGGGGTCACAAAGAGCTGGCCACGACTGAGCGGCTAAGCACACCACCTTCAAGGTACAGAAGCAGCCTCTGTATCCATCAGCAGATGAACGAATGAAGAAGATGTGGTATGTGTACACAGTGGGTGCTACTCAGCTGTAAAAAGAACAATGACATTTTGCCGTTTGCAACAGCATGAATGAACGTGGAGGGCATTTCCCAAGTGAAATAAGTTGGGCTGAGAAAGACAAATACTGTATCATATCACTTATGTGCAGAATCTAAACAATGCAACAAACTAGAGGATAAAATAGAAATAGGCTCACAGATATCGAGAACAAACTGGCGGTTATCGTGGGGGGGAGGGAAGGGAGGCGGGCAGCGCAGGCGTGGAGCATTAAGACGTTCAGACTGCTGCGTGTGAAATAAATAAGCTACGAGGATGCTTGTACAGTACAGGGGGTAGAGCCAACATTGCAAAACTATAAATGGAATATAGCCTTTAAAAAATCAGTTGTGTATGTATAATCTCATTGAATGCACTTTATAGATTGTGAGAAAAAAATTAGATTAATCATGAAAAATGCAGCAAAGTTTACTATTCTTCAAAATCTTAGGTAACTTGATTGGTTAAGTGCTTGCTATTCTTGTCATTAGCCCCAAGTAGATAAGTTAAGTCTAATCTTAGGTAAGTGATATGTGTGTTTATCTCTTTCTGTAACTTCTACATGTAAACTTCTGCCTCAAAAAATAGGCACCAGAAAGTTAAGGTATAGAGCTATCTATAAACCCTAACCCTAACCCTGTCAAAAGGGCAAATGAGAGATTTCATATTACATTGCACTTAAGACTTTATAAACCCTTTCTACTTACATGATTGTGTTTGATCTCACTGATCCTACCTGAGGGTGCTGCTATCCACTAGTGTTAGCCCCTCAGTTGTGTCTGACTCTGCGACCCCATGGACTGTAGCCCACCAGGCTCCTCTGTCCATGGGGATTCTCCAGGCCAGAATACTGGAGTGGGTTGCCAGGCCCTCCTCCAGGGGATCTTCCCGACCCAGGGATCAAACCCAGGTCTCCTGCATTGCAGTCAGATTCTTTACCGTTGAGCCACTAGGGAAGCCGTGTCCTCTGTTGGAAGATAAGGAAGGTGAGGCTCAGATACACGTGTTTGCTGGGTTTACGCTGCTCGTGAGCAGAGACCAGGAGACCAGCCTCCAGGCTCGGAGTTCCATACAGGTTCTGCCACTAGGTAGCTCTGTGACCGAGCTAAGCTGCCTTCCTCTGGGCTTTCGTCCCTTTTGTAATGATACAATCAGTGAGCTTCTTGGAGCACTGGCAGTGCCGGTTCCTACCCCCAGGACTGGCTCCCGGTCCAGCCCTCTCTCCACCACCCCGTCCTGCCGTCGTCGCTCCGATCTGACAGGCTCTTACTCAGCTAGCAGAGCTGCTGGGGCTCCCACCACACCTGCACCCAGGGCACTGTCCTCACACCTGAGGAGCAGGGAGGTCGGGCCCATAGGAGACGGCTCCTCCACTGGTCGCTGCATCTCAGAAGAGATGTAAGTAAGGTCCAGAAGAATAAGGGAGCAGCTAAGAACACTGGGCTTTGTCGTGTCGTCACTCAGTCGTGTCTGACTCTTGTGACCCCATGGACTGTAGGCCACCAGACTCCTCTGTCCATGGGATTTCCCCAGCAAGGACACTGGAGTGGGTTGCCATACCCTTTTGCAGGGGATCTTCCCCATCCAGGGATTGAACCTGCGTTTCCTACATTGGCAGGTGGATTCTTTACCACTGAGCCACCAGGGAAGCCCCCAAACACTGGGTTAGCAGCAGTCAAAACAAGACAAGCACTGAACGCCGAAGAGCTTCAGCTAAGGCCGATGGTCCTGTGGAGCTGCCAGCCAGGAGCTGGACAGGGGTCAAGAAAGAAGAGGGTCATGCAAAGAAGGAGCCATGTGTCCCAAGTCGAGAAAGAGAAAGGGCCAGATGGACGCCAGGTGGGGGGCTGACCCGTGGTGCCAACAGTTCGATGCGGCCAGGCTGGGTCAGATGCCAGATCAGGACAAGAGTGGTCTCCTCTCTGGTCCTTCATATTACTTTTGATTTTTCAGAGTGCAGGGTATAAGCTAAAGTGATCATGGCGACCTTGGGAGCCCAGACTGTCTGGATACAGGAGCAGTGGCCTTAAGGTAGGGGGAGGACTGGGATTGCTAAGGTGATGGGGTTCTTCTTGCTTCCCACCCCCAGGCTGTTACAGCCTTCACGTGGTGGTGGCACGGGGGTGTGGTGGGGGGCTTGCTTGCACTCTGAGCTGAGTGGAGCTTGCTGAGGGTTTAGCACTTGGGTGACCTGCTTCTGTGGCAAGGACAGTCTTCCTTCCATTAGAGCCTGTTTCACCTAAGGTAAGCCAGTGTGGAGAAAGGCCCTGAGAATTCAGCACCTTGGGTTTATGAAGGAAGATTCGCAGTGATTGTGCAGTTACTTATGTATGAAGTCTGCTTCTTTGTGGGGCCAGGGAGAAATATCCCTCATTCACGGGACATGGAGGGGTGTGTGGTGCCCGACCCAGGTCCCCAGCCCCGTCCGTCAGGCCCTCCCGTCTGGGACGGATGAGCTCAGCCCCAAGCTGAGAGCACCGTCAGGGGTAGCTCCAGGTGCTCCCTCCCCAGACCACCAGCCTCCGTGGGGGCAGCCTGAGCCCAGGTCCTGCTGCCTGCGCGGGGCAGCCCGTGTCCAGTGACCGGATGCTGCGGGAGTGTAAGGGTCCAGTCCCCTCGCTCCAGCTGGGGCCGCTGTAGCCCCAGAGACCATGCTGCTCCTGCCCAGTCTGGAGAACTGGCCGGGGCCATGGGGCCCTCACGTTCCCATTCTGTCTGGCTCTGCCGCACTGATTTCCCCATGCAATTCTGAGAGTAATTCCAGCACGTGAATCCAGTAAGTCCGGCACGTGAATCTCCACCTCAGTGCTGGCTTCCAGGGTCACCGACCTGCAGCAGACACTCCAACATGTGAAAAACAATGATTTAAAACAACGTTGACTCTTGGTCAGGGATTTATCCAGTAATGCAACAGCAACAAACAATAGTAATAATAAGTGAAAGTGAAAGTCGCTCAATCGGGTCCAACTCTCTGCAACCCCATTCACTGTACAGTCCATGGAATTCTCCAGGCCAGAATCCTGAGTGGGTAGGCTTTCCCTTCTTCAGGGGATCTTCCCAACCCAGCCAACCTGGGTTCGATCCCTGGGTTGGGAAGGTGCTTTAATTGAGCCCTTACTACATGTCGGGCATTGTCTCTTAGCCCATAAAATCCTCCTAACAGTGCTATTAAATAGAAAGTAGTATTCCCATTTACAGAAGAGAAACTGATGTCCAAAGAGGTTGAAGAAACATTCCCAAGGTTACAGAATTCAGAAGACCTGGAATTTGAGGTCGGGCCTGCTGGTCATGAAGCCCACACACTAGCTCAATTCGAGTGTCCACACTGGAAGCACTCCCGCCCTCAGGTAGAACCCTGACTCCAAACAGTTATCATGCGGAGATTACCTCAGTACTCAGAATCACATTCCCTGGGAAAGCAGGCAGGGTAGGAGGGAAAGGGAGGCTAGGCAGTGTTTCCTGGGCCTCATTGTAATTGAAATCAAAGGTAAGCAGCAAAGAGATCCGTCAGTCCTAGAGGAAATCAACCTTGAATATTCAGCGCGGAAGGACTGATGCTGAAGCTGAAGCTCCAATACTTTGGCCACCTGATGCAGAGTCAGCTCATTGGAAGAAATCCTGATGCAGGGAAAGACTGAAGGCAAGAGAAGAAGGGGACAACAGAGGATGAGATGGTTGGATGGCATCATTGACTTAAGGGACATGCGTTTGAGCAAACTCTAGGAGACAGCGAAAGACAGGGAAGACTGGCGTGCTGCAGTGCGTGGGGTCACAAAGAGTCGGACACAACTTAGCGACTGAATAACAACAAACAGAGTTCATTAAGTAAGATCTTATAAGGAACTTACTTACCTAACTCTTTTCTTTGTTAGTAATTGTTACGAGTTGAGTCGTGTCCCCTCAAAAGATGTGGACGTTCTAATGCCCAGTGTGTGACCTACTGGAAATAGGGTCATTGCAGACACAAACAGTCAGGGTGAGGTCACACTGAGGTGAAGGGGTCCTTAGTCCAGCATGATCGGAGTCCTCAAAAGAAGAGGATGCGAAGGCACGGGACGGGAGGGGACACACATGTGGCAACTGAGGCAGAGATGCAGCTCCAAGCCTTGGAGCCCCAGGGACCAACAGTTGCCTCCAGGAGCCGGAAGAGCAAAGGACTCGTCCCTGAGCCTCAGAGGGAGCAGGGCCCTGCTGACAGCTTGGTTCCAGACTTCTAGCCTCCAGAACTCTGAGAGATGAAGCTCTGTTGTCTTCAGACACACATTCTGTGGTCCTTTGCTGCAACAGGTGCAGGAATCGTGTAATCATTACATGATTACATTTACAGGAATCATGTAAATGCAGATTAAAAAGGACAGGATGTGGCATTTTCTATCCATCAAGATCCTGTCCAGCAAGCTTTTTAATTGGCAAAATTCATTTCTGATAAAACCACCACAAACCGTATATCAGTAAATGTTTAACAACCAGCCCTGACAATAAAAATGTGTTTATAGGTCAATATCAGTTCAGTTCACTCGCTCAGCCGTGTCTGACTCTTTGTGACCCCATGACCACAGCACGCCAAGCCTCCTTGTCCATCACCAACTCCCAGAGTCCACCCAAACTCATGTCCATTGAGTCGGTGATGCCATCCAACCATCTCATCCTCTGTTGTCCCCTTCTCCTCCTGCCTTCAATCTTTCCCAACATCAGAGTCTTTTCAAAAGAATCAGTTTTTCGCATCAGATGGCCTAAATATTGGAGTTTCAGCTTTAATATCAGTCCTGCCAAAGAACACCCAGGACTGATTTCCTTTAGGATGGACTGGTTGGATCTCCTTTCAGTCCAAAGGACTCTCAAGAGTCTTCTCCAACACCACAGTTCAAAAGCATCAATTCTTCTGTGCTCAGCTTTCCTTATAGTCCAAATCTCACAACCATACATGACTACTGGAAAAACCATAGCCTTGACTAGACGGACCTTTGTTGACAAAGTAATGTCTCTGCTTTTTAATATGCTGTCTAGGTGTTTATAGGTATGTGAATGTAAATCTATGTTTACAACTGATAAAAAATAACACACAATTTAAATATAATAAAATATAGAATGCTCTTTATTATCAAATCCATATAGCTAAATAATACAGAAAACTTCTTGTTGGTTTTACCAAATTCCAAATCCGTTGTCAAACCAGTTACAACTGTTTCGTGAGTCATGACGAGTGTCACTGGTAAGATTGCATTTCATTCAAATTCTAATTAGCAGGCATCTTTCACTGAAATGACAAGGGTTTCCATACAGGGTCACTGTTGCTGCTCTAAGATAATAGCTGGTAACACATGGGAGTATGTACCACGTGCTGATCTTGATGCCGGGCGCAGAGCACGCGGCAGCCCCCTACAGAGTTTGCTGCTGCTCTGCGGAGCGCAGTCTAAGAGAAGACACTCGCTAGAAGTGTGCCCGAGATGCGTGGCATCGTTCAGCCTAGGATGCTAGAGGTGCTGAGAGTTTCCTCCCCAGCTGAGAACTAAGCTGGGAGACTGACACTGCAGTCCTTAGGAGGCAGGATGGTTTTGAGATACGTTCAGTGGGTTTGGGGGCCATAATTTGGTGATTGGATATAAACACAAAGGAAAAAGAGGAAGGATTAAATACTCAGGCTTGTGGCTTAAAGCACTTTCCTTCAATGATCACTGTAACAAATATTTGTTGAGCAACTCCAAGACATCAAGGGTGCGGTGCTGAGCCAGAAAAGGCACACATGGGCTGGTGTGAGATACGGTACCTCTAGGAGGCCACGGGCAGGTGAACTCTTTCCTGAAGCCATGCTCAAATCTGCGGCTGGCATAAAACTGGGAGATGGGAGAAGCGGAGCAAGCCTCCTGCTCCCACGGCAGCTCCACGGGGCAACAGAGACCAACCCGTCCAAAGACAGAGGGGCTTCCTGCAAAGGAGCGTGAGGGTGGGTCTCCACCTCCCTGCTCGTCTGCTGTCGGTACGCCTGCCTTCAGGTGTTGCCTTCCTGGGGTTGCAGAGTGGCCCCGTCAGTAGGTACCCTCGTCTGGGTACACGGCACAACTAAGATGATCCGTGCAGGTGGGAAGGCGGAGGAAACACAACGGGCTGGCGTGTAGGACTTCCGTGAGGGACACAGGGTTTGAAAGGCATGTCGTGTCTTGTGTGTTACCTAGGCTGACGATCCCAGACTTCCGAGTTTATGCTAAAGCAGCGATACTCGAGAGCAAACAAATGGTAATTTGACAGATATATGACTGCAATCATTGCATAGTACAAGCTCTATATAGATTTACATATTTACACCCCCAGGGAGAAAGAAACGGAAAGATTTCTTAAAAAAAAAAAAAGAAAAGTATAATTTTTTGATTAGTTTTCTCATGTTCTGACTTCACGCAAAATGAAATTTAGGTTCAAAGGCAGTAAACATGAACAAATATGCAACTTCCATCTGGGGTGGGATATAAATAGTCCCGAAGGAAATGTTTCCAAGAAAGAAACCATAAATGCTTTTACCAAAGCCAGATAATTAGAAGTGTTGTTAAAGAAACAGTGTAGGATTAAGGGGGGATCCCTGGTTAAGGTAAAGCAGATTTGATTATATTTTCGTTGCCAATGTTCATTCCAATCCTTAAAATCTTTCATGAAAATGAATTAAAATCATAATTATTCATAGGAAATTTGAGAACAATCAAGCTCTCTCAATAGATTAGAATGCTGCATGGTTTCGGAGAGTAATGTATAATCTTAACAAGAACAGAACCTGTCACACACCAGTCTCTTCTCCGAACTCACAGGATGCTTTTTCTCTTGGCAGTTATACTAAAAAAAGGTCCTCTATAGCCTCTCTCTGTTTTAGTAAGTTCAGAGAGGGTAAATTTCATTTGCTGTCATTTCACATAGACTTGCACAGACCGGCTCCCATCAGAAAGAGAACACGCACATTACCCCAGGGTGTCCGAAGCGTATCTGGCCATCACGGTTATCCACCAAGTGTCCTTTCAGTTGGGCAGGATTAACTAAAGCACAGACAGGAAAAGTCACCCCGGGGTAAGTGCCCGGGTCCGGAGAAAACCCAGGTAAGGGAACACTCTGGGCTGTCTTCCTTCTGGGCTGTGATGCCCACAGGTAGGCTCACAGTCCCTTCTTTAAAATTCACGGGATCAGATGTGTTTCTAAATTTCAAACGTTTGGGGCTTCACGAAGGCAATCTATTTCAGATGTGCTGCAGGGTAACATCCCGAGGAGGCTGGGTCAGCAGCTCACAGGCCAACACACCAGCACACGTGTCGTTTCCGTATGTTCATCACAGTAACTGAGATAAAAGGACAGAGAATGGCCTCACGTCAGTTCAGATCAGCTTTCACCTTCAAATGAATTCTGAAAATCTTTTGGTTTTCTGGAATTTCCATGAATTGTGGGTAAAATACTGTGCGTGCATGCTAAGTCGTTTCGGTCGTGTCTGACTCTTTGAGACCCCATGGACTGAAGCCCACCAGGCTCCTCTGTCCATGGGATTCTCCAGGCAAGAATACTGAAGTGGGTTGCCTTTTCCTTCTCCAGGGGGTCTTCCCAATCCAGAGATTGAACCCACGTCTCCTGCATGGCAGGCAGATTTTTACTGCTCCTGCCGACTGGGAAGCCCAGAAGACGGTGAACCTGTAATTCAAGTAGGAGCCTGTGTCCTCTTCCCCTGCACGGAGGGAAATCCTCTTTCTCTGAGCTCTGGGTGGAAAGGCCTCTCCAGCGGCTCCTGCGTTCTGTCCCTCTTGAGCTTCACAGTAGAGCTTTAGCAAGAGGCACAGAGCCCCGTCTGTGAGCCGGGGTGGACTGCCATGAGTCTTGTAAGACGTGCCCTTTACCTTCAGTCAATGCACAGATCCTTGTTAGTTACCCCCCAAGAGGAGGATGTCGTATTTGCTGGATCTGGTGCGTTTGAGTATATATAATTTATAATTTATTTATAAATATACTGTTTATCAATAATCTTGGGGACTCTTTCACTCTCGCTCACCTTTACCTAAATTAAGTGTATCACTTGTCTACACAGTGCAAGATAGTCTGATGATTAAAAAATATCTCAGTTAGGGGATTCCCCCATGTTCCAGTAGTTAGGAATCTTGCCTTTCCTGCAAGCCATGTGGTGCAACTGGAAAAAAAAATCTTAATTTCCTGGTGAACTTAGCTTGCTAAGGATCCTGTCTGTCCTTCTGTTTGCTGCCTTTGTCTCCCCTCTGAGCCCTCTGCTCCCAACCTGAGTTAAATGAGATTAAAAGTAGAGCAGATTCTGCAATACCTTACTTGGGGGTATTGAGGTAACTAGCAGTTTGTTTTCAAGCTTAACAGATGTAGTCAGTATGAATTAAGGTCATCTTTTTGTCGTGAACCAGTTTTTAAGTTTGAACTGACCAGTTAACTGGGAAGGGAAAATGCCATTTTCTTGGTCTTCATATCTACTCAGTGAAGGGAACCAATAAAGGAAACATAATGTGAGCTACACTTGCCACTTAAAAGGTTCTAGAAGCTGCATTAAAAATGTAAAGAAAAAGAAAGTGAAATGAGCTTTAATAATATATTTTATTTAAGCTGATCCCTGGTGGTAAAGAATCCGCCTGCAAGGCAGGAGACACAGGTTGATCCCTGGGTCAGGAAGATCCCCTGGAGGAGGGCATAGCAACCCACTCCACTATTCTTGCCTGGAGAATCCCCCACAGACAGAAGAGCCTGGTGGGCTCTAGCCTATGGGGTCACAAAAGAGTCAGCTTAGCAGGTAAACAGTCCAGGACATTAACTGTTTGGGATGTAATCAATATAAAAATTAACAATGAAATTTTTTACATTCTTTTTTTCACACCAAATCTTCGAAGTCTTGTATTTTTTACTTAAAGACCACCTCAATTGTCCCAGCTGCATTTCAAGTATTCAGTAGCGGCATATGACCATCAGCTACTGTGCAGTTCAGTTCAGTTCAGTTCAGTTTAGTCACTCAGTCATGTCTGATTTTGCAACCCCATGGACTGTAACACACCAGGCTTCCCTGTCCATTACCAACTCCCCAAGCTTCCTCAAACTCATTCATGTCCATTGAGTTGATGATGCCATCCAATCATCTCATCCTCTGTCATCTCCTTCTTCGCCCACCTTCAATTTTTCCCAGCATCAGGGTCTTTTCCAATGAGTCAGTTCCTCACGTCAGGTGGCCAAAGTATTGGAGTTTCAGCTTCAGCATCAGTCCTTCCAATGAACACCCAGGACTGATCTCCTTTAGGAGGGACTGGTTGGATCTCCTTATAATCCAAGGGACTCTCAAGAGTCTTCTCCAACACCACAGTTCAAAAGCACCAATTCTTCAGTGCTCCACTTTCTTTATAGTCCAAATTTTATATCCATACATGACTACTGGAAAAACCACAGCTTTGATTAGACAGAACTTTGTTGGCAAAGTAATGTCTCTGCTTTTTAATATGCTGTCTATGTTGGTCATAACTTTCCTTCCAAGGAGCAAGCATTTTTAATCTCATGGCTGCAGTCACCATCTGCAGTGATTTTGGAGCCTGAAAAGAGTAAAGATTTACTGAGCATGACCCTGCCCATCAGAACAAGACCCAGTTTCCCCTCAGTCATTCTCTCCCATCAGGAAACGTCCATAAGCCTCTTATCCTGCCACTGTTCAGGGAATGTAAAAGTTTAAAAGAGCTGGCACCCAAACTCTCAGCAATTTATGATCTCCTGGGAAAAGAATGCTCCTAGTTTGACTTCCTTTCACATTTATCCTACTATATATCACAGACGAAAATAAAGACTGACAACCAGTGAAAATAATTCCTAGTACTTCCAGTAAACTAATGAAACACACAGGCTTTAGACTGTAAATCACATGTTGCTGCTTGACTAAGCAGAAGTCACAATTTGGACCCCAAACTGGAGGAAACGGTGCAATGGATAAGTTTGCCCGTCGATTTTTTTTTTTTTTTTTGCAAAGAAATTTGCAGAACCAGGTATCTCTGTTGACTTTAACCCTGAACTTCTGCTGATAGCAACAGTAAACTACCATGAGGAAGGCAAACATGAGCATGGTAAATAAGTGTTGCAATGGCTCCAAAGTACCATTCAAGCAGCGTTCAGGGACTTAGGCTTCTTCCCCTCCGGAGCTGGGGAATTTCGATTTTGCAACCTTTAGAGCAACCAGTTGCATCTAGATTTTCACCACTATAAAATGAGAATGGTATCCAGTGTTTGTGACAGGCATCGGTCTCCGTGTATGATATGCACTGATTTGCTTAATACTCACAATAATTGTATAAGGAAGACACTGCATTGTATTCCCACTTGAAAGATGAAAAAACGGAGACCAAAAATGTAAAGTAACTCCTGTAAGATCACAAAGCTGAGGAGAAGCGAGTTGAAATTCAAACTCACGTTGTTAGGCATTACTCTCTACCCTACTGGATTTACGAGGTGAGAATAAGGTAAAATGCCAGTGTCTTAAACAGAAATGATATTGTGGATGCAGTGTATCAATATTCGGAAATAACTATTGATGAAAATGACCTTTGTTAAAGGGAATCCTATTTTATGTTTAAATTATGTGTAGTCTGTCTCATGTTGTACCAAGACAGCTAACATTTAAACTCATTGATTCGTTTCTTCTGTTCAAATATCAGCTCTCAGTGAGACTTTCCCTGATCACTTCAGGTAAAATAGTAACAAAGTCCCAGTTGTTGGTAATCTCAGCCTTCCTTAATTATAATTTTATACATATAGATCCCTTATTATAAATACATACATGATGGATGAAACTGGAGCCGATTATACAGAGTGAAGTAAGCCAGAAAGAAAAACACCAATACAGTATACTAACACATATATATGGAATTTAGAAAGATGGCAATGACGACCCTGTATGCAAGACAGGAAAAAAGACACAGATGTGAATAACGGACTTTTGGACTCAGAGGGAGAGGGAGAGGGTGGGATGATTTGGGAGAATGGCCTTCTAACATGTATACTATCATGTAAGAATTGAATCGCCAGTCTATGTCTGACGCAGGATACAGCATGCTTGGGGCTGGTGCATGGGGATGACCCACAGAGATGTTATGGGGAGGGAGATGGGAGGGGGGTTCATGTTTGGGAACGAATGTAAGAATTAAAGATTTTAAAATTAAAAAAATAAAAAACTAAAAAAAAAAAAAGAAAAAAAATACATACATGATATGTTTGTACATAAACTTTTTATTATAGATTTACTTATATGCTTGGACTCTCCACCCTTATGATACACGCTGCACACAGCAAGACTTTTTTCTGTTTTGTTCACTGCTATATTGTCAGTGCCTCAGAACAAAGTGTGTGTGTGTGTGTGTGTGTGTGTGTGTGTGTGTGTGTGTGCTAAGTTGCTTCCGTCGTGTCCGACTCTTTATGACCATATGGACTGTAGTGCACCAGGCTCCTCCGTCCATGGGATTCTCCAGACATGCCTACTGGAGTGGGTTGCCATTTCCTTCTCCACAGAACAATGTTTGTATCTTAGTAAATTTTAAATAAATACTTATTAATTGAACAAATGACTGATTTTTATAAGTACTCATTCATTTATGCTGAAACAACCTATATAGCAATTATGTGCATAGACTTATGTGCAAAATACACTTGGGTTAGGATTATAGCTGCCATTTACTATTTGTAAAATATACAAATAATAATAAACATATTGACCTTGTAAAGTTATTCGAAAGATTACATAGGATACCATTTTGTAAAAGTCACATAGAGGCTGGCACAATAAATGTAGCTGTGCTGTTGCTTTGTAACACTTTTATTACTTATCTAGGCCTTTTATTTAAAAAGTCTTTCTTTTACTCTTTGTTGCGAAGCGTGGGTTTCTCGCTGCAGGGTCTTCTCTTGTTGCTGAGCGCGGGCTCTAGGCATACCAGCTTCAGTAGTTACAGCTCCCGGGCTCCAGAGCACAGGCTCAGTAGTTGCGGTGCACGGGCTTAGCTGCTCCGTGGCATCGGGGGTCTTCCCCAACCTGGCATCCAGCCCGTGTCCCCTGCATTTAGCTGGCAGACTCTTTGCCACTGGACCACCAGGGAACTCCTGTCCACTCCTTAAATACAGGGCCAAGCTCTGTGCTGGATGCCGAGGAAGTCTGAGTTAAAGGAGACACCTCTTTTGAGACAGAGCGTAGTTGTGACTTCATTGCTGGACTTACAAGAAGTAAAGGAACTCTTCAGGACTCCACAGCCCATGGGGTAGAGCCCCGCTGCAGCTGCTACACACAAAGTGAGCTGAAAGCAGTCAGGAGCTGGGAGCAGTAAGCGAATGAGAAGTGTGGGGTTCCCCCGGGAGCAAAGGCCAAGAGCTGTCCTGGCGTCGGGAGTTCCAGGGGGTGACTGACGTCAGCTGGGGTCTTCAGAGGGCACTCACGGAGACAGGGCCAGTTTCAGTGGTAGCAAAGGCAGGCGCAAGTTCTCTCGGAAGAAATTTGCTCTCAAGCAAATAGGAGTTCAAAAAGCTCACCAAAAACATAAACAAACATCATAGAAGGAGGTAAACAGATTTAGATCCCAAAGGAGTTCATATTTTTAAATTATCAGATAAAGAATACGTAATTCTTAACTATGATGTATTTATGGAATAAAGGATAGGATCATAAATTTGATCAAGAAGCAAAATGATGGATAAATTTACAAAACCATCTAGTGGAACTTTTTTTTTTCAGTTATTTACAATGTTAACTTTAGGTGTACAGCAAAGAGATTCAGATATATATATATACATATATGGGCTTCCCAGGTGTTGCTAGTGGTAAAGAACCCGCCTGCCAGTTCCAGAGATGTAAGAGACGTGGGTTCAATCCCTGGGTCTGGAAGATCCCCTGGAGGAGGGCTTGGCAACCCACCCCAGTATTCTTGCCTGGGAAATCCCACCAACAGAGGAGCTTGGCAGGTTACAGTCCATAGGCTTGTAAAGAGGCAGAAATAACTGAAGCTACTTAGCATGCATGCGTACCTATATATAAATATATATATATATATACTTTATACACTTTTTTTATATACTTTTTTTCCTGTGCTATACAATAGGTTCTTGTTTATCTGTTTTACATATGGTAATATGTATCTGCTACCCACAAGCTCCTAATTTATCCCTCCTCCTACCTCTTCCCTTTGGTAACCATAAATTTTCCATGTCTCTGAGTCTGTTTCTGTTTTGTAAATAAGTTCATTTGTATCCATATTTTTTTAGATTCCACATATAAGTGATATTGTGTGATATTTGTCTTTATCTGACTTCACTTACTATGATAATCTCTAGGTCCATTCATGTTGCCGCAGATGGCTTTATTTCATTCTTTTTATGGATGATAATATTCCATGATACACACACACACACACACATACACACACATATATATATATGTCATATTTTTATCCATTCATCTATTGATGGACACCTAGGTTGCTTCCATGTCTTGGCTATTGTTAATAGTGCTGCTATGAACACTGGGGTGCATGTATCTTCTGAATGAGAGTGTTTGTCTTTTCCAAATAATATGCTCAGGAGTGGGATTGCTGGATCATCTGGTAGCTCTTTTATCAGTTTAAGCCTCTATACGGTTCTCCATAGGTGTTCAGTCTCTCAGTTGTGTCCGGCTCTTTGTGACCCCATGGACTACAGCACACCAGGCTTCCTTGTCCATCACCTACTCCCAGAGTTTACTCAGACTCATGTCCATTGAGTTGATGATGCCATCCAGCCATGTCATCCTCTGTCATCCCTTCTCCTCCTGCCCTTAATCTTTCCCAGCATCAGGGTCTTTTTTAATGAGTTGGCCCTTCACATCAGGTGGCCAAAGTATTGAAGCTTCAGCTTCAGCATCATTCCTGCCATTGGATATTCAGGACTGATTCCTTTTAGGATTGACTGGTTTGATCTCCTTGCAGTCCAGGGGAATCTCAAGAGTCTTCTTCAACACCACAGTTTGAAAGCATCAGTTCCTTGGTGCTCAGCCTTCTTTATGGTCCAACTTTCACATTCATGCAAGACTACTGGAAAAACCATAGCTTTGACTATATGGACTTTTGTCAGCAAAGTAATGTCTCTGCTTTTTAATGTGCTGTCTAGGTTTGTCATTGCTTTTCTTTCAAGGAGCAAGTGTCTTTTAATTTCATGGCTGCAGTCACCATCTGCAGTGATTTTGGAGGCCAAGAAAATAAAGTCTGTCACTGTTTCCACTGTTTCCCCATCTATTTCCCATGAAGTGATGGGACCGGATGCCATGATCTTAGTTTTCTGAATGTTGAGCTTTAAGCCAAATTTTTCACTCTCCTCTTTCATCATCAAGAAACTCTTTAGTTCCTCTTCACTTTCTGCCATAAGGGTGGTGTCATCTGCATATCTGAGATTATTGATATTTCTCCTTAGAATCTTGATTCCAGCTTGTAATTCATCCAGTCCAGCATTTCGCATGAGGTACTCTGCATATAAGTTAAATAAGCAGGGTGACAATATACAGCCTTGATGTACTCCTTTTCTGATTTGGAACCAGTCTGTTGTTTCACGTCCAGTTCTACCTGTTGCTTCTTGACTTGCATACAGTTTTTTTTTTTCAGAAGACAGGAAAGGTGGTCTGGTAATCCTATCTCCCCAGTTTACATTCCCACCAACGGTGTAGGAGGGTTCCCTTTCCACCACATCCTCTCTAACATTTATTGTTTGGAGCTTTATGGATGATGGCCCTTCTGACCAGTGTGAGGTGGTTCTCAATGTAGTTTTGGTTTGTAACAGAACTTTTTAAATGTGAAAACTATAATTGTTGAAATTGAAAACTCAATAGATAGATTACACCGTGAGTTAATAGTAGTTGAAAAGAGCATATATGATTGAAAACAAGAAATCCATGGAAAGAGACAGAGGTTGTGGAGGGTAGAAAGAGGACAAGCGGAGTCCCAGGGGGAGGAAACAGAAGGAGGTGATGACTGGGAAGAAAGGGGGTTCTGATAAGAGAAAACTTACCACACAGAACAAATAAAAACAAAATTATTTGGGCACACCATGGTGAACTATAAAATATCTGAACAAAGAGGAGACCTGATAAGCAGCTAAAGAGAAAAGGCGGGCTCTCAGACAGAAATGACAACTAAACGTAGACCAGAAGCTTCAACACACAGAAAGGAAGCCAGAACTTGGAGTGATATCATCAATTGCTGAAAAAAAAAACGTAGAAGAACTGTTTTAAGACTAAGAGTGAAATAACAACCCTTGAAATAAAGGCCCAGTGTTCCCAGGAGCAGATCTTTACAAAAGAAACTTTTAAAGCATCTACTCCAAGATCAAGGAAAGTGATCCCAGAAGGAAAATCGGAGACACAAGAAAGAATGGCAGGAAAATAAATTAGAAACCATGCAAGTTTTAATAAGAATGATGCCTAGTTTTGGAATAAAGCATTCAAAAATTCTTGTATTTGCGGGGTAAGAATAAGATATTGACTACAGTTGGCTTTTGTTTACTCAAGAAAGATCATTGACAAAAATAGTGGTAGAATATTTAGCTTCCAAACCAGAAGAAGAAAAAAGAGGATAACACAGACAAATAAATAGAAGTTTTGTTAGTCTTTTTTAAAAGGCAACGAATGGGGGAAAGAGAGGCATGGAAAAAGTAAGACAAAAATAACAACATAAGATGGTATTAACAAGTCTAGTTTGCTTTTGAACTGTGGTGTTGGAGAAGACTCTTGAGAGTCACTTGGAACCAGTGCATTCTAAAGGAGATCAGTCCTGGGTGTTCATTGGAAGGACTGATGCTAAAGCTGGAACTCCAATACTTTGGCCACCTCATGCAAAGAGTTGACTCATTGGAAAAGACTCTGATGCAGGAGGAGAAGGGGACGACAGAGGATGAGATGGCTGGATGGCATCACCGACTCGATGGACGTGAGTTTGAGTGAACTCCGGGAGTTGGTAATGGACACGGAGGCCTGGTGTGCTGCGATTCATGGGGTCACAAAGAGTTGGACACGACTGAGCGACTGAAATGAACTGAACTGAACTGAAATATATCAATCATCTCAATGAATATAAATGCTGTCATCCTACAAGTTAAAACAAAAGTAAAGCAAAGACAGGGGAAGGGGGGAAATTCCAAGTATATGTTATATATGAGACATGCCTACAACTCAAGAACACTGAAAAGCTGAAGTATAAGAATAGACAAGGATATAATGGATAAACTCTAATCTAAAGCAATACAATATTCAATAACTTTTTGAATAAAGAAAACAAGACACTACCCCAAATCTTAACAATTATTTTCAGTTTTATGACTCTATCTTTCATCCCAAGCTCCATATTTTTATATTACTGTATTTGTGATATGCATTTAATTTTAATTCTGTTTTTTTTCTTTTAAAAATTACACCACCATAATTTCCCAACGTTTAATGTAGTTTGTATAATATAATTTCATAACTATTTTGACCTTTTTATAATTCAATTACATTTCCTGCATGGCCTTTCTAGTAGTTAACTTTATAAGTAATAAACTAACTCAGTGAAGTAAAAATTCATTTTATTTGTTGCTTAATTTTTAAACTTCAGAACTGAGACTTCCCTGGTGGAACAGAGGTTAAGAATCAGTCTTCCGATGCACTGGATGCGGGTTCGATCCCTGGTAGGGGAGCTAAGCTCTCACATGCCCCAAAGCAAATAAGCCTGTGCACTCGGGGGCCCACAAGTCACAGTGAAAGATTTCACATGATACAACGAAGACACGATGAAGCCAAACAAATATTTTAAAAGACAACTTCAGAATCCATGTGTCTTGTGAGCATGTCTAGATCTGGGGAACCCATGTTCCTCTTACCCAGGCTGCTCAGACCTTGTGGTCCCTCACGCAGGATGAAGCCTTCCCTTCTTTTTCACATCCTCGGTTAGCACCACCTGTCCTGCTGATCGTCTTATCTGACTCTTCCTGTTCTTTTTGAAGTGGGACAAAGGCTGCTCAGCTGGTTGGGAGTTAGAGTAGGGATACCAGGCCTTTGGGACTCACTGGGAAAAGACTCTGATGCTGGGAAAGATTGAGGGCAGGAGGAGAAAGGGGAGACAGAGGACGAGATGGTTGGATGGCATCACCGACTCAATGGACATGAGTTTGAGCAAACTCCGGGCGATGGTGAAAGACAGGGAGGCCTGGTGTCCTGCAGTCCATGGCGTTGCAAAGAGCTGGACACGACTGAGTGACTGAACAGCACCAGGCCTTTGGACAAAGTCTGAAGACGGAGTGGAGACTGAAGCAGAGGCAGTCACAACACCAACACGAGAGACAACGAGCGTCATCTGTGCAGGGCTTCTCGCGCGCTAAGCACTGTTGAATCACTTTAGTGAGCATTGCTCAGTGTGAGTCCACAAGCACCTTGAATACTTGCGTGAATCCTTTCTCCTCCTCTCTTGTGTCCCAAGAAATCAGAGCCAAGTGACTAGGCATTCAGGCCTCTCGCCTGTTTGCAGACGCTATCAAGCTGGCATCAATGCTTGCATTCATCTGCCTCTCTTCTGGGTCAAGAGGGCAGGATGACAGTATGGATTGTGAAACAAAGGGGTGCTAACTTGGGGGCAGGAGGCCAAAAAATATCCAAATAAATAAACGCAGAGGTCAATGCTAGTGAGCAGAAGACTGGCTTGTAACTAAGATCCTCCCAGGCTTTGAGGAACTTAATAAAATTAGGTTATGTTTCAATGGCTGGTTTGCAGCAAAGCTAAATAATGATAATACAGTTAGTGCCACACACAAATTACTTGTGTGTGTAATTATGGATTTACGAAAACTAATGGACCAGCGGAACTCCTCCCTTATCTCTGACTGAAAGCCTTTGTTTTCTTCTTGGGAGCTGGAAAAAAGTCAATGTGTCAGCAACTCATCTATTTCTGCCCGTTGGTTCATCATGCGGAAATTAAATGCGGTGCATAATGTGAATTTAGATGTCAACATTCTGTTGAATTCTAGAAAGATGCATTAAGATGTTTAGTTTGCATTACATTTTAACAAATTTGTGTCATTCTGAGTCTGTTAATTTTGGATTATGGGACACCGAAGATTTGCATAAATCTAAATTCTACTGGGGACCCTGGCTAATACTTCCTTCATATTTCTTTTTCCATAGAACAAGCTTGATCTGTTCAGTCTTTAAAACCTTCATTATATACTTTGGAAAGCAATATTCTCTTCAACCTCAAGTACGCCACCATTAAATCAATCTTGTGAATGGTCTTGATAGTTTTGTCTGGCAGGGTAATCATTTGACAACAACGTTATCATGATATAATAAAAACCAAACTGGATCAAAGCAGAACAACAAGAAAAAACTAGGTTCAGGCTGCCGATCATACTGCTGGGCTCTGTTAGAGTCCCTCAGGGCCTCCTGATAAAGGAATACATCTGAGAACAGAGGCTGGCCAGGCCAGGACGAGCTGGCCAGCTCGTCCGAGTGGGCTGTCCTGGGCCCTGTCCAGCTGATAACGGCAAGCATCATGAGGACTATTTAAAGCAATCACGTTTCAATGTTGTGCAACGCGATATGCAATACTGGCTTATGAAAGCAGCCACCAGAGTGTGCTGCACGTGGGCTCACGAATGTAACACTTACCTTGAAACGAGCCCCCCACCCTCTTCCCGTGCCCACCCATCTAACCTAAGCCACAGCCCCAGCCTGCAACCCTTCCCCCGCCTTCTGGCTTCAGCCTCATCCCAGCTCACCTGCCCTCTGCCATCAGCCTTCCTACAGGAATGCTACTGTCCTGTCCTGTCCCAGCGGAACTGCTGGCGTCCCTGTGACTGCCATGCTGGCTCAGGTCAAAGCACCCGCTTGGCTTAAACTGCTCTCCCTTCTCCCTCCCTTCCCTCCTCCCTCCCTCTCTTCTTTCCTTCTGCTTTATTGACTGACGGTCTACACACAAGAGTGGATGCATCAGAAGGGGTTTACAGCTCAGGGTATTCCCGCAAACTGGACACGCCCAGGTAACACCCAGGCCAGGCAGGAGAGCCTGCCTGTGGCCCCCAGAAGTCCTTCTGGCTCTCTCCCACATCCCCCCCATGCAGCCCAAAGGGAACCACCGTCCCACCTCCCAAGGGCCGCAGTGAATTTGTTCGGGCTTCCCTTCACTCACCTTCCCACACTCGAGGACTTGGGGCACACTCTGACTTGAGGCCCCCCAGGCTTTGCCGCCTGGCAGCGAGTCTAATTGAGTCCCCGCTCTGATGGATGTGGACGTCCCGTCACCTGCCTTCATCAGGAGTCGCTCTGGGACTGCCAGCTGGAGGTGTCGGGGTGACAGCTGGTGGGAGCTGGGCAGGGAGGGGCTGGTGATGGCTCCAGTTTGATGAGGAGGACGAGGAGCTAATGTCGTGTGCAATGCGGTTCCCTCCCGCCTCCAGCCCTGCCCCTCAGTCATCTCTCGACCTCCCACACCACTGCACACCCAAGAGCGAAGTCACAAAAGGCACCTGCCACAGTGGCATTGAACCCCTCGAGTCCCCAACTGACACCCAGGGCTTTGCATCCACAGGGGAATGCCTCCAGCCTGGGGGGAGGGGGTCTCCGATGCTGCTCCTACTTCAAGAACTATCTCCCTGTCTTCTGGGAATAGAGACAAGGAAAGATTGTTTACCTGTGTTTTTTTTTTTCTTTTTTATAAATTGGAAGATAATTGCTTTGAGGAGAGCATGGCAACCCACTCCAGTATTCTTGCCTGGAGAATCCCATGGACAGAGGAGCCTGGTTGGCTACAGTCCATGGGGTCGCAAAGAGTCTGATGTGACTGAGAGACTTAGCACGCAAGCATGCATAATTGCTTTACAATGTTGTAATGGTCTCTGCCGCACATCAGCACAAATCAGTCAAAATTTATATCCTCTCCTTCTTGAGCTCCCACCACTGTTTACACTAGCCAGGACATGGCAGCAACCTAGACGTCCATCGACAGGGGAATGGATACCTGTGACTCTTTTTAACAGCAACTCAACAAATGCTTAGCTGTTGTCTCACTGTATGGTTGAGATTTTCTTAGGCATCTATTGAAAATGCCACATAAAGATAACAAAGACTGAAAAAAATTCAGGGGCAGGGGGTGGGGTTGGTAACTCATAATCCCAACCTACCTCTACAAACACTTTCATCTGCAGACCAGTTCCAGGCCCTGCCCACACTCATGCCCACCACCTCTTACCCTGTGGTTCCCGTAGGGTTCACACACCGAGACGGTCTTTAAAGAGGTCTTTGTTTATGCAAACAAAACGGATGCTTAACAGAAAATGGTCTCTTTACAGAAAGGATCATTTTAATACAGCTCATTTTCCTTTAATCATAAAATTCTACCTTTCTTTCCTGACCTAACCTCAGCCTCTTTGTTTGGGGAAGCCCTCGGAGCTGAGCGAAAACAGATGCAGTGGCGCTGGTCCCTGCAGAGGCGGAGCCTGGAGCCTGTCCCTCGTCAGTTACTGTTTAAGTAAACGTGGATATCAGCGTAACCTTGTTATGCCTCAGAATCTCCAGGAGTAAAAGGCCGAGGATGAGACCTACCCCCCGCCCCCCACGCCTCACCGGACGTTTCCCTCACTCGGGAAACCTACACAGAGCCCCCGCCACACAGGTGCCAGGCCCCTCCTGGGGGCCTCGGACGCGGTGCTCCCGACACCTGCATTCCTGTTGGACAGGTACCAGCTCCGGTCCAGACGGGCGATGCCCCTCAGGAGGGCCGCGGTCAGCCCCTGCCCGCCCTAATCCCCGTGTTCTCTGAGAGCAGCTCCAGGCTGCAGGGTGGGCGCAGGGGTCAGAGCTCTCAGAGTGGACCCCCATCCTTCCCCTGGGTTCTCCCTATGGCCCACTCCCACTGTTCCCCTCACAAGTCCTCAGCTCTCCTTCACCAAAGCCTCAGGGGGTCCCAGCGCTCCCACAGCCTGGAACCTCCATCCTGGGCAACACAAAACACATTTCCTTCCCTGGAAGGGAAGTGTGGTGGGCCTTAGAAATGCATGGTCCCCTTGAAGATGTCTGTGCAGAAATGCACAGGGAAAAAAAAATGCTTTTCTGCTGAGCAGGCGAAATTGTTTTGAAACACTCCATTTCGGATTCTGTATCTCGTTCCCCTGACATAAATCCAGAAGCCGGAGCGGCTGTTTCTGATCCAGCGCGTCTTGCAGGATTCTGCAGAAACGGCGGCTTTTGCTCCCCCGGGGGCGCTGGGGGCGGCGGGCGGAGGTGGAAGACCCCGGGCAGCCAGCATGCGCTGGAGCCCCCGGGCTGTCAGGTCCGAAGCCCATCCTCGCAGCGGCCAGCGGCTGGTGACTGTACCGGTGTGCGCGGCCCGTGTGCGTGGGCGCATGTCCTGTGTGCATGGGCCCGTGTACAGGTGTCCATGGGCCCGTGTACCTGTGTGCGTGACCTGTGTGCGTGGCCCATGTCCCGTGTGCGCGGGCCCGTGTCCCGTCCTCCTTCCAGTGAGCGTCACCCACAGCTGTCTCGACGGGCCCTGCCAAGTCCGAGTCTGCCGGCTGCTCACGCCCTCTCCCCTGAGAATGGGGAGGTTCTTTGAGACATCCCGCCCCCGGCACCCAAGGTCTCCTTTTCCTCCGAATTCCTCCTAATCAGGGCTGGTGGGGGCCCGGGATGAGCCTTGCCCAGGTTTGCCGCCTCCGCACAGCTGTGCCCATTTTCCGGCCTGACCTTTGCCCCTGCCGGTCATGTAACTTGGACACGCTTCCCCGCTGTCCCCAGCCTCTCCCACGTTCCCATCATCTCTCAGTCCTGGGCTTGCTTTCACTGGTTCTCAGGCTTCCTTCCTCTCCAAACTCCATCCTCGCTGTGGCTTTGATATCTCCTGGGAGGCTGTCTAGGTTCCCCAGTACCTCATTTTCTTCAAGGTCATGTCTCAAATGATCTTTTCTTTCTTCTCCCACCCCTCCAACAGCTGCGCCCTGGACGCTGCACCCCCTTGAAAGCTCAAGGGCTGGCCTTCAGCCCCCAGACCATCTGCGTCCTTCGAGTTGCGCTATTCAAGTGTCCCTCCCAGAGGGCTTCCCGTGTCATCAGGACTCACACGTCACTGATCCCCACTTCCTCCCTGTCCATGAATAGCCTCATAAATCTCTCCCTTCCTGCTTAGAGTCAGCCTCATCCTCCACCATTCTAATCACCGTTCACAGATGCCATGAATCCCTCTCTGTCACAGCTCCATGCATGGGCCATGGGCAAGGATCCCTAGCAGCAGTATAGGGGTGGGTTACGTTAGAAGGGGACTGCAGGAGAGCTGCTGGGAGGGAAAAGTAATCCAGCAGATAAAGATGTAGATACACATTCGTATGTTATGTGTTGTCTATTTATATACACATTTACTCTTTGAATGAGACTGAAACTGTTAGCTGCTCAGCTGTGTTCAACTCTTTGCAACCCTGTGAGCTGTAGCCTGCCAAGCTCCTCTATCCGTGGGATTTCCTAGGGAAGAATACTGGAGTAGGTAGCCATTCCCTTCTCCAGGGGATCTTCCTAACTCAGGGATTGAACCTGGGTCTCCTGCATTGCAGGTAGATTCTTTCCCATCTGAGCCATCAGGGAAGCTTATTCTTTATATATACACATAAGTATATATATATATATATATATATATATATATATATATATGTATATACACACACACATATCACTTCATGACAAATAGATGGGGACAAAGTGGTAACAGTGATAGATTTTATTTTCTTGGGTTCCAAAATCCTTGCAGATGGTGACAGCAGCCATGAAATTAAGACACTTGCTCCTTGGAAGAAAAGCTGTAACAAACGTAGACAGTGTATTAAAAAGCAGAGACATCACTTTGCCGACAAAGATCCACATAGTCAAAGCTGTGGTTTTTCCAGTAGTCATGTACAGATGTGAGATCTGGACCATAATGAAGGCTGTGTGTGTGTGCTAAGTTGCTTTAGTCATGTCTGACTCTTTGTGACCCTATGGGCTATAGCCCACCAGGCTCCTCTGTCCATGGGATTCTCCAGGGAAGAATGCTGGAGTGGGTTGCCATTTCCTCCTCCAGGGGATCTTCCCGACCCAGGGATCGAACCTGTGTCTCTTATGCCTCCTGCTTTGGCAGGTGGGTTCTTTACCACTAGCATCACCTGGGAAGCCCAAGGAAGGCTGAGTGCCAAAGGATTTTCTGGTGCTGGAAAAGACTCTTGAGAGTCCCTTGAACTGCAAGGAGCTCAAACCAGTCAACCCTAAAGGAAATCAATCCTGAGTATTCATTGGAAGGACTGGTGTTAAAGCTCCAATACTTTGGCCACCTGATGTGAACAGCCAACTCATTGGAAAAGACCTTGATGCTGGGAAAGATTGAAGGCAGGAGGAGAAGAGGGTGACAGAGGATGAGATGGTTGGATGGCATCACCGACTCAATGGACTTGAGTTTGAGCAAGCTCTGGGAGATAACGAAGGACAGGGAATCCTAGTGTGCAAAGAGTCGGACATGACTTAGAGACTGAACAATCACATTTACACACATATTCTTTAAAATGTAAATGGACTATGCAAATATATGGTTGAACTAACATATATAGTAATTAACTATATTCATCATTAAGAATTAACAGTATTTGGCTTGACCAAATAGTTCAGCCATGGATTTGTCATGTTCAAATGATTAGTCTTTGAACAACTGTCCCAAATTATCTCAGAATGTATTTATACCCACAAGCTGTAAAACATATGTAGTTTGTGGTCTGGGGGCTAATGGGGCCTGAAAGTATCTTTCCACAGTAATTGGAAAAAGCCTCCCATATTTGGCTGGCTATTTTTAAACACAGACAACCTCTCACTCCTTCCAAATCAGATCGCTTTAAACTTGGAAAACAAGGGCTCTTATTCAGGACATGTGTGTACCAGCTCTAGAGTCCAGTTCTTTCAAAGTATCTGGATCGAAATAGTGCCCGGAAAAAGTGATTAAAGCAGCTGTGAGTTTTGAAAACATCAAAAACAGCCACACAGATTTTAAAGATGTATTTAAAACCAAATAAACAGAAACTGATTCTACCCAAAGTACCTGGAAAAAGAAAGGTGCCAGGAACAGCGTTACTCTAAATACTAGAGAAATGGACAGTGGAGAGGAAAGGTATCGCTGAGCTGAGTCAAAGCCAAGAGGCCGCCTCTGGCCAAGGGCTTTCGATGGCTATTTTATTCCTGAGTTGTCTCTAAATCCAAAACTATTCAGGGAAGCCAGTGCAGCAGGAGGGTGCGGTTCTATGTGGCTGAGGACGAGGTGCCGACCGCAGAGCTTGTGGCCTGCCGCACAGGGGGCATCAGGAGCCCACCTCGAGGGTGAGAGGGGGCGGCTCCTCTCTCTTTTCACCTCCCCAGCATTCCCAGCATGGTGCGAACCAGAGAAAGTGCTGGAGAAAGAACAAAAGTGATGGAGCTCTTGAGAAAGGCAGCTGAATAAATTAGCTTCTGTTCTGTTAGGACAGAAAGCCTTGTATGAATCCCTGGTAGTTCTAGGACAGGACTGGTTTCTGTGAAGGAACCGCAGTGAAGAGAAAGGGAACAAAGGGGTTCTAGTAAAAGAAACATGACCGATCTCTGCCAACAGATATTCACGATTGAAGACTGGGTGACTCTGTGTGGGTCTGAACTCCATACGAGGACATGCCCCTGCCAGGCACTCGGCCTAGGGCCACCTTCTGGGGCGTCTGGATGGCAGCAGGTTTGAGCCAGACCTCTCCCTCCTCTGACTCCAGGACCCAGGATGGACAACTTCCGTCCTGCGATAGTTCTTTCCTCTCCTTAGACTGCCGTGTTGCCCCTGCCCTAGGAAAGGAATGTGAAAGTCGCTCAGGCGTGTCCGACTCTTTGCGACCCCATGGGCTAAAGTCCATGGAATTCTCCAGGCCAGAATACTGGAGTGGGTAGCCGTTTCCTTCTCCAGGGGATCTTCCCAACCGAGGGATCAGACCCACGTCTCCTGCATTGCAGGCAGATTCTTGACCAACTGAGTCACAAGGGAAGCCTAAGAAACCCGGAGTGGGATCTTCCTGACCCAGGAATCGGACCGGGGTCTCCTGCATGTTAGGCGGATTTTTTACCAGCTGAGCTCTGCGCGGAAAGAGGAACGACCTCCCTGGAACTAACTAGGAAGGAGCCTGCAGGCGTGGATGTGTCAGGACACAGCTGAGGGCCGGCCCAGCCTGACCTCGTCCTTTCGGTACGCTCGTTCACTAAGAAGCAGGGCCCACGAGAAGGGAAAGTTTGGATGGAAGTCTGAGTGAACAGAGGGCCAGGAAAAGCTGGCAAAGCACAGTAATGATTACAAGCACAGACATGCAGAAAACCCAGCGCCAGCTTCCCAGAGGTGGCCTCGTCTCCCAACGCGTGGAGCTAGAGAATGGAGACCCTGGAGTGGCGGACTTTGCAGGGAGGGCAGGGTCAGAGAATGAAGAGATACGGCAGAGTGCCAGCCCTTGTTGAAGATTCACGGAGCACCTTGGCATAGTAAGTGTTAGTCGCTCAGTTGTGCCCAACTCTTTGTGATCCCCTGCACTGCAGCTCACCAGGCTCCTCTGTCCATGAAATTTTCCAAGCCAGAATACTGGAGGGGGTTGCCATTTCTTTCTCCAGGGGATCTTCCCCGACCCAGGGATCAAACCCAGGTCTCCGGCACTGCAGGCCGATTCTTTACCGACTGAGCTAGGAGGGAAGCCCTCGCATAGTAAAGGCTCTGATAAGTCCTGCAGCAAAGAAACAGGATTTCCTCTTTCATTTTGAACTGGCTGGACAATCAAAATGTTAAAACATACGTTCGAAACTTTAAACCATGGGTTTGTTAACATTGCACTGAACACAATAGATAAAACGCTGCGCTAAGGAATAAAAACCCAAGCTCCCCAACAGGGCATGCGATGCCCTGCAGGGTCAGCCCCCTTTGCTGCCTTACCAGGGAGCCCAGCTCCCTGCGGCTCATCTCTGCGCTGAGCCCACACAGTCCTCGTGCTGCACACCGCTAGTCTCAGGGTTTCGGGGGGTGTGTTTTGCTGATGGCAAACACCGTTTCTGGCTTTCCTCTTCCTCATTAGGAGTGGTGTGAGACTCACGCGGGGCAGGCAGCTGCCAGGGATATTCTGTAACCTCGAGTGGAGCCGTCTACACCTTGGTACCCAGCAAGATCCACCCTTCACATGGCTTCCTGACACAGCATCTTGCTTAGTCCTCGCCTCTGTTCTGCACTGGAGACATCACTCCCGTCATCATTTTATAGATGAGAAAACCAGGATCACAAAACCCAGGGCCTTGCCTAGGATCCCTCGTCAGGGTGGTGGTGGGGCTGTTGCACTGAGGTGGCTCCCTGGGCTGGAAACCCTTGGCCCCCAGGAGCCACTTCCATCACAACTCAGGAAGCTCCTTGCCCAACATGGTCCTGCCAGCACCGCGGCAGCTCTGCTGACGTGGAGGACAAAGGACAGAGTCTCTGATGGAGGGAAGCGCCCTTGTATCCAGTGCTCACGTCCTTCTCACAGCAGCTGCTGTTCCCAGTTTTCCCCTTGGCTGGAATAGCTTAGTCTTTAATGGTTTTTTTTTTTTCCTCTCGCTAAATGAAAAACAAACAAAAAGCGCAGTCACGTGAGTGAACACATGCGAACGTGTTTCTTTTAGAAGCAAATATTTGTAATAACAGAGCTGGAAAGGATGAAACATCTTTTTTTTAAATACATCATTTTCACTATCTTAAAAGAAGAAAGTGACTAAGGGAAGAGCCTCCAACTGCAGCTGGAAACACTGAGTTCATGAAAACTCTATCTTTCTCAGCTGCCCATGTCCTTGGCGTACCCAGAGCTCCCTGGCAGAGAGCTTGTCCCCCCGCCCCAGCTGGTACCCATGGACCGTCCTACGGATGCAGCTTAAGAAAGCCTCTTGTGCCTGAGACACCAGGGGATGGTGGGTTTGTTCCTCCCAGAGTGATTCGTGTTTTAACAGAGAAGCCACCCTCACCCCCCACCCCAAGGCGATGATTAACCCAGATAAATGAATCCATGTGGGTACATCTCTGGAGTCTTTGTCACTCTGACAAGTATAACTTTCAGGCCAGTAAGGCCTTCCTGGCGTCTTCCAAGTTGCTTCCCATGCAGGGACCTTTTCCTCTCCCCTGATGACCAGAGGGAGATAAGTGAAGCAAAGTTTTGAAAGGGCCTTAATGCCTATGTGTGTTAAATGGAATAAACAGTCATTTTCCATTATTTGAGCAGCTGCACCGACCTAATGAAAAGCATTCTGTTTCCTAACAGTTGCACTTTTAACTGCTTCTTTCTGCCGTCTACCCCTCACTCTTCTTGTACTTGACGTGGCTTCTCAAGAAAAATCAGTTCTTTTTTCTGCTGTTGCAAGAATTCCCCCCTGAAAGGCAGACAGCGTGTGTGAGAAGCAAATCCACACGTACCCAGTCGAGGGTGCGGATTCTGCCTGGTCCTCCAGGTGAAGGCGAAGCAGACTGGCTCGGCAGGGCTGTGTGCCCTCCACACCCCAGGGTTCCTCACTGGCTCTTCTCTTAGCTATATGATACTCGGTAGTTCGCGTCTCTTAGTCCCTCACCCCCGTCTCCTCCCACTGGCAACCACTAGTTTGCTCTGGAAGTCTGGGAGTCTGTTTCTCTTTTGTTACAGGCATTCATTTGTTCTATTTTTAGATTCCACACACAGTAATGTCTTCCTCTGATTTATTTCACTAAGCATAATGCTCTCTAGGTCTACCCATGTGGTTGCAAATTTGAAATTTTCATTCTGTTTTTGTGGCTGAGTAACAGTCCATTGTGTGTGTGTGTGTGCGTGTGTGTGTGCGTGTGTGTGTGCATGTGTGTGTGTGCGTGTGCGTGTGTGTGTGTGTGTGTGTGTATACACCATGTCTTCTTCATTCACCTGTCAGTGGACACTTGGGTTGCTTGCATATCTTGATCATTGTAAATAATGCCGTTATGAACATTGGGGTGCATGTATCTTTTCCAGTGAGTGTTTTCATTCTCCTTGCATATGTACCCCAAAGTGGATTTACAGGCTCATATAGTAGCTCTGGTTTTAGTGTTCGAGAAATCTCCAGACTGTTTTCCATCGCGGCTGCACTAATTCACGTTCCCACCAGCTGTGCACCAGGGCTGCCTGTTTTCTCCGCATCCGTGCCGACATTTGTTATTTATGGGCTTTTTGAGGCTGACTACTCTGACAGGTGTGAGGTGGCGTCTCACTGTGGTTCCGATTTGCGTTTCTCCGATGACTGGTGATGTGCAGCATCTTTCCATGAACCTGTCGGGCATCTGTGTGTCCTCCTTGGGGAAATGTCTGTCCAGGTTCACTGTGATGCTTCTTACTACCTGCAGTTCACACGCATACTAATCCACTTAACATACAACTGCCTGGCCACACCCTGGGTTCTCTTCCAAACACTTTCTCAATTTTTTTTTTTTGTAAGATGAGATTATTTTTCTTTTCTTGGTTTATAAAATATTTATTGAAATAGGAAACTGGGGGATTCCCTGGGGGTCCAGTGGGTAGGGCCCTGAGCTTCCCCTGCAGCGGACCTGGGTTTGATCCCGGATTAGGGAACTGGGAATGCACAAGCTGTGTGGAGCAGCAGCCCATAAAGAAGGTTAAAAAAAAACTGTTTGCTCTTCAGTCCCAGAAGCATCCATCCAGTTGTCTGTCAGCTGTTAAGATGTTTGATTGCTGTCATAAATGCCCTTGAGATCTTCAGGATAACAGAGTATCGACCTTTGCTTAGAACTCCTTGTTCCTAGCATTGCACTACCTCTCTTCACACTTGCAGAAATTTAATGAAATTTAACAGGTTATAATAGGTAGATTCCAGAATACTGTTCGCACTGTGAATCTTCGAGTTCTAGTTCCTTTTTGCTTAGTAATTCTATCTTCAAACCATTTTTCTCTTCTTACTCGCATTTTACTATAAAAAGTCAGAAGGAGCCAAGTTGCTCCTATAACAATTCACTTAGAAACCTCCTCAGCTAAATATCCAATATCATCACTCACATGTCCTACTTCCCATGAAACACTAGGGCAATAGCACAATTCAACCAACTTCTTTGTCGACTTGTAACAAGGATTGCCTTTTCTCCTTTGTCCAATAACTTTTTCCATTTGCGTCTGAGACCTTGCCAGAACGGCCTGTGCCATCCATATTTCTGCTGATGTCATACAGACATATAATTATTTATGTAACCTCTAAGGGGATGGATGTGGAACAATGGACTGGTTCCAAATTGGGAAAGGAGTTCGTCAAGGCTATCTACTGTCACCCTGCTTATTTAGCTTATATGCCAAGTACATCATGAGAAATGCAGGGCTGGTTGAAGCTCAAGCTGGAATCAAGATTGTGGGCAGAAATATCAACAATCTCAGATATGCAGATGATACCACTCTAATGGCAGAAAGTGAAGAGGAACTAAAGAGCCTCTTGATAAGGGTGAAAGAGGAGAGTGAAAAAGCCGGCTGAAAACTCAACATTCACTTTATGGCATCTGGTCCATCACTTCATGGCAAATAGAAGGGGAAAACACAGAAATGGGGGTAGATTTTATTTCCTTGGGCTCCAAAATCACTGTGGAAAATGATGGTAATGAAATTGAAAGACATTTGCTCCTTGGAAGAAAATCTCTGACAAACCTAGACAGCATATTCAGAAGCAGATACAGGAGGAGATGGGGGCAACAGAGGATGAGATTGTTGGATGGCATCACTGACTCAACGGACATAAGTTTGAGTGATATCTCCCAACTCCGGGAGATAGTGATGGACAGGGAGGCCTGGTGTGCTGCAGTTCATGGGGTCGCAGAGTCGGACACAACTTAGTGACTGGACAGCAACAGCAAAGGAGACGGAAGCTCTCTCTACAGGCCTCCTTTCCCTTTTTGAACTCTTACCAGAATTGCCTTTAAAAGTCCCTTTATTGCCCAGCTTCAAAGCTGCTTCCACATTTTTAGGTATTGGTTATAGTAACATCCCATTCATCTCCGCTCAGGCGTCTGTCACGGAGTACTGTAAACTGAGTGGCTTATCAACAACAGATACGTATTTCTCAGAGCTCTGGAGGCTGGAAACGCAAGCTCAAGGTGCGGCCAACTTGGTGTCTGGAGAGAGCCCGCTTCCTGGGTGTGTCCTCATGTGGCAGGAAGAGTGTGAACTGCCCTCTGACCTCTTCTCGTGAGGACACTAATCCCACGAAAGGGGCTGCACTCTCATGAGCTGATCACCTCCCAAATGCCCCACCTCCAAATACCATCCCACTGGGCCTAGGTTTCCACGGGATCTTGGAGAGACACAAATATTCAGTCCATAAAGGCCATCTTCCATTGATCTCCCTGCTTTGAAGTCCCTTCTGCTGAGCCCTGGGGCCGTTCAGCTTCTCCGCCTCTAAGGCCGCTTACTTGCTTGTATAGCTCGCATCCCACTGGGTCTAAGCTGCTTTGGGCATTGATCTCAGACTCACCTCTGTTTTCCCTGGCACGCAAGAGACAGACGCGCAATAGCATTTGTTAAAACAGGAACTTATGCCACTTCTTGGCATTGACGTAGGTGCCACTGATGTTAGACACAGCAGCTGTTCAATCGATCTGTCTTATTACCTTAAAAGAAAGCATCAGGATTCGAGTTCTCCTCCGTGGTCCTAACACGGTAATTATTTAGTAACCCCCTACAGTAAAATATGTTCAGTAATGTTCTGAAGTTAAAAATCTAAAAGTATAAATCATTAAAAATTTGTACATGCAGGAGTTAAACCCTCACCTCTGTGCTCCTGGTAAGGAGTGAGGCAAGCACAGCAGCCCGGTGCATGGCCTTTCCCTGCCATCGCTTTCTCCAAACCAGAGCCTAGGCCTGTCTCCAGGGTTGGTGGGGGGTGTTCCTTCAGCCAGAAGCTCTCGTCAAGGAGTACAGCAGAAGCTGGGAAATCCCAAAACGGAGGCAGGGAATCTGTTCTGGACACGTAGGCATCCCCAATATTATCCGGCCTCACTGGATTCTAGACTTCTCCTCCCTGAGCCTTAACTGATCACACGCCATCTCTGTGGAACAGAGGTTCTGTTTAACACTGGTCCAGCCCCTGGTCCTTGACTTCTGGATCAACCTACCCATTTGAAAAGGAATGAGGGAGCAGAGGATCAGTGTGTTTTCCCTTCAAAGCTGTCATGCAGGGCTGTTGCTGGAGGGTAAAAAGAGTGTGCTCATCATACAGATGTGATTGTTCCTTTTAAAACCTGAGAAAACCTCCTTCACTTCTAAGTAAACGGTGCCTCACTGTGCAAATATAGCAGACATGTAGCTTTCCAGACTCACTGCTGAATTAGTCATATTTTGGTAGCATCTCAATACCTTTGACAGCCTGTGGCCATTAAAAAGTGACCAATAAGTAGTTCTGATCTGAGTTTACAATTGAGCCTACTATTTTACTTATGAGAGAAGAGTTGCAACATTAAAATATCTTGAATGACTTTGGAGACTGTGTCAGGAGTTAGAAAAAAGAAATTTCCTAAAGCCTTTTGAAAACGTCTTTCTGTCTTTTTCTTTCTTACTTCCACCATTGGCATCAGAATGCATGTGATTGGCCGAAAGTGCTAGAAAGGTGAGGATTACTGAGGGCCACCGTGTCTGGCCAGGATGTCAGAGAGATGGAGGGATCTAGCTGGGACTTCAAGAGGCGGGTTTGCACAGGTGGGGAGGGGAGGGAAGGGAGGGTTCGGCCAGGGTCCAGGGGGAGGCTTTGCAGGGTGGGCTTGGGGAGTTTGTCCTGCCTGAGGGGACCCGCACAGGGGAGCAGTGGGAGGAAACTCTGGAAAAGCAAGGATGGTGCAGGCAAACTGCTGGCTGTGGCGTCGACCTGCTATTGGAGACAGCGGCGACCACACATCGCCTAGGGGCAGTGTGCAGACCTAGGGGCTTGGAAGACAGGGCAGGGCGCCGGTACACGGTCAGCTGACTGGGACGGGGTGGGTGCTGCCAGGATGCGATGGGGTGGCTGGGAGTGCAGCCTGGGTGTGTCTGGGAGGCACCGGTGCCCTCGGTGCCCTGTGTGCAGTTAGAACTGAGGGCTGAGGACCGGCTTTGCCTCTGGTCAGCAAAGCAGACAAGGTGACCTGATGCTCTGTATCCCTAGGGGTAAGCAGGAGAGCAGATGGGAGGCACTGGGCACCCGGGGCCCCAGGATCAACAGGATCTTACAAATGTGCACTTGACGCCACCCCTGCTCAGCAGATCAAGTGTCTGTGAAGGCTGTTCCCAGTGAGGACGGCCTCCCCAAGGGACCATCAGAGAGACCAGGTGAAGTCCGTCCAGCCTCCGGCTCTGACCCGGGCCCCAGCGAACACAGACCCCAAACCCACTCCTCCCCCAGCTTCCCCTTCCATGCAGCCCAGCCCCTTGGGGGAGAGGCCCTGCACCCTTCAAGGCCCCCCTCTAACAGCCCAGCACTCCGTGGCAGGAAGAACCTCAAGACCACGAAAGAGGAGACAGCTGTCTGGGCTCGACACAGGACAGAGCGATCAAGTTTCTCAGGCCGGGGCTCTGATCTGTTCATGAATTTTTTCCTTTACTTCAAAAGTATCAGCCTGTGTGATCAGATGCCAGGGTAGACATACGGCAACTTAACATACAAAGAACCGCACGGAACACACCCCCCATGTGTGTCTGGGGCCTGGTGGCGGGCAGTAAAGGAAACAGAAGCAGGGTGGAATGAAAGACTTTCTAATCGGAGCATTTCCCAAGCGTCCCATCTGGTTCCTCCATAAATAGTCATCACCAGGGGATGCTGACATGGTGTCATCTCCTGAAAAAAAAACACAACAACTAACTTGGCTTGCTTCTGGAAGAGAGAAAAAAATAGTCACAGAGGAGAGGGTTTGGAGGAAGTAAGGGGTGGAGGAGTTGAGGGGACCATGTGTCCTGTAACTCAGGGAGGAGACGAGAAAAGTTTTCTTTTTTTACCTCTCCAAATCTCAAGTCTTGTCTGTAAAGTGGAAGATAATGTTGTCCTCTAAATACATTAGTTGGAAGGCATCTTGAAACAGGCATGGGCCGGAAAGACCTGGGTCCACTATTGCTGTGTTGCTCTGGGAAAGTCATGCAGCTTCTGCACATTTCACGTCCCTGCCTTTGAGACAGAGTCTAATATTTGCTTTATTCTGAGGATGTGAAGTCGCATGTGTAAATTGCCCTTGGCCATGTCAGACATATCAGAGACATTCCATAAGTGATAACCCTCACTGCCACCAGCATCAGGCTCACTTTTAGGCAAACGTCTTTCCAATAACGGAGGGAACCAAGCTCTGACAGTGCAGCTGTGTTTCTAACCAGTAGACAGAATGTCCTGGAAAGTCCCGAAGCCTTATTTGTGTGGCCCAAGCAGGAAGGCTTGGTGTAGATTCCCGGCATCACTTCCCGTCTAGTGGTTCACAGCTCAAAAATCAAAACCCAGTGAGAGGCAGTTGCTGGTAGAAAGGGAAAATGCTTTAATCAGGAAAGCCAGCAACCTGGGGAGAAGGTGGACTCATGTCCCAAGACCAACTCTGAAGATTCTGCTCAGCCATGACAGTTTTTAAAGGGGAAAAGGGGAGGGGCAGGATCTCAGTTAATCATTGAGATGGGGGGTCAGCTTTGTCACCATCCCACACCGTGTGCAGGCTTATCTGCTTCTTGTGATTTTCCTTAGACACCATCTTGTTCACACAGTCTGTTCACGAGCTTACTGAAGGGGAAGCTAGGCAAGAGACCTGGCCACCTGCTAATTGCTTATTCTTTATTTCTACTTCTTTAATCTACAGAAACGATCAACAAGTTAGGCAAAGTATTGTGTGATCAGAAGATCTGGAAAGTGTGCTTGGACTGGAGATGAGCAGAGCCTGGGGGCACCTGGTTGAAAGTTAGCTACAATGAAGCTTTGCTGAAATGACAAGAAAGGGGGTTTCTTGCTGAGGACATGTTCCTACAAAGACTTGCTTACAAATCCACCCGTTAGATATTATTTCATTTCAAAGGGATTAGAGACAAAGGTGCATCTTTTGTAACTTCTTAATGCTGAGAAAGGGTATTGGGGTCTTAGAATGGAAGATTTTGACATGGGTCTGTGGCATCTCTTTGCTGACAGTTTTATTTGCCTGCTTATGTATATCAGCAGAGCAAGCTACAATTACTTTGATGCCCACAAAAATATAGATGGTCATGAGCGACAGTGTTAATCCCATTCTCTGGAGGCCAGTTCTTGGAGCTGTGCTGGTCACAGACTCAGTCCTGCTCAAGGCGGAGCAGCAGCAGTCACGGGTGTGGTCATCATGCAGCCAGCTTTTTCCTTCCGGCGGAAGTTACAGTGTGTGTGACACAGCTCAGGGGCGCGCAACACACATAGGCCTGTGTCTCTATTGTCCTAATCTATAGCCACTTGCGTGTGTGCTGAGTTGCTTCAGTCATGTCCAGCTTTTTGCAGCCTTATGGACCATAGCCCACCAGGCTCCTCTGTCCATGGGACTCTCCAGGCAAGAACGCTGGAGTGGGTTGCCATGCCCTCCTCCAGGGGATCTTCCCAACCCAGGCATTGAACGTGTGTCTTTTGCACCTCCTGCGTTGGCAGGTAGGTTCTTCACCCGTGGTGCCACCTGGGAAGCCCCCTTTAGCTGCTTGAGCCTGCTCTCTAATGCTCAGGGAAATCTAGGAGACTTGAGATCTTCAAACAAGAGGCAAGTGACATGGAGGGGCCTTTGTACTTGGGGACCCCAGAGAGCTCTGCTCGGTTCCACTCTGTTCAGCAAAGGCAGCACGTGTAGGCAGAGGGTCTCTCTGGGAGCCCAGGTCTGGAGAGAGGAGCAGAGGGGTTGGACCCGCTGTGTGTACTGACCACTGGTCTAGAGGAGAGAGCAGGGAGCCGGGCTCAGGTGACACCTCCTGCTGCTCCTGAGCCCCAAACTTGCTCTCAGCAAGTCCTCTCACCTCCCTTGTCCCTTTCTGCATCTCCGGAAGGGGGCTCAGCTGCCGACTCCACGAGGCCGTCACGAGATTGGAGCCAGAGATGTCCTGAAGTCTCTCCCCAGTGCCCACTCCCCTCTCCACCTGCACTAAGGTCCTAGAATCTTCTCCTTTCTGTTTACAGGTGATGAGAAGAGGTCATTAGCAGAAACAGAGTACAGTTTAAACTGTCCGTTATTTGCATTCACACCTTATGAATCTTGAAGGTCAGTGGTGGTGGAGAAATATGAAGTCAACTTAGAATCCTTTCAGACAAAAGTCCTGAGGTTTCACAGAAATCAGAGACAATGGTTTAGAGTTGTCATTCATGCTACTGTATTATAACAGGCAGGCTGACATCCATGGGGTCGCAAAGAGTCAGATACAACTGAGCAACTAAGCAGAGCACATCCTGACTTACAGACTTAATGAGTATTAATTTTGTGTTTACAGAGTACATTTACATAGATAATCCCACTTGACCTGAAAAGCAATTTTGTAATGCAGGAAGGGCAGAAATTAATTTTGCTCAGGTAGGTCCGCTGAGGGTCAGAAACTTGCTGTGAGTCACACCTAGTAAATGACCACATCAGGACTCTAGACGCCAGGTTCGCTGCTGCCTCTTCCCTCATCCCAGTGACTTCTTCAGTTCTTACCCATCCGATAGGAAGCATACAAACGTGTATGTGATTGCCATTGTAGGTTAAAAAAAGATATCACGCAACAGCTCAAATTGTTCCATTGGGTCAACCTGGTTTCTTTTTTTTTAGACCTCAAAAGTGTGTGTGTATAAATTCTAAGAGTTGCTAGCATTTATCAAGGAACATTTCCATGCAAGATAGTATGCTAAATAAGGTTTTGACAGATACTTCCACTTAATCCTCTCAACAACTCTATGCAGTGGGTATTGTTAACTCATCTTAGAGAAGAGGACACATTATCAGAGAGGTTAAGTGACTTGCTTAAGGTCACACAGCCACACCACGGACTCAGAGAAGCGTCTGCCTGGCACCAAAGCTCATGTTCTCAGTCCCTGTGCTACTGTACATCAGAGCAGACACCCATGTTTTCCTGGCACCGGCCCCTATTTCTCACACGACCCCAGCTCCCTAGAGGACCCCCAGTACTGAGGAGGTGTCTTGTGCGTGTCCTCAGGTAAGCCCCTCAGCTCTCCTGCCGTTTGCCCAGTGGCAGCCCTACAGTTTGTCTCAGTTGCTCAGTCCTGTCTGGCTCTGCGTGCCCATGGACCGCAGCACGCCAGGCTTCCCTGTCCATCACCAGCTCCCAGAGTTTACCCAAACTCATGTCTGTCCAGTCGGTGATGCCATCCAACCATCTCATCCTCTGTCATCCCCTTCTCCTCCTGCCTTCAATCTTTCCCAGCATCAGGGTCTTTTCCAGTGAGTCAGTTCTTCGCATCAGGTGGCCAAAGCATTGGAGTTTCAGCTTCACCATCAGTTCTTCCAGTGAATATTCAGGACTGATTTTCTTTAGGATGGACTGGTTGGATCTCCTTGCAGTCTGAGGGACTCTCAAGAGTCTTCTCCAACACCACAGTTCAAACGCATCAACTCTTCAGCACTCAGCTTCTTTACGGTCCAACTCTCACATCCATACATGACAACCGGAAAAACCATAGCTTTGATTAGATGGACCTATGTTGGCAAAGTAATGTTTCTGCTTTTTAATAAGCTCTTTAGGTTGGTCATAGAGCTTCTTCCAAGGAGCAAGCGTCTTTTAATTTTATGGCTGCAGTCACCATCTGCAGTGATTTTGGAGCCCAAGAAAAGAGTCTGTCCTGTTTCCATTGTTTCCCCATCTATTTGCTATGAAGCGATGGAACCAGATGCCATGATCTTCGTTTTTTGAATGTTGAGTTTTAAGCCAGCTTTTTCACTCTCCTCTTTCACTTCCATCGAGAGGTTACTCTTATTTACTCTCCTCTTTTTTTTTTTTTTTTGCCATATGTTTGCCTTTTTTTGTTTGTTTGTTTGCCACTTGTTTGCTCTGCTAGTCCAGTCCCTACTACCTAGTGATGAAACATTGGCAGTAATCACCTCCGTGGCAAGGCTTGCAAGTAGAAAGTCAGAAGAGAGAAGTGGCCTGAAGTCATCCCTCCACCACAGTCCTTTGGAACATTGTTCTTTCTGCAGGTTGGAATTGAAGTGAGACTTCTCATCTGATGGTTCCTGAAGCCCCTGCCCATCTGGGGCAGTTGTGGTAAAAAGGCAAATATTTCCCTTCCCTGGTGGCTCAGACGATAAAGAATCTGCCTGCAACGCAAGAGACCAGGGTTCGATCCCTGGGGCCAGAAGATCCCCTGGAGAAGGAAATGGCAACCCACTCCAGTATTCTTGACTGGAGAATCCCACGGACAGAGGAGCCTGGCTGGCTGCAGTCCACGAGGTCGCAGAGAGTCCGATGTGCCTGAGGGACAAACACTTTCACCCCTCTGCACTCCACCTCCTCACCTGCGCAGTGGATTGGGCTGAACTGTGAGTGACGAGGCCTGCGGAACACCTGCTGTGATGTCCACACCCCTGAAAGCTAAAGCAAGACAGTGGTTCTTCTTTCCAGATCTCTGTTCTGTAGGAAGGCAGAGCTTCTCCCGTTACCAGCAGTGCATCAGTTAACCAACTAGCACTTGCTGAGTGATTGCAACGTCCAAGCAAGCTCTTTTATAGGAGAGTGAGCGAGTTACCCAGACATTACTCACGCGGGATTTTTGTTGAAATTAAGTATAATCAGATCAACACATCATTCTTTCAGTGGATGAATTTGAGACATGGAGGCATCTTTGGCTGAAATTCTCTCTGTCACGGTGGCTGTTGTAAAGGGGCTACGGAGTCCACAGCCTGGCCCAGGCAGCTCTGGGCACATGTAGGCTGAGTGATTCGTCAGCTTGTCTGGAAACAAGGAGAAGCCTCCATAAACTTGGGAGGAAATGCTGTGCAAAGACGTTTAAGGAGGAGAACGAACTCCCCACCACCTCCTCTGAGAGTTTCCAAGCAGCCTCGCCCAGGCAGCGGTGGTCAGCCAGGGCGGGCCTGGCCACTGCAGGCTTGCCGCCCGTGTGATGTCAGGGGCCAGGGGGCCGAGGCTCAGGCCCGGGCACTGCCAGCTCTCCGGGCCCCTGCCAGTTTGTCTCGGAGGATGGCTTCCTGATTCCCTTCCAGTCAAGCTCAAACTGATAAAGAAAAGACCTTTTCCACCCACTGCAGTCCTCTTCCCAGGGTCAAGGCCAGCGTGCCTCTCCTTTGTGAGGAATACTGAGCCTGTTCATCTCAGTTGCTCAGTTGTGTCCGACTCTGCGACTCCATGGACTGTAGCACGCCAGGCTTCCCTGTAGTAACCCTCTTAATCTGAATTACTGGATGAGTTTTCAGGTGATTTCCTCTTGTTCTCAGAGTGTAGGAAAACTGATTTAAAAAAATAATTTAGCAACCCTCCTGCCTGATTTGTCACCTGGATAGATTTTCTTATTTCATCTTTTTCTCTTTTTTTACTTCTTTTTTATTTTCTCTTTTTCATCTTTATTTTAACTATTTGCATGTGTGTACGGATGCCTAGTATTTTTCTGTGGGACTCTGGGACTACCCTGGGGAATTCCTGAAAAATCACGGGATTTAAAGAGGAACTTGATGAAGACATCAAAGTTGTTTACAACTGTGCCTCACCGATGCAAGAGAGGTGGATTGAAAGTGAGCCTCTAAGTGTCCTGGAGATTCAACTTTCCATCACACCTGCCCCAGGGTCAGACGTCAAGCAAGAGGTGTCGCTAATATGGAGGTTAGGATAGACGAGGAAAGCAGTAACTTTAGTGTCTTCATTTCAAACACGAGGAGGGGGCCGGATCACAGGACAGAACTCCTCAGACCCCCCAGGCAGAGGGCAGCCCAGTCCCCACCGCCCCTGCCAGCCCGGGTCCCCGCAGCCCCGTCTGTTCTTGCGATGCTGAGAACTGAGTGCAGAGCCCAGACCCGCGGCTGGGTCAGCCCCCTCCACACTCCCTGAAGACCCCCGGGGCTGAAGGTGTGTCCTTTGCTTCCTCAGGGTCAGGCCGTCGTGGAGCCATGAGGCCAGGTCACGCCCGCCCACCGCTGCCGACCTTCGCATCCCTGGAGATCTGAAGCCGGCCCGGCGGGACCCAGCCGAGCCCCCCGGAGGCCATGGCCGAGCGGCACCAGCAGACGAAAACATCCTTCCTCTTCGTGCAGCTGCGGGCGCCCCCTGCGCGCGTGCGCCCCGCCCCGGCTCCAGCGCGGACCGCGGCCGCGGGGGGCCCGGAGGAGGGCCGCCCTTTCCCCGGTCCCGGGGCCGGCTCCTCGGCGGGCGGGGCCCTCGGGCCCCCTCCCCGGGCCGGCCCTCCCCCGCCGAGGCCGGGCCGTGGGACCGCGGCGCCAGCTGCCCCCTGTTGCTCGGCTCCCGCGCAGGGCGAGGAGAAAACCCGGGCCCTGGATGCGCGGAGGGGGCGCGCTCGCGGACCCCCCGGTCGCAGGCGCTCCCCGGCGCCCGCCTCCAGCGCGCGTGGACGGCGGCAGCCCCGGCCATGCAGACCCCCTAGCCCGGCTCCCGGCATGGCCGACGGCGGCCGCAGCCCCTCGGCGGGCTGGACTCCCTGGCCGGACGGTCCTGGCCGTCCCGGCCCGCAGGCTCGGGACGCCTCGGGGTGCTCCCTTCCGCAGGCCCAGGCTGCCGACGGCGCTCAGAGCCCGGGGTCCCGGGGCGGAGCCGAGGCGTCGGCCCGCAGCCCCGCGCGCCCGCGGAGCACTCAGGGCGCGGGCACCCCCGCGCGGGCCAGCCGCGCCAGGCTCTGCAGGCACCGTGCGCCCCTCCAGACCAGCAGGAGCTGCGCCGCCCCGCCTGCCGCCCAGCCTCTCAAGGTAAGAAAGTGTGTGCGGCCGAATCCCTGAGACCCGCTCTCTTCCCGGAGAAGACAAGAGTGGACGAGGCGGCCGATGTCCCGCAGGGCCCCCAGCTCCTCGCGCTGGGGTCGCCTGTTCGCTGTGCGCGCCTGGCCCCTTCCCCTTTGCTCCGTCTGCACCAGCAGCTTATTGTATGGAAGGGGAGAGTGAATAGCTCTTCCCAAGATTCTGCCAGGGAAAGAGCAGGAGAGCTGGATAGGGATGGGCAACCTTTATGGGGAACCGAAAGGATGGAGGAGGCACACAGGCACTTGTTGAGCCCGTGCCAGCCTTATCCTGGGCGTTTTTGCCTATAACCACTTAGCTGCATAACCTCCTGGAAAAATGCAGGCTCCTATCCCCCAACTTCAGATGAAGGAATTGGGAAGTGGCTAGGCAAAAATACTCCTCTTCCTTCCCAAGTGGAAAAGACAGAAGCAAAACCTATTCCCCAGAATGGGCATGGAGCCTTGGGGAGGCTTCAGGGTGGAGGCGGCAGGGTGGGGGATGGTGGAGGTGCCAGGCGCCCTCTGTACCTACTGGACCACCTTGCATCCCTGCCCGCAGGTGGATGTTCGCCCTGGGCGTCAGCCTCCAGCCCCCCCGCTTTCCTTCCCACTGGGAGGAAAGGGTAGCCCAGCATCTCCGCCAGCTCCAGTCCTGGCCAGGCCTCCTCTTTGCTATTAGCATTTTATTCTCAGCATCTCCACTCAGCCTCCTCACCAAGCTGGTGTCTGAGCCCATCTTCCCGGCTCCACCCAGCTCAGGTGCCCCAATCCCGGAATGGGTGGACAGAACTGAAGGGTATGCTTTTGCGTTTCCTTTCCTGACAGCATGGGCAACTTGCTATACTTTGCACACATACAGGCAGTGAGGGTGAGCGTGAAGAAGAATGTCGAGAGCAGGGGTGGTGGGAATGGGGTGGAGGAGGGGCCCTCCTGTTGGAGTGTGTGGATGGTCCCCGGGGAGGGGGCTCCTGGGGAAGTCACCAGAGAAATGCATGAAAGTCACATCAGGAGGGAACCTCCCCCAAGACTTGGCCTTCATCTGGAGCCCCTGTCTCTCTCCCATGGGCTTCTAGGGGCCTCTCCTTGCCCCTTTCCTCTTAACAGGCAGCCGGTAGAGTCATGGTGGAAAATCAGGGAGAGGATGAGCTCAAGTTCTCTTTGGAGCGAAACTCTTGGAAGAAGAGAGATGCTAGCGTGCTTCCTTAGGAAACGGTTTACGTTCCATCCTGGTGCGTGTATCAAGCATTTCCTACAGGGATTTAAGAGGAATGACGTACCGCTGCGTCAGAGCCCAGGCTCTGAATCCAGGGTCACAGGCAGTTGTTTGTGTGCTTGGAGGCCGCTCTGGTGACTTGAGAACTCCTCCTCCCCGCCTTTCTCCTCCATCTTCCGGGTGTAAGAAAGCCCCAGAGCTGCTGCCAGTTCTCTCGGGCGAGGCACTGAGGGAGCTGGTCCAGATGGGTCGGGTTCTGCCTCATCTGCCCCATTTAGCTACGTGTGCTAACGGGCCCCCAGACCTCTGGTCCATCTAAAGCAAGCATGGCAAGATTCCTGGCTAAAAACTTGGAAATTCAAGTCCTAACCTTGAGCAAACCACCAGAGCTCTCAGTTTTCCCATCAGAAAACACTGTGGACCCACCTGCCTGGCAGTTGCTGTGGGGCCAGTGAGGGTCTCTTGGTCGCCCTGTCTTAGGGGAGAGAAGGGAAGCAGAGTCCATGGGGCCAGGTAGGGCCAGGAAGCGTGGAGTCAGAGGGGTCAGTGAGGGACTCCAGGGTGGGGGGACAAAGCAGGGCTAAACTTAGCCTCGACCGAGCCAGTCACATGATGTGATGCTCTCTGCCCCAGGGAAGATGTGAAGTGTGAGTCACTCAGTCGTGCCCCACTCTGTGCGACCCCATGGACTGTAGTCCGCCAGGCTCCTCTGTCCATGGGATTCTCTAGTCCTGAATACTGGAGTGGGTTGCCGTTTCCTCCTCCAGGGGATCTTCCCGACTCAGGGATCATACCCGGATCTCCTGCATTACAGGCAGATTATTTATCATCTGAACAACCAGGGAAGCCCAGAAGTCAGCCTTCAGAACCCCAAGTCCTTCAGATGCTTGGGGCTGTTACCAGCCAAGTGACTCTGCCTGGTCTTGGTGTTAGAGAAGGGAAGAGTCAGAAGAGTGAGGTTTCCACCTGCCCGGCCCTGGGCACGTGAACACGCCCTTGGGTCTGACAGATTAGTGCCTGAGCACTGCCCAGTCTGAATGCGTTGGAATTTAGCTATTCAGGTCACAGCAAAGTGGCAGCAGACTTCTTGTGAACCATCAGTTGAGAGGCCTTTCATTCGATACATACATAGAAATGTGACCAATTACTCTATTTATTGGGAATTTCCTGGTGGTCCTGTGGTTAGGACTCTGTGCTTCCAGTGCAGGGGACATGGGTTCGATCCCTGGTTGGGGAACTAAGATTCCCGTATGTTGCGTGACATAGTAAAAAAAAAAAATACAAAATACTTACTACATTTATTAAAGCAAAATGTTGCTTATATGGGAGCAAAAATCTTTTCCTACATGTGTGTCGTAGGATGGAGGTCCTGGTATCAAGCAGACAAGTCTAGATCCTAAGCGTCAAGTTTCTTCCTCCCTGCGCTCTAAATAGCCACGTCCATTCTTCCCTGGTGGCGCTAGTGATAAAGAACCCACCTGCCAAGGCCGGAAACATAACAGATGCAGGTTCGATCCCTCGATTGGGAAGATCCCTGGAGGAGGGCATGGCAACCCACTCCAGTATTCTTGCCTGGGGAATCCTATGGACAGAGGAGCCTGGCATGCTATCGTCCATAGGGCTGCAGAGTCGGACACGACTGAAGTGACTTAGGAAGCATTCTTTCATTGTTGAAATAAACGGAGTCCAGAGTGAGGAATTCTCATCCTGAGTCCAGAGTGAGGGACTCCCGTCCTCCCATCCCTGCTGACTTACATCTTTTCAAGGAGTGGCGGCAGCACCCAAATCACTTAGTTCTTCATTCAAACCATGACTGGGCTTCAGTAAAAATGACTACTGTGCTCTGTGCCCCACAGAGGGCTTCCAGGACATGGTCCCCTCTGATCAGAACCTCGCAACACTGAGGTTGTAGTTTATCACTGTACCCACTTCGTGGATGAGGAGACAGAGGCTTGAGCATGGTCAGTGACCCAAGGCCAGGAAACAGAAGTGAAGGGGACAGAGTTCCTGGGGTCCCCGCGGAGGTTGGAGCCCCGCTCTCCTTGCCTTCCTGGGCAGACAGCCCACTGCCCCTGGGACTGGGGGGGTCTGGACTCACTCCTGGGGCTTGGGGGAAGGGGCCTCTGGATCCTCAGGTCTAGAGACCTGGCCTTGTCGACATGTGACTCAAGTCTGGGGCTAACGATATAAAGATGCAGAAAACAGACACGATTCGAATGAAAAGGGGAAAAAACCTTTCTCTACAATCATTTTGGGGATTTTCCATGCTACTGTTGTGTTTTACTAAGTCTTCCTATCTGACCTATTTTATGCTTTGACATAACAATGACTTTTGGTGTGTAGATGACGTTAGAAAATTGGTAGTTAGTAATATTAAAAATCTGCCCCCAAATGTCAAACCCCATGCCTACAAACCCCATCTGTAGCTTTAAATTTTCCAGGAAATTTACCTCTTTATTTTGGTTTTCCTCTTTCTCTTCCTTTCCTCTCTCAAAAACAATCAGCTTTTTGAGTTTTCCTCACCAGCTGCTAGGAGTGTTTGGGGTTCAGAAGGGAGGGTGAGAGTGAGCAGGATGGACAGGGTCTCCCCTGGGGCTGGGGGTCAGGGCCTGGGAAACGGGGGACAGTCATTCCCTGAGGTGCTGAGGGCAAGGGGGAGGGGTTCCATTTATACACAGCAGGCTGGAAAGAATAGCTCTAACCCTCTGTGTCTCACCTTGAAACAAAACCGGGGTCTGAAATATGTCTGTAAAGTATATTACATTTTTGATCGAGAGTTCTTATATAGAGCAAAGGTCCCTGCCCCTGAGATTTGGGGAGTGAAGTGAAGCTCTGGTTCTGCCAACCAGCTAGCTAAGCACCCTGACCACTCACTAAGCAAAGCGAGGCTACCCCGTCTGACCCCTGAGGCCTTTCCAGCTCTGACCTTCTAGGATAAGTATGAATCTTCAGATCCAGAAAGGGAATGAGGTAAAAGGATGAAGCTAATCTAATTTCTCCTCGTCTCTAAAGGTTATTCTGTTAAAGGGCTTCACGGCAGGGAAGCTACATGCAGTGGGCTTGTACGTCTTGGGCGATGCGGAATTTCAGCCAGGGCTTGGGACCCTCTCTACAGGATCCGCAGTTCACGATCAGCTGAATGAATGAAACCTGGGAGCAGGGTTAACACCCAGTGATAGAGTCAGCACCTTCTTTGGACATTAACACAAATCCCCCGCAAAATTTAGGGCCATGGTTATTTGCCGCCTCTCCCCTAAAGACTAATGTTTCTTTCTCTGACCGGATGCAAGTTGAATGAAACTCCCTTCTGAAGTTGAATACTGACCCCCAGGTATACCTCACCCCCAGGAGGAGTCATTGATCTCATCTGGAGTTAATGTTTAATTCCTCAAGCCTGTTTGACTTTTTTGGCCTGTTGTGAGTTTAGAAACTGTTCTGCACACAGAATGATAAAAGTCTAGATAATCCTATCTTTATAGTCATCATTCTTGGTGAGCAATTTAGAATTTTTTTAAAAGAAGCTAGAACAAAGAGAGAGCTCACACAAATGCCGTATAGTAATTTGAACAGTGATGTAGATAAATGTGCAGTGGGGTCCCTTTTAAAGGGGGATTTTAGTGTTTAGAAGACTGCACTGACTGGAATCAAAAGCTTATCTTTGGTCTATTTTACCCTGCCTGGCTGTTGACATAGATGCCTTGATTTCTTACTTGGATAAACAAAGCCTGAGATAGCAGAATAGGTTTCAGCTCTGTTTCATCTTGTGGTTTGCCTCCGCGTTCCCATGACAACCTCCTCTCACTCTTTTTCTCTCCTTACCCCTCCCCTTTGACGTTCGCACAGACGTCCTGTGGTCAGTGTGCGGGGCCCCTCTCGTGGAACCACACCCTTTTCTGCACTTTGATGGGAGAAGAGGGCAGAGAGCACGTGGACCACTTGACGTGGTTCCCCCCAAGACATGGAGGGAAGATTCTCAGTGGGAGCTGGGGCCCAGGGTCTGGTTCAGATTAGTGAAGTGATTTGGCTAACATTAGCTAAGTAAAGGTGTTCTCTTCAGTCTGGGTCCAAATTCCTGAAATATGAAGAGATCAGACTCTGGTTTCCTACTCTCTAGCTCAGGATTCTAAATTCTTGCCAATCCATTTCCACCCATGTTTGTGAAAAATCCACCAAAGTATGGGTTTTAATGATACATCTCTATATGTCTATCGTGTTTAAAAGTCCTTACTGTTGGGAACTTCCTTTGTGGGTAAAATTAGATGCCTCCCCAGTATCCAGAGGATAAAGAGGAGCTAAAAACACATTTTAAAACATTGTACACCAACATATATCCTATTTTCCAATCTCAAGTGTTAACTTTTTTTTTTTTTTAATAAAATATTGGTAGCACTCATCAAGTATTAGGTTTGGCCTGAGAGTATTTGGAGAAAATATTAAATTGAGTTGGTTTTTTTTTTTTTTTTAATCAAAGTGAAGTCACTCAGTCATGTCCGACTCTTTGTGACCCCATAGACTGTAGCCTATCAGGCTCCTCCATCCATGGAATTTTCTAGGCAAGAGTACTGGAGCAGGTTGCCATTTTCTTCTCCAGGGGATCTTCCCAACCTGGGGATCAAACCCGGCTCTCCCACACTGCAGGCAGAGGCTTTACCGTCTGAGCCCCCAGGGAAGCAGAGATTGTGTTTTGTTTTCCTCCCATGTTTAAGGGAAATACATATGCTGAAAGGGATTGTTTGGTGTTTGTAGTCCCATGAGTCAATTACTCAGCAAAGAGAAGACTGGAAATGGATTCCAAAATTGAGACCCAGAATGACAAAGAGGCTGGCCCTCGCTCAGCCGGTTGGAATCTGTTCCAGGCGTTGCCTCACTGTAACTGCCACGTTTTGTGCCCTTGAACAGAAGTGCTCTATTGCTTGGGGATTAGCTAGGATCCTTGGTTGGGTGTGATAGAAACCCTCAAGGCCACTTCACCCCCGAGGGGGGAATTCATGAGCGGAAGCGTCCTTGCCTGCAAGCGTCGGGCGGGTGGACCCGCGTGGAGGTGCAGCTGGGCCTCCGACCCCCCGCTCGAGGGCCCCGGAGGGTCCAGGTGTCTTTGCATCCCGCCCGCTGGCCTGTGCCCTCCCTGCCCTCTTCTCTGACTGGCTCTCCTCCTTCTGCACGTCTGTTTCCTCTCCTCCCTACTCCCCGGGGAGGAACACGGTCCCCCACCATTCCCAGGTGTGTGTCTCCTCTCGTTAAAGATCGGGGTCCTCGGGCCTGCCTCCCTGTCCCCCTGGGCGGAGGCTTCTCAGCCCAGTGCAGGTTGGGGGTTGGTGCCCACCCAGCCTGCTCTGTGGGGGCGGGCCCGAGGCAGCTCCCATGGTGAGGGCAGCTCTACTGAGAGCTCAAGCCTGTCACAGCCCCTGCGGGAGGGAAGGTCCTAGAAACTGACCTGCAGGGAAGGGGGCCGCTGTGGCCAGCCAACCCCGTAGGTAACAGACACTCTCAGGGAGTCTCACCTACAACTTCTAGTCACTGCTTTGTGTAGGTGTCCTACTTGAGCCCTCTCAGATTTTGGGGAAGCCAGTGCTTATAGGTTTTAGAGAGATTTTTTAAAAAGAAACCCTGAAGAGAAAGTGTGAAGTGAAAGTGTTAGTTGCTCAGTGGTGTCCAACTCTTTTGTGACCCCATGGACTGTAGCCCGCCAGGCTTCTCTGCCCGTGGAATTCTCCAGGAGAGAATACCGGAGTGGGTAGCCATGACCTCCTCCAGGGGATCTTCCCCACCCGGGGATCAAACCTGCGTCTCCTGCGGGAGATCCTGCCTTGGCAGGTGGGTTCTTTACCCCTGTGCCACTTGGGAAGCAAAAGAATCCCTGAAGAAGCAATATATTAGATTCAGATTACTGCCTGATATGGCTTATAAATAGATTTATTTCTCTATAAATCTATTTATAAACCTATGAATATATGCTACTGGGCATAATATGGCAAGTTTTCTCTTTCAAAGGCTTTTTTTTCCCCCTTTTTTCCCTTTTCCTTTGGATTTTTTTTAAAAGAATTGTGTTCTTCATGTACACAACTGAGTAGTCTACGGCTGCGCTGGTCTCAGTGAGGTGGGCTTTTCAGTGGTGGAGCACAGGCTGTTGGCATGCAGGCTCAGTCGCTGTGGCTCTCAAGCTGTGGCTCTCGCCGCAGCATGTGGAATCTTCCTGGACAGGAAACTGAACCCGTGTTCCCAGTATCGGCAGCTTCTTAACCACTGGACCTCCAGAGACATCCTCCTTGTAGGTTTCTGGAGATTGTAAGATGCTACGAGATTCACACAAACCTAAGTCCTCAGGTGAAACCTCCTTAGGTGAGGTTAGCAGGGTTCCTTAGCCCTTCAGGTTCCATGTGTGATTCGACGTCGCAGCAACTCCTGGATGCCCACAGGATCTGAGAAGCAAGGACAGTGCGGAGAAGTATGGCTCCTTGAGCTGAACTGTATCTGAAGAGCTCCCACTCCCCGGGGTCCCCGCCCCGGGGCGCCGAGGCCTGCCCGGCGAGGAAGGCCGCTTCCCTTGGTTCCAAAGGAATCGGCAGCTGTGGCTCCTTTCTGGCTGCCCTTCGTGTTGTGCACATTTCCTGTGATTATTTTTCAGTCGATTTTAACTTTTCGGAATCTAACTTTCAATTTTCAGGATGTGTGATTTTGCATTAACCTTTCAATTACCAGTTCCAGCAGATTATGAGCTAAAAAGCCCCAGGGCCCTATTCAAGCACTTACCCTGTTCTGTCATTTGAAAATTCCATTTTATCTGCAGGGAGCTTGGTTACCCTTCACTGAGTTCTCAGTCTGACTATATGACAAGGTAACAATTAAAACGTCACCCCATCCATCCCATGCCCTAAGCAGAGCGATCTCACTTAATCTTTGTCCGTAAAGGATTTACAGTGCCCGACAACCAGAGCATGATGAAGAATCTGCCTGCAATGAAGGAGACCCAGATTCGATCTCTGGGTCTGAACTATCCCCTGGAGAAGGGAATGGCAACCACTCCAGTATTCTTGCCTGGAGAATCCCATGGACAGAGGAGCCTGGAGGACTACAGTCCATGGGGTCAGAAAGAGTCAGACAGGACTGAGTGACTATCACTTTCACTTCCACAATTAGAACATACAAAATGAAACTATTGGCGAAGCTAAATTAGTGATAAAGAATCAGTTCCAGGAGAATATAAGTAAGTGGCAAGATGAAGAAAAGATCAGGTCGAGGTCAGGAAAAGAACCCAAAAGAACATACCACAATGGCAGAGAGAGAGCCATGTTTGAAAGTCACGTTTGATCGTGTGACTTTCTAGCTGCTCAGCTGCACAGTTATAACTGTGGGAAGGGATGGGGAGGGAGGGGGGAGGAAGAGGTCCTCTAACATGTTCCACAGAAATCAATTCTCTTAGAAAACCAAATTTCGCTTGGCCTTTAAAATAGCACTTTGGACAAAAATTTTTCGAGGATCACTTAACATTTCCTGTTTCCTTAGACACATGTACGTGTGTACAACATAATTAATTTCCTTGATACCTTGGGCGGTCACCGTGACAGCAGTATTGCTTGCTGGCAGCTGCAGATCCGTGAGATCATTTGCTTCTATACATGATGCCCCAGATCTGCTGGCTGAGTTCTCTTTGCTTTTCAGTAATGCTTCCGTTTCTTCCATGCTGGCCTATCCCTTCTTGGTGCTATTAGCATCTACCTCTGATATAGGGCTTCCCTAATAGCTCAGCTGGTAAAGAATCCGCCTGCAGTGCAGGTGACCTGGTTTGATTCTTGGGTCGGGAAGATCTCTTGCATAAGGGTTAGGCTACCCACTCCAGTATTCTTGGGCTTCCCTGGTGGCTCAGATGGTAAAGAATCTCTGCAGTGTGGGAGACCTGGGTTCGACCCCTGGGTTGGGAAGATCTCCTGGAGGAGGGCATGGCAATCTACTCCAGTATTCTTGCCTGGAGAATCCCCATGGACAGAAGGGCTGGGTGGGCTACAGTCCATGGCGTCACAAAGAGCTGGGCATGACTGAGTGACTAAGCACTGCTCAGCACCTCTATTATACTTCTTTTGATCCACCAGAGGCAGGAAACTAGACAGCAAATGTTTAAATTATAAGGCACATTTGTTAATTGTGTAAAGTAAAAGTAAAAAGACTATGTGAAGGGTTCAGTGGCTTACCTGACAGAAAATCTTGCAAGTTGCAAAAAGGATTTTTTTTCCTCTAAATTTTGTGCGTTCAGAGATAAAACTGTTGTAGTCACACTGAAAGTGAAAATGAAAGTCTCTCAGTCATATCTGACTCTTTATGACCCCATAGACTATACAGTCCATGGAATTCTCCAGGCCAGAATACTGGAGTGGGGAGCCTTTCCCTTCTCCAGGGGATCTTCCCAACCCAGGGTTCAAACCCAGGTCTCCCACATTGCAGGTGGATTCTTTACCAGCTGAGCCACAAGGGACGCTATGGGTGGATAAAGTTGCTGGACAAATAACTTCTGGATTCACTTATTCAGTAAATATGTCTTGACCACCAGCTACAGGGCAGGCACTGTTCCAGGCAGTGAGTAGACAAAGTGCTTGCTCCTACAGGGAATGGTAAACAAGCAAACGATACGAAAGCGTAGGATTTCAGATCATCACAAGTACTTGGAAGAAACTATAACAGAAGCGGTGGTGAGAGGAGGGTGCACGAATGAATGGTTTGTCTGAGGAGAGAAGGTGACCTCAGAGTTAAGCCCTGAGTGACAGGCAGGAGGCCACGTGGGGAGAACAGGGAGGGAAAGTTCTAGACAGGGTTAGCAGAAGAGTCTTGTGTACCTGTGGTAAAGAACCCACCTATCAATGCAGGAGACATAAGAGAAACAGGTTCAGCCCCTGGGTCGGTCGGGAAGATCCCCTGGAGGAGGGCATGGCAACCCACTCCAGTATTCTTGCCTGGGGACTCCAATGGACAGAGGAGCCTGGTGGGTTACAGTCCACGGGTTGCAAAGAGCTGGACACAACTGAAGCAATTTAGCATCCACCCTGTGTATTTTGGGGGCCATCAGGGGCATAAGTTACTGGGGAACTTACTCAGAGCCATAGGTAGGCAGGGCCAGAGCACACAGGGTCTCTAACTTCTCAATAAGGAGTTTGAATTTTATTCTAAGTACAGTGGGAGACTTTGGTGAGTTTTAAGCAGAAAAGAAACACAGCAATTAAGGGAAGCCTGTGTGTGTATGAAGAGAGCTCCCTACTGTTACTATGTGGGTTATAAGATTGAATGCCCCTGTTTCCCACTTCCTAATCTTGTCAAAGAAGCCTTGAGGGCACACAGCTTAACTCCCTCTGAACATTGGGGGCTCTGTATTTTTTTTCAAAGTCCTTGAGTTCTGAACTATCGAGGTTTGATGAGGTCCTGGGGACTTCAGTGGAGAAAGGTCCGGTTACTCAAGGATTTGAGATTTCCCCAAAGGAAGTTGCCTTCTAATGGCAGACAGAAGAGCAGATCTTTTCCATATTTGTAACCTCAGAAAGTTAAACTTGTTCTAGTGCGTAGTGTTTAGGATTTAGATAGATACTCCCCTTTTTTGACTATTATAACATGTGTTGCACATAGTTGGTGCTCCCTAAACATTTCTCAACTTTGAAGTTATGATGAAACCACACTAAGCGAGCTTCTCTTTGACCAGTTCTTTCTCTTCTTTCCTTACACGATCTCGTTCCTCCCATTCACATTTGCAGGCAGTGAACTGTGGGGTGTCCACGCCAATGACTCAGCAAGCAAGGGCTGGTTGTCGACGCTGGAATCAACCCAAAGTAGAATAAAATTTCAAACTATCTTCGGGGTCATAAATTTAGCATAGTGGTGTTTTTATGAAAATGTATTTATCTTGTGACTTGGACTAATATTTAAGGAGTTCTTGGGTGGGCCCATAGCCAAAGAATTACAGTAATATTTCTGGCTGAGCTTGGTGACCTAGTTTTCTGAATCTATTTTGTGAGTAATGATCCCCCCACCCCCCGACAATAGCAGTAACTGTTCTCCTCAAGAACTAGGTTTACTCCATGCTTTAAATAACCTGTAATATTTTCAACTCAAATAAGTCAGTCTACTTTTCAGGCCATTTTAGAAGCTCATGGCAGCATTTTCCCCTTCTCATCCTGTCTGTTTCAATAAGTGACAAGATGAGAGCTCTCCTCACAGTTCTCTGCAAACTGCGCTCCAGCCACCTCTGTGCTTTTTGTGAGCCACTGAGGATCGGCCGCCTTTGTTTATTGCGTCAGCTCGTTCCTAGCCTCTAGAGCCCTTTGAGAAAAAAGTGCCACACAAATCCAGTTACAAATAATGGTAGGACTTACACTGTTGACTACGTGTAACATACTTTAAGTATTATTAAAAGAATTTACTATATGTTTCCATGGGTCCTTTATAAAACATGAAACAGAGGCAGAGGTTTCTTTTCCTACTTTAAGCTTAATGTTTGAGGCAGACAGATGTATATGCAAAGAGGCATTTTTAGACAGATACATATGCAAGAAACATCAGAATTAAAGGTTTACTAGTAGGTCAACCAGAGAAGGCAATGGCACCCCACTCCAGTACTCTTGCCTGGAGAATCCCATGGATGGAGGAGCCTGGTAGGCTGCAGTCCATGGGGTCTCTAAGAGTCAGGCACAACTGAGCGACTTCACTTTCACTTTTCACTGTCATGCTTCGGAGAAGGAAATGGCAACCCACTCCAGTGTTCTTGCCTGGAGAATCCCAGGGATGGGGGAGCCTGGTGGGCTGCCGTCTCTGGGGTCGCACAGAGTCAGACACAACTGAAGTGACTTAGCAGAGCAGAGCAGAGTAGGTCAACAGTAGGGTAATAGCTGAATAGGCAGGCTGTGCAAATTACTATTTGCACATCATAATTTGAGGAGAAAAGTTACCATCTCTGTTCCATTTAGTCAGGAGAAGATTCTTGATGGAGATGGGCCCTCTGAGTGAAAGGAGGAAGACTTGGTGGACTGATAGAGAGGGTTTGTGTTTGTGGTTTCTCTGAGTCCGGAGTGAATTTTATGATTCATTATGAAGGAACATAACAATTATGTGATCATATATATATACAGAGAGAGCGAATGTTTTCCCAACTGAAAAATTAAGATTTCTGGTTTGTTAGTTTATATCTTTTATTCGAAAGTATAAAAAAATAAATTTAAAATAGTCAACTCTATTTACTGAAAAGAATAAAATACCCGTGAGAGAAGCACATATTCCAGCATCAAAAAAAAAGTAGGCGTCATTTAATACAACCTTGGAGAATCTGAAAGCAGAACCAGAAAGTCTGGACACAGAGTGCCATGTCTGTGCGTTAGAGGGGATCCTAAGCTGCCCTGGCTAGTTCTTTTTCTCAGGAGGCAGGCTTGCCAGCAACTGAACAGGGCAGCTTTGGGAGGCGTTGCTAAGAGACGCAGAGACGCAGGAAGGGGTGCTGGACCAATCAGTGACTAGGAAGCTCTTTCTAGTAGGGAAGTGGGGAGACGGATGCCTCTGGGAAAATTCTGTGAATGGACTAGCGTGCGGGGGGCGGGGGACGGGGGAGGGGGGCAAATCGAAGCAGGTGATCCAGGCAGGGAGCAGTCCCTGTGTGGCTCCTGAGCAAAAATGACATTTAGAAATTTGGGGCACTAACACGACCTTCTCAACAGTCACCTGCAGACTGGCTTTCCCGCCTCTTTCCCTCCCAGACAGAATCCTCATGGTTATTAAGACCCCTCAGGCCTCTTAGTCCCAAGACCAGCTGGAGAACCGTTCCGCTGACCCCGCAGTGTCCCTGGGCCTGTCTGTGCCGCTGGTGGTACTGTCTTCGCCTGATGAGAAAATAGGTTCCTAGACTGTTAGCAGCAGGAAAAGAACAAAATAAGTTATTCCTGACTCTAGCAGCCATCAAAATCCGTCAGCGTGCTCAGAGCGAGAGCCATTTCATTCTCGTGTTAAAATCACACTAAAAAGCCCGCTGCAAACCCCCATGCTCCTGGCCCTCAGCGGTTCTCAGGGCTTCCGGTAGAGCTGCCGCAGGAGCCAGACTGGCGGGAGGTGGGCTCGGCCTGCGCCTTCCTCCGGGTGGCCTTAGTGAGTTGCTCACTCAGTCTCTCTGTGCCTCCATTTGCTCCTCTGTAAAACAGAGGTTAAATGAGGACCTGCCTGATAGAAAATGAGGATTAAGTGCCCATGGGCATTTAAAGTACTTGGGAGCATACCTGGCACAGACTTTGCAGATACTGGGGACCCCGTCTTGGACTAGTTCTCTGTCTTCCAGAACCTTCTCCAAACTGCGTCTTCCTCCGCAGCGCCACCCCGCCCTGGACTCTCTGCTTCTGGTGGAGGGACAGCCCAGAAGTCTCTCCCTCCCACGGAGGGGAATGGGGGCTTCCCTCTTTCTCTGTAGCCCGAATACCCTCACACCATCTCTGCCTAGAAAGACAGGGGTTATGTGTTCTTTGCTTAATCATAATTTCTGTTATATATACACTCAACATCTGAATTCCCTGTGATTTCATCACTCACTCTCCAGAACCGATGGGACCTGGAGAAACAGGAAAATTTAAGCTTAGAAATGTAGGAAACAGGAGAGCTCTCTGTAGTTGGAAGAGTGATGTCAGGGGCCTCAGGATCCTAGAGACAAGGCTGGGAAGTGGCGGCCGAATAGAAAAGCCTGGCGAACAGTTTCCTGGCATCGTTTCAGAAACACAACCGCCTCCGCTTCATCCCCGCCCCTTTATTCCCCCCACCCCACCCCCACCACCACTGAAAACTCCCCTTGCACCCACCCTCTCCCCGGGGCTGTCCCTCAACAGCCCCCGGGAGACACAGGGCTCCTTTCTTCCCTGTCCTCTCCCCAGACACCCAGAACCGCTCCTGAGTGTGTCTGACAGATGGGAAAGTCCTGACAGGACCTGGTTCCCAGCACAGAAAACTCCCGGGCAGGAGTCCGTGTTAACAAAGGATCCTGCCCCTCAAGAATGTTATGAAGAGGTTTTCATTGTTAGACCACATACTCAAAACACTTAGGCCAAGTCTACCTAGAGTTTAAAAAAAAAAAAAAGAGTGAAAGAAAATTTGGATTTTACACAAATGCATTGGATAAAACTCTGTTGGGACTCTGGGTTCAACTCTGCTTAGTTAGTTCCAGTGTCCTTTTTATTTTTATTTTATTTATACTTGGGTTCCAGTTCAGAGGTACCTTAGAATATATGGTGAAACAGGAAGAAGCACATATCCTGTGGTCAGGGCTCAGATTCCAAAGCATATTGACTGTGTGACCGCAGGCAAACGTCATCCACAATTTCTTCAGTAAAATGGGGGTGCATCGCCCCTGCCTCCAGCAGCAGTACGCCTGCCCCCCTCCTCTCCTCCCCCCATAATATCCCACAGGCAGCCCAGCTGTGAGAGCCCAGCTCTGCAGGACTCAGCCTGCCAGAGTGGGACACAGGGGGTCCCTGAACCTCTGAAGTAGCCCCTCACCCCAGTGCTCACCAAAGGCAAATGGGGGCTCGTGAACTGGTGCAAGGACCCTGGGAGACAACTGCTTGTAGATGTTCACTAAATCTTAGTGATTATGAGTCTTGAGAGTGTCTAGCGGTGTCCAGAGCTTCCCTGGTGACTCAGATGGTAGGTGAAGAATCTGCCTGCAATGCGGGAGACCTGGGTTCAATCCCTGGGTGCGAAAGATCCCCTGGAGGAAGGCATGGCAACCCACTCCAGTATTCTGGTCTGGAGAATCCCCATGGATAGAGGAGCCTGGCGGCTACTGTCCATTGGGGTCACAAAGAGTCTGACATGACTAAGCCCAGCATAGCAGCAGTGTCCAAAGTGGGTGGGCAGGACAATCCTTTGGGTATAGAAAGAAGGAGGTGGTACTCCTTCTGTATTTTTATATCTTACCTTAAAAATTTTTATTTTGTGTTTCAAAATGTGCAAGGTATATTAATATGAGCACATTAATACATCAATCATATACAAATATGTATATTTGGGGAACAGATGCTCAAATGATTTTGCTGATGGTGTTGAGAAAGATTTAAACATGGCAAGGCTTACCACCCTCAGAATCATCAAAACACAAGATTCAGTTTAGTCAACTGTAAAAATCTTAGTGTTTCGTTCAAGGATTTCATGAATCAGGCCGCATCCCTCCTAAGCAGATAGGGTCTCCGAGGAGCTGCAGAAGATGAAAGACTTTTACAGTCACAAGGAGGTGAGAATGAGGAAGTGAGACCGGTAAACCACGGGCTGCGTGTATCACGGTCAGTCCTGAAGGGGGTGCAGGGGTCCCTCAGGCAGATGACCTCCACTAGTGCTGACCAGGTGATCGATGGACTAGTTTAAGACTCCATTCCTGGGAGAGGCTGAAACTGCAGTCAAGTCTGGGTTTGGTGATGGGAGGCTCAGCCTAAGTGATTCCATTTGGGGCCCCCTGCCTTGTGTTTAACAGAACAAATATTAAAAACAAATAATCTTTTACATGACAGTTTTGTCTATGCCTCATAGCCACTGTGATTCATCTAAAACAGGGCTGGCACGCCTATTTTATTTAATGACAAGGTTACTCCTGTTCCAAATTCCACCGTGGGGAGGGTTTTCAATTTAATGTGAACAATACATCTTATACATGGGGTGGAACCTACTGGGCTATAAAAACTGAGCCATTCTCAGACACCAGCTGGGTGCCTACAATTCAGTTCAGTTCTGACGCTGCCTATGTGGAGATGGCATCAGATCCCACAGGTTAAGGGATGGGTCCTATAAGACTGCCCCTGCCCTCCCTCGGACATACCTCGCAGGTCTAGACTGTCACTGGTGCCTCTGACCCACCAGCTATAGGTGGGAGGTTCCACTGGGCGCCTGCCTCAGGTTCAGTTAACTTGCTGAAGCGGCTCGCAGAACTTAGAGAAACCTCTACTTGCTAGATCATTGGGTTATGATAAAGGACATATTTCAGGATCAGCCAGGTGGAGGAGATGCAGAGGGCAAAGCCTGGGAAGAGGGCGTGGGACTTCCATGACCTCTGGGGATGCCACTCCCCGAGACCTCCAAGTGCTCACCAACTGGGAAGCTGTCTGAACCCAGCCTTTTGGTGGCAAGGTGCAATTGAATAAATCACTGATTGAACTCAGTCTCCAACCCCTTTCTCTCCATAGGTAGGGCGGGAGAGGGACTGAGTTTCAACGTTGATCAGTTGGTTCCTTTGACACCAGCCCCCTCCTTAGGAACATCCCCAGAGTCATCTCATTAACATAACAAAGGATGCCTCCTTGGATCTTCTTGCTTAGGAAATTCCATGGGTTTTAGGTGCTCTGGGCCAGAAACAGGGCAAGATACGTTTCACAATCTCACATATCAGCAATAGTCCTTATCACTCCTAACTAGAAATCCATTGTACCTAACAGTTGCTTTCAAGGATGAGATTTGGAGAAGAGTTGCCAAATTTAGCAAATAAAAATAGTATTTGAGACATACTTAACACTTTTTAGTATAAATATTTGTTGTTTATCTAAAATTCTGAAAGAGCTGTAAAAGGGCTTCCCTGGTAGCTCAGATGTGAAAGAACCTGCCTGCGATGAGGGAGACCTGGGTTTGATCCCTGGGTGGGGAAGATCCCCTGGAGAAGGGAATGACAACCCACTTCAATATTCTTGCCTGGAGAATCTTACGGACAGAGCAGCCTGGCAGGCAGCAGTCCCTGGGGTCCCAGAGTTGGATACGACTGAGCGACTTTCATTTTATCTGAAATTCAATCTTAAGTGGTAAACCTGTGGGGTCCCAAAGAGTTGGACATGACTGAGCGACTTTCACTTTATCTGAAATTCAATCTTAAGTGGTATATAGTGGTTTACCCAGCAGCCCTTGTTTGGAGTTGGGGCTGGTGTTGAAGTCCACTAGCTGAGTGACCTTGGGCAAATGACTTCGCTTTTCTGGCCTTACTTTCTTTGTAACTTTCTGGCCTCTGTTGTTGTGAATTTTCTTTTTATGGTGTCTTCTTATAGTGGATATCAGCAGTTAGCATGGTTCCTGCCCAAAGGAGATGCAGGTCTAGATTACAGGTATTATGAAAGCCTACCCTGTGACTTACAACTCAGATTCAAGTATTTATGTATGAATCTTACCTCCTATCCTTGAAGGTGGGATCCACATTTGCACAGCCTTGCTCTTAATGTGGACAGAATTTGTTGAATTTTGCATAAGTCCAGCTCCTGCCCAAGCACTTCCATTGAGTCTGGCTGGCTCCTCGGCTGCCCTCTCTTCCTAATCTGTTAGTCCTCTTTCCTTCCCCCTTAGGAAGAATGGAGCTTTGTTCTTAAGTTTTTTCAAGCAGGCTGAGCCCTCGTGGAAACTGCTTCACATGGTTTCACAGGCCGGTAGGTCCCACGGCATGTATAAGATGTATCATTCATATGACATTGTAAAGCTCCCCTGTGTAATTCTTTGAAACTACAGATGAAAATGAATGGCATTGACTACAACCGTAGTAAAGATTTAATGATATTTGGATTCAAGCTGCTGAAAGTAAATAATTATGATGCCAGTGGCTATTCTTTTTGCTGAGTTTAGACCTTTTAGAACAGCTTGCCCAACATTAGCTTGGTGTTAATTCAGGGTGTGTGACATGTCGCCCTGGGAGCTGTGGGCTGAGTATGATGCAAAATTAGACACTTCTACACAGTTATGAAGCATATCCAGGACTGGGGGCAGGGGACCCAGGACAGCGATACGGAAGGTGGGAGAGACTCCCTGGAATGCTCAGCGGTCCAGAGCAGCCCTGAGAGGAAGCAGAGGTGCCAGGGAGGAGAGGCTGGCCCGTCCTCGTGATTACAGCGAGCCGGCCCAGGGGCCCGGTGTGTGGCTGCACTGAGGCGCTTGGGCTGCCTTTTGCTTGCTGTCCAAGACTAAGTTTAGTCTCTCAGTGTTATCAGACTTTCTGCAACCCCGTGGACCGCAGCACGCCAGGCCTCCTTGTCCATCACCAACTCCTGGAGCTTGCTCAAACTCATGTCCATCGAGTTGGTGATGCCATCCCACCATCTCATCCTCTGTCGTCCCCTTCTTCTGCCTTCAATCTTTCCCAGCCTCAGGATCTCTTCAAATGACTCCAACACTAAAGCGAGAGGTAAAGACTCTCTGAATCTGACTTTATTTTTAAAAAGTCCCTGACCTTAGCGCCAGCTATTTCAACTCTGCTATTATTGATACTAAGCATCCCTGGGGGCCACCCGCTATGCTCAAGTGTTCTGGGGGCTCTGCCAGGTAGGTGTCCCCCACATGAGGCTGTGGAGGAGCCAAAACGGGGGCACCTTTGTCCCCAGAGTGTGGGCCTGAGTCATGAACGGATGGACCCAACGTTCAAGTGTGGGGAGGCTCATTTTCTTCCACGTGATTTTCAGAAGGCGTTTCCTGTGTGCCAACCAATGGAGGGGTTTTCCTTTGGCCCCGGGTGTTCCCTGTTGGGAAGCTAAAGGGAGGTGTCTGCAGTGGACAGAAGGGATAGATTGCTGGGCACGCTTCTCCAAGCTGGACGGACAATACACAGCGGGCCAAGTCGGTGGGCCCAGCAGTCACCCATTGGCTTAGATGGGGGAGATGAGTTGCCTGCTGGTAACTGCTGTGGGTCCCTAGAGGGCAGCTCTTGCCTGCAAGGCCCCAGGGGTTGTGGTTCACGTCAGCATAAGATAAAGCTCTCACCCTGAGGCTGGAGCATCGCCACTTGTCTGGAACATCAAACTGTTGTTCCCCCTTCTAGCTCCCTCTGCCCATTTTTGTGCAATTTCTTTTCCCCTCGTGGGCTTCCACAGTGGCTGAGCTGTAAAGAATCCACCTACAATGCAGGAGACGCAGGTTCGATCCCTGGGTCGGGAAGATCCCCTGGAGGAGGGCATGGCAACCCACCCAGTACGCCTGCAAAATCCCACGGACAGGCAGCATGGTGGGTTGCAGTCCCTGTAATCGTGAAGAGCTGGACACGACTAAGCATACACGTGCAATTGTCCCCTCACAAGTTGTGATTCAAGCTTCTGAATCATACAACACGTGGTGAGAGTCCAGGGGCTTCCCCGGTGTCCAGTCTGTGGGAGGCGTTTGGAGGATGTGGTGACTCTGGGTGAAGCGACAGCCTTCTGCTTCCTCATCTCTCACACGAAGCTTTGGATGAGACGGCTCTGTGAGCCTCTGAGGTCTAGTAATAGGCATGAATATCCTATAAAGCAGAGAGGGTTTGTAAACCTAGGTACCACTACTGTTATTAATTTTTTTTTCAAATTATGTCACAAACTGAGGTGTGGCACCCTACAAATCTCTCTCAATTCATAGTTCCTGCAAATTGACCCGTCTTTAAAACTGACGATTGAACATCTGTCCAAAGAACTCATCCATCTACAGCTTCCACAATCAACTTTCACTTAACAAATTTTCAGTTGCAGGCTCTGCACTAGACACTAGGGATTCAAAAAAAAAAACAGACCTACCTCCGCAGTATATAATCTAGCTGAAAAAACAGGCATTGTGTGGTTGTTAAAATTATGATACGTGTTACTAGGAAGGTCAAGATGCTGTAGACGTGTGCAGTGGGAGTACCCGACCTGGTCTGAGTGGGTGGGAAAAACCTCTTGCCCGGAGGGTCCTCCAGGTTAATAATAAGTGCTGACATGTACTGAGCATGTATTATATGTCATCATATGTGTCATTATATATGCACAGGTGCTGTGTGGATTGTTTCATTTCATTCTCACAAGAACCCCATCAAACAGGCTCTTTTGTAGTTCCTGGGCGTGTGTGCTCAGTCGGTCGTGTACAACTCTGCGACCCCGTGGACTGCAGCCTGCCAGCCTCCTCCGTCCCCTGGATTTCCCAGGCGAGAAACGTGGACTGGGTTGCTCTGCTTACAGACCAAAGACATCAAGGCACAAGAGGTGACAGCCACGCCCCCACAGCTAGTTGGGGAAGCTCCGGGTGTGGGCGCGGGGAGCTGTTCCCTAGTCTCGGCTGAGTCCGTAGGAAGGGCGCCGGGGCGAGCCGGGGACAGAGGTGGGAGGCAGGCCCCGGGCCAGCTCACGGGCCTCACGAGCTGGCGCTGCAAGGGCGCTCCAGTGCCGTGCTGCCCCTCTGTCCCAAAGATGGCAACGTGTTTGCGAAAGGAAAACTGCGCTCTGAATCAGCAGTGGTTGCACAGTCAGAGGTTATTGGGATTTATGCGAAATAAAATCACCTTCAAGTCAACTTTTCTCAGAAATGGGATGGGTGTGTAACCTAATTTTCTAATAAGCCTCGATTTCCCTGGTGGTTCAGACAGTAAAGCGTCTGTCTACAATTCGAGAGACCTGGGTTCGATCCCTGGGTTGGGAAGATTCCCTGGAGAAGGAAATGGCAACCCACTGTAGTCCTCTTGCCTTGAAAATCCCATGGACGGAGGAGCTTGGTGCAGGCTACTATCCATGTGGTCGCAAAGAGTCGGGCACGACTGAACGACTGAACGACTTCACTAAGAAAACCCTGTAACGATTTTAATGCAATTCCACCTGGTATCAATTGGGTGGCAATAAGAATAGATGTTCACTGTTTAAATAATAGAATAATTCTAGCCAAAATCCCAGTAAGTAAGTGTTAGTCGCTCAGTCATGCCCAACTCACAGAGGCATGGGTTATAGTAAGTTTTTTTTTTACTCAATTCTAGGAATCACATATTTAGGAGAAGTGCGGGAATAATGAGGAAATACTGTAACGGCGGGAAGGTGGACGTTTCGTCCTGACACCATGAGCAGTTGCACACGGTTTATCTGGACGTTTTTTGGCTCAGGAAGACCTCAAAACATGCAGGAGAAGGGTCTGCTGGGCCACGCTTAGGTTCCTCCAGTGTTATTAAAACGTTTCCACCTTAACTTCAAAAGAAGCAATTTAAGCATGACCATGTCCAATATTACTTTTTCTGAGCGCACATAAAAGCATCTTTAATTATTAGGAATTACATACTATTAAAGTTTAATTAGCTGGAGTTCAGTCACCTGGAGTTCTCAATGAACTTGAATAACTTTTTGTATTGTATCTAAGGCTTAAGGGAAATTGGCAGATTACAAAGTGTTAAAAGAAAAATAAAACCCAACTCAGTCATTTTAAGATGGAGTGTCATGTTGGCAGTGCACCTCAGACTGGGTGCTGGGCACGCCCGTTCTGCTACCCTTGGGATTAAGACGTGAATTTTGAAATCAGATGGGCATGGCTGAGAGTCCCTGTCACTTTTTGTCTCCAGGCGAGTTATTGCATTCCTTGATGGCTCAATTCGTCCATCTGCATAAAGAGGATGACAGTACCTATCTCGCTGTAATGTGGGGACTGCAGAATGAAACCCCGGCAGTAAAGCTGAGGGCCACTCAGAGCAGGTGCTCAGGAAATGGAGATCATTGACAAGGTTTAGCCTGGGCCCCCACGGTATCACAGATCATCAGAGAAACATAACAAATTATTCCTTCATCTTTTCAAAAGTGTTTTTACCAGTCACCATTAAAATTAAACTATTGTCTGGTAACCCTTGGTTAGCTATAACTAAAGTCAGCTAACTAGAATATCCAATTTAGAAAATACTCAGATTAGTAAAGACTTCATTTTTCCTGTATTCAGAAATTACTGTTTTTTGTTCTTGCTGAATATCTATTAGCACGTTTACTTTTGTAGGGCTAATATACTTTTTCCTTGACTAAGTTTGAATGGTAGAAAATTTTCTTTTCTCTGGCATTTGGGACAAAGCAGATCAAATCAGATAAATATGACTTCTTTAAAAAGATTGATTTTTCAAATGTGCGTCCCGACATAGGTACATAGTAACATCTGTGTGAAATGCAAGCTAATCTATCTTATTGGTCAGTGTGGATTTTGATGTAGTATGATGTTTTCCAAAAGTGTGGATCTTAGGTAGTAACACAACTTTATTATTTTCATTTTAAAAGTTACATATTAATATTTTACAGAATATTAGTATATCCCTTCTATTTCCAGAGAATGATACTGGTTTGCCATTTTTTGATAGTAATTCTAAAGATTCCCTTTAAAACCATTTACGTTAAAAAAGTGTTAGGAATTGAATAGATGTTGCTCGTATGCAACAAAAACTGGGCAGAGGGTGTGGAAGAGGGTAAAGCTGGGGAAACAGCGGTTCGTGGCTGGTCTGTTGCTGCATCGTGAGGAAAGAGACGCCTTCTACCCGTCTTCCCCTCCCACCTAGCAGCGCAAAGCTTTCTACCCATCTTCCGCACCATGAGATTCAGCGCGGGAGCTGGCCCCTCCCCTTCTGCCGTTCGCGGGACCCCTGTGTCTAGGGTCGTCAGCTCTTCCGTTTTCTTTTGGGGTGTCTGCTCAGAGAGATACATGGCGTAGTCACAAGCTTGAAGAGTTAACAAATGATTGAGTTTGTTTGTGCCCTGGATGTCTGAGGGGCAATGAAGGAGAAGTGTCAGGAATGGTGACTGTCCCCACGGAGTTTGCAGGTCTCTTGGGGAGACACGTTGGAGGGCAAGTTAGGCATGAAGGTCAGCTTACATCACTGGATGCAGTGAATCTTACCCAGGATGGGGGAGAAGTTATGTCATTGGCAAGTTTGGGGAGGAGATGGGACATGACTTTGAAGAAGAGGTGTTTAAAATAAGGGATAAGGTGGTTTCTCTGGTGGTCAGTGGTTAAGAATTCACCTGCCAATGCAGGGGACAGGGGTTTGATCCCTGGTCTGGGAAGATTCCACGTGGCACAGAGCAGCTGAGCTCATGCACCTAGAGATGGTGCTCCACAACACGAGAAGCCCCCACTTGCCACAACTAGAGAAAGCCCAAGCACAGAAAACAAGACCCAGCACAACCAAAAATAAAAATAAAATAAGGGGTGGGAGAACATTCTAAGTTCCGTGAGCATTGTGAGTAAGGTCCGCAAAGTGATGTTTTTAGTGCGTATCTAACAAACTCACTAGCCGGCAAGCACAATAGTAGTGACTGTCTCCTGACGGAAGCTCAATATTGTGATCTAACGTTGTTGTTGTTCAGCCCTAGGTCATGTCTGACTGTTTTCGACCCCATGGACTGTAGCATGCCAGGCTTCTCTGTCCTTCAGTATCTCCTGGAGTTTGCTCAGATTCATGTCCATTGAGTTGATGATGCTACCTAACCATCTCATCCTCTGCCACCCTCTTCTCCTTTTGCCTTCAGTCTTTCCCAACATCATGGTCTTTTCCAGTGAGTTGGCTCTTTGCATCAGGTGGCCAAAGTACTAGAACTTTAGAGTCAGCATCAGTCCTTTCAGTGAATATTCAGGGTTGATTTCCTTTAGGATTGACTGGTTTGATGTCCTTGCAGTCCAAGAGACTCTCAAGAGTTTTCTCAGCATCACCATTCGAAAGCATCAGTTCTTTGGCGCTCAGCTTTCTTTATGGTCCAACTCTCACATTCGTACATGACTACTGGAAAAAATCATAGCTTTGACTATACGGACTTTGTTGGGAAAGTGATGTCTCTGCTTTTTAATATGCTGTCTAGGTTGGTTATAACTTTCCTTCCAAGCAGCATCTGTTAATTTCATGGCTGAGTCATCGTTTGAAGTGATTTTGGAGCCCAAGAAAATAAAATCTGTTACTGCTTCTACTTTTTTCCCATCTATTTGCCACGAAGTGATGATTCAACCAATAAGTATGTGAGCTAATATACTTACTGGGTTATTTTGTTAATTTTGTCTTAATTAAATTATTGACCATGTTCTCCCCCCCCCCAATATTCTGTATCTATATGGCTCTTGATCAACTAGATTACTCTGTCTCTTTGTCTTGTTTGTTTTGTAAGTGTGGTATGATTGTGTGTGTGTTTATTTATAAAGACTGCCAGCTATGATTTCACTTATTTTTTTTTAGGAAGTTCTATGCTGTGATGGAAACTGGGGAACGGTGAGGACGGAGGGGCTGAGCAGATGCCTGGTTGGGGCAGGCACCTGGCTGATGCCTGGGAAGCCTGCCAAGGCCATGGAGAAAGCCCAGGCTGATGAAAGTTGCCTACTGTGCTTCGCGGCTGATTGAAAGGGACCAAAGAAAGTGCCAGTCAGAGCAGGTACAAGACAGGAGCTTGCAGCAAGGGGCAGTTGTCGCCTTGCCAAAGAGACATCTAGGCGCAGGGGTGGGCACCTCTGAGCCACCTGCCATTCCTCAGCCCCTGGTCTTTGCAGGCCTGTTGCTTCCATGTATCAGCTGTCCTGTCCCTCTTTCCTCCAGTAGTTGACTTTATAGTTGAGGAGTCATAAAGGAGAATCCCATCCTAGAAGTGAAAAATAGGAGTGAGATGAGGCGATGGTCAGTGGGCTTCAATATGGACACACATGTGATAGTGACAAGCTCTGCCGGTCGTATTAACAGGCTGATGTTGAGCTGCACATAAAAACCCAGGTCTCCATGACAACAGGCATGAGGAATCAGTTACCCTACACGTGAGGCTGTAGTGTTCCACATATTAATAAAAAAGAGATAGTGACAGAAAAATCCAGCTTCCCCAGTGGTTCAGCCGTAAAGAATCTGCTTGCAATGTGGGAGTCCTGGATTCGATCCCTGGGTCAGGAAGATCCCTTGGAGAAGGGAATGGCTACCCACTCCAGTATTCTTGCCTGGAGAATCCCATGGACAGAGGAGCCTGGAGGGCTACAGTCCAAGGGGTCGCAAAGAGTCAGACACGACTGAGCAACTGAGCTTGCACACACGACAGCAAATTATGTAGACGCACCTACACCTCTTGGAAACTCCAACTTTAAACATTTTTTTTTTTAAAGTTTTCCTCTATTCACTTGAAACATGTATTCTTTAAATCTTTAAACATCAAACTTCGGGCACTTCCTTTGGCCACCATTATTCATGAAGAAAGTGGAAGACAAACCCCATCTCCACAAAACCTAAGGTTGCAGGAAATCAGGGCCCTCCATGCATCACCTAGAATGTAGAGGTTGTCACCTGAAGTCAGCGACACGGAGGACTTCTCTGGTTGAAGGCACTCAGGTCAGGCACGGGGGGGACACAGCCCATGCACCCTCATCCGCCCATCGGTTCTCAGGGGCGTGGCTTGGGATGCGGTGCTGGGCACAGGGCAAGGCCAGAGGTTTCCGTGGTTACAGGAGACAGAGGCCGGCTGGGTGGGTACCCTGGATGGAAGGCCAGCCACGGGGGGCTGCCAGGGACTTCAGCTGGCTGGAAACAAGGAAAATGATCCAAGAGAAAGGAAAACCGGGCGCTTGCCATGACTGGTTGTTTCTTTCCGATCTTTCGCTTCTTGTTTTCTCCAGAATTTCTTTCCTAACCTTTCTTTTCTGTCATGAGAGTGACTGAAGATCTCAACTCAGCATTGCACAAGCCTAGAACATTTTTAGTGGTTTTGAATACCTGATCATAAACTCGTTCTCATAATCTCGCTAGGTACTGGGGCAGGCAGGCAGGGGATTCTGTTTGATCTCATTGAATAAAGGACTTCCGTCTCATCTGATCCTGGTTTAAATCCTAGACTTTTCTGACAGCTTCAGCCTCTCTCCGTGCTGGTCAGGCTGGTTTTCTGTTCGGGAGCAGCTGCTGCTCTGTGTGGATAGAGTCTCAGAGCCTGGCGTGCCCTGCTTTCCTCGTTCTGCTTTTCCTTTGAGCAGCACCATCTGCAGAAGCAACGTTGGAGCTGGAGGGCAGGGGACCACCTTCCTAGAGAGTCCAGCAGCCTGGGTGGCCGCTCCTCCGTTGGCCCTGCTCTGGATCGCAGCAGGGTGCGCAGACTCAGCCACAGTTGGGTACCGCCTGGGTGGAGGGACGTGCCTGCGACTTAGACCGCCATCATTCTGCTTTTAATGGCCTCTGCTAAAAGGGAGATTTCAGTGTCGGAGGCATACAGGGTTTTCAGCGTCAGCATTCAACTCCGATACAGTGAAACCTAAAGAGCCTTGGAGGGCAGTCAAACTTTCCCATGGCTCCTGCCAGCAGGACACGTTGTATCCTTTCAGGCTGGTAACTCTGCTTTGCAAAGTGATCACGAGGGCGAGCTGTTGGCTCCCATCCCTCAGTCAACCTCGCTCGGGTTTTTGCCAGGATGCCCAGAGCCATGGCGAATGGGACAGCTGCGTCCTCACTCTGCCTTCCGCAACTGTACTCCACCCTGCGTCCCCCGTCAGCCTCCTGGCTGAGGTACTGAGCAGTCACTCGCCATCAGAAACACGTAGGTGAGGAGCCGGCGCCTTTCCCTAATTTCCAGAAACATCTGCAAACTTCAGAGACATTTTATAACAAGGTGCTTAACACTTCAGGGAAAAGGGAGGAGTGCTGCGGTTATTTTAGTTGGTCCTCCCTGCACGTAAAAAAATTATCAGAAAGTAAAATTAGCACTTGTGCATGTGTGTGTGTGTGTGCAGTTCTATGAATTTTTATATACATGTATAAGTACAAGAGCTTCCACGGTGGCTCAGTGGTAAAGAAGCTCCCTGCCAGTGCTAGAGATTTGAGTTTAATCGCTGGTCTAGGATGATCCCTTGAAGAAGAAAATGGCAACCCACTCCTGGAAAACTGGAAAACCCCATGGACAGAGGAGCCTGGCAGGCTATAGTCCATGGGGTTGCAAAAGTCCGACACGACTTAGTGCCTGAACAACAGTACATACGTAACACACACACATACACAAATAATTGTGCAAACACACTCAAAAAGCACATGAGGTCCCTTTATACCTACACGTTTCTCCGCCCCTGGCCCCTGGAAACCATTTATCTGTTCTTCAGTACGATAGTTTTGTCTCTCCAAGAACGTCATAAAGTGTGTCGCCTTCTGAGACTTGCTTCTTCCACCCAACTTCCGCAACTCTAGGTTGTCCAGTTTGCTGGTGTATAATTGTTCATAGTATTCTCTAATGGCTTTTTTGCATTTCTGCATTTTGGTTGTTATTTCTAGTCTTTCATTTCTTCTTGGGGAGCCTCACCAGAGGTTTGTCAATTTTGTTTATCCTTCCGAAAAAAACCAGCTCTTGGCTTTATTGTTTTTTCTATTGTTTTGTTTAAACTCTGCTTTATTTATTTCCTCTTCGATGATTTCCCTCCTTCCGCTGAGTTTAGGTTTTGTTTGTTCTTTTTCTAATTCTTTTAGGAGGTGTGTTAGGGTTTTTCTTGGTACTTACCTTTTTTTTTGGAAGAAGGACTGTATCGCTGTAAACATCCCTCTTGGGACCGCTTTGGTTGCCTTCAGTAGACTTGGTATGGTTGTGTTTTCATTGTCATTTTTCTCAAGATATTTAAAAATTTCCTCTGATTTCAACATTAACCCACTGTCTTATTTTAACTGCTTTAAAGTGTGCGTCAAGTACATTTACGATATTGAACAACAATTAGCCGTCTCTATTTCTGGAACTTTTTATTACCCCCCAAATAAATGGTATTGTATTTAATAGTTCAGTTTTACATATTATACATTTTATGTAACACTTGAAGTTATACAATATGGAAATATGACTTGTGTGTGTATACTTTGAATCTTGTGATCTTCCTAAGTTCCCTAATTAGTCCTGAGAGTTTTTTATAGATTTCTTTTGATTTTCTGCATAGATAGTCATGCACCATACAAAGAAAGATAGTCTCACTGATTCCTTTCTATACACTGAGTTTTAAAATTTAGATTATTTTACTTTCATTTTTTAAATTCATAATTGATTCTACTTTGGTATGTTTGACTTAATATTCCTTTTGAGAATATTGCCAATTACTTATTTGAGCACTTTTGTAATAGCTGTTTAAAGTCTTTTGTCAAATATTCCAAGGTCTATGTCATCTTATTGTTGTCATTTGTTGATTACAAGTTAAGGTTTACTTGGTTCTTTGGCAATCAGGTAATATGGGGTTGTATTATGGGCATTTTGAATATTACTTGATGTTGCTTGAATTTGTTTAAATCATATGGGGAACATTAGTTTTGTTTTAACAGATAACCAACCTAGGGAAGTTCTGTCTGCAGATTCCTCTTTTTGCGGTCTGCGGTCACAACGTCAGGTCAGTTTGCAAAGCCCTCGCAGTGATGCTGCTTGAATCTGTCCGACTTGTGCGGCACTCGTATCAGTGTGGGATCTGGGTAAGGGCTGTCCTTTAAGTCAGCTCTCCAAGTCTTTGGTATGCTAATTAGCAGCAAACCTGTACACAGGCATGTCAGGCTGAGCCTGAGCATTTGTAAATAACCTTTGAGGTCAGTTTCCCAAGATGCGCCCTGCTCACTCTCTCTCTGACATTTCCCATTCACTCGTCTCCTCTTTCGGGCCCCCAGCCAGAAGCTACCCACTCCCACAGCTGCACCGCATCTGGGCCAGGTGGCAGGGGGAGTGGGGTGGGGTCAGGGAGCCCTGGATTTGGTTCCAGCTATAAGAGGGGGCTCAGTGGAGAGAAATCCACCTGCCAATGCAGGAGACTCGGGTTCAGTCCCTGGGTCTGAAAGATCCCACTCCAGTATTCTTGGATGAAAAGTCCCTTGGACAGAGGAGGCTGGCGGGCTACATTCTGTTGGGTTGAAAAGAATCAGACACGACTGAGCAACTGAACACGAGCACGTACCCACCACCCCACTGAACAGGCAGGTTCCTCTGCTTTTAAGTTTGAAGTTCTTCGCAAGCCTGATGAAGAGTGTGTCTCCCAGTCTTCCTGGGGCACATGCAGTTTCAGCTGCCTCACATTCAGGACTGGGGGGTGGGATGCTGAGGGAAAAGAAACCAAACTCACCCTCAGTCCAGCTGTGCTGTGCTTAGTCGCTCAGCTGTGTGCGACCCCATGGACTGCAGCCCGCCAGGCTCCTCTGTCCCTGGGATTCTCCAGGCAAGAATACTGGAGTGGGTTGCCAGGCCCTCCTCCGGGGGATCTTCCCGACCCAGGGATCAAACCCAGGCACTAGTTTGAATTCTAGCATCTTTGCCCGATCTGCCTGTGTGTGTGCACTTTCTTTGTAAGGTCTTCAGACATCTGAGTCAGGCAATCTGTCTAGGTTTAATAGTTGCATTGTGTGAGAGAGAGAGTGGCGTGTGCGTACTCCATCACACCTGGAACCAGAACCTCTGGCAATTGTTTTTGTATGACATGATTTTTTGTTTAACCCAACCAATTTTGTTTTGAAGTATTGTTAATAAGGCATCATTATGTTGAATCAAAATAAAAAAACACTAGATCCAACTGGAAGCAAAAAATTACTTGATCTACAAACTCTTCATCCCTCAGCTTTCTCCTATAAAGTGGGGATAATAGTAATTAGAGTTGCTACAAGGTGTAGATGAGATAATGTATGTGCAGCACTTAGAACTGTAGCTTCAACATAGTGGAAAAGACCTTGATGCTGGGAAAGATTAAAGGCAGGAGGAGAAGGGGACAACAGAGGATGAGATGGTTGGATGGCATCACCGACTCGATGGACATGAATTTGAGCAAGCCCCAGGAGCTGGTGATGGACAGGGAAGCCTGGCATGCTGCAGTCCTTGGGGTCACAAAGAGTCAGACATGACTGAGATACTTAACTGAACTGAACTGATAAATAGTATCATGCAGGCACTTGAAATCATCATCATACAGCATTAATCAGAAAGATATTGATCATTTTTGTAAGATGAGATCTATCTTTGATAGTTCAAATATATATGCAATGAGAGATAAAAAGACAAGTTTTAAGCAAGTAGATTACAATCTGCATAAAATGTAAAACAAACAAAATGTCAATTTTGTACTTTATGTGTGAAAGCTAAGCAAGTAAAATGCAATGGAATGTATATGTGAAAGTTATAGCAACTAAAACTAAATCTAAAATGTGGAGTTTTCCCTTTACTGTAGATGCTGATTTATAAAAACAAACCATGGTTTTCCTTGAACCTCGCTGCAAGTGTGAGTTTTCTTATTAGATGAATATCTAAATTCCCATCATTTCTCTGAAGAATAGTTTAACAAGAACCTGAAAATCATTCAATTCTAAATGCAGAAAACATTAGGATTCCCTGTTATCTCTCCCCCGATTTGGGAAAACAATAACAGACTTACTTTTCAAACCTCCGACAGTTGTATCTGCTTAGTTGTATTTCCCTAAAGGTGGTCCGTCCATCCACTGTGCGGAGTCCAGCTCCCTCCGCCGATGCCCACGGTGAACCTGGACACGATCACAGCGACAGTTTTCTCTCTAGTCACTCCATCTGCCGCTCCTACGCTTTCCTGGGTGTTGATCTCAGCTGAGACGCAGAAGGCTGATTCGCTAACCCATTAAATCTCCAAACTGTGCTTATAGTGTGAAATCGTAGTGGGAAAACGTGACTGATAATGGCAAAAACGCCCAGACACAATGTAATTTTGGAGTCTGAAGGGAATGCTTGCTGTCTGTTGAAATTTGAGAATGATACGCAAGTGCCTTGCTAACCTGGACTCCGCTTCGCCGTAGCTTGGTCTGCCCATACATTCCTCTGTGCCCCCTGGATTGCATACATGGAATCTGTCCAGTCTTCACATCAAGAGTTTTCTCTTTACCTTGTAATTGTACAGTGAATCAAAATGCTGGCTTACTTCTCTTCTACTGAGAGGAGGAGTTCCAAGACACGTTTTACTTTCAGTACAAATATTCCCAGTAATACAGACATGCAGATTCTGCCTGGTCTGATTAATGATGGCAGATGAGGGTCCTGTTTCTTTCTTTCTTTCTTTGCAAAGCTGCAATACAGCAAACTGCCCAGAGACTGGAAAAGGTTTCCTTTGTGGCTCCTGAGTTTTAGATTTTGCGTTGAAATAACATCTTTTGTTGGCCTGCATTTGAAAAAGATGAAAGGGAAGGAAGTTATCCCATGAGAAAGTTGCTGTAAAGGATCACATTTGAATGAGATTAAAACTCAAAGTAATAGTCACAAGAAGTACAGTATTTAACGTCAAGGAAGAAAAAAAAAATCAGACCAAGAAACACAGATTTTCAAGATAATAGAACTGGCTTTCATAGACTGTTTCTTTAATAAAACAATAAGGGGGGTGGGTGGCAGAGTCGGACACGACTGAAGTGACTTAGCAGCAGCAGCAGCCTTTTTATGAGAGCAGGTGATTTTGGGAAGCAGTGCACTCTCCTGCCACACTCATCGGCTTGGAGACTGAGGCTGACTCGTGTTGTATTCTGTGTCTGCCTTTGTTTTCTGTGTCTGCCTTTGTTTGGCAGAACGGCTTTCGGTCATACTCAGTGTAATCTGAACACAGAACAGGGACCATTGAGACGATTCAATCTCCATGCCCACAGGTCAGAGGATGAGATGTGGATTCCTAATTGTGTGGTTTTGCCTTGTCAACACCCTTTACCCTGAGCACCAACTCCACTTAACCCTTTCTGAACCCTCGCCTTTGCTTGCTGTCTCGGGATTGAAATACATAGCTTGGGGCTTTCAGCCCAGGACCAGGGCTGTAGGTCAGTGGACAAGGCTGTAAGTCATCCAGGACTGGGGTCCCCATCTTCCCGGATCTCGTGCCTGGTGATCTCGGGAGGTGCTGATGGAATGATAATAGAAGTGAAGTGCACAGTGAATGCAATGCGCTTGAGGGGCTTCCCTGGTGGCTCAGCAGCAAGGAATCCACCTGCCAGTGCAGGAGACATGGGTTCGATCCCTGGCCTGGGAAGATCCCTCATGCGGCAGAGCTACTGAGCCCCTGCACCATGAAGTCCTGAGCCCACACCCTAGAGCTCCACAGCGGGAGAAGCCCCTGGGATGAGAAGCCTGTGCACCAAACTCGAGAGTAGCCGCCAACCGCCACAAGTGGAGAAAGGCCCGGGCAGCAAGAAAGACCCAGCACAGCCCAAAACAAATAAATACATGGAAGGCACTGAAATCGTCCAAAAACCTGTCCCCTCCGCCACAGCCTTGGGCCATCTGTGGGAAAATTGTGTTCCATGAAACGAGTCCCTGGTGCCAAAAGGGTTGGAGATCACTGACCTTGGATGTAAATACATGTCCTGGGTTATGTATGAACTCTGTCTTCAGCTGTTGCATTAGTTAGGCCAGGCTAAGCCGTTCCTTTGGCAACGCAGCAACCCCTGAATCTCAGCGGATCCACACACTCGAGGTTTACTTCTTGCTCACGCAGAATCCAGTAGGCAAAGAGAAGAGGGATCAAGAGGTCAGGCAGAGGCTTTTCACTGACACACACCCGGGAGGGACACACAGCTCTTCTGCTCACATGACCTGGGGCTCGTCCCCCGGAACTGCCTCCCGGGCAAGGAGCTGCGTGGGGTGTCTTCCATGTGCCCGGGAAGGAGGACGGGCGGAACAGGGTAGAGAAGCTGCCAGCGTAAATCAGTGTATCACATGCATCTACCATAGACACTGTGTGTAATATCACATACATCTATCATGGACAAGGTACACACTATCATACAGCTATCATGTACTATGTGTATGATATCACATACGTCTGTCATGCGTAATGTATATAATGTATATATCCACAATGTACGGTGTTTGTAATATCATGTATATCTATAGTGTATATACTGTTACATTCATCTTCAGTGTAAAATGTGTGTGTCACATACCTCTACAATGTACAGTGTGTTTGTGCTCAGCTGCTCGTGTCTGACTCTTTGCAGCCCCACGGACTGTAACTGCCAGGCTCCTCTGTCCATGGAGCCTCCCAGGCAAGAATACTGGAGTGGGTTGCCGCTTCCTACTCCAGGGGATCTTCCTGACTCAGGGGTCAAACCCTCTTCTCTTGTGTCTCCTGTATTGGCAGGCGGATTCTTTACCACTGGGCCACCTGAGAGGTCCACAGCGTGTCTAATATCACTTATCTCTATAATGTATATCATATCACGTACATCTGTAATGTACAATGTATATAATATCACATATGTCTACAATGTATAATGTATGTAATATTCTTGCTTTCTAAATTATTTAGTTCCAAAGATCTCAAGCCTAGAACTGCAGGTATAACAAGATTAAAAATTGTTTGCATTATTAGATGCTATTAAGGGGAAAATTTTATTATCATGATTCATGCTTGAGAATAGGCCTTTTTAAGATCCTATTTTTATAAAAAAGCTTTAGAGTCATTTAATTAGCTCATTATTAAAACTAAATATACCAAAAATATGAATTCTCAGACTGCATTTGGCCAATTCCCAGGTGCAGATTCTCACTGCTTTTTTCAGCATAAAGAGAAGTGGAGGAGAGGGGACGAAGCTAACAGACGCATAGGAGGCAGAAAAGCTAGATCCATGTGAGATGGTCCCAGAGCTCTGGAAGTACAGTTTCCTCGCCTGCTCTCTCCCTCCTTTTTTCCTTTCCTTTCTTCCTTCCTTCCTTCAACAGATGTTATTCAGTCTCTGCCACATGCCCAAACTCTTGCCAGGCACCAAGGAGATGCTCACAAACAAGTAATCATCATTCCTGGATGACTTAGGGTAACACTGGGTGTTTACCAGATAAATCCCCAAATCCTTGTGACTCAATCCCAGTAACATTTACTTTTAATTCATGTGCAATCCAGCATATACATGCAGGGCAGGGGGAGGCTGTTGTCAGTCATATAATCCGCTCAAATGGCTCCCTGAATATTACTTGAAACTTGCAGATATTACGTGCATGATTACAACAAGCCAGTGGAAAGGGGAATAGCGTGGACAACCCCAGGTAGGAGATTTCTGCAGGCCTGGCCCAGCAGGACTGCACACCTCTCCCGCATCCCAGCGCGAGTGGGAGGGTCAGAGCAAGAGACACAACCCAAAGGAGTTCTGTTCTGGTTTAGGGAAGCAAAAATAAAATGTTATTCATTCGCTTGTCCAGCAAACAATCATTTGCCTTCTTTTTGCTTTTCCCTGCCTCCCTCTCTCTCTCTTTTGTTAAATAGCATGTTTCTCATTTATTTTTCCCTTTATGTGTTTATTTTTGGCTGCCCTGGGTTTCTGTCTCTGCTAGTGGGCTTTCTCTAGCTGTGGAGAGTGGGCGCTACTGTCTGGTGGGGTGGCTGCTCTCACCGCGGCTGTCTGTCTGGTTGCAGACCCTGGATCTCGGTGTGGGCTTCAGGCATCTCGGATCCTGGGCTCAGTAGCTGCAGCTTGTGGGCTTTGGAGCACAGGCTCGGTAGTTGTGGTGCGCAGGCTTAGTTGATTCGAGGCATGTGGGATCTTCCTGGACCAGGGATCGAACCAGTGTCCCCTGCACTGGCAGGTGACTTCTTAACCGCTGGCCTGCCAGGGAAGTCCCTCTCTCTCTCTTTCTTTCTTCTCTTCCAAGCAGTGGTCTCAGTACAGGGGCTACTACAGTGAATAAAACAGACAAAATCTTTCTACTGTTCTTAAATTCTGCTTTTAGGTCTTGTACATGTAAGTGGGGAAATCTTATACATGTAAGTGAGGACCCATGTACAAAATGTTCATGACATTACTGTTTGTAAAAGCAAAAAAAAAAGAAAAAGCAAACAAATGGCCATCTATGTAGGGTAAACGGATAAATGATAATGTTTTCATTTCATAGAGTAATACTATAAAGCAGATAAATGGAAAAAGTTGTGCTACAACTATCAACATCTCAAAAACGATTTAAAAAATCAAAACAAATCCGAAAAACAATCTCAAAGGAAAATTCAAAACCAAAATATTGTGAGAAAAAAGCAAATCGCGTTTTAAAAAGTTTTAAAATCCCCAAAAGCAATGTTCCATACTCGATGGATGCAAATGTATGTTAAAAGTTAAAAGCACGCATGAGCAGAGTGAACAAAGGATTCAGGGTAGTGGCTGTGCCCCCGAGGAGGAAGCAACAGAGAGAAATGCGTGAGGAAGAGGCACGTAGAGGGTCTTGCTGCTGCTAAGTCGCTTCAGTCGTGTCCGACTCTGTGCGACCCCATAGACGGCAGCCCACCAGGCTCCCCCATCCCTGGGATTCTCCAGGCAAGAACACTGGAGTGGGTTGCCATTTCCTTCTCCAATGCAGGAAACTGAAAAGTGAAAGGGAAGTCGCCCAGTCGTGTCTTAGGTTATCTATAAAGTACGGTCTCCCTTAGAAAACCCCGAAGCAAATATGGCATAACGTTTCGATTGGATAAAACCGGACCTTGGCGTGTGATTTCACCATACTGCTCCCTAGTTTGTTATTACATTGGGAATGCTTTCGGTTCCCTTTTAACTAGACCCATTTCCTTCTAGCCTCTTCCCAAAGAGTCACCCCCTCCCCAAACAGCATCCTCCATGTCTCCTGATTGCATGTGTCTGCACTCAGTTGTGTCCGACTCTGCATGGCCCCATGGACGATAGCCCGCTAGGCTTCTCTGTCCATGGGATTCTCCAGTCAAGGATACTGCAGTGGGTTGCCATGTCCTCTTCCAGGCGATCTTCCCAACCTAGGGATTGAACCTGCATCTTCTGGGCCTCCTGCATTGGCAGGCGGATTCTTTACCACTGAGCAACCTGGGAAATGCTTAACTATTGGTCCTGACCAGGTGAGGCATTTCCCCTTCTTGCCCTCAGGGGATGCATCTGAGGCAGTGCAGAGAGGCGCTAGTGAGAGGGAAGGGGGAGAGACTGAGAAGAGGGAGGCACTGGCTTCCAAGTGGGGAGATGAGGGAGGTGGGAACGGAGTCGTGCAGCTGACCTCCCCGTCTGGCTGCGAAAACGACAGCTACCAAGGTCTCTGATGCATTTGTCGTCCATCATCCAGCACTCTCAGTGCTTCTCAGTTCAGTTCAGTTCAGTCGCTCAGTCGTGTCTGACTCTTTGCGACCACATGGACCACAGCACGCCAGGCCTCCCTGTCCATCACCAACTCCCGGAGTTTAGTCAGACCCATGTGCATCGAGTCGGTGATGCCATCCAGCCATCTCATCCTCTGTCATTCCCTTCTCCTCCGGCCTTCAGTCTTTTCCAGCATCAGGGTCTTTTGAGTCAGTTCTTTGCATCAGGTGGCCAAAGGATTGGAGTTTCAGCTTCAGCATCAGTCCTTCCAATGAATCCTCAGTCTGATCTGCTTTAGGATGGACTGGTTGGATCTCCTTGCAGTCCAAGGGACTCTCAAGAGTCTTCTCCAACACCACAGTTCAAAAGCATCAATTCTTCTGCATTTAGCTTTCTTTATAGTCCAACTCTCACATCCATACATGACCACTGGAAAAACCATTACCTTGACGAGACGGACCTTTGTTGGCAAAGTCAGTGCTTCTATAACTCTTCTAATGCAAGAGACCCCATTAATTTTTACTGTTTTCAAAGGGATTCAACAAATTCAAACCTCTGTGAGTTTAAGAGGAGCCAGGCACATGCTTGGGTTCGCATCACCAGGCTGTTCTTAGAAAATCTATCTTTTCCCTGGGCGGGTGTCAGACCACCAGAGTCACCTTGACTGGAGGTTAACTCTTGTATCAGCAAAGCGAGTCTAGCTCCCCATCTCTGTCCCATAACCATTCTCCTTGAGCCTGGGACACCACACACACAAGCCAGGTGACCGAGGTAAATTTGTGGGCCGACCTCAACTGACCAGCCCCAGCTCCAGACAAGTGGACTAACTAGACTAGGATCAGCCAAGAAGATCTTGGTTCAAGCTGCTTCTTAGTAACATGGTTTCAGCATGGGATATGTTCTTGTTGATTGTGCTTTGGGTGTTTTCCATTGTACTATGTATCTTTTTGTCCACCTTAATCAATTTATTTGGCTGCACCCGGTCTTAGTTGTAGCATACAGAATCTTTGATCTTCGTATGCGGAATCTTTAGTGGTGGTATGTGGGATCTAGTTCCCTGACCAGGGACTGAACCCCAGTCCCCTACATTGGGGGATGGGAGTCTTAGTCACTGGCCCACCAGGGAAGTCCCATTTCACTGTGTATCTCTTTATATCCTTACTTCATCTCTTAATCTTATAAGAAACTTGCCTTTCTTTATATAAGTCTGTCCCAGGATTCCCTCCCATGAGAACCTCATGTTCTCCTTGTTCCCTCTGTTGGAGGAGAGGACTGGGTGTGTGTACGTGTGTGCATATGCCTGGGTGGCCTCCTCCCACTTCCCAAGGACCGTCTCTGCGCTCCTGGAGTCGCTGGACCCCTTCCCCAGCTTGGATCCCCTGATGAGCTGTATTAACCCTGAGGCTCCTCCCTGCTCATCCAGCTCTGAATTGAAGCACAGCTGAAGAAATCCCAAGAAACTGTACACATATGGCAAACCAGTTCTTGGCTCCTGACACTTGCTTTCACAACTTTCTATATTTTTTTATGAACTTTCTGGCTTTCTTACTGTAGCTTTCCCAGACAGTCTCTGCTCTCTTTAAGCCCCTGTCTTTCCCCATCCAACCTCCCTCCTACTTGAGGGTCTCTCCAAGGAGAGGCTGGAACGAGGCAAGGTGGATACGTGGAGCAAACGCCCCGTGCCCCGCTGCGTTTCCTTTGATTTCTGCATTGGTTCTCTCTTCCTCTGTTGCGGGATCAGAGGAGGAGATTTTTCCTGTTCCTTCCTGAAGTTCGTCCCGCTCCCTGGGCTCCAAGCTTTGTGACATCTGAGCTGAGAGGCCTTTCTCCTGTATCGTGCCGTTTCTTTCAAGCACCTCATGCAGCCGCCATTTTCATTTAGCTCTTTGTATTTTTCCTCTTTCAACAAATGTGTGCGTGCCTGCACTGTGCCGGGAGCTGTACATTCTAATAAAGCTTAAAATATGGCCCCTGCCTTCAGTCAAGTAGGGCAAGGTGGTAACGTTATATTCCGACCATAAGTCAGCGGGACAGAATGACAAATAGCACAGGTGTTCCCGGGAAGGAGCAGTTATTCCGATGGGGGATTTTAATTTCCTCAAGCCCTTCGACTACTCCAGAGCCAGTCTCCCTATCCCAGCAGCAGAATAAATAGAAAAGGAGAAAAATGCACACAAATGCGCTCATTAATCCATTCGGAAAATTTCTATTAAGTTTCTACTGTGTGTCAGCTCCAGTGGGGTGCTGGAGGCCCCCTAATAAGTGAATACAATCAAGGTTCCTGGACTCATGGAGTTCATAGACAATCGGAGAAGACTAGTCTTAATCACACATACACGTATGAGCAGTGGAAAGTGCTGGAAAGGAGAAGCATAGTAGAGGATGTGAAATGGAGCGAGACTGTATGGTCCTTCCCTTCCCTTCCTCCCTCCCACCCCTCCCAACCCTCCTTGTCCTCTCTCTGCTTTGTCTTTAGTCAAAGAAAGCTTAACACCGTAGTTTTACGTTTAGTCAAAGAATAAGTTTAATGAGAGAAACGAGAAATGCAGAAACAAAGGAAAACAGTCGTAGGAGACCAAGTGAAAACAGTGTGGTCACTGGGCATAGTCAAGGGCCTTCAGTTCCTTCTCAAGGGCTGTAGATAAAATTCTGAGCCACGGCTTGTGAGCTGTCTCATAGATGCTGAAACGCCAGGGTGAAGAAGTTAACTCCTTGATGACCAGACTGTACCCACGGCATACGCTGCCACAGTCCTAAGAACTGGCCTCAAGGAAATGGCAACAAGCTGACCCTGGAACTGAAGATGAATGGTACTTAAAACAATTAAGATGACGCTGGTCAGACCACTGAGGACCAGTTTGAAGATGACTGTCAGAGCTGACTGTGCTGTTTCTGCACGTAGCCCCCTTCTTCTGTCTATAAAAGCTCTTGCCCCACTGGTTGCCCGGGGTAGGGGGTGGGGTGGGAGTCAGCCTTTGGACAGATGTCCATCCTCCCCCCCGCCCATACCAGTTACTGCATCTGGAAATAGAGCAAACTTTCCTTTCCACCAACCTGGCCTGTTTATTGGCTTTTGGGTGGTGAGCAGCCAGCCCCCATACACCTTTCGGTAACAGGTGTGGTTTAGTCCCAGGAAGCAGAGAAGTCTGCCCTGGGCCTGGGACAACAGAATTAAGACCTGAAGGATGAGTGCTAGTCATCAAGGGAAAGTGGGAGGCCAGAGGGCCGGCCTGCACAGAGCTCTTGTGCAGGAAGAGGGTTCAGGAAGGGGGTTCCACAGGCCTGGGAGAAGGCCAGTGAGCAGAGAGGGGTGGCAGAGAAGGCGGGGGTGCAGGCATGGAAGGTGAGAGATGCCACAGAGGGGGACCTCACGGTCAGGACAAGAAGCTATGTATTTACTCTTGGAGCTGTGGAGCTATGGAAGGGCTTGAAGCGAAGAGGAGGCTTGATTGGATGTAGGTATCAGTGAGTGCTCCAGCTGCTGGTGGGTAGAGGGTGGGGGCCTTGGGGTCAACTCTGGTAAATTGGAAGAGCACTGGGCTTGGAGTTGGGTGTCATAGGTTGTATCCAAATCGTATTAGCCAATGTTATTATTTAGTTCCTAAGTCCTGTCTCACTCTTTGTGACCCCATGGAGTGCAACACACCAGGCTTTCCCTGTTCTTCACTATCTCCCAGAGTTTGCTCAAACTCATGTCCACTGGATCAGTGATACCATCCAACCATCTCATCCTCTGTTGCCTCCTTCTCCTTCCTCTTTCAATCTTTCCCAGCATCAGGGTCTTGTCTAAGGAGTGTTTTTTGCATCAAGTGGCCACAGTATTGGAGCTTCAGCTTCAGCATCAGTCCTTCCAGTGAATATTCAGGGTTGATAACCTTGGGCAAACCCTTCGGTTTCATCCTCTGGACAGTGAAACGGTTGGGAGAGGAGGTGTGGGCCTAGGTCCTGGCTCACAGGAGGCCTTCAGCCCATAGGTTTAATCCTCAGCCTTGTCCAGTGTTTCCTAAGCCTCAGAGTCATTATTCATCTGCCGGGAGGGGATGTAGGTAAAGGGTGCATTTCTGTCTGGTTCAAAGAGCACATCCAGGCTCATCTCACAGGCCCAGGGGTGGCAGGGTCACTTAAATTAGATCACTTTCTTTTTTTCTCATTTGCAAATTGCTGACCTTGAAGACTGAGCTGACATGGTCTCCTTGACCTGCATTCTAAGTAATGAGCTCTAGATCTAAGAATTATTTGTGGTCTCCATCACACATTGGCTGGCTCCTGTGAACTACACTGTTATGTGTTCAGAGTCCTGGCACAGATGGAGAGTTTCGACTCTGGGCTTGGTGCTGGCTGCAGCTGGGGATGTCAGTTGTTCCGTCCCTCCCTGGTCCTCACTGTTCTTCCTGAACGGGTTGGGTGTTAGGGATGGGAATCAAAAGTCGGCAGTCTGGCTTCACGCCCTGCGTTTTGCCAGGACACCCTGCTCTCCCACTGTTCAAAGCACAAAGGTTTCCACCTTTTAATTAGAAGAGGAAATAAAGCTGCTTTTGCCACTGTCTTCTCTCAGAGATCCCAGAGTCACAGGAAGGTCTTAGAAGCACCAGTGGACCACCGTGTACTCACATTTAGGTGTAAGGGGTTCCTGCTACGGTGATGGGGGTGTTCTCCCTTCTCCTTAGAGAGTGTCCCCTGCTTTTAGGGCCTGAAGTATGTTTCCCCACCCCCACCCCCCCCAAGTTCACAAGCCCTGACTCCCACTGCCTGAGAACATGACTATCGACACAGGGCTTTAAAGTGGTGATTAAGATAAAATGAGACGATACGGGTAGACCCTAATCCAACTGGTGTCCTTAGAGGAAGAGGTTAGGACACAGACAACACAGAAGCAGGGGGCAATCTTAAGAGGACACAGGGAGAAGGTGGCCACCTCCAAACCACGGAGAGAGTCCTCTGAAGAAACCCACCCTCTGAGACCTTTGTCTGGGGCTTGCAGCCCCCGGGACTGTGAGACCAGGCCTGTCTGTGGTGTGAGGCGTCCAGTCTGCAGTGCTTTCTCGCCGCAGCCCTAACTGGTACAGAGCCGAAGGTGGCTCCGCTGAATCTGTGGAAAGTGGGAAAACCTGGCTGTTTCCGTGCTTCCTTGCCCGTGTAGACTTGACTCTCGCCGTGTGATTTCTCTGTGTTGTGAAGGAGGCTGCTTGAGAGCTCACAAGCGCCTTCCAGCCTAGCGTCTCACAGGTCTCACATTTACCCACCACGTGGACGAGGTGACGTCTCCTCCCTTTTTCCTCCCTTCTCCACAAGGATATATGAGGACAGAGAGCATCCTGGCAGCTAAATTGCCTGGAGTACATAAAGTATTAATTCGGCAGTTGAACACCTTTCACTGTGTTATCCATTTATCTTTGTGTGCTAAATGGTTTTCACATACTCAGGGCTATAAACCATTTCTCCAGGAACCTGACTTTCAAAGGCGTGGGCTTTAGGTGGGGAGAAAGTACACTCTGCCCTCATAAAAGATCCCATTAAAAAAAAACGTCTCCAACTCTGTGCCCGTGGGAGAGGCTGGGGCCACTTCGCTTTGAAGAGCCGAGAGGGCAGCTCCATCGTTCCACCTGGCCCGCCGGCATTGACTTGGGTTCATTTCAGTCCTGGGGGGAGGGCGGCCGTCAAGGGTGGCCTCATCCTGGCTGCCACTTCTGGCGAGGCTTTGGGGAATGAGTTAGAGGCCGTCTGCCCTGTTCTGTGGGGCCTCTGCATGTGCCCATGATTCTTGCCTCTGGTTTGGGGCAGCCAAGGGTGCTGCTGCGTCCTTCAGTGGAGAGGTCGCATTAGCAAGGAGAGAGGGCGAATTGGCATGCAGCGTCATTAAAAGAAAAATCAAATCGCAGGCACTCAGTGACACCAGGCTGTGACTAGATGCCACCCGACAGCAGCAACACAGAGCAGGGGGCCCACCGGCTCCAGCATCAGCCCCAGGGAAGCTTCTGCCCGGAGCATGGGCACCGTGGGATCCTTGTTCTGGGGGGCTCCTGTTCTTAGGCAGGAGAGGGCTGTTAAGTCACATTATTCAGCCCGTGCCTACTGAATACCTCCCTTGTGCCAGGTATTATGCAGGGAGTAGCTGATAGACGTGCTCCCTGACCCTTGGGCTCAACAGCGAGGTTGTGCGGGCAGTGGAGGCTGTGTTTCCTTCCCCCCACCGCACTCCTTGTCTCCCTCTTTTTTGCCCTTTCACCCATCCCCTGAGCTCTCCAATTCCCGGAGGCCTGCACTGGAGGAAGAAGCCGCAAGAAGGATGCTTATCTCAGGGCAGGAATCCCCAACGGCAGGATTATATCATCTGGCTAGGAGATATTTTACTCTAAATGACCGTCTTGTGGCCTCTCCAGTGACAGGATCCTGAATCCCTTGCTTGCAGTGAAATCCTCACAATGCATCTTACTGCTGTAGCCTGGAGGCACATGGGGGCTACCCCAGAGGACCAAGAAGTGCAGAGTTAGAGAGAGACCTCCAGGCTTGCAAATCAGCAATGCATTTTGTCATTAGCAAATAAACAGCTGAGTGGCTCTGCACTGCTCTGCTGAGGCTCTTAAGTACTTCATCCACTCAAGCACCTAGCTTAGTTCCTGCTTCCCGCAGATTTATGTCCCCACATACAGGGCAATAAGAGGCCTGCTGGCAGTGAGCCCCAGAGAGGTAGTGGGGCTGCAGAGGATATGCTGACAAATGTAATTGCTGGCAGCTGTTGGTCCTGGGCTGCCAGCCCTAGGATTTAACCCCTAACTCTCCAGGTGCTATGTGAGTTGAGGATGGGCAGAGAGCATGCTCACCGGAGGCACTGGTCTCCATTCCTATACAGTTTAATGCCTTTTCTTCTATTGCCCGACTAACCAACCATTTCACTTCCAAGACTTGAACAATAGTAAGCTTCACTATTAAATACTGTTTTAAAATGTCAGCAGTATTTCTTTGAAACTTCTTTTGTCAGCTTTAACAGAACCCCACCAGATCTTACTAAAAGGATTAGCATCCTGGTGTTTTACTTGGGTAATCCAGTATTGTTCAAACTTGGAAGAAAAAGGAGGTTTAGGTTGCCTTGCAAATTCAAGGCAAGGTTACACTTGGATGACCTAAGAGGCAGAAATGACAAGGGGTACGGTGCCAGGACTGAGTGAGAAAGAGCAGGCATGACCCTTTGCTAAGTCTGACCTCAGCCAGATGCACGGTGCCAGGAACTTAGCTCATATTTGCTCAGTGACTAAGTGATATCCCAAGAAAGGAAGTTGATACGATGCTAAAAATCAGAGTCCCTATCACATCCCACAGTGGAAGATCTAGTTATTTCATCCTTGTTCTTCACGAATTTTCTTATTTCCTGTGAATAATTCCAGTAGAAGTTTGCACCCAAATCAAACTTGAACAGAATGTAAAGGATGATGGTTATGGACAAAAAGAGGATTAAAGGAAAGTATTTGAGAAACTAGTTATTAGGCTGATAGTCGGGAATAAAAAGTGCCTACATGGCAGGTTATTGTGAGGATTAGATGAGATCGTGTGTATAAAGTACCTGGCACAGTGCTAACACCTAGGAGGTGCCCAACAATTGCTAGCTGCCTCTCTCAATGCTCCCCGCGCCTCCACACACACCTTAGTTGTTTTGGGGCTGAATCAGATGACTGGTTTCTTCTCCTGTCTTCCATTTCTAGGATTTCCTTCCCTTCTTAATGGAGAAATGTTACCAAGGTAAGGGATCATTACCTTTCTCTTGTTCTATAAAGAGACCTCACTCTTGCAAGAGTGAAGAATTTTCTAATCACTTGCGTGAACTTCTGTTGAATCGGTCCAAGAAAACAGCTTCTGGGAGCTACTATTTTCAAGAGCTTTGTACTGTTGCCAAAAATGCTTATTATTTTTCCAGGAAGGGTACTTGGCTGTGTTCAAGGGAGGTTGGCTACTGTCAGTCTCAACTCCCTTAACATTTCCAGTATATTCAAAATAAAAGATATAGGAGAGAAATATCCATACACTTTGGTGAACTATTTCCATGAAACTCTAGTTTTCCGTGAACTTTCTGTGAATCTCTTATTTTCATATCATTCTCTCCATAAAAGTAAGTAAGTAAGTAAAGTCACTTAGTTGTGTCTGACTCTTTGTGACCCCGTGGACTGCAGCCTACCAGGCTCCTCAGTCCATGGGATTCTCCAGGCAAGAATACTGGAGTGGGTTGCCATTTCCTTCTTCAGGGGATCTTCCTGACCCAGGGATAGAACTCGGGTCTCCCACACTGGAGGCAGACGCTTTAACCTCTGAGCCAGCCTGTAGGAACCAGAGCCCAGTAGCGTTATAATGGCATTTAAGGGTTTTCACAGTTGGAGCCTTGACTTCCTCAGAAGCCTCATCTCCCTCTCTCCCGGGAACACACCTAAGCCCCCAATTTTCCTGTTCAGTCTCCCCATCTCTCCACCAAACTCATGCTGGTCCCTAGAGAACCTCTTCTGTGAATCTTTGTGAACCACAGAGCAAGGTTCTCATAGAATGTCCAAAATTCTTTTTCTCTTGTAGTATATTTCATGTTTTATTGTATTTCATGTTGATATAGTGGGCTTGTAGATATCTAGAATCCAGTTGACACTAACTCCATGTTTGTTGAATAAATGTTGTCTTGAACTTGGTGAAAAAGAGGGCAAATACACACCCCTCCTTTTTTTTTTTTTTTTTTTTAACTGCTTGCACCAGGCTGCAAACTCCTAGAGACCAAGACTTGGTATTGGTGACTAGATTAAAGATCATGGAGTAAGTTGACAAAAGACATTAAATATAGTGAAAAAAAAAAGAAGAAAGATGATAATTTACATTTATCTAATATCTGCTATGGGCTTCCCTGGTGGCTCAGATGGTAAAGAATCTGCCTGCATTGCAGGAGACCCAGGTTCAACCCCTGGGTTGGGAAGGTCTCCTGGAGAAAGAAATGGCAACCCTCTCCAGTATTCTTGCCTGGAGAATCCCATGGACAGAGGAGCCTGGCGGGCTACTGTTCGTAGGGTTGCAAAGAGTTGGACACAACTTACAGACTAAATAGCAACAAATATCTGCTATAAACTGTGTGCTAGATGCTTTCAAGGATATCCTTGATATAATATTATTTAATCTATTTGATTACCATGTGGGGATTTACACACTTCAGTTCAGCTCAGTTGCTCAGTCATGTCCGACTCTTTGCGACCCCATGAATCGCAGCACGCCAGGCCTCCCTGTCCATCACCAACTCCCGGAGTTCACTCAAACTCACGTCCATCGAGTTGGTGATGCCATCCAGCCATCTCATCCTCTGTCGTCCCCTTCTCCTCCTGCCCTCAATCCCTCCCAGCATCAAAGTCTGTTCCAGTGAGTCAACTCTTCGCATGACGTGGCCAAAGTACTGGAGTTTCACCTTCAGCATTATTCCTTCCAAAGAACATCCAGGACTGATCTCCTTTAGAACGGACTGGTTGGATTTCCTTGCAGTCCAAGGGACTCTCAAGAGTCTTCTCCAACACCACAGTTCAAAAGCATCAGTTCTTCAGTGCTCAGCTTTCTTCTCAGTCCAACTCTCACGTGCGTACATGACTACTGGAAAAACCATAGCCTTGACTAGATGGACATTTGTTGGCAAAGTAATATCTCTGCTTTTGAGTATGCTCTCTAGGTTGGTCATAACTTTACTTCCAAGGAGTAAGAGTCTTTTAATATCATGGCTGCAATCACCATCTGCAGTGATTTTGGAGCCCCCCAAAATAAAGTCTGACACTGTTTCCACTGTTTCCTCATCTATTTCCCATGAAGTGATGGGACCGGATGCCATGATCTTCGTTTTCTGAATGTTGAGCTTTAAGCCAATTTTTTCACTCTCCTCTTTCACTTTCATCAAGAGGCTTTTTAGCTCCTCTTCACTTTCTGCCATAAGGGTGGTGTCATCTGCATATCTGAGGTTTTTGATATTTCTCCTGGCAATCTTGATTCCAGCTTGCATTTCTTCCAGCCCAGCGTTTCTCATGATGTACTCTGCATAGAAATTAAATAAGCAGGGTGACAATATACAGTCTTGACATACTCCTTTTCCTATTTGGAACCAGTCTGTTGTTCCATGTCCAGTTCTAACTGTTGCTTCCTGACCTGCATACAGATTTCTCAAGAGGCAGGTCAGGTGGTCTGGTATTCCCATCTCTTTCAGAATTTTCCACAGTTTATTGTGATCCACACAGTCAAAGGCTTTGCCATAGTCAATAAAGCAGAAATAGATGTTTTTCTGGAACTCTCTTGCTTTTTCCATGATCCAGTGGATGTTGACAATTTGATCTCTGGTTCCTCTGCCTTTTCTAAAACCAGCTTGAACATCAGGGAGTTCACAGTTCACGTATTGCTGAGGCCTGGCTTGGAGAATTTTGAGCATTACTTTACTAGTGTGTGAGATGAGTGCAGTTGTGCGGTAGTTTGAGCATTCTTTGGCATTGCCTTTCTTTCTTTTTACACACTTACAGATTAGTAAATGAGTTTAAGCATAGAGTGACTTGATTAGAGACTTAATTAAGCATGGAGCCTAGATCTGAATCTCATCTGTTGCTCCAAAGCCCAGGCTGTCTGCCTTACACCAGTCTGGCTCAGAGAAGGGAAATGCTACCACTGAAGCAATCGGCTGGCATTACTAGCAGCATGGGTTTGAGAGGCGAGGGAAGGCAGCTAGGAGAAGAGTAGAATAATTCAATTGGGAGGCCTGGGTGAGAGTAATAGACAGAGAGCAATCAATACGAGTGATTGACAAGGAGGAGCCAAGCAGAACAGAGCATCTTACCTGTCTGAATGTGGTTGTCGGGGGTGGCAGGGGGGTAGGGGGCCCTGCAGTAGGGCCTGGGCACAGTGCTTGGCACAGATCCCCAGATGCAGCTGCTCTGGGTCCTGAGTGGGTGCCTGGCCAGCAGTATGTGGAGCAGGAAACAAAAAGACTCAGGTCCTGCGGAAAAATAATAACGTGCTTTATGCTTACGTGAGCGGCAAGCCCTGATGTAAGTGGTCAATATGGTCCCCCCTACCCACTATGAACCTAAAGGTGGCCTGCCAGAGTAATAGGTTGGATCCCCCATTATGCTCCTGGCTGGGAGGGATTTGTTAAGTCCACTGTCCCACAGAAACATTTCCAGATGACAGGGCTGTGTGTGAACTCTGTTCGGCCAAATATCACAGTATATGGAAAGGTTTTTGACCTTGAGCCTCCACTAAAACTTTGAAATCCTGTTTACGTAGCATGATTCCACACATGTGAATTCTTAGCACAGCCGTTTGGGCCAAATATGCTGTCTGCCAGCCTATGAAATTTGACAAAACGTGCTGTCTGATGCTGAACATCGTATTGGCCTCCTGGTTAATGTACTTCAAGTCCTGGATCTTTACTCTTTTTTTTTTTCCCCCTACTCTTTTTTGTCCCATCTATTTTCTATAACGTCAAAGCTGTTTACACATCCTGGGAAGAGGCTGTAGGATAAGTAAGGACCTTTCTTTCTGAAACTCCCTCCCTCCTGCCTGCATTCCTGGCCATCTTTCTGGCAGAATATTTCTTTATTCAATTTTACTAAGACAGAAGTTGTATTTAACTGGAGATGAGCTTCATCATTCTTCTCTTGTAAAGTTGTGCTTTCTTTTTAGGAAGTATGATTCCTTTATAGGCATTTCATTCAATTAAAAAGAAAGGGAAGATCAAACTTTTGGCAGCAACATCAAGTGTTATGAACAAAATTAAAACACCCAAGCCAGTGCTCAAGCCTATTACGTGGATTTATGGTTCTCCTTTGAACTCTTCATAAATTCAGTGATTCTGAGTTTCAGTGACCCATGGGAGAAAAAAAAAACAACCCACTTTCAAGAGGTGCTTTAATGTCCCAGACTCTTTTAAAGAAAACTAGAAATTCTACTGGTGTCTGGATATGGTCAACTTATAGACAACCTACTTTGCTGGCATTGAACGGAAGGTTTTTGGTATTTCAATCATTGATATTCTGCTGTGACATATGAGTTTCTTCACTTTATATATTATAGACCTAGATCTATCATGCCTGGCATTTTGGTTTTGAACTATACACCTGGGTTTGCTTGGAGAAGAACATACCGGGGTTCACTCATCACTCCCCCTCACAGTTCAGGAAGCGTGTGGAGGGAGGTAGTACTTTTGCAGAATGTAACCCTAGAAGCTGGGCCATCTGTGAAGTCACTTTAGAATCTGATACCCTTTAAAAGGTGGGGGGCGGGGTGGGGAGTGCTAGAGGGATGGAAAACCATATGTTAGGTGCATTGTGGGAATCTCGGTCTTTCCCTCTTTGATTATGTAACTGTTTTGAAGCCACATGTTCCTCCAGCTGTTTCTCATCAGATTTGTTTTGTTCCCATATAAACACATACACACAAAACAGAGCCATTTTCATGGAAAGAAAAATTCTTTTTTTCCCTTAGAGTTTCTTTGATGATGAAATTCACGTAAAGCTCTGAATTACGAAAATGTGCCAGTGAAAGGATTCAGAAGAGAATTAGAACAGAAGGCAATTTTGATTGTCTTTTCTCTCCCCTTTTCAAATATGTTTCTTCATTCTTTTTACTGTCTATAAACCCACATAGGAAAAGCCCAACTTTGGAATAATATTAGTAATCACGGTTTTTGGTTTCCGTCTCATGAGAGAAGATAAAATGGCATAAAAATTGTGCTGATGACATCCAAACAGAGGAATACTGGTTGTTCCGAGTGTGTTGGGACACCCTTGCTTCTTACTTACTCTGACTCTCGTCTCAGTTCTGAAAAGTTGCCTGGGCGAATGGTCCAGTGATTTATCTGACACGTACCGACTTTGTATACAAAGCTGTCTTTGGTTCTGGCCCAGCAAGTTCAAGAGTTGTAGCATTTCCAGAAGTTACAGCTTTACAAAGTGACAGAGCACATTATAAAACATCTTATTATACCCTCTGTGTTTAATTTCATTTAAATAAGGATAGTAGCTTAGGTTTCTATAAAACTATACTTTTTAGTAACTTAGATTTCTATAAGCTTTATCGAAGCTTATGTTTTATTTTATTTTATCCTCTCATTTAGCCTTCATAATTTATACCCCTTTAACCATGAAGTTAGGGCTCAGGGGATTCTGACTCCATGTAAATAACTAAAATATGTGTCATGCAAAGAGGCCAGTTTGCTATGGTGACGCATCCTACTACACCAGGAACCATGAGCTGGATAAAGATAGGATAACTTGCTAGACCAGCTCCAGTTAGCTCTGACCTCTGTGTTAATGCCTGTCCCTTTTGGCTTCTGACTTACAGGGTATACGGGGCCATAAAAAAGTAGATAAGAAAATAAGAAATAAGAAAATAAAATAAAAAGTAAGAAAAAATGGTGTCAAGTCTCATAGCCTGTAGATTTATGATATTAATGAAACCTTCCCTACCCTGTTGTCCAAGCCTGACTCATGGACACCACCCCTGATTCCCCACCTTTCTAGTATACTTCTAGTAATAAGGGGCACAGCCCCTTATAGGTAGCTTTTTTAGCAAGCTCACCACCTGCTGGATATTCTGGTCTGAGCCACGAGACCCTCTTACTTGACAGCTGAGTCTTATAGGTCTCCCTGCCATCACTCTTGTCCTGCCCCGAGCTCCATTTTCCACATAGCAGCAGGCGATCTCTTAAAGGGCCACCAGGCCCCGTTATTCTTCGTGAGGTCAGGACTGTATCTGGTTCATCTTCCACTGTGTTCCCCAGTGTTGTCACCCAGCAGGTAATCTATAGAATTAGTGAGCTTAAAATTAATTAGTTATTAGAAAAATCTCCTTTCCATTTCAAGACTGGATTTATGTGGGGGTGAAAGATGACACTAAGGTTCCATCCCCGGCTGCCTGGAAGAATGATGGACGTGGGGTGTGAGGAACCGAAGGAATGCAGAGTGGATGGAATCTGATGTCACCACCCCACCCACTTACTCTGGAGATACGGGTGGATGATGACCTCAGGTTCACAACCAGTGTGTCCGGGGTGGAATCTATGTCCTCTCAGTTCCCTGCCTTGCGTTCTTTTCAGGCCGTGACACCATCTCATCCGCAGGAAGTGAGGTTGGGGTACAAACGAAGGAAAGATGATGAATTCAGCTTTGAACATGCTGAGCTTGAAGTATCCCTGATACATCCAGCTGTTAGAAGTAATAACTGAAACTCAGAAATGAGCTCAGATACCTGACTGATTTTGTAATTGAAACTTAATGGGAAAGGATGAGATTCACAAGGTAGATAAGGAGAAAAAAAATCAGAAAAGGGAGAGAAGAAGGAAAGAAATGGTAGCAAAGGTCATGTGGAAGAAGTTTGCAGAGGGAAAAAGGGACCATCTGGTCTCATGAAGTGAAGGAAGAAAGGTCAACAGAGGGAAGGTCAAGAAGGATGAGGCTGAGGCAGGAGGAGGGGCAGTTTCAGCAGTATGGGGTCAAAGGTTGGAGGTCCTGAGAATGAGGCCTTAGTGGTTAAGAGCACTGGAGTTAACCTGCCTGGGTTGGCACCCAGACTTCAGCATTAACTGAAGGCCCTCAGGCAAGATTTTTAATCTCTCTAAGCCTTATTGCCTCATATATTAAATGGGGAGAAAATTATCTATCATATTAAAATATTATAAGAGATAAATGAAATAATCCACCATAAATTGTTTAACCCCATTCCTGATACATAGCAACTGCTCAATAAGTTTAGACATTATTTATTTTGGTAAGAGTTTGGAATATAAAGGAGGATTAACTGAGTTCGGGAGACCTCCTAAGTGAACAAAATCCTGTAACGAAAGGAAGAAGAATCATAAACGTAGACATCGGACTTAGGGAAGAGAAGATAGACGTTGAGATAGGAGCACAGCATGGGTGGCAGGGATGAGAAGAGAGACGGGTGTTTGGACAAACAGTAGGTCTTCCACTGTCACCCTGTTGGGTCAGCCCATGGCCCCAGCGAGTTAAGAGCTTGTGGGTGCCTCTTTCTCACAATACCACCTGGGGCTGATAATTCCAACTTCCCGAACTTCTACAGTTCAGTAAGCACTGCCAGGGCTCAGGATGGTGCTCTGCAGACACCATAAGAAAGCCTCTTCCAGTGGCCAATCCCCAACCGTGAATCAAGCTGCCTTTCACTCAGCACAGTCTTCAAGAATCTCAGGGCTGGAGGCATCTGAAAGGCCACCTGGCCCAAGGTCACCTGAATTCCCTCCATGGTATCCCAGTGGGCAGTTACATATAAGCTGCATTTGAACAGCATCCCGTTTGGTATGTTGCAAGCCAGACCTTTCTTTCTCAGGTTAGATTCTTCAGCACAGAAAGTTCTCCTGCTGATCTGCCATAGACTTGAAATTGCCATTTTCAATCATCCCTTAGGCTTAAGGGACTGAAGGATTTTTTTTGAACCACAAATATGTAACCTGGACATGGAGACCCTGGTGATGCCTTTTACGTAAGGGTCCCTTGTCAGTCGCAGACGATGACTCCCAGGAGGGGTGTATCGAACGTGCGGTGGGAGAGCAGCAGATGGTAACATCGGAGGATGCTTAGCCTCTGGGGATATTAGAGATTGTGAGACACTGCTAAAAAAAGGCAACATGCAAGCACAGAGATTTCAGAGGAAGTAAAGTATTGAAGTCAGGTTCATGCTTTGTCTTATTCTGGCCTCAAGTAGACACTGGGGTGAGCTCTTCTTTAGGGGAGCCCAGGCCTGAGCATTCACTCCTTGCCCTCATGTAAAAGAGGCCATTTCAATTACTGGCAATGAAGTGGTCTATCAAACCCATTTAGATAGACCCAGCCAGAGTGGGGCCAGATACCCAGGTGGCTCAGTGGTAAAGAATCTGCCTGCCAATGCAGGAGACACCGGAGGTGTGGGTTCTGTCCCTGAGTCGGGAAGGTCCCCTGGAGTAGGACATGGAAACCCACTCCAACATTCCTGTGTGGAAAATTCCACAGAGAGGGGATCCTGGTGGGCTGCAGTCCATGGGGTCAGAAAGAGTCAGGCACGACTGAGCCACTGAACAAGTCAGGTCAAGAGATTCATGGATCTGGTTTAAGCTAGGATAGCTGAAGGTGTTCTCAGTCCTCCTTGAGGAGAAGACGTCAACCCAGCCACATAACCTGACCTCGATCCAGACAGAGTGCAGCTCAGCGCCCTGGGAGCTCAGCTAACTCTGAGCCTTGTGTTCCCTCACCTGGGAAATATCTTACCTGTTGGAATGCAGGGAGCTGAAGTAGAGGGCGTTGGCAGGTCTTCTCATTTCTAAATGCCGTGATCGTAGCTCAGCTGCTGGAGAGGTCATGGCAGGAGGCGGGTAGGAGAGAAACAACGGCAGCTCCAGAATTTCAATCTGGAGCAGGCCTGGGGCCCATCTGCTTGGTGGTTTGACCGTCTGGAGAGCTTGTTGCGTGTAACAGCTCCATCTGCGTGCCAAGTGGCTGCTTTTACGTCAGTGCCATAGGCATCAAGGGGAGATAGGAGAGTTTGACAAGCTGTCTGCAAACAACCTCTTGTGCCATTTTGGGAAATAGTCCTGGCAGGTGATGTGACCATCACCCCACTGCCACTTGGGGTGAGCTCCACCCTGCACTCAGCTATCGGAAACCAAAAGGCTGAGCAGTGGCATTTGAGCTTTGTCACTGTCGTCGGAAGATATTTCATTTTCATCAGAAGACTTTGGTTATCATTATGCGTCAGTAGTGCATAATGTGGCTCCCGACATCCCAACTCCCTCTCCTCATCTCGCAGGCACGGCCCCGGGATGAAGGAATTATGTGCGTTAATTTTCTCTTCTGCCTGAGTGTGTAATGTGAGTTGGTTAGGATTTGGCCAAGAGAAGCATAAAAGAGAGACTAGACAATTTGTTAAAAATAAGAAGGTGATAAAACTTAATGATGAAATTATGGCAGTTAAAGGAAAATGAATTGGTCTGCTCCAGCCATAAGCACTTTGCTTTGATGTTTTTCACACTAGCATTAATACCAAACTCTGTGCATCTATTAATAGCAATTTTCATCTCCCCAGTGCTTTACCAACAACTAATTAATTAAGCTAACCTATTTTAATTGGTTGCCATGGTGGTGGAGATGCACAGAAATGGTTGTATCCATCAAATGCACTCTTAGTTCCTGAAATATAATTCAGTTGGGGCCATTAGTGATCATTATGTGGCTCTATAATGTATTTAGAATGATAATCGCTATGTTAGTAATGAAAAGATTTGTACGTACACATAAATATGTACAAGCAATTATCTGTAGAGATAATTTTTGTGTTTGTCACCTCTAAAATCTTTTCCTTTACTGAATCTGAGAGCCAAGCATGAGAATTTCATCTGTAATTATTTGCTCTCTTTATACCTGATCTGCTGTGTCTGTTCCTTGGTACCCATCCTGAGAAGATGGTCCTCTGGATGAAAGAGGCTTCCAACACTTTGCTGTTTAATAATAGTGAGGAGTGGAGTGATGGGGGAGGGCGGGGAGAGGACCGTCTCCACCTCTACGTGTCTGAAGGCTGTTGGGGTGGAAGAGGTCTGGGGGCTTGTCCTCTGGGGTCTGGACCAGAGTGAGCGGTGGCAGCTGAAGGGAGCCATGTGACCAGGGGCCCCACGGCACAGGGGTGGCATTGAATGCTCTGGGGTCGGACGGGACCTACCTCCAGACCTCATCCCTGCTGTGGTGGGGGTGCCTGCTCTGAGCACGGGAGGGCCTGCACTGGGTCATCTGGGGATGCCCAGCTACTGCACAGAGGCCTCTGCCTGGCACAGAGTAAGCGGAGCGTGAGCGTTTGCTCTGTATTAGTGGAAGACTTTTGTCTAAAGAGTGATTAAAAATAGAAAGGGCTGCTTTGTGAAGCTGTGACTCACTTTTCTGTCTGCGGAAGTAATGAAGCAGAAACTGGATGACCACCTGTTAAAGCTGTTGTGTAAGGGCTTCCTGCCTTGAGGGTGAGGTTGAAATAGATGATTTCCAGGTCCATGATGCCGTGAATCTGGGGAGGAGGGGAAGGAGGAGGGACTTCGATTTTCATCCTTCAACCTTTGCTGCACTGGATTCTCGCTATGATGGGACATCTGGGGAAACCTGTGTTTGTGACACAGTCGTCAATATTAGTGGTAAAACGGCATCGCATGGAGCAACCCCCTCTCTCAGACTTTTGCCCTGAGTTGGCCTTAATTCCAGGAAAAAACAGTCACTAATTTTGACTGTCTAGTCTCAGCCAAGTTTTCCTTGGAGACCTCTTAGGTCCTTTTCAAATGGAGATTTTTTTTTCCAACCAGTTTCCTTATGCCTTTGTTTGGCTCATGTGTTCTAACGTTGCATTGTGTCCTTATGCATATTGTTGTCTGTCTATAGTCACATTTCTCTAAATATTTATTTCTATCGTCACCTTGTCCTTTAACTCCTCATCAGCGAGCAGGCAATGAACCAGTCTAGTCTTCCCCAGCGTGGATTCTTTCTCGTTTTTCTTTCTTTCTCTCTGACAGCACTGTATGGTGACAGCTCCGGCCGAGCTGCTAATGTGTGCAGAGAGCTGCTGAAATCTGCAGTCACAGGCTGGCTTGTGGGACCTGGTGTCAGGGCCATCTGGACCACTCCAAGACTGCCACTCCTGCGAGTGTGACTGTGACGGCAGCTGAGAAGGGGACGGACTGAGAGCCTTAGAGCGAGGTTGCGGGGAGCCCGGGAAAAAGGAAAGAGAAAATGACTCCTGGGGAGGTCACCAAGCCCAGCGTGCAGGGCTGGGTGTGAGCAGTGCAGGGGGAGAAAGGAGATGGAAGGAGGAGGGCAAGAAAGAGGAGATTTAAGATCTGTCCTGCTTCCCTGCATCTATCCAGATCCTTCAAATGAAACAGAAACACTACTCCTTACAGGAAATAGAAATGAAGCTTTGAAAAATGAAATGTATTCTAAAAGAGAAAAGAAAAACGTTCTTTTATAGATAGCCATTCTAGAATTGATTGTTTATTGTAGAAGTACTGTAACAGCGTCAACAGCATAAACTAGTATTGGAGCTTTCTTTTTTAAAAAAATATTTATTCATTTATTTGACTTCACCTGGTCTTAGTTGCAGCTATATCTTTGATCTTTGTTGCAGCACGTGGGATCTTTTGTTGAGGCATGTGGGATCTAGTTCCCTGACCAGGGATTGAACCCAGGCTCCGAGCATTGGGAGTGAGGGGTCTTAGCCGCTGGACTGCCAGGGAAGTCCCAATAAAACACAAAGAAAAAAAAAATTAAACAGGAAAACTATCTCGTATCCAAAAATATGATGATTGTGTATCTCTATTAAATAACTTTAAAAAATCACGCAGAAAGTCTTCTGCCTGAATAAAATAGATTTGAAGATAAGTCCTGTTGTTCTGTTTGTGTTTGACATCAACATGACATTTTTACCAAATTACAAATTTTAGAGCACTAAAATCTTGCTCCTTCTTAATGTTAAAAGTTTCAGAAGTTCTTTAACTAGAATATGTGCATATTCAACTTATATTCACAATAAAACAAGAAGCGACTTCTACAGTCTGACATTAATGTTGAGTATCCATCAATTACAAATCACTAATACTTTTTTTGGAAAATAGTTTTCAGCTGAAAAAAATCAGTAGCAGGTTAATGTAGCTTGTATTACAAAAGAAATCAACTTGGCTTTCAATTTCATTTATAAGTGTTATGTTTAACAAAGAAACATAAAGGATAGATAAAGCCACATCTCATTTCTGATGTGTGTGGGTTTGAGGTTAGTATAAGAGGATGAAATGTTGATTTTTTTTTTTTTGAAGAATATCAAATTGCTCTACAAATCTGAAAAGCATTTCATGTGTAACTCATTTGACAAGTGAAGACAGTGGCTGGAGTGAAAGGCCCAGACAGGACCCACTGGCCCCAGGTTGGCCTCCTCTAGCGGTCCCCTCCCTCAGGGGTCTGGTGGCGTTTGCATCCATCCCCAAATCATGCTGAGTGGCAGGAAGCCCCCCTAGAAGGTGACCACTGCTCCAAAATAGAGCAGATCATGGGCTGTGTCCACCTAGGACATTAGGAGAGTGAAATACTACGATGACTGTCCTCAAGCAAGTGTCTTGCAAGCTGTGCCAAGAGTCTGTGAAGGATTTCCTTGTCTGCAAGGTAAAGAGGTTGGTTTAGACCATTTCTAGTGTCTCTCCAGGTCCCATCTATGAAGCTGAGACTTCTGCTCATGGTTTTATTTCCACCCCTATTTAGTTAACATGCAAAAAACAAATCTATCATCAGAGTGTTACCCACATTCCTCAGAGGTAGCACCCAGCTGTACTATGGTAAGTCTAATATGCTTGCTGTTAAGAAACTTTCATCCTCAGTCTCCATATTGGAGAGCTTTTCAGCCCATTTGCCTGTCAGGAGAGAATGCCCACATCCACATATGTGTTTGGTACATAGTCAGCTGGTTGTTTTTAAAAATTCATTTATTTGGCTGTGCTGGGCCATCGTTGCCGCACAAGAGCTTTCTCCAGCTGTGGTGAGCAGGAGTCCTCTCCTGTCATGCCCCACCAGCTCTTGGTGCACAGGCTCATTGGTAGCAGCACACGGGTTTAGGTGCTCCTGGGCATGTGGGATCTTCCCAGACCAGGGACCAAACATTGGTCCCCTGCATTGGCAGGCAGAGTCTCATGCACTGGACCACCAGAGAAATCCAGTACTTTTCTAGCTTGTTCTCAGCTTTGCTATGTCAAAAAAGCAAAGGTCAATTCAGCAGAGTACAAAAGAATGACTTGAAATTTGTTGTATCATTTTTCTGTTCACTGCGGTGCTTTTTCTCCAAAAAGTAGTACAAAAACATGACCAAGTTGATTTTGCTGTTTTGGGGATGCATGATTCAGATATCTTTGAACAGCGGAATTCTCTTCCGGGTTTTAAAATAACATGCGTATTACTGATACTTGATTGTGTGTAGTCTGAGGTAGGCGTAACTGATGTTCCTAGTGTAACAGAATAATCCATACATTTCAATAGCTTAATAAGATACAAGTTTATTCCTCATTTACTTCACAGAATGTGTGTTGATGAAAGTTCTGCTTGCTCTGAGCATTGATGACTCTCCAGAAAACAGGAAGAAGAACATGGAAAGTGTCCTGGCGATTTTAGGTGCTGGGCCTGGCAGTGGGCATTCCATTGACCTGAACTAGTAATATGCCCCACCTGCTGGGAAATGCAGCCTACCTGCTGTGCCCAGGAGGAGATCAAAATGGTCTGGCAAACGCATAGAAAGGCTTCTGCCATATATTCTGTGGTGATCAGCCATGCTTAGCAGGGAGCTGAAGAAGAGAGACCGGAGGGAGAAGCCACCCATCCAGGTACATTTTCCGAACAGACATTGGGACTGTCCTCAGGGATCACGACAGTGGCCACTTTGAGCTCCTTCTGTCTCAGTGACTTAGAAACGAAAGGGTGGGAGAAGAGCAGAGGCTAAGTCGATATGGCAGGAAAGAAGAAGAGCGCTGAGTCGGGAGAAGGTGCGCTATTCTTCCACGCATTACATGTATTGTAATTGTGTAATATTACATGTATTGTGTGTGTATTGGAGTATCTATAGAATCTGGAGGTATTATCTGCCAGGCCCCACATCTTTTTCTGGATGTCTAGTCAAGGCTATGGTTTTTCCAGTGGTCATGTATGGATGTGAGAGTTGGACTGTGAAGAAGGCAGAGCACCGAAGAATTGATGCTTTTGAACTGTGGTGTTGGAGGAGACTCTTGAGAGTCCCTTGGACTGCAAGGAGATCCAACCAGTCCATTCTGAAGGAGATCAGCCCTGGGATTTCTTTGGAAGGAATGATGCTAAAGCTGAAACTCCAGTACTTTGGCCACCTCATGAGAAGAGTTGACTCATTGGAAAAGACTGTGATGCTGGGAGGGATTGGGGGCAGGAGGAGAAGGGGACGACCGAGGATGAGATGGCTGGATGGCATCACCGACTTGATGGATGTGAGTCTGAGTGAACTCCGGGAGTTGGTGATGGACAGGGAGGCCTGGCGTGCTGCGATTCATGGGGTCGCAAAGAGTCAGACACGACTGAGCAGCTGAACTGAACTGAACTGAACCGCATCTTTTCCGTGGTCTAGAGCTGCTTAGAATCTACCCTGTCTTCTTTGCCATTAGCTTAAGCTCTTTCTAGGCTACAACCTTAAGAAGCTAGAAGCAGAAAATCAAAATAATCCAAAGGAAGCAGAAATATGGAAATAATATAAGAACAGATATCAATAAAACAGAAGACAGGAAAACAATACAGACAATCCATGAAACAAAAAGTTGACTCTGTAAGAAGATCGGTAAAATTGATAAGCCTCTAGCTAAACTCGGAGAAGGCAGTGGCAACCCACTCCGGACACTACTGAAGTGACTTAGCAGCAGCAGCAGCAGCTAGCTAAACTGATGAGGAAAAAATAGGCAAGACACAAATGACCAGCATCAAGAGCGAAAGCAAGTGCATCACTAGAGATCATAAAGACATTGAAGGATAATAAGGAAATACTATGGAAGGCTTTATCCCAATCACTTTGACAATATGGATGAAATGAGCGAATTCTCCAGAAGCTCACTCAAGCAGAAAGAGAACCTGAATAATTGCATATATGTGTATATTTTGTGTCTTACTATTGCATATACTTATATATGTATCTTTTAAGAAATTGAATTTGTAATTAAAACCTTCTCACAAGAAAACTGCAAGTCCAAAGGACAGCAAGGGTAAGGAAGAAACAGCACTGATTCTACACAAATTCTTTTAGGAAGTAGGAGAGGAGAAAAAGTTTCCCAGCTCATTTTATGAGGTCAGCATTACTTTAATATTCAAACTAGAAAGATACATCACAAAGAAGGAAACCATAGACATAAGCATAGGTACAAACATTGTAAAAATTAACAAATTGAATCCAGCAACATGTAAAAGGAATAATTGTTATGAACTGAATTATGTCCTCCACCCCGCAAATCATATATTGGAGCCCTGATCCCTCAATTCAGTTCAGCTCAGTCGTGTCTGACTGTTTGTGACCCCATGGACTGCAGCACACCAGGCTTTGGGCTTCGCTGATAGCTCAGTTGGTAAAGAATCCCTTTATCAAGGGAAAGACTACCCACTCCAGTATTCTGGCCTGGAGAATTCCATGGACTATATAGTCCATGGGGTCGCAAAGAGTCGGACACAACTGAGCAACTTTCACTCACTCCTAATCCATCAGTGTGACTGTATTTGTAGATGGGGACTTCACGGAGGTGATTAAGGTTAAGTGAGGTCATTGGAATGGGGTCTAATCCAGCGGGACTGGTGTTCTTATAGCAGAAGATATCAGAGATGTGTGCACGCAGAGGAAAGGCCATGTGAGGTCACAGAGGGAATAACTATGTATCTGCAGGCCAGGAAGAGAGGTCTCATTGGAACCTTGCTGGGACCACTTCTAGCCTCCAGAACTGAGAGAAAATAAATTTCTGTTTTTTAAGCCTCAAAGTCTGTAGTATTCTGGTATGGCTGCTTTAGCAGGCTAACACAATAATATATCATGATCAAATGAGGTTTACCTCAGGAATGTAAAATTGATTTAACATTTGAAAATCAACCAATGTAATTTACCGAAATTACAGCATAAGAAAGAAAAATTATATGAATATCTTAATAGATGCAGAAGAAGCATTTGACAAAATTCAACACGCATTCCTTATAAAACAAAACAAAAAACAACCAAACAAGAAAAAAGCCTCTCTACATACTAGGAATAGAAGGGAACTTTTCTCAACCTGATAAAAGGCATCTACCAAAAACTTACAGTTAACTTCATACTTAACAGGGGATGACTAGATGCTTCTCCCTTGGACCAGAAACTAGGCAAGGATATCTGTCTTTATCAGTTCTACTCAATACAATACTAAAACTCTGACCAGTGCAATAAAGCAATACGTGAAACTGTCTTTATTCACAAATGACATGAACAGCTATGTAGAAAATCATAAGAAATTTGTTTAAAAACTAGTAAAATAAATGAGGTGACAGTAAGAATTGGCAGGGTCATAGGATTCAAGATCAATACACAAAAATAAAATTTATTTCTTTATATTAAGAAATATAAAAGGATAATAAAATAATAACATTTAGAATAATATTAAAAAGCATGAAACACTTCTGTATAGAACTTAATAAAATACGTGCAAATTCTATACACTGTAAACAGCATAACTTTGCTGAAAAAAATCAAAAGAGACTAAATAAAAGGATGTAAGCCACATGTTTACGTTTCAGAAGACTAGATGTTGTTGAGATTGTCAGTACTCTCCAAACTTACCTATAGATTCAGTACAATCCCAGTTGAAATCCTAGTAGGCATTTGAAAAGAAACATTACTTTGCTGACAAAGGTCTGTATAGTCAAAGCTATGGTTTGTCCAGTAATCATATATGGATGTGAGAGTTGGATCATAAAGAAGGCTGAGTGCTAAAGAATTGATGCTTTTGAACTGTGGTGTTGGAGAAGACTCTTGAGAGTCCCTTGGACTGCAAGGAGATCAAACCAGTCCATCCTAAAGGAAGTCAGTCCTGGATATTCATTGGAAGGACTGATGCTGAAGCTCTAATACTTTGGCTACCTGATGCAAAGAACTGACTCATTAGAAAAGACCCTGATATTGGGAATGATAGAAAGCAGGAGGAAAAGGGGATGACTGAAGGCAAGATGGTTCGATAGCATCACCAACTCAATGGACATGAGTTTGAGCAAGCTCGGGAGATGGTGAAGGACAGGGAAGCCTGGCATGCTGCAGTCCATGGGTCACAAAGAGTTGGACATGAGTTAGCAACTGAACAACAAAATATACATCAATAAAGCCAATTTTGAAGGAAAAAAAAACAAAACCCTTTTCTCCAGGGTTACTGACTGTGGATTTATATGAATAACTAGACTAAAATAGCTCTGCTCGCAGGACTCAGGAATGAAGTGATTTAAAAAGAGCCAGTGTCAGAATTCACCCCTAAGAACTTGTCACCTCTCGCAGGTAATTAGGCAGGTATGTCCAGAATGAGAGCCTTTAGTAGGGAATAGAACGGATAGATTTCTCACCCTTCATAAACACGGTTACGGAAACTTTGAAATGTTGGGGTGCACAAAGCTGGGGTTTTGTGGTGAGAGTTCTGTCAGAAGTCCTCCTACCTGCTTTGCTGACAGCGCTCACCAACACTTCCCTCTGTAGAGCCGCTGAAGTCAAAGGACTCCCTAAACACACGCTGGTCCCTCCAGGATGAGGAGAGAGAATTCATTCATCTGTGCATTCAGGGAGCATTTGACGGGCGCCTCCTCTGTGCTGGGCACCGTGCGGTGGGCAGGAGGCAAAAAGGGAGTAAATAAAGAAGGAGTGCTCTCTGCACCTGAGGAGTAGTCTACTTTGAGTTTCTTGGGGTCACAATTCAGAACATTTACAGATCCAGCTTCTGGGATCTGCCATTATCACTAAAACCCTGCCAGAAGGACGGTGAGAACTGTGACGATAGAGACTGCTTTTGAACACCAGGGCAGTTTTGTGGTTCTTCTTCTTGACTGTGCTGAGTCTTCTTCACTGCGGGCAGGCTCTCTCTCGGTGAGGAGCACGTCCTGTTTGTAGGTGCATCGGATTCAGGAGTTGGGCACGTGGGCTCAGCAGATGTGCTGCGTTGATTTAGTGCCCCCTGGCATGTGGCATGTGTGATCTTTCTGGACCAGGGATCTAACCCGTGTCCCCCGCATTGGCAGGTGGATTCTCGCCCACTGGACCACCAGGGAAGCTCGCCAGGACACTTTTACAAATGTGAACACACGCAGGCATCGGTAATTTCCATAGGTCATTTCTACTCTGGAAAAATACTACATGTGAAGTGCTTATTTCAGCGAAGTAGTTTTTACATGGAATCCCCCTTCAATAAAAACACTGCTTTTGCAACAATTCCTTTTCACTGGAATAATCCTGAAGAAATGATTTGTTTTTTGAGGGAAGTGGGGACTTTTTCCCAAACATTTTCAGTAATTATTTGGATGGTAAAGCATTTGCTAGTGGAGTAGGAGGATGCAAATAGGTTTGCAAGTGTGAAATAGAAAAGCAGCCATACCCATGTACCTAAGTTTTTGTTCTTGATGGTTGAGTCAGTACTTGGTACTATACAAAAAGCTTTATATTTTCAGAAAATCAAACCAGGGCAATCGTATGGTATTGTTAGAGAACTGTTGACTGAAACCACCCACCTTGGCTAGGCATGATAATAACCACTTGCACGAGCTGTCTCACAAAAGGCGGTCTTAATAGGGAACACGGTGCTGCCACCTAAAACTAACCAGGAGAATTTGGGAGGGGCTGAAAGGAGCGAGGAGATGCCATCCCATAATATGTCCCACCAATTGCCCAGAAACCCTCATGCAGGAAACCATCTTGTCTGAGAGATGCGTGTGCCATCAGGAAGGACCCTGAGTCAGACCAAATATGGGCACAAGCAAGATGACCGGCCCGAGGCAACCCCAAAAGCTAGTAACCCCGTCACCGTCAAACCCGAGAGACTGTGAGCCACGTGGCAGAACAGTCTTCCTGGGTTCCCTCACCCTGAGGCTTTCTGCCTGGGCGCCCCTTTCCAATACACTCTTTTCCTTTGTCATCACGCGTTTCTCCTCGGACAGTTCCTTTCTGGTATTAGACAAGAGCTCACTCCTGGGTCCCCCTTCTAGTAACAGCATCTTTGGACCAAACTTTGGCTTGTCATTTATTCAATGCCTCCTATATGCCAAACCCCGTGTGAGGCAGGGCTGTCCCACAGAACTCTGAGATGGTGAAAATGTTCTATGTCTGCTGTCTAACTATAGTGGTCAGGCTCAGAAACTGGGTTTTAATTTAGTGGAATTCTTTTTACATTTAAATGGCTACACATGGCTAGTATTCATCAAAGTGGACAGGACAGGAATGAGGAACAGGTCCTATGAAATGTTGCAGTATCCACAGTGCAGTTGTGGTGGGTTGGGCTAGGTGTGGATGGAGGAATTTTTCAGTGGTTTCTGTCCACAAGGGACCCAGTCTTTCAGAATCATCACCTTGAAACATGTGAACCTACAATGGAGATGACTGAAAGCTATATCCAGAGATACAATAAGTAAGGAAATGGCAACCCACTCCAGTATTCTTGCCTAGAGAATCCCAGGGATGGGGGAGCCTGGTGGGCTGCCGTCTATGGGGTCGCAGAGTCGGACATGACTGAAGCGACTTAGCAGCAGCAGCAGCAGCAGCATACTTAAATGTCCATGTAAATATATGTACTCATGTATTTATAGCAAGAAAAAAGAGGCTTTGACTCTTTCAACTCAAGAAGTACAAGAATATGATAAGTAGAATGGGGCTCTTTCTGTCTCAGGTTCTATACTGAGGTGTGAACGCCTTAGATATGAAAGTGGATCAAAGTAGATGTGAAACAGACCTCCTCCCCATGTGCAGAGTTCTAAGAAGATGGTTCTGGGATCCTGTGCCACAATCTTGGATCCCACAGTCAGATCAAAGCTATAAATGGAAGTGAGTGTGAGGAGATTGGGCTTTCCTGGTGGCTCAGATGGTAAAGAGTCTACCTGCCATGCAGGACACCCAGGTTCAATGCTTGGGTTGGAAAGATCCCTGGAGAAGGGCATGGCTACCCACTCCAGTGTTCTTTCCTGGAGAATCCCATGGACAGAGGAGCCTGGCGGGCTACAGCCCTTGGTTTGCAGAGTTGGACACGACTGAGTGATTAACAGGAATGCTGTGAAGAGACTGGGAGCAGATGGTGGCTAGAGCTGTCGCCTGGTCCTGCTCCCCATTAGGGGAAGGTGGAAGGTTCTACTCTGTGACTCCAAGCCTAGTGAAGGGACCCACTGGAGACATTTGAAACTGTCCTCTGTAGCTGGAAAGCGCTGAGGCTGGTGGTCTCACTCAGACCAGAAAGCTCACAGAGACTGTTGCCCCCCGGGAAACTCGGTGTGAGGGAGGGCTGAGTGCTCCTGGGGCAGGGCGTGAAACCCCCTGCTCTGTGGTTGGGGTTAGCTTGAGCTTCCAGAGTTGCTGAGCAAGGGCCACAAGTGTTCTCGTGGACCAGACATGGTCCACATGCGAGAGAGCTGGCCTGGGGTCAGCCTTCTTGGGGTCTCTCCGGTGGGGTGGGCTGGAGCGTCTCAGGAAGAAGAGGAGGTGTCCCAGAGGTACCCAGATCTGAAGAACAGGAGCAGAGCTTGTCACCCACCGTCTCCTTCCAGAGCACACTTGCTGTTGAGCAGCGAGGAAGATCTGGTGCCAGGCGAAGTCTGGGCACTCTTGGACAGGACGCTTTAATTACTGAATCGACCCTGTGTCTAGAGTGAGCTGGACGACTTCCGGCCCTGCCAAGTTTTCATTTAATGGAAGAGAGGAGTGTCTCCCACCGAATGAAACAATTGTGGAGGACAGTTCTGGTCACACCAGGATGGAACTTATTCAACAACCTGGTTTTAATGTGAATATTGATTCCATTAGCTTTTCCTTGTTATAATTCCTAGAAGCTGTGGTTGGCAGTTCTTTTCTTTTGTAACAAAAAATAAATTAATTACAAAATAACTAATAATTAATTTCTGTCAGGTTGGAAACCCTCTGTATGAATCAAGTATCTTTTTAGTGAATTCTAGAAGTAATTATTTTTGTACAAAAATAGCAAATATTAATTAACTAGGTCAGGTATAACAAATTAGCCTGAGACAAGGTGAGAAACTGCTAGTTTAAACACTCTCTTCCATTTCTCTTGAAAATGATGGAATGCGCATGGTGATAAAAAAGAGAAGTGATGATTGCAGGGGGCAGGGCGTGAAGACAGAGAAACTACTAACTGAAACCTTGAGAGAGGAACAAGTTTCATGTAAAAATTACCTGAAAATATTCCTTTGAAGAATATCTATTTGCTTTCCTCCTACTTTGTCAGCTTCCTCTGCTGGTTCTTACCCATCTCTCTAATTTCTTAGCTTTGCACTAGACTCTTCTCTTTTCTCTCTACCAATCCACTCCTTTGGTAATCTCTTCCCATTTCATGGATGTAGATACCATTTCTACTCTAACTTCCGAATCGCTCCAGCACCAGCCTCTTCCCTGAATTCTGATCTCCAGCTGTTTATGCAGCACTGCCGCTGGATGTCAGTCTACAAGGCGCCTGTAACTCACCCTGTCCAAAGCTGAGGGCTGACCTCCCTTGCCCAGTCCGGCTCCCCCTATAGTCTTCCCAGCTCACTTCACCAAATCCATCTTTTGAGCAGTTCTCTCCCAAATCCTTTTTGTCATCCTTGGCTCTCTTTCTCTTCCACCCTCCATCTATTGGCCTGTCAGCCCAACCTTCAAAAAATGACAGATTCTGAACATTTCTCATCACCTTTTCTGCTTCCACCCTGGCCTTTGCCACTCTCATCATTTGCCACTTGGATTGTTGCGTTAGCCTCCTAATTATTTTCCCTGTTTCCAACGCCCTATATAAGATAATCCTTGTTGTTGTTCAGTCGCTAAGTCGACTCCGACCCTTTGTGACCCCTTATGACCCCATGGACTGCAGCATGCCAGGCTTCCCTGTCCTTCACTGTCTCCTGGAGTTTGCTCAGATTCATGTACATTGACTTGATGATACCATCCCACCATCTCATCCTCTGTTGCCCCCTTCTCCTCCTGCCTTCAATCTTTCCCAGCATCAGGGTATTTAATGAGTTGGCTCTTTGTATCAGGAGGTAAAAGTATTGGAGCTTCAGCTTCTGCAGGCATGAGTCCTTCTAATGAATATTCAGGGTTGTTTAAGATTTATCTCCTTGCAGTCCAACGGACTCTCAAGAGTCTTCTTCAACCCCACAGTTTGAAAGCATCAATTCTTCAGTGCTCAGCTTTCTTTACAGTCCAACTCTCACATCTGGGTGTGACTACTGGAAAAACCATAGCTTTGACTATATGGACCTTTGTCGGCAAAGTGATGTCTCTGCTTTTTAAAACGCTGTCTTTGTTTGGTAATCCTGGTAAAACACAAATCAGATCGCACTGCTCCTCTGCTCAAAAGCTTCCAAAGTCAGTTAAAAGCCCAGATCCTGACAGTGGCCCGTGAGACCGCACATATTACACCTCCCGCCACCACCAGTCACTCACACAGTGCACTGACATCGTTGCAGTGGCCTCTGCACTGGCAGTTTATCCCCCATCTGCAAGGCTGGCACGCTGGCCTCCTTCTTGTCCTCACTGAGACTTCCCTTTCTCAGCATGGATAGCCTTCCCCAAACACCCTTTGCAACCATCCACTCCCCACACCCACGCTCCTCACCCCTCGTTGCTCTTGCTTGTTTTCTTGTTCTCTAAAATACTTATCGCCATGTAATGTCCTATAAATATTAACCCACCTTACCTATTTTCTGTCTTCTCAAACTCATGAGACTGTAAGCTCCGTGAGGACAGCAATGTTTCATTTACTGCTAAAGTCCATGAACTATACCTAGTACAGTACACAGTAGATGTTCCAGAAATACTGGTCATATGAATGAATGAAAGAATAGCTGTCCATGAGAAAGATCATAAAAAATAAGCTGAAATCTTTGTGTTTCTTTGTTTGTGTTTCTTCTTCTTCGTCTCAAAGATAGCTGACCTATTTGGATCCTGGGGAAAAGGTGAACTGGGTCCAGCCTGTGAGCTAACATTTCTGTGCGTGCACCATGGGGGGGTCCGTGTCACTTCCCCATTGACTGTCCTCAGGTTCCCGGCTCTCTGAAACCACCAGAGCAGACAGACCGCATGTATGTTCTTTGCTTCTTGTCTGCCAATCCTTTTATCCATCCAGCATCCATTCAGTATTCATGAGAGTCAAATTCTCGTGAATTTTGTCCTAGACATACCCTCTTAGTTTCACCTTGGGCTACTAAAATTCAAGGACATGATTGTAGATTGTGTATTTGAGATGAATATTTGTTGAGTATGTGTAATTGAGTAGTACATAAATAACTGGATAGTCTATCTTGGATAATGGCAAATTTCAACTCAACAGTTATTCACTGAGCCTTTACTATGGACCAGACACAGTGCTAGAAACTAGGAATTTGACAGTAAACAAGATAATGTTCTTCAACCTAACATATCCGTTATATGTATACAATTGATAATATCATTAATGTATAAGATGTCTTTTAGTTGAAAATACTGTAGAGGTTAGAGTTGTTTCTGTATTTCCAATAAAAACAAAAAAAATGCATGTTCTAAGACTCTTTTATTGTTTGAGAATTCAAGTAATAAAGAGGAGTGAACCATAGATCACAATGAAAAATTTTCTTTTGACATGAAATAACTGACATCTAGGAAATGAAAAAACACAATAATATTAATAAAAATGGATTTAAGAGCACTTAATGTTAATCATTGCCTAAAAAACTTGAAATGTCCCCAAATCCTACAGTTCATATATGAAATAAGTATGAGATGTTTTCTTAAATTTGACAACACACTAAAATCGTGCATGTTATTTTCAATAATGAATGTGAGACAGGGACTTTTAAAATGTAAAAGAAAAAAACCCAACAATGTTTGATCAACTATGCTGGAGAAAACACTCATTTTACCCATAGAAAATGTTGTTACAGTTATACTACTACCTCACCCACTGGAATGGCTATAATCAAATTCAGACAATAGTCAGTGTTGGCTTAGGATGCGGAGAACTTGGAACCCTCGTACATGGGAATACGAGATGGTGCAGCCACCGAGATGCACAGTTTGGCACTAAAATTAAACAGAGTTACATATGACCTATGAATTCTAGGCAAGAGAAATGAGAATATAACATCCATACAAAAACTTGCAGGAGTGTTTATAGCAGCAGTGTTCATGAAAGCCAAAAAGTAGAACAACACAAATGTTCATCAGCTGATGGATGGGTAAATAAAATGTGGCCTAGCCTTACGGTGAAATATTATGTGGCAACAAAAGGAGCGAAGTTCTGATATATGCTGATCATGGATGAGTACTGGAAATGTTAGGCTAAGTGAAAGAAATCACTCACGAAAAGACCACGTAGTGCATGATTCCATGTACATGAAAAGTCCAGAAAGATGCAAGTCCATACAGATAGAAAGAAGCTTAGTGGTTGTGTGGGGCTGAAGGGATTAAAAGGAAAGAGCAGTGACTGCTAAGCATATAGCATTCTTTCTGGGGTGATAAAATTTTTATAAAACTGATTGTGCAACTCTGAATTTACTAAAACACACTGAACTGTATGGTTTAGGTGGGTGAGGTGTATGAGTTACATCTCAATGCAACTGCTAAAAAGAAAAGTCATTCCAAAGAAACTGTCAAGAGTATGCAGCTGAAACACATCGGGGAAAAGTACTGCAAAGGTATTTTAGGAAGTTAATAAAAATATGTGATTTTTCTGGATTTGGTGGTGCGTGTGAAACTTGTCAAGTTTTAGAAATTTGTATTGAAGTTTGTTTCCATTCTAAACAGGTCTTCATTCTTGTACCAAGAAAAAAGAAAGAAAGAAAAAATATACAATCTGATACTTCAAACCAGTCTTCAGAAATAGTGGGGATTAACTGTATGCATGAATCATGCATGAGAGAATTTCAATTTCCTTTTCATTTCTTCTTTTGGCCTCCAGTACCTCATGCCTGGCCTGTTATCTTTTCTCTTTGCACAATACACCGCGGGGCTCATGGGCAGAGCTGGTGGAGGAAGACAACATGGGGTAACGGCAGAGCAGCCCCCGCCGCTTTCCTGCTGCTCCCTGGCTGGATGCCTCCTTCTACTTTTACAAGGTGGATGTTTGTGTATTCTGACAATGAACTTGAGCACCACTGTAAAACTCTGAGCTGGGTGCCTGGGATCTCTCGGGGCAAGAGTAGTGAAAATGGGAATTCATACTTTATTTCCAATCTTTCAAGAAGCCTAACAAAACATTTACACACAAAATACAGTCTGGCAAAATGAGATGTCAACCTTTTTTTGATTTGCTTTGGAATTTATCAACTCAGAAGTGGCAACACTGGCTAATTTGTGCTGATCAGAATCTCCAGCCATTATGTCTTTGATCATTTAAGGTGGGAGAAACGAATGATTATTTAATAGACGTGATCAGCTTTGTAAGTGAGATCTTAAAACATGTTGGATTCAGGGAGGAAAAAAGTTTCCTTTGTGATGACAATGTTTCTGTTGCTTAACTTTGGAAATACCTCTTTTAAAAAGTAATTTCATTAATTAATTTATTTTGGATATGCTGGGTCTTCACCGCTGCATGGACTTTGTTCTAGTTGCGGAGCAGGGTAGGGGGGTTGCTATTCTCTAGTTGTGGTGTGCTGGCTTCTTATTGTGCTGGGTTCTGCCTTTGCAGAGCACAGTCCCCAGGGCGAACGGGCTTCAGTACTTGCGGAGCGCGGGCTCAGTAGTTGTGGCTCCCCAGCTTTAGAGCACAGACTCAATAGCTGAGGCCCATGGGCTCAGTTGTTACGCAGCACGTGGGCTCTTCCTGGATCAGTCAAGCCCACATCTCCTGCATTGGCAGGTGGATTCTTTACCACTGAGCCACCAGAGATGCCCTGAAATGCCTCTTTAACACTTACCATGGACCAGGAACTTTACATAACTTGTCATGCTAATAACAATTCTTCATGTTATTATTACCCTCTTTCTATAATCGAGGAAACAGTCTCCGATTATGTGTGTCTGTCCCCAGTTCCCTTAACTACTAAATTCCTGCAAATCTATGTCTGCTCTGCCTTTTCTATGAAGTTATGCCTGTGTATAGTTGCCATGGTTTTACATTCAGCTCAAAAAGCTGACTTTCTTCCATTTATGAGTGTTGGTTGATTTTCCAGGTAAAGGCCACCAGGTCAGTGTTCATGCCCAAGGTGGAAACTGCATTTCTTACTTGGTTTTACATCTGATTGTTTGCCAACAAAATCATCAGACCTCAAGGTTCAAGGAAGGTGGGAGTTTATTGAGAATAGGCACACAGGTACTGTCTTTGTGTCATTCTGTAAGAGGGGAGGATCCATAAGGGAGAAATACGACCAAGTAAGTGAAAGCGAAGTGAAAGTTGCTCAGTCGTGTCCAACTCTTTGCGACCCCATGGACTGTCCATGGAATTCTCCAGGCCAGAATACTGGAGTCGATAGCCCGTTCCCTTCTCCAGGGGATCTTCCCAACCCAGGGATCGAACCCAGGTCTCCCGCATTACAGGCAGAACCTACACATCTGATCAAACTTCTTCCCTGGCAGGGGAGCATGGACTAAGATCATTTTCAGACGCTGGAATGGATCTGTATAAATGCATGCACCCCCTCATTCTGGTTCCGCTGGTGAGTGCCAATGGCTGACTGGTAGCTGTGGAAGGGGCGAGGCAAAGTAGGGGACGCAAGGGCCCCCTGCGCCCTTACCTGGTGGGCGGGCTCCTCGGGCCACCAAAGAACCTGATCTTCCATGTCCGACTCACAGCTCGGCCACCTTAGTCATTCCCCTGTCTTTGCGCATCTTCTACCACCGGAGAAGCCAGACTTTAAAGCCCTAAGACTCTTACGGAGCACGGAGCCGCCGGCCGCGCGGGGTTCTTATTCAGGAGCTGAGCGCGGTCTTTGCAGGTGACAGACCTCGCAAAGGGGTCTAGGTCCGCCCCCCTCTTACCCAGCGCGGGTCTCTGCCGCTCAAGGCTCGAGGGGAAGAGGAAAAGGGCCTCGGCCTGCGGCACTCCGGTAGGAAACTGCAGTTCAGGCCGGGATGCCCCGGCAGGCTCCCATTCGGGGCGGCACGGCCCGAGACCCGTCCTCCGTGGCCTGAGCGCGGGGTCCACCTCGAGGGACCGGACTCGGAAAGGGTTGGTGGGTCGCCGGCGAGCAACCCCCTACACTGACCCCCGAGGGCCCCCGCCCGACGGTTCCGACCCAAGGGCGAGCGGGGCCGCGTCGGCGCTATCCCGGGGACCGCGCGAAACACCGCCCCCTTCGCGGCTCCCCTCACGGCGCCTCCTGACTTGAAACTCCGTCGGAAGCGCCGCTCGCTTTCCTCAGGGAGACGGCGAAGCAACAGGCAGGCTTCCGCTGGAGGCCGGCGACCGCGAGCGCCGCGCGGGACCCGGCCCGGCCCCCTCTCTTCCCGCTCCCGCTTTTCTCCCCCTTCCCCTCTTCTCTCCCCTTCTCTCCGAAAACTGCCCACCTCCCGGCGCCCCTATCCCTTCCCGCCACCCGCCGGGCTGCCCCTCCCCGGGCCCCGACCACGTCCCCGCACCCAGTCCCTTCCCGTCCTGCCCCACCCCCGCACTTCCCCGCCCCCGGCCTGCCCCGCCCCTTCCCGCGTCCTTGTGGAGCACGCCCCCACCACCCGCGCCCCTCCCACCGTCGGCCCCACCCCTTCCCGCTCGCCCCCTCCCCACCATCTCCCCTCCCTCTCCTCTCCGGGGCCCCGCCCCCTCTCCCGCCCCTCCTCCTCCCCTTTCCTTCCCGGGGCCCCGCCCCCTCTTTCTCCTTCCCCAGGGCCCCGCCCCCTCCCTGCTCGTCCCCTCCCTCTCCTCCCCCAGGACTCCTCCCCCTCTCGCGTCTCTCTCCCTCCCCTTCCCCTCCCCCTTCCCCGGGCCCCGCCCCCGTCCTCCTCTCCCTCCCATACCCCTCCCCCCGAGGGCCCCGCCCCCTCCACGCTCGCCCCTCCCCCTCCCCCAGGGCTCCGCCCCTCCCCCGCCGTCCCCGGGCCGCTGACGGGCCGCAGCCTCCGCCAGGGAGCGCGCTCCTCGCCCGCAGCCCGCCGCCCGCCGGCGTCCCCGGAGCGCGACAAAGAGCGCGCCGGTCGCCCGCCCTCTCGCCGTGGCGCCCGCGGCTCCGGCGGCTCGGCGGGCGATGGGAGATGGAAGGAAGAGACGCCGCGGTGAGGCTCGATCCGGCGGGCGGGCGGGCGGCCGGCGGCCGTCGGGCCGGCGGTGCTTCGTGGCGGCTGGGTCCCGGGTCCCGGGAACGGCTTCCTTTCTGCCCCTCTTTGTGAGGGGCCAGGAGGCTCGCTTGCGGGGTGTAGGCTCGGGGGCTTCACGCCGAGCCCCGCTCTCCATCCACGAGGCCGGGGCGGCACGGGAAGCGGGAGGAGCCGGTCGGCGGAGCGCGGGGCGGTCCGGCTCGCCTGGCTTGCGGGGAGCCCAGCCGCGATCGGCGCGGGACGGGGGCGGGTTCCGAGCTTCGGAAGGCGTCGCGGCCCTCAGGTTTTCCTCGCCTTTAACTTTGCCCGCGGGTTCATGCCGGGAGCTCCGGCAGATGATGCTGCGAGACGTGAAAAAACCAGGCGCCGCTCGGAGGACGTGGGTTTAGAGTGCTGTCGAGGGGCTTGGGGGGTAAATGTGTTGTCTGTTGGTCCGCCTTCCACGGACACGGGGGTTTCCACGCCGGACTCACTCCTGAGTGGGTCCAGGCACTGGTGTAGGGAAGAGGAGGTCTGGAAAATGCCCCTCCTTGGGACGGATGCTGGCAGCACACGCTTCCATTCAAGAGCTGTACCTAGATACCTGCAAAAGATTTTGCAGAGCCCGGTGGCCGGGTGAGCGCGACTGGCTCTCTGCTGTCAGGGCGCTTGCTTTCTAGGACGGGAGGCTTGGGCGGAGATGTGAAGGAGGAAGCCAGAGGAAGGCTTGGTTCTGGGAGCCGAGTGCCTGGACGGCCTCTGCTGGCAGCTTTGGGTGGACCTTGAAGGGGAGGGTCGGTGGGGGCGAAACGATGCTCCTCGCAGGAGAGCAAATGCCCTCTCTGGCTTCTTCCAAGAAATTACTTCACCATCTTTCCTTAGAGTATTAACAGATCAAGGGATATTCTTTTTAAAAGTCGTTGATTTCGTCCTCAGCACTTTAGTGCAGCATGCTCAACAGAAACAACACAATAAAGCAAAACCAATGAACACCTTCCCAGACTATTTTTAGAAGCTCTGTCCTTCTATATCTTTCTATATCCACTTACGAATCATGTAAAAAATCTATGAGATTGTTTGTCAGATACTTCATTAATATACACTTCGTACTGAATGGAGCAGAGTGGGTATGGTGAAAATTACTTAGACACCTGGCTTGTAGATTTTGTTGCTGACACGGTGAGTTTCAGCCTCTGTCTAGGGCACATCGTTTAACCTCTGGAACTGAAATTTCCTCCTGTGTAGGATAAGAGGATTGGGTAGATAGATGCTTTCTCAGAGCCTTCCAGCCCCAGCATTTTATGGTTTCATGCCTAAACATGTACATGCATTCCTTATTCAGTGATGTACTCTCAGCTTCACCTCTGAACATCTCTCAGTTCTGTGAATCAACATTCATCCTGGTCATTAAATGGGGGAGATATTTTAAGGTGAAATTCCACAATTGAATGTTGTTTTTAAAAATGCAAGTGTAAGAAGCTTTATTTGCAATCTGAGTGAGTGCTGGCTTTATAAAAGGTTTTGTTGACACTGTTCATTTCATTAATGACCAAAGAATAATACATGCTTTGCTGTCTACGTTGTATTCAGTTCAGTTCAGTCGCTCAGTTGTGTCCGACTCTTTGCGACCCCATGAATTGCAGCACGCCAGGCCTCTCTGTCCATCACCAACTCCCAGAGTTCATTCAAACTCACATCCATCGAGTCGGTGATGCCATCCAGCCATCTCATCCTCTGTCGTCCCCTTCTCCTGCCCCTAATCCCTCCCAGCATCAGGGTCTTTTCCAATGAGTCAACTCTTCGCATGAGGTGACCAAAGTATTGAAGTTTCAGCCTCAGCATCAGTCCTTCCAATGAACACCCAGGACTGATCTCCTTTAGGATGGACTGGTTGGATCTCCTTGCAGTCCAAGGGACTCTGAAGAGTCTTCTCCAACACCACAGTTCAAAAGCATCAATTCTTCGGCGCTCAGCTTTCTTCACAGTCCAACTCTCACATCCGTACGTGACTACTGGAAAAACCATAGCCTTGACTACGTATTAAGAGGTTAAATTTTGCTTTTCATTAAATACCAGCCCTTATAAAAGTGAGATACCTTGGGAATTTGGAAATAAAAGTAAGAGTAAATTAGCTCATTGAAAAAGAAAACGTCAGAGAAACCTTCCATCAATGGCTCTATTCACTTTCTAAAACCTTGGTATTTATCTGTTTGCTGACCGTGATGGAAAACATGAGTGGGATTTAGCCTGGCATTATATTTTAAAAAGTGTCCAAAGCATTATTCCTTTTAGAGTTGATTTCCCTGCCCCCCCCCCCCCTTTGGACATTCTGGAGTCATCTGACATCATTCATAAACTAAGACTCCAGTGGTAATGGATTAATCCCAGTCTTGGTTAAGAAGTGCCGAGGCAAAAACCGTGTGAATGTTAAAATATGTATGTACTTTGGCCTCCAGGCTCGTTTGTTTGAGGTTTATCTGAGGTGATGTTGTCATTTGGCAATTCTGAAAAGATTATTTCTTTGGATTTGGGTTCGGTTAGCAGATGAGCTGGAGAAGGCAACTCCAGTACTCTTGCCTGGAAAGTCCCATGGATGGAGGAGCCTGGTAGGCTGCAGTCCATGGATGGGGTCGCTAAGAGTTGGACACGACTGAGCGACTTCACTTTCACTTTTCACTTTCATGCATTGGAGAAGGAAATGGCAACCCACTCCAGTGTTCTTGCCTGGATAATCCCAGGGATGGCGGAGCCCAGTGGGCTGCCGTCTGTGGGGTCTCACAGAGTTGGACACGACTAAAGCAACTTAGCAGCAGCAGCAGCAGGAGATGAGTAATGGATGGTAATCCTTCTCGATTTTTTAGAAATGAATTCAGACATGACTGAAGTTTAGACAGTCTGAGAAATAATCTAGTGATCAGGAGGTGACCAAAGCCCCCTCACCTGAACATGTGATTCAGGCTCATAGACCTTGGGGTCCAGTCTCATGTCCCGTCACTGCTGCTTCTGTGGTTCTCAGCATTTAGGACCCCCCTGTGCAGTCGTGGAAACCCACTCCAGTATTCTTGCCTGGGGAATCCCACGGACAGAGCAGTCTGGCGGGCTCCAGTCCGTAGCATCGCAAAGAGTTGGACACGACTGCCGCTACTTAGCAGACATGCACCGCGTAGTTGGGTCAGGCAGAGAGGTCCCTGGCTTCCCTTTGACGTAAGTGGAGGTGTTTCCACGTTGAGTACTGCCACTCAGCTCTTCTGGAGCTCTTTCACAGTTAAATCAGCCGAACCTCAGTGTCGCGTGGTGCACGGTCCAGATGAAATGGCCCAAAGCGTTTGTTCTTGGCGTCCCTGCCTGGACAGCTTGTGGTATTCTTTGCAGTTTTAGAGATTTGCTGGAAAGAATTTTAGCAGTAGCATTATTATTATTGTTTTTTGTGAGTGTGTGTCCCTTTGTACCTTTCCGTGTTTCTGAGTTACATGTCCATCTTCCAAAGACGTTTTTCACAGACTCCAGTTTAAATAGTGTTGGTTGTAGTGGTTGCAGTGGTAATGTGAACTGCTGTCACACTTTGCAGAAAGGGGTAGTGGGGAGACGGGAGAGGAAAGAGACTTCCATCGTAGTGAAGTTATTCTTAAGCTCGTTTACTGGATTCCCATGCCTCATTCGAAAATAAGGCGTTAACTCCCAACGCTAATAATGAATCTTTGCTTCTGCTATCTTATTTGTATAAAACAGCGCGTGTCCCTGCAATCCTTGTTTTCCACTGTGCCCAGAAGGTCAACTAACTGGGGCCCTGTTGGTGCCAGTGGACAGGATTTTGTTGACACTCCAGGACACAGAGGTGGCGGGGTGCCTTCCCTCTTGGGGACACCTGTGATGTAAGGAAGGGAGTCACCAGCTTCTCTCCCCTGCCTCTGTGGGAGCACCAGGCCCTGGCCGTGGCTAACCACTCATTTCTCCTGGCTTGTTTAACTGGGAACAGCCATCTGTTATTAATAGTTTGAAACTTGCTTTTCTCTGGTCACAGACCAGTAGATAAGTCAGAATAGTTTGTACATGTTGATGGACATTATGGGAAGTTTATCTTTGAGGTTAGGGTAAGTGGGAGAATGAACACTTTGACCTGAGCTGAAAGCTTTTTTCTTACATAGTAGTTTCAGGTAGGTTGTCTGAGAGGCAGCATTTTCCTTTAAGTTTCAAATGATGGCCTGACTTTTGGGAAAATGCTAATTTTATGTGATATTTTCAAGCATGATACATTGTTACAGTCACAGCTAATGTTTATTGAGATCTAGTCACTGTTTTAACACAGGTTACCTCGAGTCCCCATGACAGCCCCATGTGGTCAGTAGTGTCTGAAGTCTGGAGAAGTTAAGTAACACAGCTCAGTAAGCGGCAGAACTGAGATTTAAACTTGGCAGTCGAGTGATCTTCACCACCACTCTGCTTCTATGTCCTCAAAGTTAGCACTGTGTGCTGCGGGACTTTGGCTCTCGTATTCAGATTCTCTGGGTCTTGGAATCTGAAACTGGATGACTGATTTGTCAGCAAGCATTATTTTAGATGTCTGTTGGCTTAAATACTGGAAGCAGGATTGTTGTTTGGCTCAAGAGATGGAAATTGTATATTTTTCCTTCAAAAATACAGTGTCTAAAAGGATACTAAAGGGACTGTGTAAGGAATTCCATATATTTATAAGTACTTAATTGGAATTCAAATACAGCAGATTCACCGTTTAAAATTGAATGTAAAGCTCACTCATTTTGACTTACAGTTACGTCACACGATGGAAATGACCTAGACTTTTCTATACGTTTGAATATCAGTATGCTTTTCCTTGTTTTTTTTTTTTTCCTTCTAGGAAGCTGGGATTTAGGTTGTTGAGAGAGGGGTCTGAAACAATAGGAGGAGGGTGGGGGGCTGAGCCGAGGGCAGTCATAAGAAGGTCACGTGGCAGTTGCTCCCCGATTCTCTTGCCTTCTGTTCCCAGACCTCTGCTGAGAAAAAGCGACTTACAGAAATGAAGCAGGTTGGTTCTTCCTATGGCTCTTCAGTCTGTGGACAATGAAAGTGGAAACGTTTAAATAGACGGAGCTGTAGTTTCTTTTGCTTGGCCTTCACGTGACTACTGGTTAAGGACCAGTGGAACTGCTTTTCTCTGCGTATGATAACTTACAGGCTGTTTTGAATTTCATTTTTCAACAACTCTTACTTTCCAAGAAGTTGTTTGGTAAGCACAGTAGCATAATTGAGTCATAGGACTCTGACGGAAGGGGAAATCTGGGCGTAGCAGTCAGCGGCACAGACAGCGTAATTGGATGATTGCTGCCTTTGTGATTATATTATTTTCTAGCAAAATTATATTGGGAAATGGCAGCAGGTTGTGTGATCTTCCAGAGCATGGTCTCTGACCGGACCTTCGTGCCTCTAAAAGGCACAAGTAGTGAGTGTTTGAAGAAGCAAGATGTGTCCTTGGGTCTGAAGCTTCTCACTTGAATATCAAAGTTCCCTTTGGACAGATGTTTATGCTTTTCAGCTTCATTTCTTTGCTTCTTCTTCTTCTTTTTAATGTTTTGGTTTTTTTGGCCACGAGGCGTGTAGGATCGCAGCCCCTTGACTAGGGATCGAATCCACACCTCTTGCGTTGGAAGGCCAAGTCTTAACCACTGGGCCACCAGGGGTGCCCCTCAGCTTCATTTCTATTGGCTCCAAAGGGCCCATGAGCTGCTGCCCCATCTCCTGATGCTTATTTCTTCCCATGAAAGTCTTCCGTGGAAGAAAAAAAATCTCATTGTTTTCCACGAGCATCTGTAAATATATTATGGCAGAAACTGAAGTATAGATATTAATATGCTGTTCATTCATTCATTCATGCAGCAGATATTAAGTATTGATACTTACCATGTGCCAAGCTCTTTGTTGGGCTCCAAAAAGCCTTGTCTACTGACCGCTAAGAAAACCTGCCAAGAACATTTAGAAGTTAACCAGGGCCATATTTTTAAGTGTCAAACTTCACAGCATATAAATATTGAAACTACTGTATTTAAGAACTCTTTCATAGAATTCTCTCTTAGAATCAGTGAGTTGCCTCCAAATCAGTATTGTTCAACCTGACTTTCTGCCGTGATGGAAATATTTGTTTATATCTGTGCCGTCTCATATGGCAGTCAGTAGCTGCATGTTGCCACCGAGAGCATTTGAAATTTGGCTAGTGAGAGTTAGGAACTGAATTTTAAATTTTATTGAATTTCCTTGAACTTAAGTAGCCTCCCGTGACTTGTGGCTAATGTATTGGAACAGCAGCTGTAGAACAGAAATGCTTTACGTGGTGGCGGTGGTTGTCCTAGGCAGACATCTCCCACTTGACCATCTGATAGCTTATGGTATGTTTACTGACTGGGCTTTGCTAAGCTTTTATTTCTGTACGTGTTTACGCCATCGTGTCTGATGTGTCCCAGAGCAGGGAGAGGATACAGAGGCATGGGATTTTAATGGAAATGAAAGTGAAGGCAGAATCACAGCAAGTGAGAAGAAGAATGTATTCAACAGGAGGAACCATTCTGAAAAAAAAAAAAAAATGAATAAATTGTGTAACAGGTAGCCTGCAGTTGACAGCCCTCAGCAAGATGGAGGAAAAGTTTTTGATAAAATAGGAAAATGAGTGCCTGGCTGAGATTCACTATTATATACATTCAAGAGCTGGCTGTGAGTTGTTTGAGAAAGTAACAGAGATACTGAGAGCACTGCCGTTGGCCTCTTCGTTGCAAGCTGTGGATAGCTGCATAGGTCCCAGCCCCCCTTGAACCTGCATAGCATCACAGTCTGTCTCCGGGTGGGGGGTGCTGAACCTCCAAGTGGCTAAGGCCTTTCCTGGGATCCCAAAGCGATCTTGGAGGTCCAGTAGATTTTCGAAGTAGATAAAGCTGAGTAGGCGAGAGTCTTGTACAGCATGGCAAGGGGTGTGCCTAGTTTTAAAACTGCATTGTTAGCAGAGGTGTTTCAGACCATAGATTAGAGAAAGAAAACCTTTTTTTTTTAAATCCCCAAGCACTTCTCAGTCTGGAGGTAGATAGCCACATTTATAGACGCTGGGGTTTCTCTGGGGTCAGGCATGTGGGAGGTAGCCTTGAGTATAACAGCAGGTGTGAAATCATGAGAGGATTCTCAAGGCTATGCTTCTGTTGGAATACATGATTATTTTGAGTTTTCTAACTTGTGGTGAAAGCACGGTGATACCAAGGCATAACATTGCAAAAATGTGGGGATAGGAGGCGGAGAAAGAATAACACGCTTACATTGCGCCAGACACTGTGTGAAGCGGGGCGTGTGTCTGTGTGTCTGTGTGTCTGTGTGTCTGTGTGTGTGAATTCACATCTTCTTACATACGCTTTACAATATTGCAAGCTAGGTAGTATCCCCATTTTCAGAGTATGCATTTGAGGCTCATGGAGGTTAAATGGGATTCTCTTTTTAAAACAATTGTACGAGATAAAATTCCCATGCCACACAGCTTGTCCATCTAAAGTACATGGTCCCTGATTTTCAGTACCTTCACAGAGCTGTGTGTTCATCCTCGTAGTCGACTTCAGAGTACCGTAGTCACCCCGAACAAACTCGGGATCCGTTAGCTGTTGCCCCGTAGTCTCACTGGTGCCCCCACCCCCTGACCCAGGGATCACTGCCCTGTTTTCTGTCTGTGTGGATCTGCATCCTGTGCACACGTCACACGCACGGAGCCACACAACATGTGGCTGTCTGTGCCTGGCTTCTTTCACTCAGCAAAATGCGTTCAGTGCTCAGCCGTGCTGTAGCATGTATCAGCACTGCTTTCCTTTTTATTGCTGAGTGATATTCAAATGAATAGCCAGGACATGTTTTGTTTCTTTATCAGATAGTGGTCCCTCCCTTCCTGCTGTGAACGTTCACATACACGTTTTTGTGGGGATGTATGCTTCCATTTCTGTGGGCTATGTAGCTAGGAGTGAACTTGCTGGGTCGTATTGTGACTCTGTGTTTGACCCTTGGAGGAGTCACCGAACTGGTTTTCGTGGGGGCTGCACCACTTTCCACCTCTATCAGCAGACTCCTAGAATCCCCCTTTCTCCACACGTGTTATCATTTCCTGGCTTTCTGACTTTAGCCATCTTAGTGGGTTTTAAGTGGTATTTCTTCATGTTTTATTTCCCTAATGTTGTTGAGCATCTTTTCATATGCTTTTTGGCCATTTGTGTATCCTTCTTTGAAAAATGTCTATTGTGATCCTCTGCCCTTTTAAAAATTGGTTTGTCTTTTTTATTATTAAATTGTAAAAATTTCTTCATATATTCTGGATGCAAGTCTCTTATCAGGTATATGCTTTGCAGATATCTTCCCCCATTCTGAGGGCTGTCTTTTCATTTTCTTGTTCCTGTCCTTTGAAGGAAGTGAGTTCTTTATCTTAAGCTTGGGTAGGCCTAACACACTTCTAGGTCCTCACATATTTGCTGCAGTCCGTCAACACACTAACTTGTAAAGTGATTTGTGTAACGAATATCATTCTTCTGGGGTTTCTGGTTGGAAAAAGGGATGGATTTAACTTTTGTCTAAGCTACTTAAGGGAAAAGTAAAGCTCAGGATTTGAGACCTTTATGTGTCTTGAAATTTTGGAAGTCGTTTCTTTGGAGTCTTTTATGTACAGAAAACGGTGCTTTCCTCTTGGATTAGAGAATTGCTTGGAAGGAAGAGGACAGTCTGCCTAGAAGACTGCTCCTGGTCTTTTTGGGGCCTGTCATTTTATGGTCTGAACAGTGGTTCCCAAACTCGCCTGTCACAAGAGTCACCCGGTTTTAGATTGCTAGGGCTGCCTGAAGGTCTGGTCCCTTAGTTCTGAGGCGTCCCTTTTCATAACCACCCCAGGTGATTAAGATCGAGACACTTGAGAAACTCTGATTTAAGCTGGCGATAATCAGGACCTTTTAGTGGATTCCCCCAGAACTTAATTAGACTCTTCAACGGGTGTGGTCCCCGGTGGCAAACATCCCTCACTGAGGGTAATTCAGTAAGAGCTGATCCAGCCTGTCTGACTGCTTTGCTTGCAGGACTGCTGATCTTGATCCAGCGCAACCGACATTCTCTTCCCTTCCTCTCTCAGAGTAGAGATGGTTCCAGCTTAACAGGCACTTTCAAGTCATAGGGTTGCCACCACCATCCCCTTTTCCTCCCCTTTAAGATGTGTTCCCATTTCCTTACCACTGCTGAATCCCTAGCGGCCTCCCATAGCCAGACAGATCTCCATATAACCCAGGGGGGAGAAAAAGTCATGGAAAGAAAAATAGATCAAAGTTTGTTGTTGTTTAGTCGTTAACTCGCGTCCAACTCTTTTGTGACCCCTTGGATTGTAGGCTCCTCTGTCCATGGGATTCTCCGGGCAAGAATACTGGAGTGGGTTGCCATGCCCTCCTCCAGGGGATCTTCCCGACCCAGGGATCGAACCTGCGTCTCTTGCTTGGCAGGCGGATTCTTTACCACCGAGCCACCTGGGAAGCCCTAGATCGAATTGTACACAATCATTACTTACACTTCGCTTGTTTTGCATGGGTGGTCAGGGTCTCCTAAAGGATTTGATGACTGTGAGGTTGGGCTGGCTCTATTTATCCTGGGCTGGGGAGACTCCCATGCCTAGGTCCCTAAATGAGAGGCAGGATGTGGTTAGACTGTGGCCTTAGTAATGCTCGAGCAGAGCTTAGTGCCTGTGGAAAAGCAGTCAGTGGACAATAAGTGTGACCTGGATGGCAGGCTATAGCGGCCTTACCTGGGTGCGAGGTGGACTTATCTTCGTTCTTAAAATCACACAGGTGTTAAATGGTAAAACTGGTCTTTCTTGTTCCCTATATGTGATTGCCTGTAGATAACGCAGTGTTGCAGCCAGGAGGAAAATTCTGGCGCTTTGAATGGTGCTTTGGCCCATGGTAGTCACTCGATAAATGTTTGTCCAATGAATGAGTTAAACACCACAGGCGATTGAATTGCTAAGCCTAAGAGCCTTTCAGGAATGTATGGACAGAAGAGGTGCTCTGATGTTGACCCTGTCACGTGGTGGAGTAGAATTTCCAGAGCTGGCACGTTTCTGACCCGATCGGCGTCTGCTTTGCTGTGTGGTCTTGTTGCGTCTCCTGCTTCGGGGAGATGGGGTTTTTCCCACTTTGCTGACAGCGTCCATGGGCTGCATTTAGTGTGCCAGGTGTGGCTATTATGACAGTTTCTTGCAAATAACAGCCTAGGGCACAGAAAATAAGAGGAGTGTGTAACTGAATTTCCTCACACAGGTCTTTCCCTTTTGGCAGACACGTTTGATAGAAGTAGATTAAAGGTGTGGACTCGGTCTGCGTGGTGTGGTCATTAACGGTCTCAGGGACCTGATTCATTCATTCGTTTGATTTCATCATGTTTGTTTTTCATTCTTGACTCATTTCTTCCTACCTTCCTTGTGTGGCTTGTATGTCAGTTGACTGTCTTCTGTATTGATGAGTTCTATTTGGGGAAAAGAAATCTAATAAAACAGAGCATAATATTCTAAAGCTGGAGCTTAAGTAAAGATATATTTACTTTAAAAATACTTATATATTTTAATAAATATATAATTTATATATTTAATTATATAAACACTTATATAATTTAATTTTAATATGAAAATACTTATATATTTTAATACTTTAATTAAATACTTATATTTTAATTTTATTTGCATATAAAGATATTTATATATTTAGAAGAACTTGATAGCTTCGGAGTAGTTAAGGTCTATATTTTAGAAACTCTCCTAAAATAAATATATCTGTGATTAGTTAGAAAATGTTTTAATTTATAATGTCATTATATATCAAAAGAGTTCACAGGACGATTAAAAGGATAATGGTAATAATTTCTTGGTATGCATGCTTGCTGAGTTGCTTCAGTCGTGTCCAATTCTGTGTGACACTATGGACTGTAGCCTCCCAGGCTCCTCTGTCCATGGGATTCCCCAGGTAAGACTATTGGAGTGGGTTGCCATGCCTTTCTCCAGGGGATCCTCCCAACCCAGGGATAGATCCCACATCTTATATGTTTCCTACATTGGCCGGCTGGTTCTTTACCACTTGCACCACCTGGGAAGCCCTATTCCTCTATTTTGTAAAAGCAATTTAAAAATAAACCATTTTTTGGTAGAATTCTCTTATGGTCATTGAATGTCTTATTTCTAAAGCTTTTTAGAAATTTAGCTTTTGTGGAAACAACTCTTTCTTGTTATAGACATATATAATTGCTTTACATACTATTTAATTAGAGTACTATTAATTTATTACGTACTATTTAATTTAATTAACAATTTCACCATATTGGCATAAATCAATTTCATTCAGTTCAGTTCAGTTGCTTAGTCATGTCTGACTCTTTGCGACCCCATGGCCTGCAGCACACCAGGCTTCCTTGTCCATCACCAACTCCAAGAGTCTTCTTCAGCACCACAGTTCAAAAGCATCAGTTCTTTGGTGCTCAGCTTTCTTTATGGTCTAACTGTCACATCCATACATGACTACTGGAAAAACCATAGCTTTGACTGGATGGACCTTTGTCAGCAAAGTAATGTCTCTGCTTTTTAACATGCTTCCAAATCAGTTTGGAAACAAACACAGTTGATTCTTGGTAACCATCAGCTCAGTGATGGGAGCAGAATTTCAGAAGCTTGCCAAAGCCTCAGTCACTAACCATGAGCACCGAGTTATGACGGGTTTCGTCGGGGATGTTTTACAGGTGCCTGGGCATCCCAGAGTGGGCTAAGTGCAGGGCGGGGAGAGCCTCAGCTGTGTAGGTAAGTTTAGAAACAAAGGCAGACCTGATGGAGGACGTGAGAAGTGATTAGGGAGAGAGGTTAGGGCCCTCTCCATTTGTTTTAGACTCACTTTTGGCTTTTATCATACTACTTCTATTTGTATACAGACTTACTAAACTCACGAATAATTTATTTCTGCATCAAATTTTTTTGAAATAAAATTTTTTCCTTTTACCTGGAAGAAACTTTTAAGTCCTTTAAAACTGTGGTTTATAAAAATACGACCCACCGGTATCTATCTATTAAGTGACGCATTATCAAAGTGTGGGCTTCCCCGGCGGTTCATACAGTAAAGAGCTTGCCTGCAATATGGGAGATATGGGTTTGATCCCTGGGTCGGGAAGATCCCCTGGGGAAGGAAATGGCAACCCACTCCAGTATTCCTGCCTGGGAAATCCCATGGACAGAGGAGCTTGGGAGGCTACAATTCATGAGGTTGCAAAGAGTCAGACACGACTGAGCAATTAACACATTACTGAGGTACAATATAATAATAGCACAACTTTTTTCTGTCTCATACCCAAGTACAGAGGTTCACTGAAAACAGGTTACATCCAGATTTTATACATCATTAAAACATTAAGTGCCTTGTACTTTGGGTCATAGTTTCTCTGTCACTTAAAGAAATCAAAGTCCATTACATTGGCCTGCTTCAGCAAGGGTGTGCGTGTTGAGACCCATCTTTCAGTGTGTTCTGGTGAAGTAAGAGGTAGAGGTTGTATATGAGAGTGTTTTAGAGTATCTCTCAGTTTAGAGAACTGTTTCTTTACAGTTATTCGGGTTTTCTATGAGGTTAATTTAATTATCAAGTCTCGGCAGCTTCGTTTTTTTCTACAATATCTGAATATGTATATGCATACGAAGTGTCCTATTTAAAATAAAACCGTTTTGTAAGGCTGCAAGATACACTACCCTAGATCATATGCAGCTGTGTATTACTGTTGTTTTCATTCATTCACATATTCATTGAACAAATAGTCGCTGCTTCCTATGTGCCATGCGTTATTTTCGTTTCCAAGGATGCTGTGGGCAACAGAATACACCAAAAATTCATATTCTTGCAGGGTGAGACAGATCGTATGTGTATGTGTGTGTGGTAATTTGGGGAAAAATAAAGCAGAGGAGGGGCGTTAGGAATTGGGCGGAAGTTGAATTTTTAAGTAGGATGGTCTAGAATGGGCTTCCTGTGGTGCCTTGGGATGAAGGCCTGCCGAAGGTGAAGGGAGTCATGTGACTGTCTTGGGGGAGGAGAGGCCAGCAGGTGCTAGTCTTGAGGCGTAGGCATGTTTCCCACCTTCTGGGAACTTGCAAAACTAGAGTGGCTGGAGTGGAGTAGGCAGGGAGGAGAGCAGATATCAATTCCTGTAAGGCCCCTCGGTCCTGTCGGCTGCTGCAGGGGCTTCGGCTTGTTAGAGTGAGCAGAGGAGCTGGCGGAGGATTTCACGTAAAGACGCGACAGAGTCTGGCTTATCTTTTAAGAGGACGCGCTGCTATTGTGTCTCATGAGATTAGATCTAAGTGGAGAAGGGCAGAAACAGGCAAAGCAGTTAGGCTGTTGTAATAATCTAGGTGAGCGATGGTGATGGCTTGGACCAGTGTGATTTGTTTTGAAGATAGAGTGTGAAAGAGTTCCTGATTGACTGGATGTGAGATGTGAGTGAGAGGAGTCAGTGATAAATAGCGAGGTTTTGGCCTCTGCAGCCTGAAGCATGGAGTTAGATTAACTAGGGTAGGGAGAAGCTAATTTGGAGGGAAATACCAGGAACTCAGTTTTGGAGATGCCCCGTGGGCAGCAGTGATGCTAGTCTGGATTTCAGAGGAGAGATCTGGCTGGAGATAAACATTTGGGAGAGTTCAGAATGTATGAAATGGATGAAATTGGTTGAAACCCATAAGGGAGTGAGTGTAGAGAGAAAAGAGGTTTGAGAGCAAGAACCTGGGCCACTTCTGTGCTGAGGTTGGGGAGATGAGATGGAACCAGGAAAGGAGGATGAGAAAAAGCTGTTGATGGAATAGGAGGAAAACTAGGAGAGGGCCGTGTCTTGGGAGCCAAGTGAAGAGACTGTTTTAAGGAGGATGAGTCAGATACTGAAGAGGGAAGTACAGGTCAGTCGAGGTCAAGGATTGACTTAGGGATTTAATAATGGGAGGTCATCGGTAAGCCTGACAGAAGCACTTGTGGCGGAGTCGTGGGGACCTACAGTTGATGGTGAGGAATCAGGAGACAGTAGGAGTAGGAAATGGAAACATCAACTGTGACCAATATTCCAAGATTCTTGTAAAGAGAAGGTGATTAAACACAGCTGACGGGAAAAACGAGGTCAAGAAAGGTTTTAAAATGGGGAACGTAGCAGCATGTTTGCTGACAGCAAAGACAGTCAAGAGGAAGAAAGGAATGATCTTTCATGTAGTAGCATAATCCTTATCCAAAATCAGTCAGTTCAGTTGCTCAGTCATGTCCGACTCTCAATCATGTCTCAATCTGTCCCCATGGACTGCAGCACTCCAGGCTTCCCTTTCTAACTCCCAGAGCTTGCTCAAACTCATGTCCATCGAGTCGGTGATGCCATCCAACCATCTCATCCTCTGTCATCCCCTCTTCTCCTGCCTCAATCTTTTCCAGCATCAGCGTCTTTTCCAGTGAATCAGCTCTTCGCATCAGATGGCCAAAGTATTGGGAGTTTCAGCATCAGTCCTTCCAATGAATATTCAGGACCGATTTACTTTAGGATGGACTGGTTTGATCTCCTTGCAGTCCCGGGGACTCTCAAGAGTCTCCTCCAACACCACAGTTCAAAGGCATCAATTCTTTTCTTTATAGTCCAACTCTTACATCCATACATGACTACTGGAAATGTTATGCCCAGAGTCCGAGTCCCCAAAACTGAGAGAATAAGACGTCCACAGCGATGCAAAAGCATAAAGGGGTTTATTACCAGCTTGAGCCAGGACCCATGTCTCATCTAGCACAGTGGAATCAGACAAAGGCCCTGAGCTCTGAATCACATATACTTTTATACAGATGGTTCTTTGTTTCTGTAACAGCATAGCTGATTGGTTAAACCCTACGCGCGCGCGGGACTTTTAAACCTCGCATCCCTATCCGGGTTGGCTCAGGTCTGGCACAGGTGGGGGGCTCCTGGGATTTTTTTCTGATTGGTCGAGCTACACTGCCTGCGGGAATTCCCAGAGCCTCAGCTTTTCTCAGGCCTAGCCCGACCCTTAGAGCCTGTCCTGGCTTCAGTTTGGTCCTAACAGGAAAAACCATAGCTTTGGCTAGACGGACCTTTGTTGGCAAAGTAATATCTCTGCTTTTTAATATGCTGTCTAGGTTGCTCATAGCTTTTCTTCCAAGGAGCAAGCTTTTCTTCCAAGGAGCAAAAATTAACTCTGGTTTAATTTAAAATTGCTAAAATCATTTGGCTTTTTCAGTGTTTGTTAATATAGTCTGTATTTTCAGCATACAAAGTTATCTTCCCATCTCCATCAAAAATCAGACCTTTTACTATTTTTTAAATTTTTTTTTTTTTTTGGTATGGATAGTGTCTGTTCTTCTTTTTCAGCCTAAGGGAGTTCCTAGTTGTGTACCAGTGAGCATGGGCTTGAGGTACACTCTGCCCACACACTTCAGTACCTGCTGACTTTTTTGTTTAGACTTCATTTTTTTAAAAGAAGTTTTAGGTTCACAGCAAAACTGAGAGGAAGGCACGGAGATGCCCCACGTGCTTCCAGCCCTACACACCCATGGCCGCCTCGTCACCAACATCCCCATCCCGCGGCATGCTCGTTGCAAGAGATGAACCCATGCTGACACATGGTCACCCAAGTCCGCAGTTTACCTTCGGGCTCGCTCCTGGTGCTGTGCATTCTTGGGTTTGGAAAATGTGTAATGACATTCATCACATTCATTACTGTTACCCTTCATAACAGTAGAATGTTTCCACTGCCCTAAAAGGCCCTCTGTTCTACCTCTTCATCCCTCCCTTTACCCCGCCTCTGGCAACCACTGATCTGTTTACCATCTCCATGGTTTGGCCTTTTCCAGAATGTTATTTAGTTGAAATCATGCAGTGTATAGTCTTATGCAGGTTGCCTTCTTTCACTTAGTAATATACATGTAAGGTTGCTTTGGGCCTCCCTGGTGGCTCAGCTGGTAAAGAATCCGCCTGCAATGCAGGAGACCAGGGTTCTATCCCTAGGTTGGAAAGATCCCCTGGAGAAGGGAATGGCGACCCACTCCAGTATTCTGGTCTGGAGAATTCCATGAACTGTATGGTCCATGGGGCCGCAAAGAGTCGGACACGACTGAGCACCTTTCACTTTCACTGCACATGTCTTTCCATGGTTCGAGTGCTCATTTTTTCAGCACTGGAATACGCCGTTGTCTGATGTACCCAAGTTGATGTGTCCATTCACCCAGGACAGTGTGGTTGTTTCCAGGTTTTGGGCGTTTATGAGCAAAGCTGCTGTAAACATCCTTGGGTAGGTTTCTGTGTGGACATAAACACCAAGGAGCATTGCATGGATTGCTGGATTGTCTGGTTAGAGGGTGTTTAGCTTTGTAAGAAAACTGCCAAACTGTCTTCCAAAGTGACGTTCTGCATTCCCATCAGCAGCGAACGAGAGTTCCTGTTGCTCCATGGCCTCGTCAGCATTTGGTGTTGTCAGTGTTCTGGATTTTGGCCATCCAGACATGTGGGTAGTGATGTCTCACTGCTCTCCTGATTTTATCTCAGACACAGGTTTCCCCCCCATCCTTTAAGCAGATATGGAATCCCCTGGGTTTTCCAAGAATATATTTAGTCAACAAAATAGTCGCTGCATACACGATGGCCCTATGTTTACAGATAACAACCGCAGGGCCACAGAGGGGCGATAAACAGTAAGAATTTAGGGAGACAAGGTCTCCGGCTCTTGTGTGGGTTGATAGTGGCTTCTGTGCGTGCTGTGCAGATCAGCGCGGACACTGTTGAAAGACCGATTGTGACTCTTTAGGTTTGGGGGGGGGCCTGGGATCCTGCATTTCTGACAAACTCCCAGGTGATGGCCGTGCTGCTGGTGCATTTCATTTTGAGTAGAAAAATATCGGAGGCACTGCATCTGAGCTTAAGTTTTCCCCTTAGGTTTTTGTTCTCTTCTTCCTCTCTAGTGGGAATTCTCAGAAAACATTTCAGTATCTTCTGCCTTCTGGCTTTGCATTTTTATTGATCTCTGCAGAAAGGCTACTGGGCTTCTGGATGTGTGTTTAGTAATTAGGTAGTAATGAGGCAAGTGTCATTTGTTTTATGTGTGGAAAGCCAGGCTCCCAATCTAATGTAAGCCACGAGGCCCTTTGCTCCTGGGCCTGTGAGCATCAGCTTTTGTGCTTTAAAGGCCCAGAGGCTGGCTCCAGTGCAAGTGTGCTCAAGCACGGTCTGCTCTCTGATGCTCTGGACACGTCCATGCTTCGTCTCGTTCTCCTGATGAAGGTTAGTTGCTAAACGTGTTGTAGAAGTAGATTTTGTCAGCTTGTGGAAAATAAAGGAAATCTTTTAAATTCAGCACATGCTGATAAAAAAAGGTTCTCAGATGGCTCTAGAAATGAAGAGTCACTAATCAAAGGTAATTTGTGAGGGAAGTTGGGGGAGAGTTTGAAATTAAATATATATAAACTGAAAATTTATTTAAGTTCTACATTTAGTTTATGCTGTAATTTAGACCATAAATCTTGTCCTGAATTTAATTTTCATGAGACATATTCTTAGGCTCATCTGTATCAGTGCTGCCCAGTAGAAATACAATGTGAGTCTTATGTGTATAATTTAAAATTTTCTAGTAGCCCCCTTAAAAAAGTAGAAAGAAACAGGTGAAATGAATTTAAAGAATATATTTTATTTAACCCAGTTATCCAAAATATTGTCATTTCAATATGTAATAAATATAAAAATTATTGAGGAGATTATCTGATTTCTTCTTCTTTCTAGTCTAAATCTTAGAAATCAGACATGCATTTTATATTCATAACACATCTGCCGTATTTCAGGTGCCAAATGGCTCCATGTGGTGCTGTATTGGACAGTGCTAATATGCAGAGCAGTTGCTGATGTAATAAGGGCAGCTTTGTTTGTGCCTTTTTTTCATCACTCTCTGTGAATATCAGCATACTGTTTGCTATAGTGATAGCATTTGTGGCTAGCTAAATATTAAAATTAGGATGGAATTTTTTATATCAATTTAAAAAATCTACCCTAAAATGCATAGCTAAATGATATATGGAAAAAACAGGAAATTATAACTATGCAACCAATGCTGACCTGCTGACTGACTTGTGTGTCGGTCGTGTCTGGCTCTTTGACACCACGTGGACTGTAGCCCAGACGGCTCCTCTGTCCATGGAATTTTCCAGGCAAGAATACCGGCGTGGTTGCCATTTTCTCCTCCAGGGGATCCTCCCCATCCAGGGATCAAACCCACATCTCTTGCGCCTCCTGCATGGGCAGGCAGGATGCTTTCCTGCTGCGCCACCTGGGAAGCCCGTGAGCAGAGGAGCCTGGTGGACCATAGCTCGTGGAGTAACAGGAGCGTCGGACACGACTTGGTGACTAAACAGCAGCAGAGGTGGGGGTCTACATCAGTTAAAAACGGCTGAGACTTTCAGACAATACGTTTAAGCAAAATTACTCAGGACGATTTGCTTCTTCAGATGACTTCTGAGAAGTAGTTATAACAGCAACATCAGGAAGAGATTTGAAGGTGAAAAGCACCCTTCTGAACATGCTTCTTCGCCCCTTTCATTTGGTTCCCACAAATCCCTCTGAGGTAGATAGATCTGTATTGTGATGACTCCCATTTTGCCCACGGGGAACCTGAGAGCAGAAAGGTGTAGTAATTTGCCCCAGGGCACCCGGTAGCTAAATTGTGGATCTAGGATTTGAACTCGAGATAGTCTGAGACCAGAGCTTAACTTTTTTTCAGGTCTGTGCCAGGCGGTTTCCTCAGTGTGTCTCAGTGATGCCTCCTTAAATGGTGTGATTCAGGGGTGAAGAGTGGGGATTGTTGGGTTTACGAAATCCTTGTGGTCTGAAACCTTGAGTATAAATTAACTGTTTAAATAAATCCTTTGCCATTAATTTGTCTTAATTTCAAATTGCTTTATCTTGACTTCTGCTGATCTTCAATTTGAGCTGAGCCTCAACACTTTATTTCTCTGCTGAACCCTGGCTTGGAGGGAAAGCAGCTAATGATATGTAAGGTAAACCTCCCATGTAGGAGAGAACTAGAGCTTACAGCTTGATTGGGGGCATTTGGTTCTAACATACTAATAAAAGATTATTGTAACTTATTGTTAACTGCAGTCTCAGCAGCAGTCATTTATTGAGTGACTATCATATGCCAAGCATTGTGCTAAGACTTTCCGCTCATTATCTTTTTTAATCATTAAAATGATGCTGTAGGGTTGGTTTTATCTTCCTTGATAAATAAGTGCCAAAAGCATTGCCACTTTATCTGAAACAGACAGTGCATTCAATTCTGGGTGTCACTTTTTAAAAGAGACATTAACAATGAAAGGACAGCTAGGTATCTGAGTGGTGGGTGAGTGGTCAGAAAATCGTGTGATGTTAGGAGAGATGTAGAAATGCTAGTCTTTAGTTTAAGGAAAGAAGATTTAATGGACAGAATAATTGCTTTTAAGTATTTGGAGCAGGGATTGTGGTCTAAAGAGAAACCTGCCTACAGAAAAGGAATATGTACACTTATTCCATCTTTCTCCAAAGAATTAGAGAAGTGTACAGAAAAGCAGATTTCTACCTCAAAATGGCAAAGAACTTTTTCCCAGATCTGTTTGAAAAGCTAAGCTCCTTTCTGTTTACATGTGTTTGGATAGAGACCAGGCCTCTACCTGGATATTTAGATTAAATGCTTACATTTGGAAGATTTGGATTATAGGAATTGGCTGTTGGGTGAGTTATCCAATTGGTCAAATGAGAGACCCTTTAGGTTCTTTCCAGTATCTGGGGTTTGGAGTTTGTTATAAACTGTGTTCTAAAATCAGACTTTTTTGTAATGTAAATAATTACTACCTCAGTTGTTTTGGAAAATTAAGTTGGAGATTGTGATTTACTAATAGAATGTCAGAGCTAAGAAGGTCCTTAGAAATCTTTGCAAAATCTCATTTTGTAAATGAGGAAACTGAGAAAGTTAGAGAAAATAAAGACCCAGTTAGACAGGTACTCAGCTTGTATTAATTTCAGCTGCACTGTTTGTTTGTTTTTTCTTTTTTCTCACTATATTACTAATGTGTAGGTGGAATAGACTGAATGACCTACAGCACATTTTAAAAGGTTCTTTTTAATCTGCTCTGGCACTAATAGAATGAAGCAGCCTTAAATTCATTTTGTTCTAATTGGGGCACATTCGAGTCCTTTTTTCGTTATCTCATCTGAACGTGAAGCCCAGTGATTTTCCTGTAGATAGGCTTTCTGTTTCTTCAACTTATTTAATGCCATGGTGTTTTATTTCCCTGAAAACATAAGCATCTTTCACTTTGAAGGCGGAAAGAAAGCACACAGTGGCTCTGATAATTCATCATTCCTTAAACACATGTTTACTGAAGGCCTCCTGTGTGCCGCATGCTTTCCTAAACACAATTGTAGGGTTTTACTCTGAGCTGGGAAGTCATCAGATAGTGTGGGACAGAGGAAGAGGGGATCCGTCATTCCTTTTCAGAAAGTGTCACTAACAGTCTAAAAGGATTCTCTGGGAGTTTCAGCCAGCTGTAGTCTGCTTTGATTTAGGAAAACACACACCTTTTGTCCAGCTGGCACACACTGGAATTACTGCAGTTACAGCTTTGATCCTTGTTAGTTATATAAGCAAGTTATTCTGCCATTTACTGATTTGGAAAACATCATAACTTCATGATGGAATCAGACAGTCCCGGCTTTGAATGCTATGTCTCAATGGTGCTCCAATTCTGAACAGATGTATTAATTCTGAGCTTCAGTGTTGTCATTGGTAAAATGGTGTTAAAACTGTTTTTTTTTTCTTTTTGTGGGACTTTTTTGATGATGAAAGGATTACAAGGAGACCGTGCTTGTGAAATGCTCAGCTCAATCATTGCATGTTGTAAACATTCAATAAAAGCACAGCGATTACTATGATAGTTTAGAAAACGGGATTTTAAGAGTGGGTAAGTTATTTTAAAGATAGATTTAGGGTGCTAACGCAGCCTTAATTTATGTTTAGTTTAGACTGAATGTCTTAAATGCCTTTGTCTAAAAGTCCTGACATTGAAACAGTTCTTAAAATAATGCCTCTGTCTTAGCACTGTTTGCTTTGCGTGTGTATGAATTAATTCTTTTAAATGTCGCTGGCTGCTCCTGTAGTGTCACAGCTTGACACATCCTCGAACTCTCTTCCCATTCCACAGGCATTAGCAGTTTTGGACAATTCTGGAAATTTGACTGTTGATTAAAACAGGTGGAGAGGTTCCTGTCTGTGGGTCACCCAAGGACACCCATGAAATGGTTCACTGTGAAGCTTCCCTGAGTTTTAGGGGCATACTTGTGTATGTGTGTGTGTGTGTGTGTGTGTGTGTGTGTGTGTGTGTGGTGTGTACTCTGTTACCCAGAATCTTTGTTCTTCCAGAGTGAGAACATAGCACCTTTTGATTCTGTAGACGAGTTCCCCTCTGATGTTCTTTGCGTATTTTTACGCTTGGAAATTCAGTATGACTTTTACTTAGTTCAGCATCATATCTAATAGCAGAGCCTGGGTAAAAGCATTACAGAGTCGACTTGCCAGCCTTCAGGTGATGCCAGGAGACAGTGCTACGTGTAACTGGACTGACCTCCCTAAAAGTTGTCTTTATTGCTTGGGTGATGGCCTGCTCATTTCTGCATCGCATTTTCCTGGGGCTTTAGGTGTCACCTACCTGATTTGAATACATCCAGGTTATTTGGAGAGGAATAGAGGACCGTGTGGACATTTTAACTGTCTGGGGAGGTGGTATTTTATTCCCCTCTCCTCAATTATTTGAAAGTACTCTGGCAAGATAAGGCCACTCTGTTAATGTGATATTTCAGCATTATTTTCACTTGGCCCATGAGTGAGTGTGAACATGATGAGAATTCTAAATCATGGAAAGGGCAGGCCTCTGGTAAAGATGTGGGCATGTGCACCTTTCTTTCTTGGACTGTGTAATTAACTTTTTAAAATCCCTCTTAAAATGTAAAATTTGAAATGTTTTTCTGATTATGAAAAAGGGCCTGGTGACTGTAAACAGATTGAGATATACAGAAATATCTAAACAAGGAAACAAAAGGCATCTTTCATTCCTCTCAGAGATAAAACTGTTAACTTTTTGTGAGGCATCTCCATTTCTTTTCTTATTCTGAGCATGTGTGTTTTGTGTTTGTATTCATATAGTATGGGTAGTTTTACATGTTGTTTTTACTTGGCTTAATACTGTATTATGGACACTTACCCATGTCCCTAAAACTGTTTGCAAATATGCTTTTTTAATGGCCGTCTAGTATTGAATGTTACTGCTCTTCTATGACTTATTCAACCAATTCCCTATTGTTGGCTACCTGGGATATGTCCAGGATTTCATTGTGGTTTTATTTCTACATATACGTATATTAAACACATGTACGCATGCGTGCACACACACACACACATGCACACACACACTTCATATACAAAATTTTGTCTGTACTTCTGATTGTTCCCATAGAGTTTTTTCCTGTAAGAGGAGTTTGAGAGTCTTAGATGTGAACTTTTAAGGTCCTCCACGTCTGTATTTCTTTCTGTAAAGGTGGCACCATTTATATTTACATTTTACCCACCACAGTATAGCCTCAGAAAGAGACTTTTGTGGTTTTCAAGTGATACATGTTAGGACTGGCTTTGTTGTAGCCATTATCTAAGTTCACATCTTTAAAAGGTTGTGGAACCACCAAGCTGAAATCTTGAGATCTAAATCTAGTGCAGATCAAATCCTAGTTTGATATTTTGCAGATGAGGAAACTGAGGCTACAGTAGTTAATTAATTGATTTCCCCAAGTGCATGTAGTTGGTGATAGGCTGAGCAGGGTTCCAGACTTTGACTCCTTGTCCTGAGTCTTTTCTTTTTCATTTCGATCCTGATGCACCAGAGATAGTTGGCCCCCAGGACTGAATTAGAGAGGAATAGAGCCTGTCGTCAAACACTTTTTTGCCGCAGCATAGCCTCTGCTGGGTGTATGGTCCCACTCGTTACCCATCATCTGGCCCAGCACATGCCTCTTCCCTGTATCTCCCCCCAAATCTCTGGGCTTTGTTTTGATAGGCCTGGCTTGAGTTATGTGTCTGTCCCTGTCGCCAGTGCCTTGGCTAAGTCTGCATCACATTGCGCAGATGCTTGACCCTGCGTGGAGATGAGGGAAAGATGTCAATTTAAGCCTAACGCATGGAGTGAGAATGGAGGAGAGATTATTTAAAGAAGAAAAGGTTTTCTGTTCTAAGAAGAAAGAGTGCTGGGCCGGCAGAAACAACAGCTGTCCGAGGCTGATGAAATGGGGCTGGCCAGAGGAAGCGTATGCCATATGGAGGGTTGGCAGTGTACAGGCCAGGGGCAGGCAAGAGCTGAGCGCAGGAAAAACCAGAGGCCTGCAGCCCAGCCAAGAGAGGAGGGAGGAAAGGAGGACAGGGAGGGAGGGAGGGGAAGTGGAAAGGTGAGCTGAAGCCAGACTGTGCAGTGAAGTAGGCTGCTTGGATTTTGTCCTACAAACATGGGGAGTCAAGTTGTTGCAGGGGCTTTAACAGTCTGTACCTGTGTGCACGCTCAGTCGCTCAGTCGTGTCCGATTCTTTGCAACCCCATGGACCCTAGCCCACCAGGCTCCTCTCTCTATGGGATTTCCCAGGCAAGAATACTGGAGTGGGTTGCCATTTCCCGCTCTGAGGGATCATCCTCACTGACCCAGGGATAGAACCCAAGTCCCCTACTTTGGCAGGCAGATTCTTTACCACCGCGCCACCTGGGAAGCAGTTTAGCCTTTAAAAACGACTGTGCTCCTCTCCTTTCTCCAAGGTGGGAAGGAAGAGAGAGAACACTTAGGAGGCATTTGTGGGAGAGACATGGAAGTCGTTTGGATGGGAATACAAACAAGTGGAAAAGTGAGTGAGCCACCGTCTGTGTAGGTCAACACAACCTGCTGAGTGGTGGGATGTAAGGAGGGGAGGGAGGACAGGTTTCCGGCTTCCTTAGCCCAGCGGATGGAGCTTCTGGAATTGAGATCCAGCTGTCCCGTTGCATACTGCTTCATGTTACTTGGTTCTTCCCACCCAGCCTATAAACTTCTTGAGAACAAGAATGAGACCTGACTCCTTTTTCTTCTTGATTCTTGCATTGTCCTGGCACGTATAATAGGCACTGGTTGAACATATTAATAGATCAGGGGGAGCTGAGCCTAAACCCCACTCCCAGGGTGGGCCTCAAGAGGAGGCTTACAGGAGTAACAGATCCCATTTGTTGGGATATTTTTTGTTGATGGTTTTTAAACTTGTTTAAAATGATATAAATTACGTGGGAAGAAGGTACCGCAAATGGCATTTCATAGAAAATAAAGAAATCTGCCCTAGATAAAATTTTTTTAAGCGTTATTCTTCTTTTCACTTTATTTTTAAATTAATTTATTTTTGGTTGCGGTGGGTCTTCAATTGCTCGAGGGCTTTGTCTGGTTGCGGAGAACAGGGGCTACTCTGTGTTGTGGTGCAGGGCCTTCTGATTGCTGTGGCTTTTCTCATGTGGCACCCAGGCTTAGCTGCTCCTCCGCATATGGACTTGTCCCAGACCGGGGATCCAGCCCGTTTCTCCTGCGTTGGCAGGTGGATTCTTATCCACTGCCCCTCCAGGGAAGTATATGCCCTCGATGATGTTTTGATAGAGGTTTACCATTTTCTAATTCCTGGTGGTTGTTGTTCAGCCATGTCTGACTCTGGGACCCCATGGCCTGCAGCATGCCAGGCTTCCCTGTCCTTCACTGGTTCCCGGAGTTTGTTCAAACTCATGTCCATCAAGTCAGTGATGCTATTCAACCATCTCATCCTCTGTCATCCCCTTCTCTTCCTGCCTTCAGTTTTTCCCAGCATTGGGGTCTTTTCTAGTGAGTCAACTCTTTTCACCAGGAGGCCAAAGTATTGGAGCTTTGGCTTCAGCAGTAGTCCTTTCAATGAATATTCCGGGTTGATTTCCTTTAGGATGGACTAGTTTGATCACCTTGCAGTCCAAGGACTGTTAAGAGTCTTCTCCAGCGCTACAATTCAAAAGCATCAGTTTGATGCTTTCAAACTGTGGTGCTAATCCTTGGTATTCTCATTAAATCAGCTACCCTGTTTTTGTTCTTTCAGGTAATTTTTTTCTGCCTGAAACAAATTGTTTCTTTTTTCTTTGATCTTATTTATTCCAAATAGTGAAATCACAACAAAATGTCAGATAACTAGCCATGTCCTCTCTTCCAGGGTCTCTGCACCGTTGGTGCTGCTTTCTCAGTTCCTTGGTCTCTCTTTTTGTTTCTCCTTTACTAAAAATCTTACTCTGAAGTGCTTATGAAAAGAGGCCCAAACTGGGAGAAATCAGTCCAGTGGCCCAGCTCTCTGAGGTTACAGGGCAAACAAATCCTCTTCCCAGAATGTGCTCCTGGCCTGGAAGCCCGCCTCACCGGGCTCAGGAGGCGCTTGGGGTACCGGCCTCTCTGACTCGGCTCACTGGGCTCAGGAGGCGCTTGGGGTACCGGTCTCTCTGGCTCGGCTCACCGCTGTGTTTGCTCGGCCCAGCCTGGCAGGCGGCTCTGCAGGCCAGACGGCCGGCTCTGCCCCAGCACGTCCTGACCACCTGGGCTACAATGCTTTTTGTTCTCTCGTTTCTCCGTTTACTACAGATTTTAAAAACGGATGATTAAAAGATTCTCAGAAACCAGAGTTATTTTCCATACTCTTATTTGCATGCTTCTGGAGGCCTATTAACTGTTAGTCTGTTCCTTAAGTTTCTCAGGAAAAAAGCCCCTACACTTTGGGGTTACTTTTACATCAGTCCTTGCGTTTAATATGTGGTCGCGTCATTAAATGTTCCCGCGACAGAACTGTTTAAGGACCTAGAGCTGTGGAGGGGCTTGGCCTACGGGGGTTGGGTGGACATTCTTGACTTGGGTAATTAGGCGGCTACAACCATGTGGAACAGAAGTGGTGATTAGACTAATTAGTTAAGCCATTTTGTAAATGCCATGTCAGCCCAAGGGTAATGGCCTAGAAATGCTGCCTTCCCTGATTTATTTGATTGGTGAAAAGCAGGCTTTACACTTGGGAGTTTATTTTTAAAATTACAGATTTTTTTTTTTTTGCCCGATTTTCATGTTTCAATTTCGTTCCTCTGACAACAGAGAGGCGGGCTGACTTGGGAGTTTGGGGATGTGCTCTTCTGCTTTTGTTTCATCTTCGCACACTCTTCTAGTGGAGCAGGGTTAACAGAGCACCTTTAGTCAGGTCTGTTTACCTACCATTCCGTGTTGCCTGCTGTGTGTCAGGCACTGTTCAGTGCAAAAGGTCCAGAGATATCTAGCAGTTAAAGACTTCTGTTTATTCAGTGTTACTGCCCCAGCTGCTTGGTGCATGGTAGGTACTATGTAAATAATTTTTGTAAGAATGAGAGGGTTTTGTTTGTATGCCCAGATTTAGCTCATGCAGTGGTAGCTCATTTTGCAAAACAGATTTTTTTTTTAAAAGAAAACATCCTGTAAAAATCCCATTTCCCTGTAGTTTTAAAATATAAACTAAATCTCTTCAAAGAGTTTGCTTCTAAAAATACTTCTTAATAGCAGGAATGCTATATAGATCCTTCAAAATAAAAATGTGAAGTGAAAATGTTTTGCCGGATTTTAACACGGTGCTAAGTGTAACCTGCCAGGTTCTTTTACACATGCTGTGATGTTTGATCATGCCATCAGCTCCGAGGTAGGCAGGGTGAGCATTGCCGTCCCCGCCGGGGCGCTCGTGTGGTGGACATGTCGTGTGGCTTCAGGAGAGTTAGCGGGTGTCCTCAAGTGTCCGCAGCCAGTACGGGATGGTGGCAGTGCAGCCCTCCTCTTCTCCCTGCTGGCCCGGTTGTCTTCCCTTCGAGGAACAGCCTCACAGATGGCGGGATCAGGCCTACTGGGGTTAAGGAATCATTTAAAGCAGGCACTCAGCAGCAAGTATAGCGTCTAACTCTTCAAAAGAGCATTATGTCTGTGTATGTGTGTGTGTGTGTATGCACACTCTCACACACGAATCCGATGAACAGAATATTCAAAGATGGCTTTTGAGACTTTCAAAACGTTGACTATTCTATGATGACTTGACTCCTCTCTTTACCTCAGATAAGAGCTGATGGGCTTGATAAAAATGTATAGTGAGGTAAAGAGCCAGACAGGCCTTTCGGAACCCTTTCATCCCTGAGTATATTTTATAATGTGTAATGGGGTAATAATACCAACCTTGCTGAAATGCTCTGAGTGTTAAATGAGGTAATCCATGTAAGTATAGTACTACCATGCTACCATAGGCACTCAGGATCTGATAGCAGAAGCAAAACAAGACAAAAATAAGAAAAGAATCTAAATACCAAAGGGGAAAATAAAACTATATCCAGGTGACTTTGTATATGTTGTAGTTAAATTTTAATTATAATAACTTTTATCTACTTATTAATGCAGTTTCTCCAAGAAACCTAAGGACCTCTACTGTTAAGCTAATTTCAGTTAGTCTATGTATATGAAAGGATCAAAATAATTTTCTTTTTAAAATAAAAACTGCCTGATTCTGTGTGACTTTTCACAGTTAATTAGCCTTTATTGCATTATTATAGTTGAGTATTTTAACGACCTATTGTTGTACCTGCCCGTGGGTGAGGGGATTAAGGCACAACTGGAATTTCTTCGTCTTTAAAAGAGAACTTTGGGTAATAAAATGAGGTAGATTATCGAGAACAAAGCTTGATAAAATGTGATTATTAACTCAGAGTCATAAGATATTCATTAAATCAAACTAATCAGGAAAATTTAATTAAATATGTGATTAATATTTAATTAGGAAAAATAGAAGATGTAATAGAATGAATTGTCATCCAAATTCAGGAACAGAATAGAGAAATAGAATTGATTCTGAGACCTTTACATGCTGTTAAAACACATCATGCTAATATTTTATTATTTTAGAGAGAAAACTCCAGAATAATTCTTTAATTTGTCATCTGGTTCAATTCCTGGGTCAGGAAGATGTGCTGGAGAAGGGATAGGCTACCCACTCCAGTGTTCTTGATTTCCCTTGTGGCTCAGCTGGTGAAGAATTTGCCTGCAATGCAGGAGACCTGGGTTCCATCCCTGGGTTGGGAAGATCCCCTGAAGAAGGGAAAGGCTACCCACCCTAGTATTCTGGCCTGGAGAATGCCATGGACTCTGTAGTCCATGGGGGTCCCAAAGAGTTGGACACGACTGAGTGACTTTCACTTGTCATCTGTCTTATGGGATAATAATGGATAATTTCACTATTTGGATAATATTTTTGGATAATGTAGAAATTTTAAAACACTTACCACTTTTTACGGGCTTCCTTGGTGGCTCAGATGGTAAAAAGTCTGCCTGCAATGCGGGAGACCTGGGTTCGATCCCTGGATTGGGAAGATCTCCCGGAGGAAATGGCAACCCACTCCAGTATTCTCGCCTGGGGAATCCCATGGGCAGAGGAGCCCGGCTGGCTATAGTCCGTGGGGTCGCAAAGAATCGGACATGACTGAGCAACTGAGCATAGCACGTAGCATAACACTTTATATAGCTACAATTATGGAATTATAATAAAATTCAATAAGATGACAGAATTCACAAACATTATCATCTCAATAAAAAATTGAAATGTGTTTCTTCTAAAGCTCAAATGATTCCTTTAGATTGTATTTTGATGGAATACTTTAAAAGATAAATTATTACTCCCTTTTCCTGTATTTTAATGCATGTACCTAATGTTGTTTAACTTCTTAAAGGATCTATGTTGATTGTTTTCCAGTACTGAAATACAGTGATACTGTCCTCATGGGCTGTAGGTCTGTACCTAATCGTGTCAAGGCCTTATGGTAAATTAATGTATGACCAGGTTTTAAATAAGAATCTAATCACAGTTTTAGCTTAATTATGCTGTTTAACAACTAGACATTCAGCCTCTATTGTAAACATGTAGACAGAATCTTAACAAAAAGTGTTTTAAGTGCTGCTCAAGTATTAGCTTATTTATTCCTTATACTAAACTAATGAGGCTATTTTGTTATCTTCCTTTTCCAAAGTCACAGGGAAGTTACACACTTGTGGAAGGTCGCCTTCTGGTAAGCAGGGAGTCAGACTTTGAAATCTCTCTGTCTGGCACCAGAGCCTGCCTCCGTATCACCATGTCGTCTTTTTGTTCTGCAGTGAAGGGACTGTTTTTCATCTGTGGCCTGTTTTGCTTTCATCCTGATTTTTGTATGTTTGATACTTTTGTTCACTTATTTGTTCATCCAGCAAATGTTTACTGAGCACCGGTCATGAGGCGCACAGTGAGCCGGGCGGCCCCGGTGGCCAGCAGTCCTCGTGCTGTGCCTGAATGCCGGGGAGGGAGGGCGGATGGAACAGAGCGAAGCTGCTGTGTTACTGAGAGACAGGGACCCAGGGGGTAAGCAGGATGCAGCCAGACTGGGAACAGGTGTGAGGAGAAGTGGGGTCGGGGGGGAAGGAGGGCATTCCAAGTAAAGGGAGCTGCTGCTGCTAAGTCACTTCAGTCGTGTCTGACTCTGTGCGACCCCATAGACGGCAGCCCACCAGGCTCCCCTGTCCCTGGGATTCTCCAGGCAAGAACGCTGGAGTGGGTTGCCATTTCCTTCTCCAGTGCATGAAAGTGAAAAGTGAAAGTGAAGTCGCTCAGTCGTGTCCGACTTTGTGCAACCCCATGGACTGCAGCCTACCAGGCTCCTCCGTCCATAGGATTTTCCAGGCAAGAATACTGGAGTGGGGTGCCATTGCCTTCTCCGAGTACAGGGAGCAGCTGGGTGCAAAGGCCAGAGGGGCTGTGTAAGATCTTCAGGGAACTGCAGGCAAATCCACTATGGCTGAATTCCAGTGTCCGAGTTGGAAATGGAGTGATGAAGAATGTGTAAGTAGTGTTGAAAAAGTTTTAGGATCAGATGGAAGAAAGAAAGGATTGATGAACTTGATATATTTTATTGTAATTTCTGATGATAAAAGAAAAGAAACCAAGTGTATAGCTTTCAAACTTGTGGGGACATGGGATAATTTGCCATAGTTGTTCAGTTTCTAAGTCATGTCCGACTCTTTGTGACCCCATGGACCACAGCATGCCAGGGTTCCCTGCCCTTCACCGTCTCCTGGTGTTTGCTCAAGTTCATGTCCATCGAGTGAGCGATGCTTTCCAGCCATCTCATCCCCTGTTCTCCTCCTGCCTTCAGTCTTTCCCAGCATCAGGGTCTTTTCCAATGAGTTGGCTCTTTGCATCAGGTGGGATAATAAATCACTTCAAAAGGAAGCCAGAAAGGAGATTAAAGTAAAATAGATGGGCAGATAGCACAGCATAAGTTGATAGATAAAAACCCGTTGTGTTTGTAATTACTTTAGATGTGTATGGACTAAATTCACCAAAAAAAAAAAAAATTCAGACTAATAAAAACCAACCAAACAAATCCGCAAGGCCCTGGTTTTACTTGACAGAAAATACCGCAACACAGGAAATGGCCAGAGTTGACTGTGAGATGCGGTGCCCCCATCTCCTCACCTCCCCCTTTATCCCGACGCCACCTCCTTCCTAGAAGGGCACCGGGCTTGCCCCCGTCAGCGCAGTGGAGGTTGTCCTGAGAGCTGGCAGGCTCGATGTACCTGGGTCCCGCTGTCCTGGTGCCCCACCAGCTTGTGAGAGCGTTACGGCAGAGGTGGGGTCTCACTCACATCCCTAGTGAATCATGTAGTGTTTGGCAAACATAAATATGAATACCTAACCTAGACTTCATTTTGTGTATACATTGATTTTCCTGTGCGACTGTAAACTCTTTGCAGGCAGGGAACCTGTTATACTTTTGACTTTTCCCTAATATCTGCTACACCATATATGAATAAATAATACATATTTCTTATTTAATTAGTTGAATCAAGGCTAAATCTGATGTCTACGTAGGATATTATTCTACCTCTCAGTCCTTTGGAGATTTGTTTTCATAGCAGAGAAAAAGATTTTTTTATACAGTTAAGGACATAATGACCTACTTTCTTCATGAATGCATTTTATAAGGTAGAAGAGAGTTCTTTTGTACTTTGAAAAGCGTGATTTATTTAATACCAAAGAAATGCTTTACTCATAAGAAACTCATAAAAAATATTAGTAGTAAAATAACACAAATATTTTTCTTGGAAGAAAAACTGGACAGAGCATATCAAAACAGTAGTTTCTCTTTTTTTTGGAGTGAAAGACATTCTTGATTCTATTAGTCCAAATGCCTGAACTTCTCTTGTCGAGGAAGAATATGCTGCTGAAGAAAAGACTCTGTTGACCTCACATAAGAGGTTCTCATTATGAAGAGAAAGAATGACAGAATTCTGTTTTTACTTACAATGTATAAAAAATAAAAATTAGAGCCAGGATCTAAATGGATATACTTCTTTGCAGTATATTTGGAAATATTTAGTGAGAAATAAAGAGGCTTTCAAACTGTGGTGCTGGAGAAGACTATTGAGAATCCCTTGAAAAGCAAGGAGATCAAACCAGTCAGAGGAAATCAACCCTGAATACTCTTGAAAGGACTGATGCCGAAGGTGAAGCTCCAATACTTTGGCCACCTGATGTGAAGAGCCAACTCACTGGAAAAGAGCCTGGTACCGGGAAAGATCTAGGGCAGGAGGAGAAGGGGATGACAGAGGATAAGACAGTTAGATGGCATCACCAATTCATTGGGCATGAACTTGGGCAGACCCCCGGAGATGGTGAAGGACAGGGAAGCCTGGTGTGCTGCAGTCCATGGGGTCACGAAGACTCGGACACGACTTGGTGACTGAGCAGCAACAGAGATGCTGTATGCTTTTCCCCTGGTTGGTTTTCTTGTTTGGTGACCTTAGTGAGCAGTGGTGGAATCACAGAATTTTGAAGGCAGTTACCAGCTGATACCCAGCTGCTGGGTATCAGTTGTGTTCTCAGGTATTAATGTGGTATCTGACTTACAGGTCCTCAGGAAGACATATTCTGTTGACTTGTTTTTACTCTAAAGTCCATCTCTGGTTCAGTTCAGTTCAGTCACTCAGTCGTGTCCAACTCTTTGTGATCCCATGGACTGCAACACGCCAGGCTTCCCTGTCCATCACCAACTCCCAGGGCTTGCTCAAACTCATATCCGTTGAGTCGGTGATGCCATCCAAACATCTCATCCTCTGTCATCCCCTTCTCCTCCTGCCTTCAACCTTTCCCAGCATCAGGGTCTTTTCTAATGAGTGGCCTCTTCACATCAGGAGGCCAAAGTATTGAAGCTTCAGCCTCAGTCCTTCCAATGAATATTCAGGACTGATTTTTTTTAGGATTGACTGGTTTGATCTCCTTGCTGTCCAAGGGACCCTCAAGAGTCTTCTCCAACACCACAGTTCAAAAGCATCAATTTTTCGGTGCTCAGCTTTCTTCACAGTCCAACTCTCACATCCATACATGACTACTGGAAAAACCGTAGCCTTGACTAGATGGACCTTTGTCAGCAAAGAAATGTCTCTGCTTTTTAATATGCTGTCTAGGTTGGTCATAGCTTTTCTTCCAAGGAGCAAGCGTCTTTTAATTTTGTGTCTGCAGTCACCATCTGCAGTGATTTTGGAGCCCTAGAAAATAAAGTCTGTCATTGTTGCCATTGTTTCCAAGGAGTCAGACATGACTTAGTGACTAAGCAACAACAACAACACCACAACGTAGTGATTTGCTATTTCTATAGATTACAGAGTGATCACTGTGATAGGTCTAGTTGCCATCTGTCACCATATAAGGATGTTACACAATTATTTACTATATTCCCCACCTGTACCTTTCATCCCCCTGACTAATTGATTTTGTAACTGAAATTAATACCCCGTAATCCCCTCATCTGCTGTGCTCATCCTTCTCCCTCCCGTCTGGCAGCCAGATGTCTGTTCTCGGCATCTGTGACTCTGTTTCTGTTTTGTTATGTTTGTTCATTTGCTTTGTTTTTTAGATTCCACATTCAAGTGAAATCATATGATATTTGTCTTTCTTTCTGGCTTATTTCACTTAGCATAATGCCTTCTCGGTCCATTCATGTTGTTGCAAATGGCAAGATTTCTTTATTTTTCATTGTTTATGGCTGAGTAATATTCTGTGTGTGTGTGTGTGTGTGTGTGTGTGCACGTGCATCACATCTTCATCTTTTGATGGTACTTAGGTTGCTTCCAAATCTTGGCTATGGTAAGTCATGCTGCAGTGAACACGGGATACATTTATCTTTGAATTAGTGTTTAATTTTCTTTGGATAAGCATGCAAAAGTGGAATTGCTGGAGCATCAGTTCAGTTCAGTCACTCAGTCGTGTCCGACTCTCTGCGACCGCATGAATCGCAGCACGCCAGGCTTCCCTGTCCGTCACCAACTCCCAGAGTTCACTCAGAGTCGCATCCATCGAGTCAGTGATGCCATCCAGCCATCTCATCCTCTGTCATCCCCTTCTCCTCCCTCCCCCAATCCCCCCCAGCATCAAAGTCTTTTCCAATGAGTCAACTCTTCACATGAGGTGGCCAAAGTACTGGAGTTTCAGCTTCAGCATCATTCCCTCCAAAGAAATCCCAAGGTTGATCTCCTTCAGAATGGACTGGTTGGATCTCCTTGCAGTCCAAGGGACTCTCAAGAGTCTTCTCCGACACCACAGTTCAAAAGCATCAATTCTTCGGTGCTCCGCCTTCTTCACAGTCCAACTCTCACATCCATACATGACCACTGGAAAAACCATGGCCTTGACTAGACGGACCTTAGTCGGCAAAGTAATGTCTCTGCTTTTGAATATACTATCTAGGTTGGTCATAACTTTTCTTCCAAGGAGTAAGCGTCTTTTAATTTCATGGCTGCAGTCACCATCTGCAGTGATTTTGGAGCCCCAAAAAATAAAGTCGACACTGTTTCCACTGTTTCCCCATCTATTTCCCATGGAGCGATGGGACCAGATGCCATGATCTTCGTTTTCTGAATGTTGAGCTTTAGGCCAACTTTTTCACTCTCCTCTTTTACTTTCATCAAGAGGCTTTTTAGTTCCTCCTCCCTTTCTGCCATAAGGGTGGTGTCATCTGCATATCTGAGGTTATTGATATTTCTCGCGGCAATCTTGATTCCAGCTTGTGTTTCTTCCAGCCCAGCGTTTCTCATGATGTACTCTGCATAGAAGTTAAATAAGCAGGGTGACAATATACAGCCTTGATGTACTCCTTTTCCTATTTGGAACCAGTCTGTTGTTCCATGTCCAGTTCTGACTGTTGCTTCCTGGCCTGCATACAGATTTCTCAAGAGGCAGGTCAGGTGGTCTGGTATTCCCATCTCTTTCAGAATTTTCCACAGTTGATTGTGCTCCACACAGTCAAAGGCTTTGGCATAGTCAATAAAGCAGAAATAGATGTTTTTCTGGAACTCTCTTGCTTTTTCCATGATCCAGTGGATGTTGGCAATTTGATCTCTGGTTCCTCTGCCTTTTCTAAAATCAGCTTGAACATCAGGGAGTTCACGATTCACGTATTGCTGAAGCCTGGCTTGGAGAATTTTGAGCATTACTTTACTAGCGTGTGAGATGAGTGCAACTGTATGGTAGCTCTATTTTAAATCTTTTGAGGAGCTTCCATATTGTTTTCCATAGTGACTGCACCGGTTTACATTCCCACCAGCAGTGCACAGAGGTTCCCTTATCTGCACAAGCTCTCCAACACTTGTTTTCCTTGTCCTTTTCATGGTAGCCATTCTGACAGTTGTGAGGTATCTCACTGGTTTGGGTTTGCAGTTCTCTAAATACTAGTGATGTTGAGCATCTTTTCACACACCTGTTGCCATTTTTATGTCTTTTACAGAAAAATGTCTACTTGGTTCCTTTGCAGTTTTAGATTAGATTGTTTTATTGCTGTTGGGTTGTATGAGATCTTTATATCTTTTGGATAGTAACCTCTTAGCAGATATATGATTTGCAGATAGTTTCTGCCATTCCATAGCGTGCCGTTCCATGAATGGTTTCCTTTCCTGTGTGGAAGATTTTTAATTTGATGTAGTCCTAATCAATTATTTTTGCTTTTGTTGTCTTCACTTTTGTTGTCAAATCCAAAAAATCATCACCAAGGCTGATGTCAGGAAGCTTACCCTCTATGTATCTTTCTAGGATTTTTATGGTTTCAGCTCATACAGCCGAGGCTTCAGTCCATTTTGTTTGTTTTTGTGTATGGTGTAAGATAAGGATCCGATTTCACAGATAGTTTTTTTTCTTAATGATTTTTATGAGCTCTTCATAAAATAAGAATATTAGCCCTTCAGCTTTCCTATGCTTTGTAAATATTTTTGCAGCATAAGCATTTTTAATAACTGTGTATTTTCCATTATATGGACTGTGTATTTTCCATTATATGGAAATACTGAGATTTACCTGAATGGTGGGCCTGTGGCTTCCAGTTTTTCATTACACTTCTGTCAAGAATATTCACTTAGTAGTTTCTTAGAAAATTTCCTAGAATTGTAAGTGGTGGATGAAAGGGAATCCACATTTTTAAGACTTTGATTCATATTGTTCTGTTTCTGTCTGGACAGATCGTGTGTACCTTGATGGCAGAATATAGAGTGCTGTGTCCCAGTAACTGATGACAGTACTTGGTGTGATTTTAAAAACTTGGCTAAAATGTACTCCTCTGATTATTAGTTAGAGGTGCGATTACTTTCTGTATGATTATGAGGATCATTATTATTATTTCTTCTTTTGCCAATTGCCTCTTCATGCCTTAAGGAAGATTTTGACCTTGTATGATTTTTTTCAATTCTGTAACCCCAGTGGTGCAAGCTGCCTTCCCTTCCTATTTCTGATCGTGTTAGAGCAGACATTACAGATATTAGAAATGTTTAAGGCTGGGGAATGAATACTTATAAACTTACAATTAAAAGTCAGCCTTCAGGCCTGTTCCTTCTTTCTGTTTTAATCTTACACATAAAGCAAGGCTTGGATAGGCCAAGTAACTTATCCAGGCTCCCCTGGTTGTGCGTGGCAGAAAGAGGATGTGTTCTGCCTGACCTCACAGCACAGGTTTCTCCCACTCCAGGGGCTACCTCACTCCGGGGGCTACCTGTCTAAGATATTCTTACTTTCGGTGGAAAGTTAGCTGGTTGAAACCTAAGGTGCATTTTGACCAAACAGAATTTTCAGGAAATATCTAAGTAGAAACATTCTAATGTGATATAGAATACTCCGGAAATTTGGTGTTTTTTTAAATCGGAGAATAATTGCTGTACAACCTTGTGTTGGCCCCTGCCATACATCAGCATCAATCAGCCACAGGTAGGTGTGCTTTTATTTTTACTTTTCTGCTGACTCTCCCATTAAGAACTCTGGTCTACTAAGAGCATAGACAATGAGCAGGGATTAGGCTGAGACCTTTCCCTTAGTTCTGCACTCTCCCGCGTCCCCAGTTGCAGCTCCTGTGACTTTGCACAGCTTTCCTTCCCTCCTGCCACCCGCCCAGGACTGAAACCTCCGTGCCCTTTGCCCTCTCCTGCTGCTGTGTCTCTCTAGGCTCTGGTGGTGGGATGCCTGCCGCCGGTTCCCCAGTGCCATGGCAACAGCGCACGGATAACACCTTTCCTTGCCTTGAAGGACAAAGGCTTCACACTTTTCTTTCTCTTTGACCCCGCAGTTAGCGCTGTGGTCCACCCCTTCCTCCAGTGAAAAGCAGGGAAGTACTGAACTGTAGTCGGGAGGACAGGACCTGCTGGGTGTAACAGCTCGCAGGCCTGCTGAGCGTCTGTCTGTTTAGTCTTTCCCACCAGGAGGAGGGTCTAGGTGAGTGGCATGTACTCTGCTCTCTGCATGTTCCCTGGAAGCGGAGCAGCGGCCCTGTTAGTATTTGTCAAATGGGCCACAGGACCTGGTGGAGGAAAGCCTGACTTTGTTTCCTAGGACTTGGTCTCCTTGGCTCTCTTGGCCTTGAAGGCAGGTTTGGATGATACCTGGCCCTCCCTGTGACTTGTGGTCCAACCCCCAGGTCTCAGGACCTGAGCCAAGGAGTGCGCCGCAGGAGTGGAGTCTGCTGCCGCTGCTGCTAAGTCACCTCAGTCGTGTCCGACTCTGTGCGACCCCACAGACGGCAGCCCGCCAGGCTCCCCCGTCCCTGAGGTTCTCCAGGCAAGAACGCTGGAGTGGGTTGCCCTTTCCTTCTGGAGTGGAGTGTAGTTGACATAAATGATCTGCATGTGCAGTAGCCTAGGCTTTGGTTTGAATTTTGACCCCAGATGTTCTTAGTCCCGGTAAAAGTTTGAGGAAGGCTTAATACCACCTGCCTCCTTGGTGTGTGGTGAGATGAACTCTGACCCTATAAGGAAACAGCTGGTCTCTAGGAAGAAAAATAAGCATTGGTGATGATGTGGTTGCTAGTGTTTAGTTCTCTTCTGGGTGATTTTCTGGTGATCACTGGAGTTATTTCCTCAGTTGTACTTACTGTCTTTTACTAATTTAGGGGAGGCTTTTCAGGTTAACATTCAAAGCTGAGTGGGTGACTTTGGCATTGGACTGCTTGGGATCCGGGGCTCCTTCTGTCCCTGGCCAGCACTGGGACACCGGGCAAGAGGGAGCCTAATTTATAAAGAGCAATGAATGGCCATAATAGCAGCACTTACCTAAGAATGGGTGTAAAGACTCAGTGAGATGGTACTTAGAACAAAGTTCGGCCCATCAGAAGTGCCCAATAACTTATCCTGTAAATAATCATTGTTGCCATAAGTGTTAGAGTTGAGAGAAACTTAGACTTCATCCAGTCCAACTCTTGTCCCCTGTTTCTTATAGAGTAATGAGTAATAGAGACTAAATCAGGTTCATTTTCAGTTAGTCTTTCATGTACTTGAGGTTGGACTGAATGTGGTCCCCCACCAAATTCGTATGTTGAAGCCCTGACTCCTTACGTGACTGTGTTTGGAGGCAGAGCCTTCAGGGAGGGGATGAAGGTTGAATGAGGTCATTAGGGGGCCCTAATCCTGTAAGACTGGTGTTCAGAAGACAAGAGCCGCGGAGATTTCTCTCTGTCTGCAGGGGCCCTACGAGGACAAAAGTGAGAAGGTGATTAGCTGCAAGCCAGGAATAGAGGCTTCGCTAGGAACCAACCGACGGCAACCTGATCTTGGACTTCCGGCCTCCAGAACCAGCGGGAAGTTCTGAAGCCCGGTTCTCAAGCCCGCAGTCTGGTGTTTCTTTGCAGCAGCCTGAGAGGACTCACGCTCGTCCTGTCTCTTTTCTTACGGCGCCGTCCTTGCCTTCTCTTGGGTCTCCTCCTACGGCAGTTTTCACGTCTTACCATGCTGGTCACTACTGTCTAGACACTCACGTGCGCACGTATCCTTTTAGAATGGGCAACACCGTGATGAACGCAGGACTCCCATGTACTGCCCTCTGCCCTTCTAATGGAATCTAAGATTGGATGGGTAGGTAGTCACCTGAGCAAGCCTTGAACACTCACGTCTACCCCATCCTGTGTTAGTTACTCAGTCGTGTCCAGCTCTTTGCAAGCCCATGGACTGTAGCCCGCCAGGCTCCTCTGTCTGTGGAATTCTCCAGGCAAGAATACTGGAGCCATTCCCTTCTCCAGGAGATCTTCCTAACCCAGGTCTCCTGCATTGCAGGCAGACTCTTTACTGTCTGAGCCACCAGGGAAGCCCCATCCTGTATTTGGTCTATTACTTAAGTACAAATTCAGAATTTTATCTTGTTAATCCCACTCCTTCCCCCCCACCCCACCCCCGAGATTATAGAAATCATTTTTTTAGACCCCAGGTTGGATAGGACTTCAGAAGTCTGAACCAACTAGCCTGCCTCCTCAGTGCTGGCAGCTTTCATGCTGTTTTAGTCATTTTGGGCTGCTATAACGAATACCTACCAGGTGGCTTAAACAATAAACATTTCTCACCTTCCTGGAGGTTGGAAGTCCCAGATCAAGGTGCTTGTATGGTTAGATTCCAGTGAGGGCTCTTAAACTGGTTCACAGGGGCTGTTTCTCTTGCTGTGTCTTCATGTGGTGGGAAGGGAGCTACCCAGCTCTCTGGCCTCTTCTTATAAGGGCACTGATTCCATTCCTGAGGGCTCTACTCTCCTGGCCTAACTACCTCCCAAAGGCCCCGCCTCCTGACACCATCCCATTGGGAACTTGGGGAGGACACGACATACCGCGTTGCGTTCCTAACAGTAGCTGCCTGATCTGCCCCTATACTTCCAGCGGTTGTGAGCTTGCTGCTTTGCTGTGTAAGTTACTCATTCTGTCGTTGGGTTCCTTCACGTATTTGGAGGAGTTACGAATGTTGAATCAAACTCTGACTGTGTGGCTTCTATCTGTGGATTCCACGTTTGTTCTCTTATCAGAAAATGTCTGTTCTGCTTGCACATGACAGTTTCTTATAGATTCTCCCCTTCTCTCCTAGTCTTTGCTCTAAATATGATAGCGATATTTGACTTGGTATCATTGGGGAAAAGCAATGCACTTGGTTTTCACGTGCCTAAGTTAGGTAGATAAATGAATCTAATAAATACATAAATAAAGGAGGAGCTTCATTGACAGACGAATACTGTATTTCATTTGTTTTAATGAGTAGCTTTCATTAGATCATTCTCCATGAAAACAGATTGAGCAAATAGGCTGTTCACCGTTTATTATTTGTATCAACATAATTCACACCTTTCTTCTCTGTTTAGTGTGATAAGCATTAAATCTTTATTGCAGCTCTTCATAGTGCATTCGTACTGGAAGATACCATACACGTAATTTCTTCTGGACCCTTCTGTGGCCGACATTTGTCTTTCTGTGCCTGGTCTCCTTCCCTTTTCGTGAGAATCAGAGGCAGGTGAGAAGTTGGCTGAAGCCCCAGGCTGGCAGACCCTCCCGGGCCTACCTCTGGCCATGGGGTTGCACGTGTTGCCTCCCCCTACATGGGGTTCTCAGGAGAGGGGTGCCAAGCTCCGGCCTGTTTAGCCTGTTGGGCAGTGGGGCCAGGTGATGGGCCAGTATCCTGTGGATTGAGTCTGCGGGGCAAGCCCGGGTGAACGAGGTGACTGTTCACGGTAGTGAAGCAGGGCTCTGTAGAGCTCCACAGGGGAGGCTGCCCTGGGCTGGAACCTTGGCTGGACTTTGCCTCGCGTGGCCCCAGCCTGAGCCTGAGTTTGCAGCCCTCCTGCAGGCAGTAAGCTACCCACAATCTTGCCGGTAAACAAATACTTTTCTGCCTAACCTGACCTGAGTCAGTTTCTTGCTTTTAATTGGGAACCTGGACAAGTGCATCCTTCCTTGACTGTTCTCAGGTCATGGGAGAGGGTTCCAGTGCTCAGTCCTCCTCCCCAAGCACATCTGAGACCTGCGGGTACTTGTTGAGGGGCACCCTCCCTGGGTGGGTAATGCTATGTATGTGGCAGTTAGGAGTTATTTCTTCACATCCTTAACTGATTAATTTTCAGAGGACTCTTCTAGGAAAGATTTAACTTTTGACCATTTCAAAGCAGGTACTGTTAAAAAAAAAAAAGAGTTTAGACAAGGAACTTGCCAAGATGTTGAAAGCTAGGACGTGGGAAATGTTTATGAAAGGATAAAATCATCCCTGACTGGCTGATAGAAAGGTTACAATCTACTTAGAAATGCTGAAGGTTTCACTGAGCCCCACAGAAGTTTCTTTAATCCCAAAAGAAAATGAGAAGTATTGGCTTATCAGCGACTGGATATACTGGGGGAAGAGGGTGGTTTTTCTTTATACTTAGCGTGTATTTGTATTTCTCATTTCAGAAAGCTAGATAGTTATGACTAATTAGGTATCATGCATATATATACATATATATGTATGTATGTGTGTGTATATACATATATATATATACACATAGTATTAGCAGTAATAAACTTAAAAATTCTTAAAGCTCTATATAATTTGGAGAGTTTAAAAATAGTTTCCTGTGGGCCATTCCTATGGAGACTATGTGGTGCCTTTAGATCCATAATAATAATCCATCCTTTCCACTTGAATGTTTATTCCTTGTGACTGTAATTTTCAAATTTTGGGGGATTCCTGGGTTTACTTTAAATTACTCCCACCTACTTTAAATCATGGGCTTCCCAGGCAGCCCTGGTGGTAAAGAACATACCTGCCAAAGCGGGAGACATAAGAGATGTGGGTTTGATCCCTGGGTCAGGAAGATCCCCTGGAAGAAGGCATGGAAACCCACTCCAGTATTTTGCCTGGAGAATCCCATGGACAGAGGAGCCTGGTGGGCTACAGTCCATGAGGTCACAAGGGTTGAACACAACTGAAGTGACTTAGCACCCACACACGCAGTTTAAATTATAGGTAAGTTAACAGGGATTCAGGTCTATACAGTCCATGGAATTCGCCAGGCTAGAATCCTAGAGTGAGCCTTTCCCTTCTCCAGGGGATCTTCCCAACCCAGGGCTCGAACCCAGGTCTCCCACATTGCAGGCGAATTCTTTACCAGCTGAACTCCAAGGGACGCCCATGGAGTGTTATAGCCAAGACTAGTAGTAATTAGAGAGCCCTTAAAACAATTTGGATTTTGAATTTTCCTTAAAGATGAACATTCAGAATATCAAATTCATTTAATTAATGGGGTTTTCACTATATTGCTAAAAATCTTAGCTGGAATTTTTCTTGCTTACTAGTCCATTTCTGTGAATATCACACACTGAACAAATATAGTGTGATCTTTCTTTAGAAAAGGCCACGAATAAGATACCATTGTTATAAAATAAATTTTAAACAAGGCCTAAAACAAACATGGATAGTTTGTGTTTCATTACTGAGTCTGCCTGCACCAGGAATTGGTAATGTTTTGTGGACATCCCACAAATTTACATTGTGCTCTGGATTTCCATGCAGTTGAAGATAATACTGCAGTCATTTTTTTTGTTTTTTAACTGACTGCCTGCTGAATCTAAATTTAGCTGTTTAGTTTTCAGGATATAATTAAGATAGTGTACTTCATGGAACTTCATGGGCTTCCCTGGTGGTTCAGATGGTAAAGCGGCTGCCTACAATTCGGAAGACCCGGTTCAATTCCTGGGTTGGGAAGATAACCTGGAGAAGGAAATGGCAATCCACTCCAGTACTCTTGCCTGGAAGATCCCATGGACAGAGGACCCTGGTAGGCCACAGTCCATGGGGTTGCAAAGAGTCTGACATGACTGAGCGACTTCATTTTCACTTCATGGAACACTTGAACAAAAAATATTCATGGGGAAGGGATTTTTAAAAGATTGTATAACTGTGATGTAACTTAAAAACTTAGATCTGTTAATAAATGGATCAAAATGGAACAAAAGCCACTCTGGAAGGCATTGCACATCCCAAGTTTATAAACTAAATACATTTTGTATTGAAACTTAAAGATTTAAATGAATGTTATCCTTCCAGAGTAGGCACTTTGGGAGACTGGGTACTTATTTTTCTGATGTGATAGTAGCTCAGCATGTTATTGATCTTTTCCATTTGGAATTGCATTTCTATCTGCCATTACATTTTAAAGACTTATCCTCAGCGGTGACAGACCTTTAAGTTTTTGTGGGTAGATTTTATTTTTGAGTCAAGCCATAACTTTTAAAGCTTGCTCTGTAAGCCATGTGATAGCAAGCTGGGAAAAGTTTTTCTTCAGTGAGACATGAGGTCTGTCTATTAAGAAACTTCCTGTCTTATATGATGTGAAAACTGGTTTTGGAAGTTATTTCAAGATAGGATTTCTAAATGACTTGCTCTGGGTTCCTTGTGTGGTTTCCCTAGGGTGGCTGTTTGAATGAGGACAGTTCCTTTAGACATAAGCAGTTTGGTTTTTGAAAATCAATTTCTGTACTTTATTATCTTCTTGTGAAACCTTCCTCCAGGTCTGAGTGTCCTCATTGGTGAGAGCTGGACAGGGTGTGGTTTCTCTGAGTTGGGATGGAGAATCTGATCTTAGCTGAGGAGTGTGGTAGTTGTGCTTGCTTTCCTGGCCCCTGAGAAAGGGACTGTGTGTCTGCCACCTTCTCTAAGGGGCCTGGGTGCGAAGACAGTTGAGGACCTAGGTCTTCTTCCTTCAGTTTCAGAACCATGGGCGTGTGTTTCTGCCTCCCGGTTCATAAATCTGATTTCATAAATCTAGATCTGTTTTAGGAGCCCAGATGAATGTCTCCCGAGGTCACACTTGCTCTGTTAGTTCCTCAAAGGGGCTTTCAGTTTAGTGTGGGTGATTCAGGCTTAGATCGTCCGCTAGCTTCCTGTTGAACTTCTTGGATATGAGAAGCAGCTCCCCCAGCGCTTCAGGGAACATCTGAGTGGCCCCGAGACCTAATCCTGACTCTGCATTTTCAGGTTCCTTTTACGTGCCTTCATCTTTGGTTACTAACCTGATGGTGTGACTGTTCGGCAGTTAGTGGGTGTTTTTAGTTGGTGTAAAGGAATTAACTGCTACCAGCGTATGTGGTCATTTGCCTTTCCTTTATTTACTAACTTTCCACTTGAAATAGAACATGGTCCTGGGAGTCAAGGGCCTTGGCAGCTCAACCTGGCGTACATTAGGCATTTTAAAAATTGTTAAATGAACCAAATAAGTGGCTTTTAATGTCTGGGTTTAATGCGGGTAAGCACACGTCACTGGTAGTCTTAACATACTTTTATGAAGGGCTGAGGTGGAATTCTCCTCTGAAGATCTGAGTCTCTGTGAAAAGAAAGCCAAGTAAAGCTTTTGTGGAAAGATGTCTTCCCATCCACCTGGCATGTTTAGGCCAGGCAGGTAGATTTGGAAGAGTTTTTTTTTTGAAGTCTCTTAGCTCTATTTTTCAGAGTTTCTCAAACATTCTTCCTGAACTGTCCCAATTAGCAAGATACCAGTGGACCCTCCCAGCCCTCCTGCAGCCCTGCTTGCCGAGAAGCCCTCAAGCAGTGTTCCTAAGGGCAGCGTGTCTTGTTTGACTCATTTAAGAAATTCTTGCCAATCTGGTATTCTATTTCCAAAAATATAACAATTTTAACATAAAAATCAGGTTTTAAGTGACCATCCGTTCAATCGGAGCTCCAAGAAAACGTGCCTGTTGGTCGAGGCGACGCGTACCCCTTGGCACGCTGCTGAGTCACGCTGAGGCTCTGGGGAGTCCCTGATGAGAAGCAGCTTTAGGGCCTAACTGCAAGCTGAGCGGTCTGAGGAAGTGCGCCTCTTTAAAGACTACTTTGTTTGAGAGTCCAGGAGAGTGGGTAAACACCTTGTGAGAAGTGGAACGGCAGTGGTCTGGAAAATGTATAGGCTGTAGCTGACTGTTTGGGAAACCCATGTTCTCCTGGGGAGAGGTGTGTCCTTTGAAGTAACCAACCCCGTGCACTCCAGCCACTACGGAGAGTCACGTCGGCGGTTCCCGGCTGTAACTGTGTGCCGGCTGTAATCCTGGGAAGGGTTACACGTATACTTTTCTTTTTTTCTCATTTTAACAAAGAAGATTAAAATGCTTGCTGCCTCCTCCCCTCGTCAAGTGGTGTAAGGATTAGTGAGATCATGCTAGTAAGGTGCATTAGCCTCTTTGAGAGAAAGGGGCGTGGAGAACACCAAGTGTTCAGTCCGCAGGAGTTTAACCCTTCTTTGGCCGTCAAGCTTCCATTGTTCCGTTCTGCTCTACACAGCACAGTGCTATATTAAGCCCGAGGGCCATCTATAGGCCACAGATGGCCATGTGTCGAAATGCAGAGGAGGCCTTGCAGCTTCGCATGTTTCAACTTGCCACCCAGCGTCCTGGGAGCTTGGCTGCTGCGTGTTGGAGGGACGCTTTCCCTGTAGACCTCCTACCGCATTTTACAGCTTCCTGTCTGTTTGTGGGGACTGTTTCTGCAGTAACTGTGTGTGTGTGTGCGCGCTCAATCGCTTCAGTCGTGTCAGACTGTGCCACCCTCTGGACTGCAGCCCGCCAGGCTCCTGTGTCCGTGGGATTCTCCAGGCAAGAGCTCTGGAGTGGGTTGCCATTTCCTCCTCCAGGGGATCTTCTGGACTCAGGAACCGGACCCACGTCTCTGAGGCCTACCTGCTCCGGCAGTTGGGCTCTTCACCACTAGTGTCACCTGGCGAGCCCCTCAGTAGCTGTATGGGTGGTCCCAGTGTTTTAAACTGTAGTTTATTCCTGTGCCCTCCATAGGTAATAAGTTGTCATTCAGACAGTGGGAGGGTCATTCTCGTCACGGGGTATGCCGCTTGCTGTCCCTGCAGAGCGGGAGAGGACCCAGCCTTGCCAGTAAAGCTTGTGGACCCAGTTCTGTCAGTGGCCCGGTAGGGATGGTGGTTCCTGAAGGGTATGGCCGCCTCCTCATAGGTAGATGTTGCCTGATTGCAGTTGGAAAAGCTGCCCCTGGGCTTTGGCAGGATGTGGTAAGTAAATCCTGATTGTCATAACTGAGTTTAAAAGTCAGATGCTGGAGTGTTTTGAAAGACAGTATTTCTGAAGGACCAATGAATGAAGCTACTGTAACAGAAAACAGCAAAGTTTAAAATAATGTTGATACTCAGGATGGCAGAATTGGGGGAGGTGGAAAGGAGATGGGAGAAATATAATGTTAAACATTTAAAAGTACACTGAAATATAATGCTTTATTGTCAGTGGACTCTACACAGTGAATTAAGCACATTTAAAAATAGCTTTTTAACATGAATGAACCTTTTTATGAGCTGAGCTTCAGTGACGAATAAGTTGGTCATGCAAATTGCTTTTTAGTGGTCTGCTTTAAACATTTTAGGGCTGGGATTTAAAAGAAATATTTTGAAGCAAAAAGTCTGACCTACAAGCAACACTAATTATCATAATAGTTATGTTATGTAGCCCAATGAAGAAATAGGCATCGTTTTGTAATGTTATGTTTTCTTTGCATTTCAAAATAAGCCAAAGGGTGGCCTGGATGTAAAATGGAGACCTCTGGCACTGAGGGAGTTGGGAGTATCATAGACACAGGAGTCTTTTGTGCCTCTTTGGAAAAAAACAGCCAGTTCTGAGCCAGTCAACACTTGGGCAGCTTTGGAGATCAAGGGACTCGTTGCTTAGAGAAGTTAAAGAGTAGCTTGTTGCTCATGAGGTAGCTTTAAGGAGAAGCCTGTGCTATGACTTGGATCTGAGGCAACCCAACCCTTGAAGTAAGAAAGTAAGTGCTTCAGCTTTTAAGGAGTAGAACACTGTTTTGTTCAGTGTAAAGGAGTTATTAATTAGAATTAGAAAATAATGTTTCTTACAAGTAAGTCAGAAAGAGAAAAATAAATATCTTATATTAATGCATAGAAAGGTCCGTCTAGTCAAAGCTTTGGTTTTTCCAGTGGTCATGTATGGATGTGAGAGTTGGACTATAAAGAAAGCTGAGTGCTGAAGAACTGATGCTTTTGAACTGTGGTGCTGAGAGGACTCCTGAGAGCCCCTTGGACTGCAAGGCGATCCAACCAGTCCATCCTAAAGGAGATCAGTCCTGAATATTCTTTGGAAGGACTGATGGTAAGCTGAAGCTCCAATACTTTGGCCACCTGATGCAAAGAATTGACTCATTGGAAAAAACCCTGATGCTGGGAAAGATTGAAGGCAGGAAGAGAAGGGGATGCCAGAGGATGAGATGGTTGGATGGCATCACCAACTTGATGGACATGAGTTTGAGCAAGCTCTGGGAGTTGGTGATGGACAGAGAAGCCTGGCGTGCTGCAGTCTGTGGGGTGGCAAAGAGTTGGACATGGCTCTTTATGTGTATAAAGAGTCATGATATATAAAGAGGACACTATATATATATATATATATATATATAATCTAGAAAAATAGTACTGTATACAAGGCAGCATTGGAGATGGCTCAGCAGGTGAAGAATCTGCCTGCACTGCAGGAGACACGGGGGATGGGGCTTTGATCCCAGGGTTGGGAAGATCCCCTGGAGGAGGGCATGGCACCCCACTCCAGTATTCTGGCCTGGAAAATTCTATGGACAAAGGAGCCTAGTAGGCTATAGTCCAAAGAGTCACAAAAGTGTTGGACATGTCGGAATGACTGAGTGTGCGTGCACGTGTTTGCACACGCACGCACACACACACGCACGTGCGCAGGAGATGCAGATGTAGAGGACAGACTTGAGGACACAGTGGGGGAAGGGGAGGGTGAGATGAATGGAGAGAGTGGATGGAAACGTGAATTACCGTGTGTAAAATAGATATCCAGTGGAATTTGCTGTATAACACAGGGCTCAAATCTGGTGCTCTGTGACAGTCCAGAGGGGTGTGATGAGGCAGGAGGGAGTTTCAAGAAGGAGAGGACGTATGTATACCTATGGCTGATGTGTGCTGATATACGGCGGAAACTAGCACATTAGAGCCCTTCTCCTCCAATTGAAAATTTTTTTTAAGATGAGGAAAAAAAGTACTTCTTAAACTCATTTTGAGTTATTTTGCCTGTAAATACAGGCATATAAGGTAGAAGCTGTGCATATATGTGCCATCTTCTCAATGAGCTATTTTTTCTTTTTTTTGGTAGCAAGTACTGAAATGTGTAAGTTCCATATTTTTTGTAACTTTCTTTCCTCTGTACATGAAGAAGGCCTACTTAGTGGGGCTAATTTGCCCGAAGCAGGTCTCAGCATCCGCCCAGAGACAGCAGGCAGGCGGTCCAGGTATGGAATACCTGGGCTGAGCGGCCCCTCTGATGGGGCACCTTGACCTCTCCTGCTCTTTCCAGTGACACGTGCACGTCATATTACAGTGATGCGGCCTTTATGTTTTATAAGCAAAACCTTCAAACGACTGCTATCCCATTTAATTCGGAGTGCTGTTAATAAATTACTTATGCCTGGAATATTGCTACTGCCCGTTCGTTTCGCTTGTCCCCTATTTCTTATAAATTCCTGGGCAAGATAACATGTAAGGAACTAGTCACTGATTCTGATTTTTAAATGTTTTGATGGCCTTTAATTACCTTTCTGAGTAATTTTGAAAAAAAAGATAACTGAGTTTGTCTTGTTGATGCTTTGCCCTTTGTTTGCTGCTGGTCAGGTATGTGTAAAATAATAAGAAAACACGACTAAGGTTCATAAACTAGGGACCCATGAGAACGTGTTATGTTCCTAAGAAAAGCTTTGAAGGAACTTTTTTGTTTCAGATGCAGAATTTTGGGGGTCAAACTCTCTGTGGTTTGTAATGTATGGGAAAACATACAGTGTCTAAGCATAGCTCTTTCAAAGGTCATGCAGATCTTGGCTCCACTGGTTGCCTGCAGTGGCCTTTAACCCTTTCATGTCTTCTTGTCTTTGAGACAGGAGTGACAATAGAACGCAAGGGTTTGTGAGGGTTAAGATGATAAGACATTTAAAGTTATTAGCCTGGCTCATAGCTTGCAGTCATAAATAAATTTTTTTATTAAATCTTTTTAACCAATAAAAGATGTCTAGGCTAGTAAGTTCTTCAGCATTTAGAGGTGTCTGAACTTTAGGATGCTGTGGAACGGTTCAAGTACCAACTTGATAGTCAGACCGGAATAACTGTATCACCCAGTTTAAAAAAAAAAAAAGACATCTCTTCAGGGATCCATTAAGCAATATGACTTGCCACTTTTTCCCATGAAAACACTATTCCTCATCCCCATTCCCACCCCCCCATCCCTTTTATTGTATGTCTTGTATTGTCATAGATTCCCAGTTTGAAAGCAAAGCCAAGGTTTCTAGGTTTTTTTTAATCTTGGAGGGTTTTTAAAAGGGAATTCCGGATAGGTATGGTGGTGTTTTAAGAATCGCAAGTGACCTATCTTCATTTCGAAGCTGATATAAAATGTTTGTGAAATGAAACTCAGTGTTGTCAGTTTTACATGGTTCCTCAGGGAATCGGGCCACGCCAGTGCCCTGAAGGCATGAGCTCAGGGGAGTGGAGGGGCCATACCCCACTGACTAGGACTTAGAAACAGTTTTGTGGGGCAGATACCTGATTTATCATGCTGTTTGACCCAGGACAAATAAAATGCCTTTCTGGCAATTTTAAAGACCTCTGTAGATATAAAGGTTTATATCTACAGATACCGTCCATATATATATAATTTTTAGGACTCTTCTGTTTTGTGTTTTTGTCTTTAGAGAGTTTAAATTGTAACCTCTGTTTTATGTTGCTGTTCCATGGTATTGACCACCATGTAAAGAAGCTGACTAATTAAAAAGGATAGTTCTGTTTCTGTCACTGCTTCATTAACAATGCTTACGCTTAGGGAGTTCTCTTTCATGTTTAGCTGAAGTTCCTTTTTTGCTGAATTTTTCCATTTTTGAGTGGAGCTGTAAAATGTCTGTTAATATGTACTGTATTCTCTCTAACTTTTAGTCTTTAGGAGTACGATTACCGCTCAAAATTTTTTTACATTTGCTAAGTCCTTTTACTCCCTCCAGAAGTCTCATTTTCAGCTTCTTAAATCATCTTCATTATTCTTTTCAATTAGGCTTGGAACTCTAATATGGATCTAACTGAATGTGTTAGTTACATACGTAGAGTATAACAGTGGCTTAGCACCCTGCATCTGTAACAGCCCTGTTATGTTAGCGGCGTCACGGAAGGAGCATTTTATTGTCAGCTAGTGATCAACGGTGATCCGTAGTGTATACGCGCATTTCCTGATGTGTGTTCATAATTTGTCTTTATTCAGGTTAGTTGGTCTGTATTGGACAGCTTTCCGTTGTTTTATGATTTCCCTTATTTTATGATTACTCTGATATCTGAAGAACCTTTTGTAAATCACATCTGCACAGCTGCAGTTTCCCTCCCGGGTCATGACCTAAGACTCTTTGCCAGTGCAGAGGTTGCTGTGTTTCTCAATCATGCTGGCTGTACCTATTCTGTGCCCACGTGCCAGTGCATTCATTATTAACTGGGTGATCTCATGAGCTTCGGCAGGCAGGGATTTCCTGCTCGAGAGCCTCGTGGGAGCCTTGAAAACTGCTGGGTATTCTGAAGTATTGCTGTGAGGATGAGAGGATGTCCCCCACAGTGGTTGAGATCCATGTTGAGTTCAGCCTACTTCCCCAATTCCGTCTCTCCTTTACAGCCCACCGCCCCCACCCCCATCTGTTCCCAGGCTGTCGTGAGGGAGTGGAAAGAAATTCTGCAAGAGCTGGCTTCTGGCCCAATGCTCGTGATGGGTGCAGAGGGCAGAGATGGGTGGGCTGGCGTGGGAGGAGCTCTCAGGGATTTGGACCCCACTGAGGCTCTTCTTACCTTTGTGTCTCCCTAGGTTAGAGTCATTTCTCCTTTGTGTGCAGTCGGTCAGCCTACTTTCCTGAGTCATTGTTTGCTCGGAGGATTAGGCGTGTTGAGGTGGTCGATGCGTGCTCCATATCTTTTCTTACTGAGTGGCGCTCCTCTCTCGCTGCATCTGAAGCAGCTGGAGTTGGAGTGGTCTGGGAGTGGGGACACGGTGGGGGAGACTTGACTGTTGGTGACTCCTGTGCCATTTTTATAAACAGGACCCCTTGGTTGCCACCAGAAGCGGAGATAAAGCGGTGATCAGTAGCTTTAGAGGCATGTCCTCTGCTGAGTGGGCCAGACAAGGTAGGGGTGGGGAGGTCAGGGAAGAGCAAAACCCTCGTCCTTTTGTTTTTATTTGTTGATTGTCTTCCATTATTAAAAAATAGTCTAGAGAGGGATGTATGTGAAGCACTGATACTTGGCCAAAATCACCTCAGGTTCGTATAGAACGTTAACCAAAGTTGAGAAAATATCAAAGTGACAGAACAGAACAGGCCATCTCCTAAGAAAGGCTTGGTAGGTAACTGACATCAGGACTTTTCTCTCTTGATTATCCTCTGCTGATTAGATCTCTTTTGCTCAGAATCTTCTAATATATCCCCCCACTTAAAACCGACTATCAGATAATTGAATACAAAAGTCCAAACTGCTCAGCTTGACATTTGAAACTCTTGAGTGCTAAGCTTCTTCTCTGTGTCATCTGCTTCTTTCCTACTGAAGTACAATCCGTGGGCCAGCAGCTTCGGCATCACCTGGGAGCATGTTAGAAATGCCGACTCTCAGCCCCTACGTGGACCATAGCATCAGCACTAGATTGCAGCAAGGCCCGCACGTGTGTGGAAGCCCGCCGCAGCGGGAGAATCTCTGATCTGCCTCATTCTCCTTAATCTCCCTTTTCGTCCCGCAGTCAGGCTAGCCAAACATGTTCTGCACTTCCCCAGTGGCCTGCCTTTCTTCAAATGCTAACGATTTCCCAGAAAAGTCATTTTTCTCAACTTCCTCTCTTTAGTTCCATTCATCTGATTGACTCGGTGTCTAAATATGCCAAGAACTGGTTTGGATTTCAGACATGACTGGACACACAGACTCGACACTGTTTGTATAGGCTCCCTGGAAGACAGCTCCTTTGACCCCCAATTCTACTTCTAGAAGATTTTCCTGAAATAATTATCAGAAAAGAATGTAAAGAAATGTGTATAAAGTTGATCACTACAATATTATGTATAATAGTGAGAAATTGATAAATTAATAAATTTTGTTATTGCATATTCAAGATGGTAGGATATATTACTGAAATGAGAATACATCAACAATGTCCCTGAATAACAATTATGTTATTAAAACAAACACACTTAATTCCTGTGCTCCACGGGCTTATAGTTGAACAAGTAAGAGAGGTGTAAACCAAGCAGTACAGAAATAATGTAGTAATACAGTAATAATGATAATGTTAACAGCGGCAACTGACATCTCTTGGACACTTAAAATGTTCCAGACATTTCTAAGTGCTTCACTGTTATCTTCCTTTATCTTTTCCAAAGATAAATTACTGTTGATTCTACATGAGAAAATTATCTTATTGTCACATATTTTAACCTTTTCCATTATGATGGGTAAAGTTTGGTAACATTTTAAAAATTGGTATTTCACTGGTTTGTTCAACATCGTTTAATATATTGATCATTTTAAAATATGTATTTCTTAAAAAGGCTGTTTTTGTCTTCTGCCTGTTTTTTCTATTTGTCTTTGACCATTCTGAAAAATCTACTTTCTGTCTTTTGAATACGTGTTTGCTGGATTATGGTGTTCCAAATAAAGGAAGTATTAATATGATCACTCCTTATGTTTTTAATTAATTTTTTCTTATACAGAAAATGATTATTCTCAGCAAAATTAGGGATCTGTAATCGGTCACATCAGTAATCTTTGTTCATAAATTGGTGTGAGCTATCGGCCTCAGGTGAATGTGTCGGTAAATAGAATATGTAGGTAATCTCTGACTTTTCTATGTGAATTTCAAGTTTGTAATTATCTGGAACTCTGCTTTTTTTTTCCACAGAAACAAGTCAGTTCCTAGGTTTCCAGCAAGCCCAAACAAGCATTCTTAAAACTAAGTCTTCATAATAATAAAGCACTAAATATTATTCGAACTCAGCATAAAAAATACCGCTTATCACATTAATTTTATATTCCAATTATAGGTGTAAAAATAGAACAAGCCTCTAATCTTCAGAAGCTCTGGTGATCAGACTGGGGGATACGTGGGTGGGTGGGTGGGTGGGGAGAAGGGTGAATGTCTTTAAAACTACAAAGTGCAGAAACCTTTGGTGAATCATTTATTCTCCAGCGTTCTGTGCCTAAGAACAGGAACAAAGGCAGTTTGCATTCACTCACTATTCTTCAGCTCACGCGCTGTCTGTTGAGCATCCAGTGTTCGTGAGGATGGCTTGGCCTGTTGAGTGCAGCAGGAGAGTTTACCCACGCTGTATTCCTTGCGTTACTTGGGTCCGAAAGCAATGTTATGACTTTATTGTTCTCAGCCACTGCGCAAGTTTAAAACCACTGGTAAACCAACAGCTTTAACATCAGTTGTAAAATGCCCATGACAAGCCAGGGAGCCTCCGAGTGCCTTTCCCCAGGTATTCTGTGCTTGTGGTTTGTGTCGTAGGGGTGGTGGAGGCAGCCTGAGAGGGATGCGCTCTGTTCCTTGCTGTTGGCTGTCCTGCTGTTCCTTGGTCTTTTTGAGGGTTCACTTGTATACCCCACAGAGCTCCGGAACAGTAGCTCTCACACTTCCGCACACCTGAGCATCCGCTGGGGGCATTAGGTACAAAGTCAGCTTCCCCTGCGCCCCTTCAGGAGTGTGACCAGAGGCCTGAGGCGTTCCGCAGCCTGCGTTGTGTCCACAAAGCACCCCGGGGACTGTGTTGCAGGCGCCCTTGGGCCTGCAGAAGTGCTGCTCTAGAGAGTGTCCTCCTCCGTGCTCTCTCTCTCGAGTGTGAATCAGACTAGACAGTTCTCACACCCCTGGCTCCTGTGAGCGAGCCATCACCCCGATGGACTCTGTCCAGGTACTGCACGCAGTAAGAAGAGGTAACTGACCTAATGGGACCTAAAAGTCCTAAAGTCCTGGAGGAAATTGTTTACTTTGTCGTGTTTACATAAGTAGGTGTCTCCGAGAAGCTCAGTCATGTTCGCTTATGATGAACAGTTTATCTTTGTAAAAACTAACTTAAAAAAATATAAGATGAGCACATTTTGGTTAGTGTTACGGATAGTGTGGGTATCCTGACAGTGTTTAAGTTTAAAGAGTGGAGAGCTTCTGAAATAAAAATCCAGGTCCCCTTGTCAGTTTGGGCCTTTTACCTGTTGACTATCCGTCAGACTTGCCTGAATCTAGGATGCTGAGCAGTCTGGAAAATTGGGCAAATTCCTAGTCAGGACACTGAAAAATGCCTCTACTGGTAATTAACAGGGCTATTAGGAACCTACATAATGTGTTTCACTTTTCTGTATCATTTTAAAATGAAAAATTCCTTTAGGATGATTGAATAACTAGTATTATTTATCTGAAATTGGACTTGGAATTTTTGTTCAGTGTCTGTTTTTAGGACTTTATTCTGTGTTATCTTTGGTGTTCTTTTCCTTGGCCAGACAGATACGCACTTTGTAGATCCTTTGACCGCAGCGGGTGTGCATTTCTTCACAGTGGGCATCTGCTAACACCAGGCAGGAGATGCTTGTGTCATCTGGTCAGGCTTTATGTCCTGCAGGCAGAGCCAGGTGCTTCCCACGGGGATGACATGACTCTTCTAATTTTCTCTGTGATGTCAAACGCATGATCATTCAGTGTCTTTTAGGAGGGGCCCATACTTGGAGATGGTTTACTTTGGTAAGATTTTGGTGGACCATATATTTTCTTGTAGAAATTAATGCAATGAATATATTATTAGTCTACAATAAAGACTATTATTCCTAATATTTCATGTGCTCATTAAACTTAAATTACAGGCCAGATTTTTGACTTTCAGAATGTTTGTATTTGCCAAGAGGCACTTTTTTCTCCATACATGCAGTAATTTTCTATATACATACAGATATAAATGTATTTATTGGGTAAATAACTTATGCTTGGTGTATAGAAACTGATGTATCTGATTGCTCACATACCTTTTTTGAGAAGAAAGTTATGGTTGGTTTTCTTACCTTAATCAAGAACAGTCTTTACCATGCTTATTGCAAGACCCAGTTCTAGGTATTACATTTTCCCCTAAAATACATAGCCACCATCCAGGGGTGACTTTCTACTTAAGGGAAATAAAGCTATAGCAAACCAGGTGAGAAAATACTTACTTTTTCATGATGCCTACCCTGAATTCACAGTTAGCACCTATTTTTCCATCTCGTCAAAGTGCCAAATGACACGTTTTTAAAAGATTAGAGCGAATTTAATTTCATCTCAGAAGTTAGTGGAAAATTTGGAATAACTGAAGATAGCCCCATGTTTGTGAAACTTAGTTTTGGTGACGAGGCTGATACTTTGTTTTCATTTATGCAATTTGTGGTTATTTCTGCCAAGGTTTCAGGGCTTTTTTGAGGTTGCTGAGTTTATAAAGACTCAGCAAAAATACTTACGAACACTCGCCGTGAGCCTGTAGTCTCTGACGGCTTTGCTCCCTGCTGTGATTGTTCTCAGTACCGAGCCTTCCTCCGCTGTGTGCTCTTGAGTCCACAGAGGAGCATTTGTGAGTGCTGGTTGACTATTCAGAGTCTGGTTGATTTCCTCCCAGGGGTCCCGATTGTGCTGGGCTGACTTTCAAAGTTTTCTGTGGCTTTCCAGCTTTCCCTCTTCTTACCTAGCCTGAATCCTGACTTACTGTCAACGTATGGAAGGTGAGACCTGTAGCAAGTAAGAACATGTGTTCTGAGGCTTAACATGTGTTTTTCTTTTTAAAACCTGGACCTTTATGTTGTCCGTTTTATTTGCTAGTTTTAAAGACTATCAGATCCAGAGCCCGAGGAAGGTAGGTGGGAGTCAGCAGGGCAAAGAGAAAGGCAAAAGGTAGACGGCTATCCCTGGGTCCGCACACTTGCCATCAAGGGTCTCGCCCTCTGTCATTACTGATTACAACGTGGTGGGAAAGGCAGAGGGTGTGTTGTGAACATGTAATGGTTGATTGCTGGTTTTCTTTTAAATTCTTTCTTTGAAGTTCTCCAACACCTTCGTTACTTGGTGCCTTTGTGAAGAAGCAGTCAAGAAAACTTGATCCCTGTGTCTTATTTTAGTTTTATGGAGACTGTGTTACAAAGGAAGGTTTATTGTCCTAGTTTCTTAGCCCCTGACTTTCTACATCACATTAAAAAAAAAAAAGGCACTGTTCCCATTTGTAATAAGTCAGACTATATTGTGAATAAGCCAGGGCAGGCTCAGTTCCTAGAAGGGGCAGGTAGTCTTTCCATTTGGTTAGAAGACAACTGTAAGATGGGGCCCAAAGATACAGATGATCCAGGGAAGAGTCCTTTGTGTTGGCCAACGCCTTGCTCACATACCCTTCCCTCTGCCTTCAGTTTTAGTGGCAGGCAGGGTGGGGACTCTGCGTCTCTGTGCTGGAGCCTCCTCTCCCCCGGCCCTGCCCTTCCCAGGGGAGTGTGCTTTCAGGAAGACAGCTGAGTAGGTGGGTAGCAGGTGGTGGGAAAATGAGAATGGGCCTCCAGGGCCTTTTAAACGGGCCGTGGATTCAGCTCTTCCCTCTGCACTCACACAGTTAAAGCAGGCTGACAGCAAGTCTGCCTGGTGATGAGGTGAGTCCTGCTCCCTGCACCCCCTCAGTCTTTTTCTTAGCCTGGTGGTCCATGCCTTCTTTGGCTTCTGGTTTGGATGCTCTTTATAACATTTCAGTTCAGTTCAGTTCAGTCGCTCAGTCATGTCCGACTTTGCGACCTCGTGGCCTGCAGCACGCCAGGTCCCCCTGTCCATCACCAACTCCCAGAGTTTACTCAAACTCATGTTCATTGAGTCAGTGATGCCATCCAACTATCTCATCCTCTGTCATCCCCTTCTCCTCCCGCCTTCCATCTTTCCCAGCAGTGGGGTCTTTTCCAATGAGTCAGCTCTTCACATCAGTATTGGAGTATTGGAGTTTCAGTTTCAACATCAGTCCTTCCATTGAATATTCAGGACTGATGTCCTTTAGGATGGACTGATTGGATTTCCTTGCAGTCTAACCTTTAGAAGATTCTGTTGTCTCAATTGTTTCTGGCCTCTTTCTGCTCTTGAGAGTCTGCCCGTCCCACTTTCCTTTGGTTACCTTTCCTGGCTTTTGGAATATCTATCCGATTAGCTTATCATGGGAGGAGGAGCTAGTTGTAGGGAATTGCAGATTATTTGGGCAATTACTTCCTCTCAAACACTGGTGTTTTTTTCCACTGGCTTTTGTATAGGGACATGTCAAATATATTTTTAAAGGGAAAAATGCTGCACGTGACGGGATTCGAATCTCTCGCTGTATAGCCTGGCAGGCTGAAGGAATGGGTGATTTTGCTTTTGTCTTTCAGGCTATACAACCTTCTTAATTATAGTGGGAGAGCAAAGTATGTTTGAGTGAACTTCAGTTTAACAGAGGGCCTTATAGGTGGAACAGCAATTACTCGTTAAGTCTTTGATTATTTCATTAGTAACTCATTTGTAAGTGAAAGCATCAGAGATATACTTATGGCAAACATGTCCGTGTGAACTCATGGTTTTTTAATTAGATACAGAAATAAACATGGGCTTCCCAGGTGGCTCAATAGTAAAGAATCTTCTTGCCAGTGTGCAAGTTTGGTCCTTGGGTTGGGAAGGTCCCCTGGGGGAGGAAATGGCCACCCATTCCAGTATTCTAGCCTGGACTGAGGAGCCTGGTGGCCTACAGTCCCTGCGGTCGAAAAAAGTCGGACATGACTGAGCGACTAAGCATGGCACAGCGTTTCTCTTGTATCTGAAGTGGGTAATTATCATCAGCAACATCTTGAGACTTGGATGATATTAGGTGAAAATTGTTTGTAAATTTGAAAAGCTGTGCAAAACATAAGGTTGAGTTTTTTGTTTGTTTGTTTGTTTGTTTTGTCCTGTCCAATTAAAGGTGGACTGCTAACTTTAAATGTAGGTAGGGCATGTTTTGGTGACCACATCATTGTGACTGGATCACAAGGCAAAGATTTGTGTTATTCCTCTTAATAAAACATCTGTGAAGGTGGTTCAGAAATGTGAAGAATCATTGTGTTTCCAAAATAGAAGGGGCCTTAGAGATGCATTGGAATAACTCGGTTTATCAATAGGGGAGCTGAAGTCCAAGACTGAACGTTAATGTGATTGGGTGGCAGTCTCACTTGGGATTCAAGCCTAGATCAGCTGACAGTCTGTTTACTTAATGTTATTTCATATCCTAATAACATTTATGTTTCTAAAATGGCTGTGATAAAGAATGTATGTTATTCAGTTAGTAAAACAGAAGAAAAATTAGTGCTGAATATTTCAGCTTTTTTGACCTGCAGAAGTTGTTGTAGAAGTAGGTGGGTGAAGATTTGTAACCCTGGACGTGGGAGCAGGATATGTCAGTGGGGCACGCGGCTTTAAGAATAGCTCATGTAAGCCGAGCACGTTTTGCTTCAGTGGGCAGGTCAGGGGAATGCTGGGTTCTGGGGTGACCCACAATCGTCAGAGTATGTTGTGCTTAGCTAGGGGGCAGCCCTGGTTAGAGCATCCTTTTAACAGGTCTTTCTCTTCTGTGAGCGTCTGAGTGTGCTTTGAACACCACGTCACCTCCAGGCTTTAGCACAAGTTCGCCCTGTGGACCAGTGGTGTCAGCATTTTCTGGGAACTTTCTAGGAATGCAGCCCCATCGCAGACCTGCTGATCTCTATTTTAACAAGATTCCCAGGCAGTTCATATATACAGCAAAGAATGAAAAACACTGGAACTGAGGTTAAGCATGTTGCGCGAGAGGAACATCTCTTTGGAGAATAGTTCCCAGGCTTTTGGTAGAGAAGCTGTGTCAGAAACTTACCTTCCTGGAATTTCTTACAACTGGTGCTTCATCAGTGGCATCTCTTCCTACTTTGTAGCACCACAGTAATGGAGTTCTGTTTTACTTTTTTTTCCTTATCAACAGGGTAGGCAGTTTCCCTTTTCTCGACATCCTTACTGACATTATTTGTATTCCTTTTGATGATGAAGGCCATTTTGACAGGTGTGAGGTGATATCTCATTGTGGTTTTGATGTGCATTTCTGCTGATGCAAAAATCAGCATTTTAAGGTTTGATTTAATTGGAAAATATTAAAATTTAATTTTAATTTTATATTAGGATATGGTTGATTTTTTTTTTTTGCATTTCTTTTCCATGGGGATGGTCTTGATCCTTGTCTCCTGTACAGTGTCACGAATCTCCATCCATAGTTCATCAGACACTCTGTCAGATCTAGTCCCTTAAATCTATTTCTCACTTCTACTGCATAATCATAAGGGATTTGATTTACGTTATACCTGAATAGTCTAGTGGTTTTCCTTACTTTCTTCAATTTAAGTATGAATTTGGCAATAAGGAGCTCATGATCTGAGCCACAGTCAGCTCCTGGTCTTGTTTTTGCTGACTGTATAGAGCTTCTCCGTCTTTGGCTGCAAAGAATATAATCAATCTGATTTCGGTGTTGACCATCTAGTGATGTCCATGTATAGAGTCTTTTCTTTTGTTGTTGGAAGAGGGTGTTTGCTATGACCAGTGTGTTCTGTTGGCAAAACTCTATTAGCCTTTGCCCTGCTTCATTCCGTACTCCAAGGCCAAATTTGTCTGTTACTCCAGGTGTTTCTTGACTTCCAAAAGCAAAATTGCTGTCTGGGGAGGCCTTACAAATAGCTGTGAAAAGAAGAGAAGCGAAAAGCAAAGGAGAAAAGGAAAGATATAAGCATTTGAATGCAGAGTTCCAAAGAATAGCAAGAAGAGATAAGAAAGCCTTCCTCAGTGATCAATGCAAAGAAATAGAGGGAAACAACAGAATGGGAAAGACCTGAGATCTCTTCAAGAAAATTAGAGATACCAAGGGAATGTTTCAGCAAAGATGGGCTCGATAAAGGACAGAAATGGTATGGACCTAACAGAAGCAGAAGATATTAAGAAGAGGTGGCAAGAATACATGGAAGAACTGTACAAAAAAGATCTTCATGACCCAGATAATCACGATGGTGTGATCACTCACCTAGAGCCAGACATCCTGCTATGTGAAGTCAAGTGGGCCTTAGAAAGCATCACTATGAACAAAGCAAGTGGAGGTGATGGAATTCCAGTTGAGCTATTTCAAATCCTGAAAGATGATGCTGTGAAAGTGTTGCACCCAATATGCCAGCCAGTTTGGAAAACTCAGCAGTGGCCACAGGACTGGAAAAGTTCCGTTTTCATTCCAATCCCAAAGAAAGGCAATGCCAAAGAATGCTCCAACTACTGCACAATTGCACTCATCTCACACGCTAGTAAAGTAATGCTCAAAATTCTCCAAGCCAGACTTCAGCAATACATGAACCATGAACTCCCTGATGTTCAAGCCTGGTTTTAGAAAAGGCAGAGGAATCAGAGATCAAATGGCCAACATCTGCTGGATCATTGAAAAAGCAAGAGAGTTCCAGAAAAACATTTATTTCTGCTTTATTGACTATGCCAAAGCCTTTGACTATGTGGGTCACAATAAACTGTGGAAAATTCTGAAAGAGATGGAAATACCAGACTACCTGACCTGCCTCTTGAGAAACCTATATGCAGGTCAGGAAGCAACAGTTAGAACTGGACATGGAACAACAGACTGGTTCCAAGTAGGAAAAGGAGGACATCAAGGCTGTATATTGTCACCCTGCTTATTTAACTTCTATGCAGAGTACATCATGAGAAACGCTGGGCTGGAAGAAGCACAAGCTGGAATCAAGATTGCCAGGAGAAATATCAATAACCTCAGATATGCAGATGACACCACCCTTATGGCAGATAGGCAAGAGGAACTCAAAAGCCTCTTGATGAAAGTAAAAGAGGAGAGTGAAAAAGTTCGCTTAAAGCTCAACATTCAGAAAACGAAGATCATGACATCTGGTCCCATCACTTCATGGCAAATAGATGGGGAAACAGTGGAAACAATGTCAGACTTTATTTTTTGGGGCTCCAAAATCACTGCAGATGGTGACTGCAGCCATGAAATTAAAAGACGCTTACTCCTTGAAAGGAAAGTTATGACCAACCTAGACAGCATATTCAAAAGCAGAGACGTTACTTTGCCAACAAAGGTCCGTCTAGTCAAGGCTATGGTTTTTCCAGTAGTCATGTATGGATGTGAGAGTTGGACTGTGAAGAAAGCTGAGCGCCGAAGATTTGATGCTTTTGAACTGTGGTGTTGGAGAAGACTCTTGAGAGTCCCTTGGACTTCAAGGAGATACACCCAGTCCATCCTAAAGGAGATCAGCCCTGGGTGTTCTTTGGAAGGACTGATGCTAAAGCTGAAACTCTAGTACTTTGGCCGCCTCATGTGAAGAGTTGACTCATTGGAAAAGACTCTGATGCTGAGAGGGATTGGGAGCAGGAGGAAAAGGGGATGACAGAGGATGAGATGGCTGGATGGCATCACCGACTCGATGGACATGAGTTTGAGTGAACTCTGGGAGTTGGTGATGGACAGGGAGGCCTGGTGTGCTGCGATTCATGGGGTTTCAAAGAGTCGGACATGACTGAGCGACTGAACTGAACTGATGGTTGATTTATAATGTTGTGTGTTTCAGGTGTACAGCAAAGTGATTCAGTTATACATATATACATTTTTCTTTCTTTCTTTTTTTTTTTTTGTTTGTTTTTTTTTGCTGCAATGCATAGCTTGTGGGATCGTAGTTCCCTGACCAGGAAATAAACCCAGGCCCTCGGCAGTGAAAGCACAGAATCCCAGCCACTGGCCCCGAGGGAAGTCCCCACATATCCATTCTTTTACAGATTCTTTTCCTAAGTAATGGAGTATTAAAAATCTTATTCTCTGTTGTTTTCCTGAGGTTACCTAGGCCCAAATCCAAGCTATTGATAGTGTATCTTCTCCAGTCTCCCCCGTTCCAACACACCACCCAGCTGCTCAAGCCGGATTCCTAGGTGTCATTCTCTGGGCCACGGGTTCTAGATTCAGGATCTGAATCTGGGATCCACAGTTTACCAGCTGTGCCACCTTGGGCACGTGACTTATCCACTCGTGGCCTCCCTTTCTGTGCCTGTGAGGCTGGGATGGCAGAGTGCCCATCCAGCAGGACCGACCTGCGCGTTACGTGAGATGCCTCATGTTCTACGTGGGAGCAGCCTGGCCTGGGGCGAGTGGTTAGTCAGTGTTAGCCCTTACGGCTGTGCTTGGTTTCTTCCTTTGTCTTATTCCTTAAACCCGATTTATTGGAAAGTTCACATAGGTTCTTCCTACAAAACATGTTCCGCATTTATCTACTTCTGTTCCCTTGCCATCATCTGGCCTGAAGCTTTCGCAAATTCTAGTTTATACTTCCAACTGGTATCTCTGATTCCTCTTGACTTACTCCAATCTACTTCCCTTATTTGTTGTTCAGTCGTTCAGTCGTGTCCAGCTCTTTGTGACCCCATGGACTGCAGCATGCCAGGCTTCCCTGTCCTTCACTATCTCCCAGAGTTTGTTCAAACTCATGTCCACTGAGTCAGTGATGCCATCCAACCATCTCATCCTCTGTCACCCCCTTCTCCTCCTGCCTTCAATATTTCCGAGAATCAGGGTCTTTTCCAATGAGTTGACTCTTCACATCAGGTGCCAAAGTATTGGAGCTTCAGCTTCAGCATCAGTCTTTCCAATGAATATTCAGAGTTGATTTCCTTTAGGGTTGACTGGTTTGATCTCCCTGCAGTCCAAGGGACTCTCAAGAGTGTTCTCTAGCACCAGAGTGCTAGATCAATTCTTTAGCATCCAGCCGTCTTTATGGTCCATCTCTCATATCCATACACGACTACTGGAAAAGCCATAGCTTTGACTATACGAACGTTTGTTGGCAAAGTGATGGAAAAATTTCCTTTATAAGAACCATATAATTTTTTTAAAGTGTAAATGAATGATCTTTTGGAAATGTTAATGAACCACCATAGGTTTAAAACCTTCCAGTGACTTCCTTTCAAGCCTTTCCTTGGCCTGCACATCCTGTGGTTTTGGCCCCTGCCTCCTCTTCAGTGTTTCTTCCTCCTATGCTGTTCCCTGGTCCATCTCTCCGCTTGCACGTGAACCCACTGTTCTGTGACGACATTGGTCTCCCTCAGTTGTTGGGGTAACCTGGTGCTGTCATACTTCGAGGCCATTGTGTGTGACCCTCCCTCTGCCTACATGTATGTTTCTGTCCTTTCCCAGCTCTCATCCTTCTCGTATCTGCAGGTATTCGTTCCTCAGTGAGCCTTTTCTAACCACCTTGCCTAAATTAGGCCACCAGGTTCCTCCTTTTATCAGCCTGAAGCTCCCTGAACACATCAAAAAGTTAATATTGCCTGCCCACTGGGGAAAAGGATAATTAACAGCCTGTGGTTATAAAACATGCAACTCCAAGAGGAGTGTGCACCTTTTCCAGAAAGAATAATTTTACATGTTGCAAACATTAAGTGATTATAGAGCTATTTTAAGAAACTGCTAGAGCTATTTTAAGAAACTGCTATCTTGAAACTGTTCAAGAAGGTCTTTAATATTGGTATTCAAGGACAGCTGTCCACTGAACCTGTCTGCAGAGGGTGAAGGTGCATGCTAAGTCGCTCAGCTGTGTCCGACTCTTTTTGATCCAATGGACTGTAGCTCGCCAGGCTCCTTTTTCCATGGGATTCTCCGGGCAAGAATACTGGAGTGGATTGCCATTTCCTCCTCCAGGGTATCTTCCCGCAGAGGGTGAGGAGATATTCCTAACCTAGCCATGGGCCTCCTCATTGCTGTCAATCATTTCTGCTACAAAAGATAAAACAGACATCGTGACACTCTCCTCTTTGAAGTAGCTGCCTGGTTTCTGATAAAACTCTTCATGCTCCTCTCTCCTAAAGTGAGTGGTCAGTTGCTGCTCGGACGTGAGAAGGAAGATGTCTCAGAATTAGAAGACAGAGGTCAAGTGTGATAATATCTGTATCCTGGTTAATTTTTGAGTTCAGAGTGAAGAGGCAGAAAGATGATTCCCTGGTTGGCCTCAGTCTCATTTGTGTTTTGAAATTGCTACCTTATTACTTATTTTTCATTAATTCTAGACCAGAGAAGGGAGGCTCTCCCGAGTTTTGGCAGCTGCTTAAAGCAGCCAGGAAGAGAGTGATGGGAACTGAGAATCAGGGTGTGAACCACTTTCAGTCACCTTGTAGTTTTCTTTCAAATGAGGAACATTTAGGATTCCAGAGAACACGGGGACAGATGCTTAAATTTAGGATAACAAATGTAAGTGGGATGCTTGGGACTCCTGTTTGCCTAAATTTAGGCAAAAAAGACCCAAATGTGGTTGCTTTTGGGGAAAGATTACTTTTTGTTGACATACTTTAGCAGAACCCATTCATAGAAATATTCCTGCTATGGGCTGTGGGTGATGATAATCGTTTGGAAAATGATGTGCCTAAAAATAAAATATAGTTTTCTCATTGCAAAAAAGTTATTAAGAACATATACTTAATTTTAAAAAATTCTACCATAATTGTGCCCTCCCAATCAAGCCCAGACTTTACAAGTTTCTCTTGTTCCCCTATAGATGTTTGTATGTTTCTCTTTTTATATGGTTGTAACCTTGCTTGTATTCTAATTTATATCCTGTTATGTTTTTTCATGGTTCATTTTTAACGGCCATATAGTATTCTATCCAGTGGGTCTGTCATAACCATTCTCTTGTTGGTTGATTTGCTTTGTGATGTATTTTGTATGATGTATTTTTAATGATGTCTTTGTTTTGCTCTAATTTTGCAGGCAGAGACATTTGTTTGGGTTAACAATGCATCAGCACATTCCCAGAGTGTTGCCAAGGCCAAATATGAATTTTTATTTGGCAGATCTGAAGAGAAAACTCCAGATACTAGTAAGTGTTTCCCTGCCTTCCTCTTTCAGGTAACAGATAGGAAGAGATATTAAAATTTCAAATCTCAGAAGCTGAGAATTCTTCAAACCAAGAAGTGACTTGAGATTACCTACCACAGGCTCCTAGAATCGAGTCCTGTGTTTGTGAATTCTATGCTTGGAAAGATGTAGAATTATTTGATGAATAATGAAGCAAACAGGTTTCACGGAAGTGGGAAGGCAGTTGTGGAGATGGAGAGGTGCTCACTCAATCCTCGATGGGAGGTATTAGTCCTGGGAGCGAGGCAGGGAAGGGGTGCTGCGTGCAGTTAAGACCCTGGGCTCTTGAGCTCGACTTCTTCAGTGTGAACCTAGCCTATAACTTAGGAGATGCATGGCCCTGAGTGAGTTGTCTAAGCTCTTTTTGCCTCAGTTTTCTCAACTGTCAAATGGGATTATAGTGAGACATATCTCAGAATCCTTCTGAGGATTAAGTAGATTGATGTACGTAAAGGTCTCAGAACCGTGCTTGACATGTAATAAATGCTTTATGAGTGTTTGCCGCCATTATTATTTATTGTGATCATCATGATATTCCTGACCTTTGAAGCTGATGTTTAGAGAAAGTACAGTCCTTACTCTCCTCAGCTCTATCACTGTCTGATACTGATTTCTGTTTTGGGTAGACAGGGAATCTGACCTAATGTAGCTATGGTTCAGTTGAAGAAGTCAAATGATAGCTGTTCCTTTTGACTCATATGTTAGATAAGATTATATAATGGGCTCCATAATATCTGGGGATAGCAAGAATGCAGTGTATATTAATAATTCCTTTTACCTTAATAATGAATATTTCTTAGATATTTCAGTAGTTGGAAGTCTTAAACAGCTAAATTATTAAAATATTCTGCTTTTATTATGTAGCATAAATACTGTTCTAAGCTTGAGGTTTGGGATACTTAATCATTTATTTATTATTTCTCCAGATGGGAAATACTGATTGTGATCACCCCAACACTGTTTAAATCTCCTTTTTGGCATAGCCTTAACTTTGTGATTTTGTGCTGACTAAACTTTTTTTCTTTTTAACTTTGATAAAACATGATTTTTACTTTACTATATAGAAGTAATGTCAGAGCTCTACATAGTCCTTTGACTTACTTGTGGGCGAGTTTGGGTCTTTGTTACTCATAGGTTTTGAGTAGTTTTCCCAGTTTACCACAGGTGAATCAAAATGACATTTTAAACCTTCTGTTCCTTCTTTGCCTTGGTAAAAATGGTTGGTATTGTTAGTTTCTAGTGTGATGTTATTTTGCAGGGGTATTAGTGTGCATGCATTTATTAAACGAATCTATGTAATGAACACTTCTTATGTGCTGGTCACCTGTGTTGGGCACTGTCAGGGTGCAGAGAAATAGAAGACAGTCCTTGCCTCCTGGAGGCTAATTCTTTGGTCAGAGCAAGGCAGTAATCACTTCAGCTGTGTTGGTGAAGGCTTCATGGAATAGGTAGAAGCTGCACTGTTCTCCAAGAATGACTAGTATTCTGGCTAATTGAGGTTTGGGGGAGGGCATTTCAGACTGGGGGAATGATGTGAAGGGTGTGGTGACAGAAAACACAGATTGTTTGCAGAATAGGGAGGAAACTGGCCAGGGTGGTTTGCAAAGCTTGTCAGTGAGAGAGAGATTTAGAAAAATAACCATTTAGAGAGGGGCAGAATCATGGAGAGTGAAGAGTTTGCATTTCATTTTGGTATGCAGAGACAAAGTGCCAAGTACTATTTTAGAGAGATAAATCCAGATAATTGATCTGGAAATTGGAAGGGGCAGCACAAATTGTTGCTTATTGTAGCAGGGGTATAAGAGGCAAGTTTATGTTGACTTTTGAAAAGTACTTTTAAAAATCTTCAGAAAGAAATGGCACATTTTTATCACTTCAAGAATACTCTTGAAGTTTCTTTACATTGACCATTCATCTATCACTGAAACATGGCCCAAACTCTAAAGACCACAGGGGGACTTCCCTGGTGGTCTAGTGGTTGAGACTCTACCTGCCAATGCATGGGACATGGCTTCCATCTCTGGTCTGGGAAGATCCCACAGGCTGCAGAGTTGCTAAGCCTGTGCGCCACAACTACTGAACTTACATGCTGCAACTACTGAAGCCCACGCGCCCCCCCCACACCCCGAGCCCAAGCTCTGCAACGAGAGAAGGCCCTGCAGCAAGAAGGCTGTGCAGCACAGCCAGAGAGGAGCCCCTGCTTGCAGCAGTGGCAACCCAGAGCACACACAAATAAATAAAAAAAATTATTGGAAAAAGACCATGGGGAGAGGTAGTAGACAGAGCGAGACAGCGATTTCATTTGCTCGATAGGCATACCTTTTCCCACTTGTTTTTGTTTTCCCAAGTGGATTAAATAAGTGGCTGAAACTGTCTAAGTGCTGCAGAAGCAGCCTGCTGGGGAAACGGGAACGCTGACAGCGCCTGCTGAATGCATCCCCAGTATCAGTCAGGTGGTCGCCGGTAATGACGCAGCCAGGTCAGGGGCGGTCTGTTGGTCCAGGACCCCAGTGAGGCCCGAGGGAAGTGCCCCTGCTCTAGGACAGGAGGCTTAGGCTTTGTCAGTCAGCTGGGAGTTCACATGGGGTGAGGGTGGGAGGGTCCAGGGAAGACAGTTTAAGACGGTTTGCACAGTGTTGCTTATTGCAGGGGTTTTGCATCTGTGACAAGAGTTTAGGGTGTTGGATGGGGTATGGGGGAACGTGTGAACAGTGGGAGGAGTCCCTTGGCTGGGAACTAAGATATGGATTCTGTGATCTGTTTATCAATATAGTGAAAGAAGAGAGTCGATCTTGCTTCTCTGGTGTCTGTTCCCTGCTGCTTTCTGGGAGCTGTCGCAACTTCATGAGCTTTTCAAGGGCGAGTCCAGAGTTGATGATTGCTGAGAGGCTTTGGGCTACACGTGACATCCTTTATGCTGTGGCTTAATGAGGGGTTGGGGGTAGGGGGTCACCCCAGAGGTTGCCTTGCTTCTATTCCCGTCAGCTGTTGGAATATTTGTGGAGCTGCACTGAGCTGCAAGGAGAGAAAGAAGAGGTGGCACACGAGCCCACCCGCGCCTCCCAGACTTCCCCGGTGTCGCTCATCCTCTCTTACTGGATGCAGGGGCTTCTCTCAGCCAGTCACACGGGGTCCACTCTGACAGGAGGGGCTTCATTTTTGGAAAGTACAGTCTTTGAAGTGTTCCTGAAGCGGTATCAGGTGGCTGAGATCGGTCAGTCTTTTGGGGGAAAACCAGAGGGAGGAAATGCTTGAGGTCTTTGAAGAAAAGTGAGACTGTTCTTGGCCTGGGGGGAGGACAGGTGACTCGTGGAAGCATATGAGGAAGCGAGGGGTCTGTGAGATGCTGAGAGCTGAAGCGTCCAGCAGTTAGGAGGTGACCGAATGCAGTAAAACAGAGACATAGATGTGTGTGCGTTTAGATATCTCCGTCTGCAGGTATCAGATATGGGTGTGTGTGTATGTATGAAGTTGTCTAGGTCAACAGCACGATCTGAAATGATCATAATGACTGTTGAAATCACTCGAGGTAGATGGCTGCAGACCTCTACATGTGGGGTTTGCCTGCCCTGTGTCCCTCCCCGCCTGGCACCCACTTTGGACTTTTGTCACTGTGACAGGACAGTAACTGGGTCTCTCAAGCTAAAATTCAGTATGTATTTACTGCTAAGTGAGGATGTTTTTATGGGTGGTGGGGAGGGTAGGTATTTAATTCAAGGACTGGCGTGCCTTGAGCAACAAGGTATAGTTTAAAAAATGTGAGGGCTTCCCAGGTAGCTCAAACGGTAAACAATCTGCCTGCAGTGCGGAAGACCTGGGTTCAAGCCCTCCATCAGGAAGATCCCCCAGAGAAGGGAATGGCAACCCACTCCAGTATCCTTGCCTGGAAAATCTCATGGACAGAGGAGCCCGGCGGGCTACAGTCCATGGGGTCACACAGAGTTGGACATGACTGAAGTGACTAACACACACACACACACACACACACACACACACACACACACACACACACACAGAGTGTGATGAAATTAGGGACCCAGCTGCCACTGTTCACCCGCTTCTTTGGACTCCAGCATTAGGCATGAATGAGGCTGGGGGCTGCTCAGGACAGTAGCAGGCCTGGCCAGCTGGAGCTGGACCTGGTGCCCCTTTGTTCCTTCTTGGGCTGTCTTGCACCCAAGGGTGCGACAGGTTCTTTGGCACAAGTAATCTTGAAAGTCGCTCAGTCGTGTTCGACCCTTTGTGACCCCATGGACTATACAGTCCATGGAATTCTCCAGGCCAGAATACTGGAGTGGGTTAGCCTTTCCCTTCTCCAGGGGGTTTTCCCAACCCAGGGATCGAACCCAGGTCTCAAACCCAGGTCTTCCACATTGTAGGCAGATTCTTTACCAGCTGAGTCACCAGGGAAGCCCAAGAATACTGGAGTGGATAGCTTATCCCTTCTCCAGGAGATCTTCCCAACCCAGGAATCAGACCTAGGTCTCCCACGTTGCAGGCAGATTCTTTACTAGCTGAGCCCCAAGGGAAGCCCTTGAAGATCTTGGAAAGGTGGGCCATACTTTGATATCATTTTAACCTAATTATGGATCCCTCATGGCAGATTTCTAGGTTTTTCTTCAATTAGTTTTTATATATATATATATATATATATATATATATATATATATTTTTTTTTTTTTTTTTTTTTTTTTTTTCCTGAAAGCTTGGAAAGAAGTTCAAGTACAAAGCTGTAGGTCTGAGTTCTGGTACTAGTTAAACAACACCTCTCTCTGCTGGACAGAGTGTGTAACACAGTTTTGTAGCAGTTCTCAAATTGCCAAGTGCTATTTGCTTTTCCTGCTGCAGATTTCTTTCAGACTTGCTCTGGAGGTCAGTTAGTATGCCTTTGTTCTTTCTGCTTCATCTAATCTGAAGGTTTATAAAAATTCCAATGGTATACAAATATACATTAAATCTGTGGTATTTTAATCTCATTATGATGTTACAAAATTAAAGATTTGGAATTTTCATGGTAAAAACATTCATGTTTTTGAAATAGAAATATTAACCAGCTATATTCTCAGATGGACATGCTCTGATAATAATAATGCTTGAATAAAAGACGCATTAAATAATATATGAGAGCTAGTCTGGTCTTTTTTTCCTCATATATAAATTTTACAAAAAGTTTTGAGGAACTGAGTACTATTGTCATAATTGAAAGACTAATACGGAAGATCCATGAAATTAAAAGACACTTACTCCTTGGAAGAAAAGTTATGACCAACCTAGACAGCATATTCAAAAGCAGAGACATTATTTTGCCAACAAAGGTCCGTCTAGTCAAGGCTATGGTTTTTCCAGTGGTCATGTACGCACGTGAGAGTTGGACTGTGAAGAAAGCTGAGCACCGAAGAACTGATGCTTTTGAACTGTGGTGTTGGAGAAGACTCTTGAGAGTCCCTTGGACTGCAAGGAAATCCAACCAGTCCATTCTAAAGGAGACCAGCCCTGAGTGTTCTTTGGAAGGACTGATGCTAAAGCTGAAACTCTAGTACTTTGGCCACCTCATGTGAAGAGTTGACTCATTGGAAAAGACTCTGATGCTGGGAGGGGTTGGGGGCAGGAGGAAAAGGGGGTGACAGAGGATGAGATGGCTGGATGGCATCACTGACTCGATGGACGTGAGTCTGAGTGAACTCCGGGAGATGGTGATGGACAGGGAGGCCTGGCGTGATGCGATTCATGGGGTCGCAAAGAGTCGGACACGACTGAGCAACTGAACTGAACTGAATATGGAAGATCATAAATTGGCTGTTTCTGGTAACTTTTTAGTTGTTGCCTTCTTTTGTCCTCTGTTAAATTATGACTGACAAAGTGAACGGCATATTTCCCTTAATTTTTTGGTTCAGTCTTGAGTTGGGTGTTTTATATGTGTGTGTTGTGTGTGTGCTCAGCCACTCACTCCTGTCTGACCCCTTGTGACCCCATGGACTGTAGCCAGGCTCCTCTGTCCATGAGATTTCCCAGGCAAGAATACTGGATGGGTTGCCATTTCCTTCTCCAGGGGATCTTACTGACCCAGGGATTGAACCTGCATTTCTTGCACTGGTAGGTAGATTCATTACCACTGAGCCACCTGGGAACACACGCCTATTATGTAAAAGATACTCTGCCAGGAAATTTTTATATTGGTTGTTCTTTAACCCTCAGAAGAGTCCTCTGATGCTGGTTCTCCAACCCCTTTATTTCACAGATGAGGCTCAGTGAGGTTTAAATAATTTATCCTTAGGTAACACGTAAATCATGGAACTGGGATGTCCGTTTGAGCATAACTTCAGAGCCCATGTCTTCCCACCCCATCCTATAGCATCACAAAGAATCAGAGTGTGATGCCCTTGTACCCCAATTGCTAGCCTACTGACTTCAGATGAAATTGGATTGTGATTATGACTTTGTCATTAATCAGTAGTATGATATTGAGTAACTGACTCTTCTGGCTTCACTGTTTAAAAAAATCTTTAAACCATGGTCTTTGTGTTTCCCTGAGCATTGGGAAATGAGGTGATGGTGGTATGAATCCCTGCCCTACTCCAGTTAACCAAAGGCACCCCCTCTTTAAAAAAATGTTTACTTTTGGCTGCACTGGGTCTTCATTGCTGTGCGAAGGCTGTCTCTGTTGCAGTAACGGAGGCTGCTCTCTGTTGCAGTGCTTGGCTTCTCACCACGGTGGCTTCTCGTTGCGGAGCACTGGCTCTAGAGTGCGGGGTTCCGTAATTGTGGCACGTTGGCTTAGTTGCCCCACAGCATACAGAATGTTCCCCGACCAGGGATAGAACCCACGTCCCCTGCGCTGGCCGGTGGATTCTTAAGTCACCGGACCACAGGGAAATCCAGCACCCTCTCTTTTATCTGTTTTACATATTGGGCTTCTGTGGCAACATCATTCTGAAGGCACAGTTTTACTGCTTAAAAAAACGAAGCTGTTGGTCGATAAGATTTCCAGTTCATTCTTTGGTTAGGGACGTAGATCAGCACAACAGCTCCTTGTAGTTTTCCTCTGGCAGGAAAAGCAGGCGTGGCCTGAAGCACCGAATTGCTTAGTACCCGCTCCTTTCGCTTGGCAGCATTAGGGCAATGAAGTTGGAGGAAAGCAGATGCTAGATGGGCAGGGTACTGAAGTGTCTACATTTTTTACCCACTGTGATCAGAGCACCCAGCCTGCTTCCTTTCCTTGGAGTGTAATTTTCAACAACCCACTTCCCACATTTAAGCAGAGGGAAATTAAAATGCGAGGAAGATGACAGAAGTAAAAAATACATAAAACACTGAAACATAAATTAAAATTGCTATTTGCATTCAACATTGTAGAATTAGAGGTTTCTTGGCAAGATGCAGGGTAACAGTGGACAAGACCCGGCACCCTTTTCCATGGCTGCCTTCTCTGTGCCTCCCCCAAACATTGCTTTTCCTTATGCTCTTCATATATTGCAGTGTGCCTTCAGGCTTGGTTCACCGATAAGACAGTCGTGTCCTTGAGGCCAGGGTCAACTCTTAAACTTTTATTTCAGTGCATCAGAAACATTGCAAACTATTTTAAAAAATGTTTCTGTTGGTTGAAAGGGGAGTAGGGACCAATACTTGGGCCACCTCATGCAAAGAGCTGACTCACTGGAAAAGACCCTGATGCTGGGAGGGATTGGGGCCGGGAGGAGAAGGGGACAACAGAGGATGAGATGGCTGAATGGCATCACTGACTGGATGGACATGAGTTTGGGTAAACTCCGGGAATTGGTGATGGACAAGGAGGCCTGGCGTGCTTCGATTCATGGGGTCGCAAAGAGTCGGACACGACTGAGCGACTGAACTGAACTGAGGGACCACTCAGCGCATAGCCCAGCTGTACCGGGAAAAGCAGTTTAGAGAGCTACCCCTTCCAATGATGGATTGTTAAAGATCTTAAGTATGGCCCCTCAGCTGTCCCTGGAACAGCTGTATGGTGAACTCTGAGTTAGTCCTGTCAAAATGAATACAGTTGAGATTGAGACCCTGTTTTCATTTTCTGGTTAAGGAAAAAAAAAAAAAAATGATTAGAGACTTTGTTGTGGAAAGTTCCCCAGAATTCTTTGGGAGCTGAGATTTGTATAGGCTTGGTTCTTATATCTAGATATAGTGGGGGAGAAGAGGAGGGGCAGGAAATGAGTTTTTCTTGTTTAATACATTTGGTTAATTTCTGCAAATAGTTACTGAGTATTTGCTATGTACTCGACACTGCTAATCGCTGATTATGAAAAGCCAATGAACTTTACAGGCAAGATAACATTCATGCTTGGAGCCATTAAATAGATGATGTGTGATTGAGTGCCAGATAGTTGGTGTGACTCTCATGAGCCAGTGACTAACTCCACGCTAATGACCACGCGTAGGCTCTTATCAGGGGGCAAACTGTTGAAGGCAGGAGCAGCCTAGGTGGTCAGGGGTGTGTGGTCCTACTGTGTACAGTACAGGGCGAGTGCAGCAGGGCGTGACGGCACGCGCAGAGGCTTCTGGGAGGGACGCTCGTTCAGTCTGTGCCTTGGTGAAGGCGCGCGCAGAGGCTTCTGGGGGGGGACGCTCGTTCGTTCTGTGCCTTGGTGACGGCGCGCGCAGAGGTTTCTGGGAGGGGCGTTCGTTCATTCTGTGGCTTGCAGGCTAGGCAGTGTTTGAATATATGGAAAGAATGGGGAGGATGTTCTGTTCTAGGAGGAGATTAGAGTGAAGTTGTGGAGGACGGCGGAAAGGGGCTCGGATAAAGTGAATTAAGCGGTGATCGTTAAAGTGAAACTGGCTGATTTGTGTCCGGCTCTTTATGGCCCCACAGACTATACAGTCCATGGAGTTTTCCAGGCCAGAATACTGGAGTGAGTAGCCTTTCCCTTCTCCAGGGGATCTTCCCAACCCAGGGATGGATCCCAGGTCTCCCGCATTGCAGGCAGATTCTTTACCAGCTGAGCCACAAGGGAAGCCCCAGACTACTGGAATGGGTAGCCTATCCCTTCTCCAGGGGATCTTCCCAACCCAGGAATCAAATAGGGCTCTCTTGCATTGCAGGCAGAGCTGTGATCCTGGAAGGCTTTAAATAAGTTCAGCGGTCATGCTAAAGCTGAAACTCCAATACTTTGGCCACCTGATGCGAAGAGTTGACTCATTGGAAAAGACTCTGATGCTGGGAGGGATTGGGGGCAGGAGGAGAAGGGGACGACAGAAGAGATGGCTGGATGGCATCACCGACTCGATGAACATGAGATTGGGTGAACTCCCGGAGTTGGTGATGGACAGGGAGGCCTGGCGTGCTGCAGTTAATTCATGTGGTCGCAAATAGTCGGACACGACTGAGTGACTGAACTGAACTGAACTGAAGTCACCGCCATTGAAAGTGTATATCTTGAGAAGCTTTATATAACCCCTATCAACTTGACTGATGACCGCTGTCTTTGGTGGGGGTTCCACTGTACCTTACAGTCTGTCTCTGACATTGAATTAGTGATTCTGAAAGGCTCAAGTTTATGAAAGGTTTTTCTTTCACTAAATGTTACTGAGATCATAGCTGGTTACCTTGATTGGAATCTGGTTGTTTTGGCAATTCCAAATTCATAAATTGACCTATTCAGAGTGGGTTATTACCTCTACAGACAGTTTGATTTTAACATTTTATAGTGTAATAGTAATGGTGTTACTGAGTCCCAAGCTCCCTCCGCTCGCTTCAGGACAGGCCAAAAGAGAGGAAGTGTTGAAGCAAAGAGGAGACTTTAATCAGAGAGCAGCTGACTGAGAAGATAGCACGCTAGTGCCTCAAAATAACCGTCTTATTGGGGTTTGGATGTTTATAGATCAGAGGGAAAGAAGCAATGAGGAATTCAAGTCGGAAGGCAGAATAGAGAGGGAGAGGCAGCGGGGAGGTAAAGTAAAAGGGTCTTCAGTCTTGCGAAACATCTCTGAGAGAATGGCCTGCCTTTGAAAAGGGTGTGTTAATCTCTTCTATTCACAGGTTGGTAGGGACAAGCTATCTCTGAGCTGAACAAAGACTAAAACTTTATAGTCAAGCAGAGGGGCAGGATCCTCCAGGCGAGGCATTAAGTATGATTATAATAATAAAAGCAGCCAAAAGCAAGTTGAAGAAACAGTTTCCAATAGAGTCAGAATTGAATTGCCTTCCTCCCTGCATCAATAGGGCGTGGCTGAGTGCAGATCCAAGAACCACCCTTGCTATGTGTCTTTAACCTCCCCCCGCCCCGCCCCGCCCCGCCCCGCCCCGCCCTCACCCCACCACCGCCCCGCCCCACCCCTTACCACGTAACAAGTATATATGCTGCTCAGTCATGTCCGACTCTGCGACCCCATGGACAGTATCACGCCAGGCTCCGCTGTTCTTGGGATTCTCCAGGCTAGAATCCTGTATCAGGTTGCCATTTCCTTCTCCAGAGGATCTTCCCGACCCAGGGATTGAACCTGCATCTCCTATGCCTCCTGCACTGGCAGGCAGATTCTTTACCACTGAGCCACCTGGGAAGCTCCAGCTATTTTAATGTTCGGTCTTAAAATTTAGATTTTTGTGACATCTTGCTCTCATTGTCGTGTGCTGAGTGCAAAAGATATAAAAATTAAATCCGATTTAGCAAAGCATTTAACAGATTAGTTTTACTTAAAAGGGAATTACAGTTCAGCAGCTATGTATGTATCATTAATATTTATTTACAGTGTGTGTGTGTGTTACTCCCTTGGTGTTTATTTCAAGAACTCATTTTTATTTACGAATTTGAATTTTAAAGAGACATTTTATAATTAGTTGCTCCTGCTGATTTTCTCAGCATGGGTGTTTTAGGAGGTGGAATTGCCGCTTCTGCTGTGCAGGGTCTTGTGGTAACGTGTGTGGCTCCTTCTGAGTGATGTGTGTCTAGTCACCACGCTTTTCTTGCAGGCAGTGACATGAAATGAAATCTCTGTCATTGCTGTCATTTCCCCCTCTCCTCCAACATCTGCTAATTGGGATATAGTTCAGTTCAGTTCAGTTCAGTTCAGTCGCTCAGTCGTGTCTGACTCTTTGCGACCCCATGAATCGCAGCACGCCCCATGAATCGCAGCATGCCAGGCCTCCCTGTCCATCACCAACTCCCGGAGTTCACTCAGACTCATGTCCATCGAGTCAGTGATGCCATCCAGCCATCTCATCCTCTGTCGTCCCCTTCTCCTCCTGCCCCCTTGGTGCTAGGTCCTCTTGGTGCATTGAAAGTTGAATAATGTGAATTAAAAGGAAAATTTCTTAGGTGAGTGAGGTCTGTGAGTGCCTAATATGAAGGGGGTTTCTTAACTTCAGAGGGTCTGTAAGTCCCCAGACATTTAATGCAGAGTTTGTATAAATATTTATCTGGATGTTTTATTGGGAGAGGAGCCATACCTTTCTCAAAGAGATCCATAATGCCAAAAAAGAACCACTTCTCTGAGGATTATATTTTCCTAATCCTACAGATTCAACTATTATCCTAAATCAATGACATTAAGGGGGTGTTTCTCATAAAACAAACTCTTTTAAGTACTTGAATTAGTGAGTTTATAGTCATTATTGTTTTTGCAAGAAGTACCTCACACTGGAAAAGTCAAAGGGATTGACTTAACGCTTTTAGTTTCTTTCTCCATTAAATTGATATATTTACTATACAGAGACTACCTGGTATAATCTGTATAAATGTGGGAATTGATGAAAATTATTTTAGGTCCACATATCCATGGATTGCCTTGTAAATTAACATCATCATCCTAGTGAAGAATGAATGAATATGAATGAATATCTTTTAACTTCTAAACGCTGCAGTACTTACCTAGTCTGTGAAGATGCAGCATAAGTAGATGGGGAAGACAGTATGAAATCATGAATGTTTTGTTGTTGTTCAGTTGCTGAGTCGTGTCTGATTCTTTGTGACCCCATGGACTGCAGCATGCCAGGCTTTCCTGTCCTTCCCTATCTCCTGGAGTTAGCTTAAACTCATGTCCACTCAGTTGGTGATGCCATCCAACCATCTCATCCTCTTTCTCCCCCTTCTCCTCCTGCCTTCAATCTTTCCTGGGGTCAGGGTCTTTTCCAGTGAGTTGACTCTTCCCATCAGGTGGCCAAAGTACTGGAGCTCCAGCTTCATTATCAGTCCTTCCAATGAATATTTAGGGTTGATTTCCTTGAAGATTGACTGGTTTGATCTCCTTGCTGTCCAAGGGACTCTCAAGAGTCTTCTCCAGCATCACAGTTTGAAAGCGTCAATGTATGAGGACCCAAAGAAAAGAAGCAATACCTGCTTTAAGAATAGATGAGAGGGAGTGGTCACTGTGAGTTGGGTCAAGCCTGGAGGACTTCAGTGAGAAGGGGGATTTGCGAGGGGACATAACAGATGGTCAGAGAGAGTCTGGGGAGGAGGGAATAACTGGTTGAAACAAAGTCCGCTGTGATTTTGCCCTTTGGGGGGACACTGAGTTGACCTACAGAGAGGCAGCAGTAGGTCGTGGCTCTTTTCCTGGCTTCTGGTCCTAGCTGGAAGCTGCTTCGCTCCTCTGTTCTCAGTGTTTTAGTTTATAAAACTGCACTTTTCTTATAGCATTCTTAGTTTTACTTGCTATGTGTTTGTTATGGGTCTTCCCTAGTGGCTCAGCGGTAAAGAATCCACCTGCAATGAGGAGATGTGGGCTTGATCCGTGGGTCAGAAAGATCTCCTGGAGAGGGAAATGGCAACCCACTCAAGTATTCTTGCCTGGGAAATCCCATGGACAGAGGAGCCTAGCAGGCTACAGTTCATGGGGTCGCAAAGAGTCAGACACAATGTAGTGACTAAACAACAACAGCAATGTGTTTATTTTAAAAGAAAAATCTGATACTTAGTGCCATCAAGATGGCAGTGTGGGAATAAGATGAGGGTAGTTTGTGGCAAGGTTGCTAAGGGTCTTGAGTGACTGGGTTTATAAAGCAGGAGTTGGTAACCTATGGCCCTTGGGCCAAATCCTGCTCATTTCTTATCTTTGTATTAATAGAATATGTTTTATTGGCACACAGCCATGGGTTAATTTACGATCGTCTCTGACTGTTTTTGCTATAATGGCCGAATTGCGTATTTGCATCGAGACTATGTGGCCCATGGAGCTAAAAATATTTGCTGTTTGGTCCTTTACAGAAAAAGTCTACCGATTCCTGAGTTAAAGAATTACAGCTTTAGTTTAGTTGCATTGGGGATCCATTTAAAATTTGTTTTGTTTGGGGGAAAGGATTAGGTATATAAGGGACAGTAGTAACAACAGTACCATTGGAAGAGTGTGTTAGGAAGATTAATCCAGTGAAGTTGCTCAGAGCGCGTTAGTTAAGTCGCTCAGTCGTGTCCAACTCTTTGCGACCCCGTGGACTGTAGCCCACCAACCTCCTCCATCCATGGGATTCTCCAGGCAAGAATACTGGAGTGGGTTGCCATTTCCTTCTCCAGAGGATCTTCCTGATCCAGGGATTGAACCCAGGTCTCCTGCATTAGAGGCAGACGCTTTAACCTCTGAGCCACCAGGGAAGCCTGAATTCGTGTTGAGGAGGGTAGGCTGTTTAGGATCAAGAGTTAACTCCTGAAGCGCCCTGGAGAAGAGATGGTATCTGTTGTAGGAAGAGATAGTAATAAGAATGGAGGGGTAGTTGCATGAGATTGTAAGAAAATAATAGTCTTGGGGATGACAGATACGGCAGAGTCGAGGGAATATACGAGGACCTGAAGGCCGGCACTAAAGTGACTGGAGGGGAAATGGTGAAAAGGAGAAAGGAATTCTCTCCCTGGAGCCGGTTTTATAGGGACGTCCGCTGGTTTCAGCATGCTGGGTGTGTAACATGGGACACGTGTCAGGTAGTTAGAAGTTATCTACTCTGCTTTTTTCTGCTTCACTGCTGCTGCTGCTGCTACTAAGTCGCTTCAGTTCTGTCCGACTCTCTGCGACCCCATAGACGGCAGCCCACTAGGCTCCCCCGTCCCTGGGATTCTCCGGACAGACCCAATTTCCCGATAATAGTAGGCCCAGTTCAGAGAGTAGGCTGCCCTTGATTGCTCACATGCCTTGCAGGTTCCTGAGAAAGAGAGAATCTGTTTGCTTAGTCCAGGTTCCTTCTTCTTGGCAGTGCCTTCCAGGAGTGACAGCGGTGGGTGAGGTGGTGTGGGTGTGTAGCACGTGGCTTGTGAATGGCAGGGACTTGACCCTGTCTGTGGAGAAGGGTAGGGCAGCTCCCAAGGGCTCTCTAGAGAGAGCCCTGAATCTTCCCTCCCACTCAGCCTGAGACACTCATCCCTTCTGGACTCCTGAGACCTCTACCAAGGTGAGCTAATTAGACTGTATGGGACCTGCTTCTAGCTGTGGGTACGTGGCATGTTTTTCTCATTATGTTTTCATTATCTTAAGATGAGTGGTCTTTTTGCCAACACAAATGGGGATGAAGCCTTGTTGACACCTAATTTTACTTGGCAAGATTTACTTTGTTTGGCTTTCTCCACGCTGTAGTTAAAGAATACAAACTGGCCTAGAGTTTGTTTTTCCTCCTTGTCCTATCATCCCAGTCCAGCTCTAGACCTTTGCCTCGTGGTCTGGTTTGGCTGATGGTATTTTTCTTCTAAGATCCTGACATCTTTCCCTTTTCCTGTGTGTGGACACATGTGCTCAGTTGCTCAGTTGTGTCCAGCTCTTTGCGACCCCATGAACTGTAGCCTGCCAGGCTCCTCTGTCCATGGAATTTTCCAGGCAAAAATCCTGGAGTGAGTTGCCATTACCTTCTCCAGGGGATCTCCCCAAACCAGGGATTGAACCCAGGTCTCCTGTGTCTCCTGCTTTACCACTGGACAACCTGGGAAGCCCCCTTTTCCTGCCTGGTGGTCTGCATACGATGAGCGTTTCCGCTCAGCGGAAGTGTGCGATGGACTGGGCTCAGGTGGATGTCAGATCTGGACACCGTCTTGTAGTTTTCAGGTAAATTTTCCAGGCAGCCTTCTCAGTGTAACCTTACAGCACCCCTTGAAGTAAACATCTTGTTTGTCTATAGTAATTAATTGTTCAAGTCATGTTCAAAATTAATTGTAAATTTTTATTTTATTGAGTACAAAAGGCTGGAAAACTCGACTTTACTGTTAAAGTAATACGTGAAAACTGAGGCTCAGAAAAGCAGAATTCCTTGTCCAAACATGGTGAGCGTTTATGAACAGTATCTCTTACTGAAAGAAAAAAAAAGAAATAGGAAATAAGTAAAGGAGTTTCCAGGAGAGAGAATTACAGTCCTAAGTTGACTAAAGGCTGGCTTGATGAGTGCGGATCCTAGGGCCCTTCGGGCTACTTTAGTTACTCCCTTAAATGCCATTTGGATTATGACTGGCTTTTCCACTTTGGGGAAGGTTCCGTTCCTCCGAGAACTCGCTTTCAGGTTCTGTCTTTGGTGCGGTCACCGCTTTAGCTGGACTCTGAATCATTCCTTCTGTGCTGGTCCCCTGGGTCCTGTTTCACCCCAGCCCCAAACACGAGGAAGGCAGTTTCCCGACTGACCATAGAAATTCTCCTTGTCTACCGCATAGAAAAGTTCCCTTGAGTGTTTTACCATCGTGGCCTGACTTTGCAGTCTGACGTTTATATTTCCTAGATGTCTCAGAGTACAGGACTGAACAAGACAGACACGAATCACTTACTTTGTGGAAGTTGCCTTTGAGGCAGTGAGGCTTATATTTTGATTATATTCTGAGTAATATCGATTAGCCAGTGTTCATGTAAGAGTCTACCGAAGATAATATTGGGAATAATCAGACTAGTCAATGATAACTGAATTATATTACTATTTATAAACGGCATGTTGGATATTCATTATAAATGATGTTTACATGGTTTATGTAATAAAAGACAAGGTAAGTATTATTGTAAATAAACTAATGGGAGCAACAAGAGAAAAATGTTTAAATTTGCACCATGTGGTAGAGTAAAGTACAGCCCAGTGTGAAGTAGAAGCTTTGTTTCCTTCTGCTCTCTGCATACTCATGTTTGGGCTGCCAACTAAATTCCTTTTCCTTCTGAAGGGTATTACTTATCCTTCTTTTATCTTCTAACTGTGTGTTGGCTGGAGGCTTAAACTCTATGCTCTTATCTGTAAAAGGGAGTTAATATCCTCTCTATCCTGAGAACCCACTTATACACTGTAGCTGGGACTATAAATTGGTGCAGCCACTCTGGAAAACAATATGGATGTTCCTCAAAACACTAAAAATAGGGCTACCATATAATGCAGCAACCCCAGCCCTGGGCATATGCCCAGACAAAACTAGAATTTTTGATACATGCATTCATATGTTCACAGCAGCAATATTTACAATAGCTAAGACCTGAAAACAAACCAAAGGCCCATCAATAAGGACCTCCCTGGGGGCTCAGACAGTAAAGCGTCTGCCTGCAGTGTGGGAGACCTGGGCAATCCCTGGGCTGGGAAGATCCCCTGGAGAAGGAAATGGCAACCCACTCCAGGACTTTTGCTTGGAGAATTCCATGGATGGAGGAGACTGGTAGACTCTAGTCCATGGGGTCGCAAAGAGTGGGACATGACTGAGCAACTTCACTGGTTCACTGGTCCATCAGCAGACGAATGGATAAAGAAGGTGTGGTACGTATGTGCAATGGGATATCACTCAGCCATGAAAAAGGATGACATAATGCCATTTGCAGCAGCAGCATGGGTAGACCTAGAGATTATCACACTAAGCAAAGTATGTCAGAAAGATAAAGACAGGTACGGTATGCTATCACTTATATATGGAGTCTGAATGACTAGCATGAATGTATCTATGAGCCAAAACCACGCTCACAAATATAGAGAAGAGATCTGTGGTTGCCGAGGGGGAGGAGGGGAAGGGAAGGCGTGACTGGGGGCTTGCGACTAGCAGATGCAAACTATTCTGTTAATGCGTAGGATGTTTAAACAGCAAGGTCCCACTGTATAGCACGGGGAACTATATCCAATAGGGTCTGATAAACCGTAACGGAAAAGAATATAAAAAGAGGATATTGCAGCAGAAATTAAACACAACATTATAAATCAACTGAACTTCAATAAAATTTAAAAAAATTCTGTATGTCCCCCCACTAGGGTAAGGATGTTTTCCTTAAAAACTTATCAGCAAAGGAGTGACTTTGTATTCCGGTTTCTACCATTTCTGAATCAGGGATGTTCTGCTTGTTTTTGAGTAACAAAGAACTTTCGGAGAATACGTATTAGCTTGAAATAACTGCAGATAATTCTCATTGGGATGCTTACAGAGATCACTAAAATAAGTTAAAAAAAAGAGGAGAAAGCAAACTTAACACACAATTAGCAATTATACCTGAAGAAATAATCCTGGAGTTGTCTGTGTTGGATGTCCCTGTAAATTGGCTTTTAAAAGTGACTTTTACGGGCCAGACAGTGAGTTTAGCACTCTTAGTGAATGGATTCTGTGCATTAGGATAGAATTTCCAGCTATATCATCACACAGATTTTAAAATGGCTGTGTATCAACTTAAGGCAGAACCCAAGATGTAATATAACTCAAAATGATACTGTAACAAAGATCCTAATGACAAATTGCATGTGAAAAGCTTTACTAAGGTAATTCTCTGAAACTTAAGTGAATAAAAGCAAGTGTTTTTATTTTGTGTAATATTTGATTTTGTATAGGTATACTATTAACATAAAATATTATGAGAAGCTACTTGGTTATTTAATCTACATCCCTAAAGTGTGTGTATTCAGTGTAGCCAACAACTTTTTGTCCTTTGGATTGCCTTATATTTAGATGTACCTGATCTCTACTTCTTAGTGGATTTTAAGGATTAAGTGAAACTATTAATTGGGTGTGTGCTTTGTAGTAAAGGGCTCCCCAGGTGGCGCAGTGGTAGAGAATCTGCCTGCCGCTGCCAGAGATGCAAGAGACACTAGTTCAATCCCTGAGTCAGGAAGATCCCCTGGAGGAGGAAAAGGCACCCCACTCCAGTGTTCTTGCCTGGAGAATTCCGTGGGCAGAGGAGCCTGGTTGGCTAACATCCATGGGGCTGCAAAGAGCCGGACACAGTTGAGCAGCTGAGCACGTAGTAGGAACAATAGACTAATAGGTAAAAACTAAATTTTTATAATCCTGAAATTGTCATGAGTATTTTTTGTAACATCTAACAATCAGAATTAAAAGATAAATAACTTGAGGTAGGAAAACTGACGTCTTATTTGTTGAAATTTGCTCAGTAAAAGAAAGTTATTTCAAATAAGAAACTATTGTTACCAGTTCTGATAATCTTGTTGACTCCTCATGGATTTAGTAATTAATAAAAGCAAATAATAAAATTTCATATGTAATGGTGATAAAATTGACATTATACAATTTTTTACAAGTCTTAATTTGTAAAAATTTTTACTTCTAAAATCTTGGATTAAATTGGATAACAATTAGTTTGCTTGTCTATGTGTATTACTTTGTTAGAAATTTTTGAGAAATAATGCATTATATCAAGTAGCAATTTATTACCTAGAGCTTGTCAGCACTAGTGACTATAAAGTCTAGAAATACATTGAACTTAATTGAAATTTTGTTACTCAAGAATAATTGATTATTCATGTCTCCTAAAACTTTCTTATGGGATTTGAACTTAGGATTTCTTTGAAGTCAGGTATGGAAAGTCAAACTGACACATGTGATTTCAGGGGTTAAGGTCTATAGGGGTGCTTCCTAGTTGTCCAGCTCCAGGCCCTGGGGTGATTTAGAGCAGGGAATGACTCACGAAGGAGAGGCTGGGGGAGGAGATGCTCCCCGGCTGAGGCTCTGGGTTGGTCGGGTTGGTCGGCTTGTGCATCAGGTTGGTCGGCTTGTGCATCAGAATTGCGCTTACTCCCAGGGGAGTCCTTCCCTGTCTCCAGGAAGTAGCTACCCTGGGAGAGGCTGCCTCCCAAAACCAGAGCCCAAAGTGCCAGAGCATCAGAATAGAACATAAGAAGATAGAGTCAGTATAAACTTAATGTTAGCACTCAAAATGCTCTTATGATTTACATTTCATTCTTCATTAAAAAACATTTGGTTGTGGTTGGCTGTTATATACTTTCATTTAATGAAAAAGTACATTTTATAAATCTAGCTTTCTTGATTTTGTCAGTGATGTTTCTAGAAAAGTGAGTTGCTATCTTTTATAGAAGACATTTAAATAGAATATTGGTTGATAAACTTTTTTTTTTTTAGAAAGCCTGTACAGTTCTTATTTGTTCTGTAAATTTTTTAATGGTCCTTTTGTCTGAATATTGTTGATACTATCTGTCTTTCAAGGGTAATGGTAGCTTTATTAGATTGCATTGCAGAAACAGATCAAAACCAGACGGTCGAGGACTTCAGCATCCTCTCTCTGCCCTGACGCTGCCTCCCACTGAACCCTGCTGCCCTCCGGCTCTCTGTGGTCGGCACTGCCAGCCCATTTGCAGACTCAGGTGCTGCTTCCATATGAATATTTTTTAAAGATAGTGTACACGAGAGACTAGAGACTGTGTAACATGTTTATTTTCGGACTTTACTTTTTTTACTAATAAAATGGTGGGTTTAGGATCTCAGTCAAAGATACCGTTCATTAAAGCCTCATGTGAGATGCTAGACACTTGGAAATGAGGCCTTCATGTGGTTGAAATAGTTGTCCTTGCCTCACGGTCACTGGTAGTCCCATTCAAGGGGATCATCTTGGTTATGTTGTGTTATGTGATCAGAGTAACTTTATTAAGCGCCCTCAATCGTGTATTTGAGTTTCTTCCCCCTGTAAGGAGCTTTCTTGGAAAGCTCACCCAGCAGCTTTGGCTTGTATCTCACCAGGAGGTGGGGTTTCATGGACGGGTTAGGGTTTGTATAAAGCCAGCAAAGGCTGTCCTTTCTTGCTTTTCCTACCGACTGGGGAAAAATTGCAGCCCTTCTTGGAGAAGTTTTAGAAAAGGGAGGAAGCTGCCAGTTGTAGTTTAAAAATGAGATAATAATGCTAAAAGTAATGATTTATAGTACAAGTAATGATAATCTTGAGCTTTTATTGTATGCTAGTTACGATTGTGGGTGCTTTATATATTTATATGAATAGTTAATCTTCAGGACAACCTCACTGTTTTCTTTACTTTTTGGATGAGGAGACTGAATCCCCTCAGGGTCGTTAAATAAACTGCTCAAAGGATATAACTGGAAAGTGATGGAGCCCAGACTGCAAGTTTGGGTTGTATGCTCTAACTGTGCTTTTATAACTTAAATAAGAAGTGAGGAAACTGAAGCTGAAAGGTTTAGCCATTGGCCCAAGGTCACTGGAGCTGCGAACACTGAAATTCCTCTCCTGGGTGTCGTTTTCACTGTCTTCATGTGCTTCCTCTGGGTGTTCCCTCTGCCTTTGTCCTCTCATATTTGAGCCAGGCTTTTTGGTGTTTTTGACTTGCTGTGGTTCCGTATCCTGAAGACTGTTCTTCCTCTGGAATTCTTTTACTTGACAAGGACGCCCTCAGGGGTCAGTGCTGCTTTAGGACCTGAAAGAGCGGACTTTGCAGCCTCAGTGTCTGCCTCTGAATCCTGCCTTTGGCCATGTTAGCCGCGCAACCTCATACAAGCTGCACACTGTGCCTCAGTAGCCTCACCTGTACAGTGGGTTAGTTACGGCGGCTATCCCACAGAGCTGCTGGGAGGAACAGAGGAGTCAGTACAGTGAAGCGGCTTAGTGTGGTGCCTGGCACTAGGAAGTGTTTGATAAATATTTTCTATTCTGGTTATATTATTTATCAGAAATATATACTCCGAATTAAACTTAGCACATTATCTCGCATTTGTTAGGTACTCAGTAAATGTATATGGAATGAATGAAAATGACCATCAGTTGCTTTGTGTTATTGGCCTTTGCTTTTTTATTTATTTATTTTTTTTAGTTTTTTATTTTTTAAATTTTAAAATCTTTAATTCTTACATGCGTTCCCAAACATGAAGGCCTTTGCTTTTTTAAACTGGTTGGGATATTAAGATTATAGAAGATGAGATATTTTTAATGTTTGTGTTATCCTCCATTACAAAGACCAAGGACCAGTATTATTACATTATGCTATGTGTCTTGTGCTGTTTTTCACCTTGCTTTTCTCGTCTGTAGAACTATTAGTTTTTGCATTTAGTATTTTTATTGAGATTGAAAGGTACTGTGTCCATCTAAGGTACCATTAAGTGATGTACAAGTTTATGTCATTATATTTAAGATTAGATGTTAATGTCCTTGAATTTTATCATGTCACATTTTCCAACTGATACCAATTACCCGTCAAATATGAATTTAATCGCAGGAATCGTAATGCAGTCGTCAGTAAAATGACTTTAGTTGGCAGCGTCATTTAGCCATGAGCCGAGGAGAAGGAATGAGCCGAGGCGCGGGAAAGCAGGCTAGAAATCCTCCCATGGCAGTCGTCCCACATGACATTGGCTTTTGCCTTTTCTGTTGAAGTAACACAAGAATTAGAGCCTTTCAAAGGGAGCTCCTCCATCGCCTTCCACGTGTCATCCTCGCCTCTGAGAAAATGCTGCGTGATCCTGATGACAGCCCCACCTCTGATGTCACCCGGGATGGTACAGTCCTCTCAGCCTTTGCTGGGCTCCTTGCTGCTGCACCGGGGAAATGGTTACATTAAAGCTCACTCCCGTCAGCTCCATTATCTCCTCGGAAGTAGTTTTCACAAATATAGAAAAGCCCTACGGTGCTTGTTTTCGGTAAGCTACCAAGGTAGAGAGAGCGCAGAGGCCGGCAGGGAGAGCGAGAGGGCAGGCTGCGTGCCTTTGTGAAGGGAGCGGCGGCCGCTGGCTCAGCCGGGCTCCTGAGCTCAGAGCGCCCGTGGACACCACCCCGCGCGGTGCGGGGCCCCAGGGCTGCCAGGACCTTTGAAACTCACTTGCTTCCAGTTGACTAGAACGGCAGATTTTGAATTAGCCAGCTTCTCTTCTAGCTAACTTTTCTCGAGCGTTAAGCTGATGAACGGGGCATTTTCTATGATCAATGGGTAACTGCTGGAGCTACAGTAATCTCTGTGAGTAACCTCTCTTTGTAGGTCTCTGCAGGCAAATTGATTTTATATATCGCTCTCTTGTAAAATGCTGCTGTAAAATGATCCCTCTGTATGGTTGACTGCTTTTGCTTGCTGGTCTTGTCTTTCGACCATCCCAGTGCGAGACTGCTGGGGCTGGATGAGGTTCTGCTGAATCCCGACCAGAGAAGCACCTTCCGCATTTATACCGGGCTGCCCACGCCAGCTGTTCTTTAATTCCCCAGCCGCCCTCCTGCCCTCCGAGCTCCATCGCCCAGTCCCTCCCCTGGCTTTCACCTGGAATGTTTATTTTAGCATCTGAATTGGATTTTTCAAATTATTTATTTTTAGGTAGAAAGCAGAATATTATGCTTACCTGTAATTTTATTTCCTCTCATTGTCCCTCCCCCCGCCCCGGGAAACACAGAGTGCCATCACCCCGTTTCTCCCCATTTTTGGACGTATTATATAGAAAGAAAGAGAAACCGGCTACCCCTGTAGTTTAGAGACCTGATGTGGAGGCTTTGGATGGGAGTAGGGGCGGAGCTTCTCTTAAAGAGCCCAGACTGCTCTCCTCCCGTTCTGCCTGGGTGCCTGGACAGACTCTAGCTTGCAGAGCACCTGGGCAGAGGTGGTCTCTGCTGGGGGTTTATTTTTCCTCAGTTTACACACCGGGGTGTGTTCTTCTCATCTGTTAAAGAGTGTCACCCTTAAGAGTAATTAAAGATTTATTTCTCTCTCATCAGGGAAGTTGACTTTCCTGAAATTTTCATTTTCAGAGATACTTGGAACCATTGCTCATGTTGACTTGCAGCCTGAATGCTTAGCACAGCTGTGGGATGCTCTTATTGAGCATAACTACTGACCGCAAATATGGACCTGCTGGGGCTTGCGACAGGCGGGAGGCTGACTGGAGCTGTTGTTTCCCACTGTGCCTGGCGTCTGTCTTGACACACAGCGGTTTAGGGAAGTCCACAGCTGTACCGGCTCATCACTGCTGGGCACTCCAGCTGCTTAGCATTTGTGATTTTAAAACAAGAATTAGTACTTCAAATGTCAATGTCTTAAGTATTAAATTTCTTTAATATCAGTTTCAAAATTAAAATATTTAATAAAATATGTAAGAATTGATATTAGTACTACCATACCATATCTGTGTTGACTTTAGCAGGAAAGAGCCTGCTATAAATAAGACTATGGAGTTCTTTAAAAGTTTAAACTTTATTTGCTTTCAGGAATAAAATTTTTAAAAGTGAAAGTCAGAGAAATTTAAAAATTGGATTTCCAGAGAGTAGAGTAGTGGTGACAAGGGGCTGTCAGGTGGGGAAAATGAGAAGGTGGCCCAAGGGTGGAAAGGTTCAGTTAGAAGATGAGTGAGTTCTGGGGCTGTAATGTACATCATCGTGATTACAGTTAATGATATTGTATGATATACTTCGAAGCTGCTAAGAGAGTCGATCTTGAATGTTTTCACCGCAAAGGAGAAGTGGTAATGATGTGATGTGACCGCGGTGTTAGCTCAAGCTGTAGTAGTGATCAGCTTTCAATCTGGTGTGTCAAACTGGCATGCTGTACTCCCTGACCTACCCAGCGCCCGCTATCAGCTACATCAGTAAAGCTGGAAAACATGAAAACGTAAAATTGGGTTTTTGAAAAGCATGAATTCCTAGCAGGAAGAAGTAGGAAAAGCTGGGATGTTTGCAGTCAGAAGAGCAGCGGTGATCAGAAGCGGCAAGTCTGGTAGGAGAAGCACAAGGGCAGACGGAAGAAGACACAGGAGAGTGGGTGGTGTGGATCAAGACGCTGCCGCCTGAGAAGAGGAAACCAGCTTTAGAAACAGTGATTTTAAAGTCAAACCTGAATTCAACTCCTGCAGCTTAGAATTTCCTCTCGGGGTGAGCACCAGTGCTCTGCACATGGGTGGAGAGCTGGGGTTAGGATCGCTGGGCCGCTCTTTAGCTCATGTTTTTCCCTTCCGGGTGCTGTGAGCTGCCATTCCCAGCTCATAGAGAGCTCCTCTGCAGTTGACCGGAATGGGAAGCTAGTCTCATTTCCCCAGGGATTAGACTCGAAGGAGAAAAATTGGGCTCTAATTCATTAGTATATAAAATTGAGTTTGTGGTGAGCACAGCTGTAACTATTAATCACTTGGGAAGAAACGTCCAATTAATGGAGCAGTCTCTACTTGCTTGTGCATGCTAATAGTTTGTGTAGTGGTTGGGAGACCTTTTACTGGGTCTTGTAGTACATAAATACCTTCTCTATCTGTGCTTTTTAGAGAGTTGCTAGCGACCAGATAATAGCCAGCAGCCTCAAATACAGCCTTCTTCAGTGTGACTTTTATTAGAGTGAAGCTGCTGCTGCTGCTAAGTCGCCTCAGTCATGTCCGACTCTGTGCAACCCCATAGATGGCAGCCCACCAGGCTCCCCCGTCCCTGGGATTCTCCAGGCAAGAACACTGGAGTGGGTTGCCATTTCCTTCTCCAATGCATGAAAGTGAAGTCGCTCAGTCATGTCCGACTCCTAGCGACCCCATGGACTGCAGCCCACCAGGCTCCTCCGTCCATGGGATTTTCCAGGCAAGAGGACTGGAGTGGGGTGCCATTGCCTTCTCCTTTAGAGTGAAGGGTGTGTACCAAAATATAATAGACTTAGATTACTCACTTAGCAAATTGTCATTACTCATACTCATTTTGTGTCACTTTCTCATACTGAATATGTTTTCTGTTGCTTAGTAAAAATAGATTATTATTCTGTTTTCTTTTTTAAATACAACTTTTCCTATTGCATTGCAAATTGAAATCCTAAATGCGTCTCTGTATTACTGGAGGGGTTTATTGATTATTAGACACAAAAGCATTGATCCTTATTATTCACAGTTATGGATTATAATTTGTTGTTGTGTTGTTCAGTTGATAAGTTGTGTCTGACTCTTTGTGACCCCTTGGACTGTAGCCCAATAGGTTCCTCTGTCCATGGGATTCTCCAGGCAGGAATCCTGGAGTGGGTTGCCATTTCCTTCTTCAGGAGATCTTCCCAGATCAGTGATGGAACCTGTATCTCCTGCACTGGCAGGTGGATTCTTTACCACTGAGCCACCAGGGAGACCAAGAATTATGATTACTTATAGGTAAAATGTATTTGAGATATTTTACTCTGCAAGGCTTATTATGTTGCTTTGTAAATTGGTCTTCAATTTTTTTTATTAATTTATGAAATTTCAGACTAAAGGGGAAAAATCAGTCACCCTCTGTCTATGGGATTGAATTCTTCCTTGACAGGCCAAGGGCAGTGTGTCTTTAAGCCTGAAAGTTCTGTCCACTTTCCAGTGTTGAAATAACTTAAGAATTTATAGTTCTTTTATCATAATAACTGATTTTTAAGATGTTTGCTAACTGATATTCATTAGAGAACAGAGAGCACCGTGGATGTTATTGCATTTATGAACAACCTACAGGGAAAGGAGAGAAGCGGACTTCTAGTGGCTAGGTTAGCCATGACTTAGAAAGGACTGAAAATCTGCTGAACCGTGCTTACAAGAAATAGTATTCTCTTGAAAGTGCTGTACGAAAGTGAATTTGCCTGTGCATTTTTATTTCACAAGTGATCTGTCCAATGGCATGAACATTCAAAGTCTGGGAAAATATCCCAGTTTTTAAAAATAGAAAAACCTTACCTTTCCCTCAGCTCCTTTCCTTTCAGCTCCAGTGTAATTTCTTTAAGGCTATGTACAGATGTTAATGTACAGGCATTTACTAATGCTCAGTTTTACATTTGTAGTCTTTTTTTTTTTTTTTTTTAGAACTTTATGGTCTTCTGTGTAAGGGTAGAGTTGTTGACCATCATTCATTTTGAGAGAAATTCTCTGTGAGCTATAAACTAAAGACAGGGTCCCATCACGGTCTAGGTGGCTCTCTTCCTCTGCTGAAAGGATGCTGGATCAGCTGGAAGGCAAACCCAGACCAGAAGGCACAGCCTTTCTCTGCACAGGAAGGAGAGACTGCCTTTTTTCTTTACTTGTTTACTTAACTGAACACTTGGGCCTTTCAGTCTGGAGGTAGGAACTCTTGAGATTATCTTTTAGAGTAAAAACCTACTATTTAAATGTAGTCAGCACAATTCATAGATATTGATGTCCTTCTCTGGAGGAGTGTTTCTGTATTTTAAATGTATGCGGATCACCTGGGGTTCTTTTTAGAGATTCGGATTCTGATTAGGAAGGTCTGAAGTGATACCTGAGTCTGCATTTTGAACAAACACCTGGGTGCTGCTGCTGCTGCTGCTCCGTGGCCACACTTTGAGTAGAAAGGTTCTAGGGCAGTGCTTTCAAATAGACTTCTCCTGAGCATGGAAAAGCGTTCTCTGTATCTGCTGCCATGTTGTAGCCAGCTACATATGGAGCACTGGATTTTCAATTTTATTTAATTTTAATTAATTTAAATTTAAGTAGTTTTATGTGACTGTGACTGCCATATGGAACAGCATAGCATTTGGAGAGTAAGATAATCAGCTGAGAAATTTAAGTTTAGTGGTAATTGCCCATGTAGGATTATGGTGAATTCTAAAACCATGGCCAAGTTGTCCCCACTTAACTTGACCTCTGCTTAAACTTCGTCTGAGTAGACAACACGTGCAGATGGAGTTGCTGGACTGCAAACTCCGTGATGGCCTTGCTTGTCGCTCTGCTTTCCAGTGTTCAGCATATTCTTGGCGCACAGTAAATGCTGGCTGATGAAGTGGAAGAATTGGGTGGTTCCAAAGTTAGGAAGGACCTCCCCACCCCCCACAGTGTCTCCAGCATTCTGTTCAGCCTGTCCTTGGGAGTAGGGGACAGAATTTGAGTGGCATTGGCATGTAGTATTTTGCTTATGTTTTGGGAAGCATCTTTCCGTTTCTGTTTTGAAATTCTATTGAACGGTATCCTGTTGGTTATAGGACAGTCTTCATTCATTCACTGATTGAACAAATATCCATTTTGCTTAGTAATGTTATTCTAGGCTCTGGGGATATAATAATGGTAAAGATATCAGACAGAGTTGTTTTGGAGTTTATGTTCTAGTGGCAGTACAACAAGACAGAACAAAGGAAGAACCTTTTCCTTCCTAAAAATGACTCGGCCCAGTTCCTCGGGAACGTATGATGTGTATATTGCTGTTTCATGGACGTGGCCATCATAGTCTTTTGGGAAGCCTGCATCCAGTTGCTCAGAATCCCTCATGATAAACTTCTTTACTTCACATTTCTACTGTGAAACTGTGACCAAGTCTGCAGTAGGCTTGCCAAATCATTCTTTTTCTTTTTTCTTCCTCCCCGCCTCCTCCATTTCAGCCCTTTTCTTTGAAGGAGTTTGTTACCCAGAGTAGAAAGAAATCCATTTCATTTGCTGATCCTCAGACAGGATCATTCTTCGAAGGGCCAGGGCTTTTCTGAAGCTCATCTTTTGGAGCAGGCTTGTTTCCCCATGATCCTGAGAATTTTTTTGAGTTTTAATTGACGTACACCATTAAATTCGTTTCAGACATACAGCGTAATATTACATATTGTATAATGTTTGTGTCCATCACCATCCATAGTTATAAAAGGGTTTTTTCTTGTGATGAGGACTTTTAAGATTTACTCTTTTACCCACTTTCAGATATGCAATACAGTGTTATTAACCATGACCCCCAGGCTATATATTGCATCCACTTGATTATTTTGTAATTGAAAGTGTGTAACTTTTTGAACCACTTCACCCATTTCACCTACTCCTCACCCCCGCCGTCTGGTAACTTCTAGTCTGTCCTTTGTATCTGTGATCTTGATTTGCTCTTTCTTTTTAAGATTTCACAAATAAGAGTGATCATATGGTATTTGTCTTTCTCTGACTTACTTCATTTAGCGTAATGCCCTCAAGGTCCCCTCGTGGCTCAAATGGTAAAGAATCTGCCTGCAATGCAAGAGACCTGGGTTCCATCCCTGAGTTGGGAGGATCCCCTGGAGAAGGGAATGACAGCCCTCTCCAGTCTTCTTAGAGAACTGTAAAATCCCATGGACAGAGGAGCCCGGCAGGCTGCAGTCCATGGGATCCCAAAGAGTCGGACGCAACTGAACACAACTGAGTGGCTAACACTTTCTGAGCTGCCTTGGTGGTTCAGTCCGTAGAGAATCCACCCACCAATGCAGGGAACCCGGGCTCGATCCCTGGTTGGGGAAGATCCCCTGGAGAAGGCAATGGCAACGCACCCCAGTATTCTTGCCTGGGAAATCCCATGGACAGAGAAGCCTGGAGGGCTACTGTTCATGGAGTCGCAACAGTCGACATGACTTAGTGACTACACCAACACCTCAAGGTCCAATCATGTGTTACAAATGGCAAGATTTATTGCTTTTTATGGCTGAATAATATCCATATTATTCCATAATAATATCCTTTTATGGCTAAGTTCGGAGAAGGCAATGGCACCCCACTCCAGTACTCTTGCCTGGGAAATCCCATGGACAGAGGAGCCTTGTAGGCTGCAGTCCATGGGGTCGCTGGGAGTTGGACATGACTGAGCGACTTCCCTTTCACTTTTCACTTTCATGCATTGGAGAAGGAGATGGCAACCCACTCCAGTGTTCTTGCCTGGAGAATCCCAGGGACGGGGGAGCCTGGTGGGCTTCAGTCTGTGGGGTCGCACAGGGTCGGACACAACTGACACGACTTAGCAGCAGCAGCATGGCTAAGTTAATATATTAATATGTTAATATTATATAGACATATACTATGTGTTAATATACACACAGTTTCTTTATCTGCTCATCCATTAACGGACACTTAGATTATTTCCATTTCTTGGCTGTTGTAAAAAATGTGAACGTAAGGGTGCCGATATCTTTTCCAATTAGTGTTTTTGTTTCCTTCAGGTAAATCTCCAGAAGTGGAATTGCTGTATCATATGTAGTTCTGTTTTTAATCTGTTGAGGGATCTCCATAGGAGGTTGCACTAATTTACGTTCCACCGACAGTGTACTCAGTTCAGTTCAGTTCAGTCGCTCAGTCGTGTCCGACGCTTTTCGACCTCATGAATCGCAGCACGCCAGGCCTCCCTGTCCATCACCAACTCCCGGAGTTCACTCAAACTCATGTCCATCGAGTCGGTGATGCCATCCAGCCATCTCATCCTCTGTTGTCCCCTTTGTCTCCTGCCCCAAATCCCTCCCAGCATCAGAGTCTTTTCCAATGAGTCAACTCTTCACATGAGGTGGCCAAAGTACTGGAGTTTCAGCTTTAGCATCAGTCCTTCCAGTGAACACCTAGGACTGGTCTCCTTTAGAATGGACTGGTTGGATCTCCTTGCAGTCCAAGGGACTCTCAAGAGTCTTCTCCAACACCACAGTTCAAAAGCATCAATTCTTCGGTGCTCAGCCTTCTTCACAGTCCAACTCTCACATCCATACATGACCACTGGAAAAACCATAGCCTTGACTAGACGGACCTTTGTTGGCAAAGTAATATGTCTGCTTTTGAATATGCTATCTAGGTTGGTCATAGCTTTCCTTCCAAGGAATAAGCGTTTTTTAATTTCATGGCTGCAGTCACCATCTGCAGTGATTTTGGAGCCCCCAAAAATATATCAGGTATAATAAAAAGCAGAAATTTGGATTAAGCCAGAGCAAACAAGAATCATTTGTGATAGGAAAACATGGGATCACTGGGACCATAAGGTTCTCTAGAATTGGCTCAAATCATGATTATTGTGGTTTTAATTTGGATTTCTCTGAGGATTAGTCATGTTGAGCAACTTTGCTTGTAGCTGTTGGTCATTGTATGTCTTCTTTGGAAAAAAACCCATTCAGATCTGCTCATTTTTATTTATTTATTTAATTTTTTTCCTCCTCATTTTTAGATCAGATTTTTTTTTTTTTTGGCTAATATGTAAGGGAGTATACACAGGAAATATAAATAAATGTAAATTTAAATAGAGTTCTTTATACATTAATTTACATTTTTTATTTATCTTATTTCTGTGCTGAGTCTTCATTGCTTTGTGTGGACTTCTGCTGGTTGTGGAGCACGGGGGCGTCTCTTCGCTGTGATGGGTGGCTTCTCATCGTAGTGGCTTCTCCTATTGCCGAGCCCTGGCTCAAGGCACGAGGGCTTCTGTAGCTGTACCACGCGGGCTCGGTAGTTGCGGTGCGCAGAGGCTAGAGCTCAGGCTCAGCGGTTGTGGCACACGAGTTAGTTGCTCTGAAACATGTGGAATCTTCCCGGACCAGGGATCGAACGTGTGTCTCCTGTATTGGCAGGCAGGTTCTTATCCACTGCACCACCAGGGAAGCCCTGTTTATATATTTTGGATATGGACACCTTATCAGATACATGATTTGCAAATATTTATTCCCATTCAGTAGATTGCCTTTTCATTTTCTTAATGGTTTCCTTTGTACAGAAGCTTTTTAGTTTGATATAGAAGAACTTCTTTTAAATCACATTGCATTTTATTACAGTTCTGTATCTGTGTTCCAGAAATGGATGGCTATTTAATATACAACCCAAAACCCTCCTGAAATTGTTCTTCTTAACTTTCAAAAGTATCCCATTTTTCTCTATATTAAATCAAAATGGAAAAAACTTAAAAAAAAAAAGTGGATTTTGTGCATCACAGGAAAAGCATCAGGAAATAACAGAAAATAATTTGTTAGGAGTCTGACCAAATACACAAAGCAGCAGATACGACTCCACAGAAAAGGGAATATAAATAGATACCCCTTTCCAAAGTACATGTATTTCACATGAGTGTGACGAGCTCTTCTCTCTCCCTTCCCTTCCCTCCTACGCACTTTACACTACATTTTAATTTCTTTAAGGGGGAAAATAAATGCAGAAAAGCTATAAAAACTCTTATTAATTCAAATTCTACTAGTGTGTGGTTTATATTTAGGTAAGTGCTAAAATCTTCTTCTTTTTTTTTTTTTTAGTACTTAGCAAATCCCATTGTCACGGATGTGAGACCAAATTTGGGCAGGCCTAATTCAGCGAGACTTTCTAGAGGAGAAGCAGCTATTTCGCTTTTCAGCTAGATTCTTACATTAGTAGCAGATGCAGACTGACAGAAGGCAGGAGCTTCCACGAGTGAGGCCTAGAGCCCACAGCAGCGGCACAGGCTGGGCACGGCCTCAGGGTACCAGGTGGACTTCAGAGAGGGGAGACGGAGGCTGGGAAGGTGGTAGCCTTCGCACCTTTGCCCTGTCCGTTTGCCTTTGTCCTGCCTGCAGGGTGCTCCATCTTGCCCGTGCTCTCCCCCGTGGTTGGTTCTGTTTGTGCCCGTACTTTACCCTGCGCATCGTTCACACACGGCCAGCGTGAGCTTTTAAACACGGGAAAGAGACTAGTCACGCGCTAGCAGCGTTTAGTTCTCAATACCCTGTGTTCAGTACCTAGCAGGTAATTAATGAATGTTTGCAGAATGGATTTTGGAAACAGTGGTCATTTAATGGCAAGTATCCATGGCCTGGTTTTAAAAGGGAACAGAAAAAAAGTCTTAGGGTAAAAGAAGAATTTGTCCTTTCTTTAAATCTCCCTAGCATGAATAGCTTCTATGTTTTAAACATAAGGAAGACATCAGAAATTCTAAATAAGACAGTCAAGATTAATATTTTATGAAGCTTCGTTTGTTGTTAAAGACAGTTCAACTGGTGAGAAGAAATGCAAATAGCAAAATTAGACCACTGTGCACGCTAACACAGAGGTGCCTTAGGTGGAAGGAAAGATTTGATGTTATGCTGAGTTCTGTAACAAATGCTAGGATCAAGAGCCACCTGGCATTTAAGGCTATTTCTACCCAGAACTGCAACTAGAAGACTTTTTGCTTTTTATTTTTTTATGCTATTAGAAATGACAGTCTGACAGTTCAGATACCTCTTAGTTTTCCTTAGGAATTTACTCCTGAGAGATAAAACACCAGGAATCTAGTTCTGACTTTTAATTCTTCTAAAATACCTTATTGAACATCAGTTCGTTTACCTTGGTCATGCCACTTAGCCTCTCAGAACATTTACCTGCCCTGGTCTGTACTAGTCCTTATCTAGGTGAAAAGTGAACAAAGCTCATTAGACCAGTTCTGTAATGCAGGGCAGGAGGGCTAGTTGGAGTAGCAAAGCCGCCTGCCACTCCGGGCATGCTTTGCGCTCTGCCTTTCCTCTCTGTTTTGACCAGATGCCAAGCTGCCTATCAAGACATCACAGGCTCGGTGGTTAAAGAATACGCCTACCAGTGCAGGGGACATGGGTTTGATCCCTAGTCTGGGAAGATTCCTCATGCCTCGGGATGACAGCTTATGCGCCACAACTACTGAATCTGAGCACCCTGAGACTGTGCTCCACAACAAGAGAAACCTCCACGGTGAAAACCCCACCCGCTACAACTACAGAGTCCACATGCGTCATCAAAGACCCAGCGCAGCCACAAATAAAATTTAAAGAGACATCATCACAGGCGTTTGCCCACAATTAATGCCAGTACATCTTAATGAAAAGTGTTAGAATGGGAGTGGAGAAATTACTTAATTTCTTTGCTGTCCCCCCGCTTTTTTTTTTGAATCTGTAGTCATTTTTCTTTGGGCCAGTGTGCCTATGTTTACACTAGTGGTTGTTTTATAGATGGCAGTTTAAACTGTTAGGAACTAAGTGGGTTCTTAAATGATGAAGTTTAACTTTTCTTCCTTCTGTTGAATGGATTTCATGATAGTATGTTTTGATGTTAAATGCACATTTGACTTCAGGAATAAATGCCACTTGATCATGGTGTATAATCCTTTTTGATATTTTGCTAGATTCAGCTTACTAAATTTGGGTTAAATATGGACAGCTTTCGGAGAAGGCAGTGGCACCCCACTCCAGTACTCTTGCCTGGAAAATCCCATGGATGGAGGAGCCTGGTGGGCTGCAGTCCATGGGGTCGCTAGGAGTCAGACATGACTGAGCGACTTCACTTTCACTTTTCACTTTCATGCATTGGAGAAGGAAATGGCAACCCACTCCAGTGTTCTTGCCTGGAGGATCCCAGGGATGGGGGAGCCTGGTGGGTTGCCGTCTCTGGGGTCGCACAGAGTCGGACACAACTGAAGTGACTTAGCAGTAGCTTAGCATGGACAGCTTTCATGGAACACTTCATCATAGATTAAAGATTATAGCCTTTTGAAGCTTTAAAATTTGAATATCCTGATAATTTATTTTATGTGTGTATACCAGATATAATGTAAAGTTCCCTTGACATTTGTAAGCAGGTGAGTTCAGCAAGGGCTGGTGATTAAAGGAACAATTAGTTAAGAGAGCAGATTTAAGTTAGATCTTGAAAGATGAAAATACTCTGATGATATAGAGGTGAGAAGAAAAAGTGTGTCATATGCAGAGAAGAGATGGACCGAAGCCAAAGGAAAAAAAGACTCAGAGTGTTAGCTTGATTTCTGGTGTATATTAGAGAGGACCTTTCAAGAGCGTTCATGTGCTGCGTAACCCTCAGTTAAGCAAAAGTATATCGACAAGGTTGTTGAGTGAGAGGAAAGAGCAGATGGGAAAGATAGATCGGGGCTGGATTATGGATCTCAACTCCTGGATGAAGGAGTTTGAATTTTGGACTTTATTCTGTAGGTGGTGAAGAATTACTGAAAACAAGTGAAGTTTTTGCTTTAGGAAGATTATTGTATGTAAGATGAAGTGGGAGATAATGCTGGACTTTGGATAACCGTTTCGGAAGATGCTTTTAAATTTCGGGGAAAAGATTGAAGACGCATGCTAGGTCAGCTCACTTCCAGTAAAGATGGAGGGAAGAGGACGCTGTAAAGCTTAGCGGAGGTCGATGAATAAGCTCTGGTTTTTGTTATGTCGTGTTGGCAAGTCCATCGTTCTGATGGGCCTGTTTTCTTGCTGATCATGCAAGGTAACTGAATTAATTCTTTGATTCCTTTGACTTTTGCCACTCTATACTGTATGATCTTCAAGTGTTTGTAGAGGCGTTTGTTATTGTTTGGTTGCAAAGTGGTGTCTGACTCTTTTGTGACCCCATGGACTGTAGCCCGCCAGGCTGATCTGTCCATGGGATTCTCCAGGCAAGAATACTGGACTGGGTTGCCATTTCCTTCTCCAGGGGATCTTCCTGATTCAGGGACCGACCCTGGGCCTCCGGCATTGGCATGCAGAATCTTTACCTTTGAACCACCTGTGAAGCCCCTTGTAAAGACACACTCTAACTTAAATAACACATCTAGAGGAAATATTTCCCGCTGTGAACTAAGTACTTCTCGAATAATTTAAAGCTATTTTACTATGTTAAAAAAGCTCGTGCTTTTGGATTGTACACTTTTTTCTTTCTTTGTATTTTAGCAATACATTTATAGCTTTTAAACTACCAGAAGAATTTTAAGTCCCCTATGTGATTAAGGAAGAAAAAACTGTTAAAAGCCTAAAAAGTGTAAAATATGAAAAATGTTTTTAAAAATGTGTAAAAAGATGTAAGCAAGTGCCAATACTTCCCAAATTATTTTATGACGCCGACGTTACTGCCCCAACTAGATAGCGCTTGACAGTTACAGCCCAGTGTTGTTTATGAATATAGGTGCAAAGTCACTAGAAAGCTGAATCTAGCAACATGTAATGGAGAAGGTGATGGCACCCCACTCCGGTACTCTTGCCTGGAGAGTCCAACGGACAGAGGAGCCTGGTGGGCTGCAGTCTATGGGGTCGCTAAGCGTCTGACACGACTGAGTGAGTTCACTTTCACTTTTCACTTTCATGCATTGGAGAAGGAAATGGCAACCCACTCCAGTGTTCTTGCCTGGAGAATCCCAGGGATGGGGGAGCCTGGTGGGCTGCCGTCTATGGGGTCACACAGAGTCGGACACGACTGAAGCGACTTAGCAGCAGCAGCAGCAACAGGTAAAAAAGGATTCTATAGCATGAGCAAGTAGCATTTATTCTAAGAATGCAAGGTTGGTTCAGTATATAGAAGTCTGTTGACATAATACACTCTTACCAGAATAAAAGAATCATCCACATGGGCATCTCAACTGACAGAGAAAAAAACATTTGACAAAATTTGGTACCTTTTCATGATAGAAACACTTGATAAACTAGAGATGAAAGGGATCTTCCTTATCCTGATATAGGGCATTTGTGAAAACCCTACAGCAAACATCATACTTCATGGGGGAAGACTGAAAGCTTTCTCGTAAGATCCAGAATAACACACAGACGTCTACCTCTTACCACTTCTGTGCAGCATTGTACTGGAGGTTCTGGCCAGTGCTATTAGAGAAGAAAAAGAAATAAAAGGCATCCAGATAAGAAAGGAAAAAAGTAAAACTTCCTCTGTTCACAGATAACATGATCTTGTATATACGAAAGCCTAAGGAATCCACAGAGAGACCATTAGAACTTGTAAGTTCGGCAACCAGCTGTATTTGTACATGCTAGCAGTGAAGGACCTGAAATGAAAAAATTCTGCTTATAATAGCATCAAAAAGAAAATACTTAGGGGAGTCAGTTTAACAAAAGTAGTGTAAAACTTGTACATTTGAAACAAAAAGATGTTAAAAGAAATGAAAGAAAATTAAATGGAGAGACATCCTATAGTCATGGATCAAAAGACCTCATGGTAATATTGTTAGGATGCAGTGCTCTACAGATTCATCCCAGCCTCTGTGACAGTTTCAGCTGTCTGGTAGCTGATCCTAAAAGTCATACGGGAAATGCCAGGGGCCCAGAGTAGCCACAACAACCGGGAAGAGGGAGAACAGAGCAGGAGGACGCACACTTACTGATTTTACTTCTGCGCAGCTACGGTAATCAAGATGGCGTTACACTGGCTTCCGGCTCAGTGGAGTAGAATTCAGAGTCCAGACATAAACCTTCACATTTATGGTCAGTTGATTTTCTTCAAGGGTATTATTGCAGTTCAGTGGGGGAAATAATAGGTTTTTCAACGCCGTGCTCGGACAAGTGGATAGCCACATGCGACAGAGGGAAGTTATATCTCCACACCCTGTAAAAAGTTAAGTCAGAATGGATCGAAGGTCTGCATGTAGTAGCTAACACTGTAAAACTCTTAAAAAAAGAATAATAAATCTTTGTGACCTTGGATTAGACAATAAATTACTTATGACACCAGACACCTAAGCAACAAAATAAAAACATATAGATAAGTTGGATTTTATCAAAATTTAAAAAAGAATTGTGCTTCAAAAAAGCACCATTAACTGGAAAGACAACCCACAGAATGGAAGAAAATATTTGCAAAGTATATGTCTGATAAGGAACTTCTGTTCAGAATATATAAAAGACTCTTCAGTTCAGTTCAGTTCATTTCAGTTGCTCAGTCATGTCCAATTCTTTGCGACCCCATGAACTGCAGCATGCCAGGCCTCCCTGTCCATCAGCAACTCCTGGAGTCCACCCAAACCCATGTCCATCGAGTCGATGATGCCATCCAACCATCTCATCCTCTGTTATCCCCTTCTCCTCCTGCTCTCAATCTTTCTCAGCATCAGGGTCTTTTCCAATGAGTCAGCTCTTTGCATCAGGTGGCCAAAATATTGGAGTTTCAGCTGCAACATTAGTCCTTCCAATGAACACCCAGGGCTGATCTCCTTTAGAATGGACTGGTTGGATCTCCTTGCAGTCCAAAGGACTCTCAAGAGTCTTCTCCAACACCACAGTTCCAAAGCATCAATTCTTCGATGCTCAGCTTTCTTCACAGTCCAACTCTCACATCCATACATGACCACCTGAGAAACCATAGCCTTGACTACATGGACCTTTGTTGGCAAAGTAATGTCTCTGCTTTTGAATATGCTATCTAGGTTGGTCATAACTTTCCTTCCAAGGAGTAAGCATCTTTTAATTTCATGGCTGCAATCACCATCTGCAGTGATTTTGGAGCCCAGAAAAATAAAGTCTGACACTGTTTCCACTGTTTCCCCATCTATTTGCCATGAAGTGATGGGACCAGATGCCACGATCTTCGTTTTCTGAATGTTGAGTTTTAAGCCAACTTTTTCACTCTCCTCTCTCACTTTCATCAGGAGGCTCTTTAGTTCTTCTTCACTTTCTTACAACTCAAAAATGAAAAGAGAAGTTACCCAGTTATAAAATGGGCAAAGGATTTGAATGAGTATTTCTCTGAAGAACCAATACAAATGGCCAACAAGCATTTGACAAGATTCTCAACACCGTTAACCACTGTGCATGTATGTGCTAAGTCACTTTAGTTGTGTCCGATTCTGTGCGACCCCGTGAACTGTAGACCACCAGGATCCTCTGTCCATAGGGTTCTCCAGGCAAGAATACTGGAGTGGGTTGCCATTCCCTTCTCACTAGGGAAATGCAGATCAAAACTGCAGTGAGTTGGCATTTCACACCCACTGTGACAGCTGTGATGAAAAATATGGACAGTATTAGAACTCTCAGACTTTGCTGGTAGAAATATAAAATGGTGCAATTGTGATTTCTCCAAACATTAAACACAGAGTTACCATGTGATGCAGAATCTACTCACAGGTGTGTATCCAAGAGAACTGAAAATAAATGTAGACACAAAAATGTGTGCACAAGTGTTCATTGTTCATAATAGCCAAAATGTGAAAATAACACCAATGCCCATCAGCAGATAAGTGGAAAGAAGGTACAAGGATGGACCTTGAAACCACTGTGCTATTAAAAAAAAAAAGACAGCGTCACACATTGTGTAATTCTGTTGACATGAAGTAGAACGTGCAGATCTATAGAGGCAGAAGGCAGGACTGATAGTCAGGGCGATGGTTTTTCTTGTGGTCATGTATGGATGCGAGAGTTGGACTGTGAAGAAGGCTGAGCGCCGCAGAATTGATGCGTTTGAACTGTGGTGTTGGAGAAGACTCTTGAGAGTCCTTTGGACTGCAAGGAGATCCAACCAGTCCATTCTGAAGGAGATCCGCCCTGGGATTTCTTTGGAAGGAATGATGCTAAAGCTGAAACTCCAGTGCTTTGGCCACCTCATGCAAAGAGTTGACTCATTGGAAAAGACTCTGATGCTGGGAGGGATTGGGGGCAGGAGGAGAAGGGGACGACAGAGGATGAAGTGGCTGGATGGCATCACTGACTCGATGGACGTGAGTCTGAGTGAACTCCGGGAGTTGGTGATGGACAGGGAGGCCTGGTGTGCTGCAATTCATGGGGTTGCGAAGAGTGGGACACGACTGAGTGACTGAACTGAACTGAACTGAAGAGAGGCAGTTAATGGATAGAGGTTTTCTGGTGGTGCTGGGAGGCGATGAAAATGTTCTGGAGGTAGATAGTGGCGATGCTTGCACAATTTTATGGTATATTAAAGATAACTGAATCTTAAAAGGGGAAAAATTAAAAGTCCTATCACATTCTTTATTGAAATATCTAGAGTGTCAATATACCACAGGAAGAGAAATCTTTATTGCTTTTAACTCTGTTCCTTTTCAAAATCAGAGTTTGAAACTTACTCCCTCCTCAGATTTCAGCAAGTCATGTCCTTTGAGGTCTGTTTTGTGAAGGTGTTATAAATGCTACCATCACAGAGAAGTGCTACCTGGATCTCATCAAGGTTGATTCAAATTTAATTTAAAAATATATTTCAAATTATTAAAAAATAAGATATGAAACAGAACACACTCTAAGATGTATTACTCTTTATCAATTTTTCCGTGCTGTGTATACCAAATGTTAACTCACGTTTCCAAGTTAACGTCATTTTGCATATGTGCCTTGGAATCAAGTCTTTCATGTCATTTTATCGTATATATTCAGACAGCTGTCAGATGTTTCACTGAATAGAAAGGTTGTCGCTTGCAGTGCTTGAAAAGCAGTCACAAAAGCAACAGGTGTCCTCTGTCCTAAAGCCGTCTAGGCGAGGACACTGCATTTCCAGTGCACATGAGAATATTCTCAATTCAAGGTAACCGAAACCAAGTTCAGAAGGAAATTGGATCCTGGGGTGATAGGACTGTAACTGTTATCCAGAAATCCTCAATTTAAAATTGTGTTTGTCAGAATGTCTTCATCTTTCTCAATGACTGCCATTGTAATAAGAAAAGGTTGTTAATTGGATCCTATATAGTACATATATACTGTTGTTTTTACTGCTTCATATATTGGGGTTCTACATAAGATGCTGCTTAAATTTCATGCAACTGGGATCCTGGAACTCTTTCCTTATACATTAAGTTTTGTATTCCATTTTGACTTCACTCTCATTCCCCAGAGATGTTCTGAAAGCATCTTTTTCCCCCACAGAAATCCAACAGTGCAGGGGAAGTTTCCAGCTGAAAAAAATATTTACTGACTTTAAATAGATCATATCTTTTTTCCTTGGGGCTCCGTCTCAGAGATTGCACGGCAGCAATCCTGTTAGTTCAGTCATAAGGCAATTTGTTGTTGTGCCCAGTATAAATATTTTAGTTGCTATTTCATGAGCGATATTTGGAAAGGGATGCATATCCTTATTTTAATCTGCTTTTGCATATGCAGCAACCGAATTGCATGTGTGGGAAAGAAGCTGGGTTAAATTGGATTGCCTCTGTCTATGCCAGAACCTCTGTGGGTTCTCATGTGTAAGCCCAGTGGAGGGGACCCCCTGGCAGGGTGTCGAGCAGCTTGTGTTGCAGAGGGTGGGCGAGGAGCCAGTGAAAGGATCACCTGAGGATGACTGAGCGCCTGATACGTGTGGGAATTGATTTACACACACAGGAATGTGCCGTTCAGAACGAGTCACGTGTCTCTTCTGTTCTCTTTGTAGGTGATCATGGAGGAAGCACTTTACTCCCCCCGAATGTCACGAATGAGTTTCCGGAGTATGGGACCATGGAAGGAAGTGGAGAAGGCTTGAGAGCCTCTCTGGAGTTTGATGCCGAGTCTCTGCTGCGCTGCCCAGGGAGCCCGCAGGGGACGCAGCCCCTTGCCGGCCATCACTCTGGGCCTGTCATTGTCACCGGAGGACCAAAAGACATCAGAGGGCTCCCATCTCAAAGTCACTTCAAGGAACCGAGTTTACAACCCATTGACTCTCTGATCTCAGCTCTGAAAGCCACAGAGGCCAGAATAGCTTCAGGAACGTCGCAGGCTACAAAGGTACTGGATGGAGCTGCGGTTTCTACTTTTTCAGCTCAGCAGGGCGGGCAGGAGCCAGACACTGCCAGTCATAAAGCACGGAAGGCCCACGCGCTGTTCCCTGCTGGCTGCGAAAAGTCGCCCGATATACCTCTTTCAGCCAAAGTTCCGACTGAGGAACATTTTTATTTGAGCATCCAGGAGGATTTGACTGCACTATTAACTGGAGAGACTCAAGCAGAGCCATCCCTAAGAGCTAGTAATGGAAGAAAGGGGGCTGTCCACGTGCAAGAGCCAGCTGGTCCAGCATCCTCAGTGGGCAGCCCTGCGACCCCCAGCTCAGCAGGCAGTGCCGGTTTGTTGAGAGAGAGGAGGTCTGACCAGAGAGAGCACCCCGGGCAGTATGCTCGAGGACGCCCAGGCCAGGGCAAGCATGTGGCATTTCAAGGGGTGGAAACACCGTGGCCTGGAGGGGAGGAGAGAGAGAACAGGCACCCTGAGGGTGTTCAGATGCCACCGGGAAGGACAGCCCCTCCCGAGAGCAAAGAGTTTTCCAAAGTGCCCAGCCACCTCGTCTCGTCTGCCGCTCTGCGTGACTCAGCTCCTCCCGAGAGGCCGTGTCCCACCGAGCCTCTGCTTGAGACGGTAGAGGACGAGGTCTTCTTAAGGGAGGACAAGGAGCACCTGGAGAGGAGAGCTGAACCGGAAAGGGCCGGGGAAAGGTGAGTTCCCTGGGCCCTGCTGCCTGTGAAGTCTGCTGTGTGTTCTCCACCGTGAGGTTCACAGCATCCTCCGCAGAATGGAAGGGAAGTGACCGTGTACTGCGGTGCTTCTAAGGTCTCAAGATGTGTAAAGTGGTTGCTATAAAGTTTTCCATATGGGGAGACCATGAACCTCAAGCTGGGCAGACCCATTTCTGATATATATATTTTCTTGTATTTGACAGGTTTCAAGTTCTCCAGCATCACTATAACAAAACACCCCACAGTTATCTTTCATAAGGAAAGATAACTGTGGAAAGGTCTGGACTCTCTTGACACATCCTGTAGTTGTTACTGCCAAGCTCAGGCCCTTCTTCTGGGTATAGCCCCGTTGTCTGCAAACAGCCCCTGTGCATGTAGGAACGCAGAGGCTTTGGCGTGGGCTGCCTCAGCTTTCTAGGTTGAGAGAGGCCGTGAGGAGGTCAGAGTTCAGCTGTTCCATGGCGCTGACGTGGGACTCCCTTCTCCCAAGCAGCTTGTTTGGATTAGGGCCCTGATGACTAAACCTGGCATCATATGGGACTTCCCAGGCTTTCTCTGCATTTCTGGCGTCCATACCAGCTGAGAGCCTGGAGAGACGGAAGCCGTACCTGTCCGCCTTTACTTCTTTGGTCGTGGTCCAGCCGTAGAGCGCTCCTTTCCGCAAAGTCATTTCAAACGTGTGCCTTCTCGTCCCCCATCACATGAGCTTTGGTAGTTCATGTGGGAGAATGTGCGTCCAGCCTGAAGGTCTTGCTTGTTTGCTGTAAGGAGATGCCCTTTGCTCCGCAGTTGACCAGCAGATGCACTGCTGGAACTCCTCTCCCTGCCCTCCCCACCTCGCTGCACAGAACGCCCCCAGACTCTGCTCGGAAGGCGCCCTGCTGTGTGGCCCGGGGCCCCGCAGTTACCCTCCCACTGGGGTCTGTGCGTCTGCGGTTTATTCATTCACTCCTCCTGTCCTTCCTGTCTTTCCACAAATGGTTTTCCGTTGTCTGCTGTGTCCTTGATATGGCTAGAGATGCTGGGTGTGAAAGGAATGTTCAGAATGGACGTGGCCCTGGGGATCCCCTGGTGGCCCCGGGATTAGGCCTCTGTGTCTCCTCTGCAGGGGCGTGGGTTCCTTCTCTGGCTGGAAACTCAGATCCCACGAGCTCTGTGTCGTGGCCAGGAAAACAAACAAACAAACATGGAAAATAGACATGACCTCTGGCCCCTGACCTCATGAAGTTTACTGCTAAAGGTCGACACCTTAATAATGATAGGGCCTCCAATTGTGGTGGATTCTATAAGGGAAAAGAAGGGACACATTGCAGGAGAGAGGCTGATTCAATTGATGGCTTGGGGAAGGCCTCTCTGCGTAAGTGGTAATTAGGCTGAGCCTTCAGGATTCAGTAGGAGTTTGCGGGGCAGAGAATGGGGAGAATACTCTAAGCAGAGGGAGCCACACGGGCTGGCAAAGCGGGGCTGCTGTTGCTAAGGGAGTGTGCTTCCTGGAACCTGCGATGTGGACGCCTCCAGGCTCCTTATAAGGTGCAGCACTCCACCTGCGGGTGGACTCTCGAAGCTGGGGGCGAGTAGGGGGTGAGTGAGCAGGGGTGGGGTGAGGGCTTCATCCCTGAGCTTCCTGCCGAGGACTTGGGACCCAGAATGCTATTTGGTTTGAGGTGGACTGGTAATTTGGCTTCCCTGGAGGCTCAGACGGGAAAGAATCTGCCTACAAGGCAGGAGACCCAGGTTCGATCTGTGGGTCTGGAAGATCCCCTGGAGAAGGGAATGGCTACCCACTCGAGTATTCTTGCCTGAAAAATTCTATGGACAGAAGAGCCTGGCAGGCTACAGTCCACAGGGTCACAAAGAGTGGGACATAGCTGAGCAACTAACTTTCACTTTTCCAGTAACTTAGAAACAGCAGAGGCAACTGTGCTGTTGAATGTGAATCCTGGTGACACCTGGGAAGGCGGGTTACTTACCAGGTAGCTTTATTCCTGTTCTATATTTTATTTCTGCTTACAGATATCTGAGGCTTGGCTAGTCCTTGGCACATCCAGATTCAGCTCTTTTTTCTATTTCTTATCTTCTTTCTCATACTGAGCTTTAAAATTTTGTTTTGTTGTCTTAATGTTCATTTTTAATATTTGCAAAACAGGCCACATATTAATTAATGTCCCAAGGATATTAACTTGTATGTTTTTCCTAGGTTTTCACTGTTTAGTTTATTAGCTTAGTAGTAAACATGTTTGTGGGCTTTTTTTTTTTCCTTCAAGGTCATTCACTGGCTGTTTCTCAACCTAACTCTCTCTGCAATGTTGTCTTATTGTCACCAGGGGGCAGCCCATGAGTTCTTGAGGGCTATTGGTCTTATTTAATCAGAAAATATTAACATATGAAAGCTTATGTACAAAACTTATGAAATATGAAAGCTTAGTGTATTTTTGGGGCCTCCCTAGTGGCTCAGACGGTAAAGAAACTGCCTGCAATGCAGGAGACCTGGGTTCAATCCCTGGGTTGGGAAGATCCTCTGGAGAAGGGCATGGCAACCCACTCTAGTATTCTTGCCTGGAGAATCCCATGGACAGAGGAGCGTGGCGGGCTGCAGTCCATGGGGTCGCAAAGAGTCGGACCCGACTGAGTGACTGAGCATAATTGTATTTTTAGTCTGCCAAGTTTATGCAATATATTTATTATCTTCTGTTAAAATTAGGACTGATAGTAGCTGTTAATTTGAATTTGTGGAGTTCAGTTAGCTAAATGAGAATTTAATATTTTATTCAAATGTTTGTTGGACTTGGTGTATTCACATACTAGGAGCTAGCTTGAAAGTATATTAAGTTGTATAGAGGATAGCCCAGCATATGTGTGCTAAGAGTTTTTTCAACCTGAACATGTTTCTGTGATATCTTCCTTCCCAAATGTATTGGCATTTTGTTGTTGTTGTTGTTCACTCACTAAGTTGTGTCTGACTGTTTGAGAGCTCATGGGTTGCAGCACGCCAGGCTTCTCTGTCCTTCACCATCTCCCGGAGTTTGCTCAAACTCATGTCCATTGAGTCAGTGGTGCCATCCAACCATCTCATCCTCTGTTGCCTCCTTCTCCTCCCACCTTCAATCTTTCCTAGCATTAGAGTCTTATCTAACAAGTCTAACAAGTCTTATCTAACAAGCTCTTCGCATCAGATGGCCAACGTATTGGAGCTTCAGCATCAGTCCTTCCAGTGAATATTCAGGACTAATTTCCTTTAGGATTGACTGGTTTGATCTCCTTGCAGTCCAAGAGACTCTCAAGAGTCTTCTCCAACACCACAGTTCAAAAGCATCAATTCTTTGGTGTTCAGCTTTTTTTATAGTCCAGCTCTCACATCTGTACATGACTACTGGAAAAACCATAGCTTTGACCATACAGACGTTTGTCGGCAAAGTGATGTCTCTGATTTTCAATACATTGTTTAGGTTGGTCGTAGCTATTCTTCCAAGAAGTCAGTGTCTTTTAATTTCATGGCTGCAGTCACCATCCGCATTGATTTTGGAGCCCCCAAAATAAACTCTGTCACTGTTTCCATTGTTTCCCCATCTATTTGTCATGAAGTGATGGGACCGGATGCCATGATCTTTGTTTTTTGAATGTTGAGCTTTAAGCCAGCTTTTTCACTCTCCTCTTTTACTTTCATCAAAAGGTTCTTCAGTTCCTCACTTTCTGCCATAAGGGTGGTGTCATCTGCATATCTGAGGTTATTGTTATTTCTCCCAGCAATCTTGATTCCAGCTTGTGATTCATCCGGCCTTTCACATGATGTACTCCACCTATAGGTTAAATATATTGACATAAACCAACTGAATACAGGTGCTAGCTCTACAGAATGCTACCTTTTTCATATGGTTGGAGAGGAGAAAGTAAAATGAAAAAATTAACCTAATATTGAAATTCTTCACTTCGATGTGCTTTCCAGGATTCTTGAGCAAGTGGAGCACTTTCGGGGTGGAGATGATGACATCCTTGGGTCCGGATACGCAGAAGACTCCACTGATGTCTACAGCTCCCAGTTCGAGACCATTTTAGACAACACCTCTTTATACTACAGTGCTGAGTCCTTGGAGACTTTGTATTCAGAGCCTGACAGCTACTTCAGCTTTGAAATGCCCCTCACTCCAATGATACAGCAACGCATTAAGGAAGGCGGGCAGTTCCTCGAGAGGACGTCGGCGGGAGGACAGCAGGACGTCCTGAGCATCTCGGCAGACGGCGGGATAGTGATGGGCTGTTCCAGTGGGATCGCCAATGGGCTGAGTGGCTCCAGTAACTCCATCTACTCGAAGGGCACCCCAGAGATCGCTTTCTGGGGAAGGTACTGGTCCCGATCTCTTAATTTCATGCTAGCGGTTTTTGTAGCATTTTTTTTTCCCCTTTGGGAAATCTGAGTGTGGAACCTCTTTGGAAAGCATTGGGCTGGTTTCCGTGGATACAAATGAATGATGTGAGTGAAAAGCAATTTGAGTTTTCAGTGCAGGTAGAGTACAGGTTAGTGGTTTGCCAAATTGGCAACCTCTGGACATTCTGTTTGGCAGTGTGTCTTGTATTCCCACAGGTAAACTGGGAACTGAGCAGATTCTGTGGGTGGTGAGTGGGTGTTAGCACCTAGGAGGCGGCTTTGGTGGCCACAGCCCGGCCCGGTGCTGGAAGGGGCGTCGCAAGAGCTCTGCTTGCCTTCTGCCTCTGGCATTGCTTGATTGCATGGGGCGGGTTTTTGACTAGGCCAGAGGTTCCCTGATTGTCGGCTGAGGGTGTTGGTTTAGACGGTGACTACAGTCTCTTTTGGCCCTTGGCCCTGTGAGGTCCCATTCTTCTGGGACATCCTCCTGAGACAGTGCGAGAGGATCCAATGATAAGGAGGCTTGACAGGCTTGATCCCTTGGTCAACGCCATGTTTATTTTCTCTCTTTTCTTTATGTTTTAAGTCTGCTTGGAACACAAAATGGGAAGTTACGTAGAATTTACGTGTTGTGCTATCCTTTATGATTCCCTGTCTTTTTATGGATTATCCCGCATTTCATCTCTTCTTCTTCATCACTCTGGGGTCATTGACCTGTCCTTTAGCATCTCTATAAGTGGGCCGAGAATGCTAAACCTCCTAACCATTTTATGAATTTAGTTTTACTATCTTTTTCCTGATTGGGGTGGTGAAGGGGAGGGTAAACGGGGATAAACTATTTGAAAATTGTATGAAAAAATGGCAGTGCTTTTTTTAGGAGGCAGTATTCATATTGAAATGGCACCCCACTCCAGTCCTCTTCCCTGGCAAATCCCATGGACGAAGGAGCCTGGTAGGCTGCAGTCAGTGGGGTCGCTGGGAGTTGGACATGACTGAGCGACTTCACTTTCACTTTTCACTTTCATGCACTGGAGAAGGAAATGGCAACCCATTCCAGCGTTCTTGCCTGGAGGATCCCGGGGAGCCTGGTGGGCTGCCGTCTCTGGGGTCGCACAGGGTCGGACATGGCTGACGCAACTTAGCAGCAGCATTCATATTGCGGCTTTCTACTGAGCCTGTTTTGATGATCAGTCTGTCCTGTGTTAAGCATTTCCTATTAGCAGTTTATAGGTTTATCGTCCACTGGACGACGCATTGAAGACTGGCGCACGTAACACCGCAGCTGTGCTTCACCGTGTGAAAGGCCACGCGTGTTCGCTGTCTTCTTGGATCACACAGTCTCAGAGGCAGAAGACCATGGTCTGAATTTCTTGGATAAGCCGCTTATTCTCTCTGAAACCCCTTTTGTTTATTTGCATAGCGGGGTCAATGATATTTAGTATGCTGTGTGGCCATGGGATTTAAAGAGTTAATATGGATTAAAACACTAGCAACAGTACCTGCTACAGAGTAGGAGCTGGAGCAAATGCGTGAATTAGAACTGGCTGATGAAGCCGCGTTTAGACTTCCTGGATCTATAAGAGGGGGTGTCGTGAGGGAAGGGTGCATCTCTGAGGGGGATGTTTCCAGAAGGGGCCTGAGAGAGGAGTGTCTCTGGGGGAACCTCCCTGAGAGGGGTGTGTCCTTGGGTGGATGGTGCCACTTCAGTCCTTAAGTTTCAGCATTGTCTCTGGTAACTATAAGTTGTGATAAAATGCAGATAATTTCACTGAAATTCTAATCCAGCTTTCTGGAGTGAGTTGAACTTATTGATATTACAGGTCTGAAATAGGTTGGAGCTGAGGTATTTTGGGCTGAGAGGCTTTGCTGCAGAAGCCACAGGGAGGGTAAACTCTGCAAGGAGATCCAAAGAGTCCATCCTAAAGGAAATCAGTCGTGAATATTCACTGGAAGGATTGATGTTGAAAATACTTTGGCCACCTGATGCAGAGAACTGACTCACTGGAAAAGACCCTGTTGCTGGGAAAGATTGAAGGCGGGAGGAGAAGGGGATGACAGAGGATGAGATGGTTGGACGGCATCACCAACTCAATGGACATGAGTTTGAGTAAACTCCAGGAGTTGGTGATGGACAGGGAGGCTTGGCATGCTGTAGTCCATGAGGTCGCAAAGAGTTGGACATGACTGAGCGACTGAACTGAACTGAAACTCAGCAAGGGTTTCCCTAGTAGTTCAGCTGGTAGAGAATCCACCTGCCATGCAGGAGACCCTGGTTTGATTCCTGGGTCAGGACAATCCCCTGGAGAAGGGTTAGGCTACCCATTCCAGTATTCTTGGGCTTCCTTGATGGCTCAGATGGTGAAGAATTCACCTGCAATGCGGGAGACCTGGTTGCAATCCCTGGTTTGGGAAGATCCCCTGGAGGAGGGCGTGGCAGCCCAATTCTTGCTTGGAGAATTCTGATGGACAGAGGAGCCTGGAGAGCTACAGTCCATGGGGTCGCAAAGAGTCAGACATGACTGAGCGACTGAACAGAGCACAGCACAAACTCAGCAAGGCAGTGGTTTGCAGAGACCTGGAATAAGAAGCAGCCATCGTTGGCGCCAGCATGAGCGCCAGTCCTTAGTACAGCAGAGCTGGGGGGTTAAGAGAGAGTACTGGGGTGGGTTCTATTATTTTAGTGCCCCATATTTAGGCAATACTGTTCTTTAGGCCAACTTGAGATGAAGTTTTAGCCGCATCACCTGCATTGTCAGACTGTGAAATCTTGCCCAGCAATGAGATCCAATTCCAGTACTGAATGAGAAGCATGTTAGAGATGAGCTCTGGCACCGTCTTGACTTGAGCACAACCAGCAATGTGGATAGACGAGCTTGGCAGGAGGCTTTTTGGGTTGTTTTTATTTTGTGTGTGTGTGTGTGATTCAGGGTTAAAAAGTATGATGGACTCCGTGATTCTAAGAAAATTTAGGGAATCTGGAATAACTTGCCTATGTTTCTTTACTTTCTCTGCCTTCTTGGTGCTTTGGAGAAATTGTAGCACCAGAGGCTGGAGAGTTATAACATTTTCCAGCGTGAAGCTAGCCCTGTTTTGCGTGAAGAATCTGAGTCTGAGTTGGGTGGGGTAGCATTAGCTGGTGACGGATCTTGTACCAGAATTCAATTCACCTGACTCCCAGTCCAGGCGCATTCACTGTTCTAGGCTGCCTGGTTTCATATGTGTATTCTTTCTGATTTCCCTGATTTCTCTCATGCCATATGTTTATGGAGCCAGAAGTCTGAGCTGGTAATTATAGATGTGGTGGTGGTGGTTGGTGGTGTGTGTGTTCAATTTCAGAAAAAAATTTTTGCAGATCGCTGATAAACGTGTCTCCATAAATTTTTAAAGTAATCAATGATCGGACTTTTAAAAATTTCTTCTGCATTAACCATCCCTCCGCAGAGGTAAGGCATAGACAAAGGCATTGAGCTTGTTAAGGAAATCCGGCCTAGGATGCTGACAACACGGCTGTCACCCCAGTTGGCCTTCCTTAGTCAGGGACGTCAGGACTTCAAGGAGAAAAATGTTCAAAACTTATTCAGAAATGTTGTGATAAAACAACACGGCAAAAATGGTACAGAAAACAAGTGTGTGAGCCTAACTTTCCATCTCTGCTCACTGGCCTCTCCTGTTTCCTTGGGAGTGGACTGAGGGATCTGACTGTTGGATAAAGTGAACTCTGAAGAAGGCAGGAAGGAGAGGGCCTGATAAGGCTAAGCTACACTGATAACACTGCTTTGATTCCAGCTGGACCTGAACCAAAAGAATTAAGCCCGTTCCTGTTGAGGTATTGATGTGGATGCATAAAGTGTTAGAGAATATTGCAAGCTGTCTTTAGCTGGTCTCCAAACACCGTCTTGTGTGCTGTGCACCACATGTATGCCATAGGTTTTATTTCTTTAGTAAAGAAAAGGTTCTTAGTTCTCATAATAAGCTAAGAGAAAGGAGCATTAGTGTTCTGGTTTTCCACATAAGGAGACTAGGGCTCAGAGCAGTTGAGTAACTTGCTCAGCCACAGGAGTGGTCAGTACCACGCCCAGGATTTCCACCCAGGCAGTCGGGCTCCAGAGACTATTTATTTTCGGTCTCAAAACAACAGTATTTTTGCTTGACCTTGCCTAGATGTATTTTTAAATACTTTTCCGTATCGGCGTATGCTTTTTCTCTGTCAGTCAAGATGATTTCAGCGGTGGTTTCTGACAGTGATTTCTCCTTCTGAACATTGGATGACACTGTTCTCTGTTGTTTTGCTTCCTGTAGTAGGCAGCGTGGTTGGGGAGGGTGGCCAGGACGCGCGGCACTCCAGCCCAGCTCCGTGCCCTCTCTGGATCGCCGCCTAGGCCTGGGTATAGCCGGGCTTTGTGGCCAGAGGGGGACTGAGCTCCACTCACATCAACGAAGAAAGTACTTCAAAGCTGTAATCCTCTAGAATCAGGTTGGGAAGGACATAAAGAGTGTGTGTGCTGACTCTTTCAAAGGATTATGCACCTTTGTGTTATCAGATGGATCTGAAAAGGCCGCTTAAGATCCTGGAATCGCTCTGGCAGGAATAGTTAGATCCTCTCAGGTGCTTGAACACTGATGTTGACCGGACAGCCTCATTCCCGTCAGGAAAGAGCTCACCGCGTGAATGGAGCACGATATTTCGGTGAAGGAGCAAAGCATAGCATCCCCTCCCTTTGTGGTCCAGCTGCGGAGCACCCAGGCTGACGGGGTCAGCGGTGCTGTGTGGAGTCCAGTCACATGGCTCCCAAATTAGAAGGGACAATTAGAGACTTTCAGTTACACGTGTCCGATGGGTTCCTTTGTGTCTGGGTGTTTCTTCACCGGCCCATCCCCTGAGGACCGCGGCTCCCATCGGTGAGTCCTGATCCGAGGCCTGCGGGGCACACGTGTGGCTGCTGTGAGCATGAACAGGGCTGAGTGTTGTTTATTTCTGTTGAGCTTGGGTTCAGAGAGAGAGGAAAAGAGGGACAGCAAATACAGCCATATGGCAGGAGCTTCTCTTTTGGTTCTCTGAAATACACAACAGAGCTGCCTTATAAAATTACTTTTTCAGTGTAACAGGTACGTTTGATGTCTGGCATCCCAGTTGTTCTATCAGATGGCGCTCAGGGTCCCAGGAGCCCAGCAGAGGGGTGGGTGACATCTGTGTGCAGCTGTTATGCCTGGGGAGTGCTCAGTCGGTCGGTCCCCTTCAGCTGGACCTGTGGTTTTTCTGCCTGCCTCTTTCTCCCCTTTCTCAAATGAGATGCTGACGTTGGAAGTGCTTTTTTCTTCCTCAGTTTTTCTTTTTCTTTAGTGTCTTTCTGTCTAGGAAAAGGTCACATGAAACAATGTTCAGAGAAATTTGTTGAAGTAAATTTCCAATATTTTTTGACATTCAAACTTAAAACCTGCAGGTATTTAACTAATTAATTAATATTATTTTTGGCTGTGCCATGCTGCTTGTGGTGTCTTAGTTCCCCACCCAGGGACTAAGCCTGGGTCCCGGCAGTGGAGGGCTTTCCTGGTGGCTTAGGTGGTAAAGAAACTGCCTGCAATGCAGGAGACCCAGGTTTGATCCCTGGATCGGGAAGACCCCCGGGAGAAGGAAATGGCAACCCACTCCAGTATTCTAGCCTGGAGAATCCTGTGGACAGAGGAGCCTGGCGGGCTACAGCCCATGGGGTTGCAGAGAGTCGGACACGACTGAGCGCCTAACCGAACCTGGCAGTGAAAGTGCTGAGTCCTGCACTGGCCTGCCAGGGACTTCCCTGAAGGTATTTTAATATAATGTCAAATATTAAAGTCGCGTGACACTAGTTAAGCTCTTGATCTTGTGAACTTGTCTTGGGGGATCAGGTGGGGCGTCCCTGCCTGCCGGCTCCTTACTTCTGCTCTAGTGATGTCTTCAGACTTTCCTCTCATGTTTTAGAAGTTTTTCTGTAGAAAGTCAGTTTTCATTTTCTCTTTGAGCCTCCTAAAGCAGTTGTGATGGTGAGTTTTGTTTTTGTTTTTAACTCCAAAGGAGTCCCTGCTCGGTGCTGAGGGTGGAGGCTCTCCAGGGTTTCAGAGCCAGTCATATCTGGGTTCAGATCCTATTTCAGATACTTACTAGGGGTGTGACCTTGAGTAAGTTACAGAGCATCAGGGAACCTTTCCAACTATAAAATGGAATGAATAACACCTATTTAGAAGCAAATGACATTAAGTGAAAAAAAGTCAAGAATAGATAATTAGGTGGTTTCACAGTGCCTGGCATATAGTAGGGTATAAATGTAGACTAGTAATACTGTCAACAGTAATAACCTGGAGAAGAGCTGTCCGTAACACCTGTGAATGGGTGTCCTGAAGCTTCACTTTCTCTCATAAAATTCAGTGTACATTGGTGGGGTGGTATAACTGTGGGGATTTTGGACCGGAAGACAGGAGGTCAAGTCATCCTCTCTGCTGGCTGCGTGGTCCTGGGCAGGCTGTTTCACTTCGATGAACCTCCCATTTCTTATTGGTCAAATGGAAATAACCTTGTTGCTCAATTTACATTTCTCTTGTAAGAATGTGCTAAGTTATAGTTTGTGGATATTCATTTTAAACCTATCATGAGCAGTAGTCTGAGTAGAATATAAGAAAATAAATAAGAAAAAGCCTGAAAATTAAGGAAAAGACCCAAGGATTTGGTGAATCTTTGAATCTAGGATGTGTGGGCTGCGTCAAAGTGATTGTGAGATGGTTAGATGGCATCACCGACTTGATGGACATGAGTTTGAGCAAACTCCGGGAGTTGGTGATGGACAGGGAGGCCTGGCGTGCTGCGGTCATGGGATCACAAAGAGCTGGACACGACTGAGCAACTGAACTGAACCCATGTGGATGACTTACGAAGTCTGGAGACGGCCGGAGTCAGGGAGAGCAGCAGCGTTTGTAGGAGGGCTCCCGGCAGTGGGGTCTGTTCACACAGATTGTTTGAGGAGAGGGAGGACCCTCGTGTGTGGGGACTTGGAGTCCCATCTAGAGGGAGGCTCGCCTGAGCTCAGGAGGGCGAGGGCAGGGAGGCTGGGCTGAAGAGGGGCTCACAGGAGCCCCGGTGCTGCCCATGTGGCTTTCTGATGCCCCCTGGGCAGAGCGTATGCCCGGCTCCAGTCCCTAGCAGGGTCTGATTGTCAGGGAGCTGGTGTGGTTGTCCTCTCGACAGGCCTCTCCCTGCTTGCTAGGGTCTCTTGTGTAGATCGGTGATGACTTTAGGAAATGGTCTTGGATTTGAAATGGGGCTTCCCAGAAGTGTTCTAAGTCTGTAGTTTAAACCGTATGACATACAAAGTAATGTTCCGGGTGTTGGTGTGAAGAGTGCTGGGAGGTGCTGGCTAAGTGGATGACCTTTCATCAAGGACTGTATTGAAAGACTTCAAATGATAAGGGACACTGGGGTTACATGTTGTTACACGGAGAATCGTAGCTTGAAATAAAGACTGATTGGCAGCTAGTTTAGCTGGTCAGGGTGATCCCGCAGTCTGTTCTATATCAGTGCACTATTTCGCTTTTAAAGAAACTAACAGCTTCTCTCATCAGACCTCACTTAACACAGCATCTGCAACATCGGATGAGAGATTCTGTCCATTGATCCAATGGGAAAGAAAGAAGACAGAAACCTTTTCCAAATAAAGTTCTTGGAAAGCATTCTGCATACGAGTATCCATTTCTCAGATCCCCTCATGGGTGTGTTTCCAATGCTTTAATCTTGTTTTTCTTTTTCTCCCCTGGATCTTAGAAACTGTCTCTAAACTTCAGTACAGAGTCTTTGCTAAACTGGCACAGGCTCCTAGCAGAGGCCCACTGTTCAGTACTTGAGTGGCCAGGTGAGGTGAGTGCCATCTTTCTCACGAGTGCTAGTGAGGATTGATGTAAACCCCATCTCCATCCTCTAATCCTGAATGTGAGAGAAACGCTTCGACTTCGTAATCCCCACACCTCACCTGGCGCTTCATGTGCCTGTTCCTGAGCCTCCGTCTGCAGGTATTTTCCTCCGAATCTGGAATTGTGGAAGGGAGGAGCTTTTTAAGGTGCCGACTGCCCATGCTTTACTTCCCCAGATTCTGATTCTGTTGGTTTAGGGTGGTGCCCAGCAATGCTAGCTTAGACCGACACAAGATTGTGTGTGATCCTGATGTTCAGCCTAAGTTGTCAGCCTCTCATCTTGGAGCTTGTTGGAAATGAGTACGCAGACCTCACCTCTGAGCTGCTCAATCGAAGTGTGTATTTTAACCAATTCCTGTAAGCACTTTACAGTTTGAAAAGCATGGGAAATTGTTAGCGGCGGAATGCAGACCCCAGTGAGTCAGTCCCTGTTCGCAGGGGGACAGGCCTGCTGTAGGTCACTGCTGCTGGCAGGGAGAAATCTCTCAACAGAGGTTCATAAACGTGAGCGGTCCTGGCTGTGAACCTTGAAATGATTTCTTGTGCCACCTTTGATGTAGTGACTTCAAGGTGCCCACCCCTGCTCTAGAAATACAGAGGCTGACCCGTTTTCCTGCAGGGAAGCAGTGTGGTTTCCTGGTGAAGAGTGTGGGTTATGTCAGCTGCTTTGACTCACATTTTGTGAATTATCACTACTAAACCTCAGCTTACTCACTTACGAAAAGGGGTAATAATTTACTACCCCTTGATGGCTACTCACACAACGTTGGCTATGATTATCAGTAATAACACTGCTTGAACTGTTGTTGTCTTTAAAACTTCCTCAGAGTCACCTGCTGTGAGTGTGCCACGGTCAGATCAATGTAGGATGCTGTTTATCTGTAATAATAATTCTGAGAGCCTTAGATTACTTGAAGGTGAGGAGCTTTAATGATAGTTCATTGTCTGCATAATTACCCTATCTAGCAGCCCCACCTCGATGCAAAGAAGGTAACATTTTCTAGTCAAGAGTAGTAATATGAAGTCTTTAGTACAGAGAAATTAAGAGGTATTGAATAATTATTATCGTGAAACAAAATTATAAATGTTCCTCATTCACAGTCCATTCACTTAACATCCATTTTATGGTTCATCATATAATATTACACTTAGTCAGCATAGACCTGTCCCTCCTATTAGTCAGTGAAGCTGGCAGGTCTTTGGATTTAAGACTCAGAACCTCTGTATCAGAGTCCAGCACATCCTGGATGACCAGTTCTGTCGGATGAAGAGCTTAATTAGTTTTTCTGTACTAGGTACTAGAAGCCGCCCAAAGAGGAGGCAGACAGCTTGACATGGGACGCTGCATGAGCCGGACAGCAGGGCTCACAGGCCGGGGCTCCCAATCTGGGCTCTGGAGGACCCGCGGATGCATGGGCGTGGTCGTGGGCAGGGAAGCTTGCCGGATGGAGGCACAGTTAGGAACAGCTGCTCGGGCCTGGGGACTTGGGAGTTATTCATCTCCTTTCCTCCTGGTGTGTTAATTTTCTAGACCGAGCCTACTGAATACACTTGAAAGGCAGTCACGCAGTTGACTTTCACAACCTCTGTACATCCGAGGCACACCCAGAAGTGTTAATAAGCGCCTCTGATCTCCCCAGCCAGTTTGAGAAATAAAGCACTGCAGAGCCTGCCTCTCTCTGTGGTCCCATCCCTCTCGTTGTCTCCTACAGAGGACCACGGCCTGTGGGTGTGTATCGTGCCCTCATAGGTGTGAACCCATGAACAATACCGTGTTCATTCACATGTTTGGAACTTTATATAAGTGCCATCTTGTTCCCTTTTGTGACTCACTTATCTGTTCAATATTTGAGATTCTTTCTTACTGATTCATAAGGCCCTAGTATATTAATTGTTTGCTAAATAGCATTCATTGCATGAATATGCACTGTACTAATTTTCCCACTTGCATAGTATGAACATTTTGGCTGTCTTGTATTTTTGTTGTTTAAATGGCGTGGCAGTGAACATTCTAATTTGTGGCTTCTCGTGCACACATGGAGCGTTTCTTTAGGTATATATTTAGGAATGAAATTGCTGGACAGTAATCATTTTCTGGGTGAACCAAAGAATTCTTGAAAGGGCATATTGCATTTTCTTTGAGAGTATGTAATTTTATCTACTTGCATTTATAAAATAACTTTTAGTTATTTTACTTCTTCATCCTTATAACTCCCAAATCCCAACAAAAATATCAAGAGCCCAAGTAAAAAACACGGGAAATGAAATGCAAAACCACTGTCCTTTTTCTTCAGGAGCTGGGATGCGGACTCTGTCATCCACTAGTTAGGTCTGGTGCCTGTCCATTCTGTCCATCTGAGTCCTGTAGGTCCCAGTCTCTCAGATGCCTTGGTGGCAGTTGTCGTCTGCACCTGACAGCCGTGAGTGTCACCTGTCCACTGCTGGCAGTCTGAAGCAGGGTTTGAACACAAGGACAAAAGAATGTGTTCATTTCACAAGAGCAGAAAGACAGCAATAAAACTAGAAAATAGGAAAAACGCAAATCGCATAAAATTGAGCATGAATGTAAGGAGTTTTATTAACACAGCGGAGGTTTACATAATAGAAGTGAATCAGATCTGTTTACTGCGTATTTCAGTGATTCCTTGATAGCCAGAACGTGTGCTGTAGGAAGTGATGGTCTCGCAAAATAGTACCTCAGAAACCCGTAGTGCTATTTAGGAAGGAAAAACAAGGCTGAGATGAGCACTTTCTTCTTCTTCTTCTTTTTTTTTTTTTGCAAACGAGGTCGGACAGACTGTCTCACAGAAGCAGTGGCCACTCCGAGTAAGCCAGCGCAGCTGTCTCCCCGCAGTCCGCGGGCCGTCTGGCTTCCGAAGAGTTAAGCTGGAGCTCTGTGAGGTCACCGGTGACCTCACTGGCCCCGGACTTTTGAAGCGGTCTTGGAGGGAGAGGGGAGGCAGGGCGAGGGGAAGTGACTCCGGTGGCTTCTTCGAGTTCCCAGCGCAGCCCTGAGGGAGCAGCGTCCTCCCGGGAGCATGTCTCCGCGGAGTCGGGGGGCTGCAGCCCACGCTCCCAGAGGCAGCAGCTGGAGGCGGGCGCTGGAGAGCCCTGGCCCGTGAGGGTCTGCGGAACAGAATGCCCGTCGCGCCCCTGACAGCGTCGCGGCAGGCTGCGTGCTGGCGGAGGAGGTAACTGGAATCCGCTTTATGGTCTTTGTCTGGTCCCAGGCAGTGCTGGCTTACGTGTGGCTGTTCGGGTCAGTTCAGTCGCTCAGTCAGAGTGACTGTGGCTAACAGGAAACTCCCTGAATCTCCAGCTGTTTTGTTTCAAGTGGAAAACATCGTAAGAAGTCTTAGAAACTTAGGAAAATGAGAATCCCTGGATATTGCTTTGTAAACGAGGAGGACTGAAGCGCCCAGGGTGTGTTCCTGGGGGCCCTGGCGCTGGGCAGCGAGGGGCTCCCCTGATGGGCTCTGCTGCCCTTTGGGGCCACAGGCATTGCTCTGTGCTCCTGCCCCCAGGGCGATGTTGGCCACCTCCTTCTCCACTTCAGGTGCCCGGAGGTCAGCAGCTTGAGCTTTTGTCATCCAGACAGCCGCACCAGGCGGCCACACTTATTTCGGCGGTATCGGTGCTCTGAAGGGAAGTTGGCTGCGCTGTTAGTGTAGAAACACGATCTGTCTGAGAATTCGGCGTTGGTTTTGAAACTTCGAAGGCCAGTCAGTTATCTGTAGAAGAAAGTGTAAAGGGGTTTTTTTCTGGAGCTGAGGGAACTCCAGCGCCACAGCTCTCTCTGGAAAGGTCTCTGTTCACGTCAGGGGTTTCCCTGGTAGCTCAGACGGTAAAGAGCTCCCAGTCTTCCCTGGGACCCAGGTTCGATCCCCGAGTCAGGAAGATCCCCTGGAGGAGGACATGGCACCCCACTCCAGTGTTCTTGCCTGGAGAATCCCATGGACGGAGGAGCCTGGCGGGCTGCAGTCCACGGGGTTGCAGAGTCGGATGCGACTGGGCAACTAGGCACTTACCCCCTGTGCAGGTTCAGGCCAGGGCACGTGCGGGACGCCGTAGGGTCAGATGGTGGACAAAGACCGAAGTCAGTGTGTGGACGTGGTTTCCATTTTTGAGGTGCTTGGAGTTGAAGCATTCATGGACACTCCCAAAGCCGGTGAGAACCCCAGTGCTTGGATGTCTGGGGTAATCAGCTGAGTATGGCACGTGTGTTGGGGAGTGTATATTGTGTAAGCTGGTATTTCTTGCCTTGAGTACAGGTAAGTTTTAAATTTTAAGTTCGTATTTCCAATATATCATCATGTCATTTATCTTACATAGCCTATCAGCGTAAAATATTTGTCTCTTTCTAAGTGGCTATTTGGGGCTTCCCTGATAGCTCAGCTGCTAAAGAATCCACCTGCGATGCAGAAGACCCTGGTTCTTTTCCTGGGTCGGGAAGTTCCCCTGGAGAAGGGATGGGCTACCCACTGTAGTATTCTTGGGCTTCCCCAAGTGGACATTTCCCCAAGGTTTCATAACTTTGGTAATAAAGGAGAAAGAGAACGCTTGGAAAAAAGGACGTGAAGCATATTTTTGGAAAGCGTCCGAGCTCAGCTGTTATGAGCCTGGGCTGAGGTTTCAGTTTTGCCTACTTTTCTTGCAGGTTGACCTCTAGTGAAGCGCGCAGCCGCGTTTGAATCCGTCTCTTCCTATGTGTGGTAGGGATGATGACAGTACTGAATGAGGTGGGTGGGTGGTGGTTGTGACTGTTAACGGAGGTGCAGTGTGTGGGAGCATTTAACAGCATTTCTCCTGCATTAATAAAAAGCTCAGCGAGTGTGAAGAAAGCATGGCTGTCATTATGTGGAAGTTATTCTTCCTAACATCAGCACACGAGAGGACTTGGCCCCGCAGACTGGTGGTCATGCGTGTGGGCCATGCAGTGCGGTCATTGGTCGCACAGGAAGCGTCAGGACTTCCCTGTGCCGGCTTCCACGCAGCTTCTCCGCAGCGCCTGCCCCTGCCCCTCCCTGCTCGCTCCCCCCAGACACCTCCCGTGAAGCCTTTGGTGGTAGGAAGGCTGAGGGGGGAAGATGGATAGTGAACACAAAGCCATCAGTGCTCGGTGAACACGTCTTCGTGCTCACGTCCTTGCAGCGAGTGTGTGTTTCGTGGTGGTAGGACGTGGAGAACAGAGCTGCGCACACAGGGGCCTGTCCCCCACGCTGGGGGTGCAGCTGAGACATTGTCGGGGCCTGGCCGCTCCTTCTGGCTCTTCCCACAGGTCAGGTCATGCGTGGCCTGCAGCTCTGCCTGCTCTTCTAGGGTTCTCCTGTGCTCCCCAGGTTGGCCTGTTCTCTCTTTATGCTCCAGGAGTTAGTAGCTGTGCAGTTGTGTGAAGCCTCTTAGCTTGCATTTCCTGGGTTGTAACTTGTGGATGATATCTTTTTTCCCATGGTTATTGAAGAGATTAAATGAGATAAAATATGTGAAAATGCCTAGCAATTTTTTGGCTCCTTTAAAAATTACTTTTTTTTTTTTTTCTGTTACTATGAGGTGAAAAATTCTTACAATTCATAAATGAGTCTCTTTTCCCTATTTTGCTTTTATAAAGATTTCACGTCTAGATTCCTTCTTCTAAAGCTTTAGTAATTTAAAAGTGTCAGTTTCCATTTGCCTCCATGATTTTCCAGTGCCGTCTACTATCCTTACAGCTTTTAAACTTCATTTTGAACTCGTTTTCAAGAATATGGAAGAAATGTGTGCTGATGGCAGAATTTACACTGAAGACCCCTTGGTCCCACTTTGCTGAGGGGACCTGCTGATGGTTCCGAGTGGATACTTGCAAGGCATGGTCTGTGCAGCTCTGTGGGGACCGATTTTAAGCTGCCTTGCAGCATGAAAGGACAAAGGACGGGAAGTTCTGTGGGATCAGCCGGCTCCCTGAGGCGTGCGTCCTGTCTCCAGCTCTGCCGCTCGGCCCTGGCGTGTTTGGAAGCCCCTTGAAGGGTGCCCACCTACACAGCTGGGTTCTGTCACCAGAGCTGAGTCAGGCGACGGGGCCGGCTCTGGCCACACCGTGGTTCCTCCCCTCAGGTCAGTGTTCCTGCGGGAGAGCTAGCCACAAGGGTGCTCTCAGCAGAGGCCGGGCTGACCCTGCTGCAGAAACGCCCCGTCCTGAAATTCTAGGGGAGGCGGGGCCTGTGCTGGGTTCCAGTGGGGATGTCAGTGATCCAGCGGGAATGTTCGTGACTGTGCAGCTGGCCTGAGGGTGTGGTTCAGTCCCTGCTCCAGTCTACAGTGGGGTGTGGCTTTTTGTCATTTGTGACGTTGGGTGGAGGGGGCGTACGAGAGGAAGGCGTGGGCCTGGCTGCTGTGGCGGCTGCTCACCAGCTGTGGGCCCCAGCAGAGCGTCTTTGGTGCCCAGTTTCTTTACTTGGAAAATGAGACTGTTGTGGGGGTGAAGGCAGGAGAAAGTGCTGGGGGGCCTGCAGGGTGCTCCAAGGATGATTGACGTCCCTCCCGTGTTTAATGGGTGCCCTTGACCGCCCCCATCGTCTCTGTGAGCAGCGTGTGTGCCCCCAGCTCCTCAGAGGTCCCGGCGTGCCTGCAGCCTGTCTTCAGAAGCGGGGCGGGCAGCAGAGTGTCCATGCTCAGAACGCGCTTCCCCCAGCCACTCCCTTTTGTTGGTTCAGCTGGTGCTCTGTGAAGGCCCTGCCTGTCGGCCAGGGGAGCCAGGACCGAGGCCCGAGCACCTCTGCTGGCCTAGTCCTGAGCTGGTCCTGAGACCCAGTCGCTTCCTCTCTTGCTGGTCCATTTCCTCGTCTGTAAGACATTTGTACTTGACGTGGAAATGATGACTCTCTTCCTTTTTCTGTCATTTCTCCACCTTGCTGTATCCACCATCCACTGAACGATTTCTGCTTCCTCTTTTAAACAACTTAAGACAGTTATCTCCAAGAAGGCAGGTAAGTAATGAGGCTGAACACCAAGCTGAGGGATGCTGTGTTGACTCTGAGTCCTAAGTGAGGAAAGGGTGACTGGGCGTGTTCAGGGTAAGTATCAAATTGCCCCGCCCACAGCCGCTGACCTTGACATTGGTTTATTTGGCATTCATCCAGCCCTGGTCACCTTTACTTACAGCTTGCCTGTCTCAGGCCTGTTGTTATGGGAGCTGTGAGTACCTGAAGGGGTGAGAAAAAGGATGCCTGGCAGCTGAAATGGACATCCCCCGCCTCGGGAAGACCTGGAGAGAATGTTCCTGCGGCAGGAGGCAGTCATCCCGGCTGGCCGGGGAGGGGCCTGTGGCCAGGCTGTGGGGGAGACGTTTGCATCCTGTGGTTTAGTTCTTGCTGTTCATCCCTCCTGGTTTCCTAGGTCCTTTGTCTAAATATTGTTGAAGAGAGGAGCTCAGCTACCATGTGTGGACATTTTAGTCCAGCTTTCCCAGGACAAGACTGTGGCTCCGGGTGACGGAATGACAGGGAAACATTTGTATTTCTTTCGTATTTCGCTGCTTAAAAGGTAAACAAAAAAGACAATTAAAGACTGTCTCTGCAGTTTACAGATCAGAAGGCTCAGGCCTGGCTGGGCAGTGGAGATGGTCGCTGACCACTGGAACATGTGTCTCTAGCCAGTTCCCTGGGGGACTCCTCAGGTGAGCCGGCTCTTAGAGGCCCATGATACGTCCTCTGGTTGACACAGTTCACCCAGAGGATTCCAGCACTCCTGGCTCCCAAGGTTGATGCGAGGAACACAGATTTGCGTGTGATTGGTGCAAAGATCTGAGTGTGTGACCGTGATGGAGGAACCACCTCTGGACCCTTCCAGTTACAATGTGGGGAAGGATCCTGTTGCTCAAGGCCTGACCCTGCTCGCCGCATTCTGCAGCGCCGGGTCTCAGATGCTGACCTGGTGTCAGCTTTGTGACAAGCAGGTCAGTGTCTGTCCAAGTGTCAGGATCCCAGGTGGGCACGTGGCCCACAGGTGTAGCAGGCAATGGGGAGTCAGCTGGAGGAGGAAGTGGGTGGAGAGTGGGCTTTGCCTCAGATTTTCTGGCATCTTGACCTTGAGGAGCCAGGTCAAGGTCTAGGGTGTGGTAAGCAGTCCAGGGTGTGGTCCCATCCTTGGCTGCGACTTTGCGGTCACCATGGAAATTACAGAGCTGAGCATTTTCCGAAACTTGAAAATGAGGGAACTCAAAAGTCTCCACCTAGAACACAACCAAAGAATACCAGTTGCAGCATTCACCGTAGCAACAAACTGCCGAGTCCGCGGCCCCAGCTTCTCTGTGGGCTTCTGTCCTCGCGGGCTCTGCAGGGTGAACAGTGTGGACTTCCCAACCCAGTGCTGGGAAAGTCACTTCTTCTTTTCAAAGGAGAGCAACATTTTTGCTAACTGTTTCACTGGGAAATGTAGATTGCAATTTGTATAACACACACACACACGTGCACACACGCTCACACACACGTGCACACACGCTCACACACACGTGCACACACACAGACACACGTGTGCACACACATGCGCATGCATGCATGCTGCCGTGTGCCCTGCTGCTC